>NC_041730.1:67140972-67806528 GCF_004115215.2 Ornithorhynchus anatinus | reverse complement strand
TGCTCTGCACATAGTAAGCGTTTGACAAATACCAACATTATTTTATTATTATATTATTATTATTAAGTTCATCCAATTCTGAACACCTAGCATATTTCTCTGGGGAGACTACTAATCTCTCACCTTGTTCCGGAGCAATCATGTTCCCTTCTATAGTCCCTGTCAACATCAGCCCCCTCCTGACCTGGCTGGACGCTTTCAAATTTTTAACTCCGCTGTCCTACAGCCACCCTCTTCATCAGTGCCGCTCCTGCTTATTGTCTGAAGCTGTCCCCAGCTCCACTACTTGGTCTTCTCAGATTAACCTTCTAACTCTAAATCACTCCCAGAAATCCCATCTCTTTCTCATGCCTTTTCCCCTGTTTGGAATTCCCTACAAACAGGAGCTCCACCCAACCAAGCCCCTCAACTCCTTTAAAGCAACCTTAAAAATCCCTTTCCTTCTAAGAGGCATTCCCCGATTAACCTCTACTTCCCAATTACACTTCCACCCACCACCACCACCGTCACCTTAGTGCTCACTTTTATAACTTCTCATCTTAACTATGACATATCATTCTATTACTTTTTGTGTAATTAGCAATTTGGGCCCATTTACTTCCATTATACTGGAAGCTCCTTGCAGGTTCCAGGTATTTTACTTCTATTGTGTTCCTAGTAAATGTATATAGAACTTCATTTTCAAAGGCATCCTTGACAGTGAGGTATCCATGCAAGTAAGTATGATTGACAGGACTGATGTGACAGTTACACCCTTCCTTACTATAAAGACAGTTCCTACTGTGTTAATGCATTTGCCCTATTCAAGGCCCACGTCTGATTTTGAGCCCTGCCATGTAGTTCATAGCAACGATAGCAAGTTACTTCATCATCAAACTTCAATAATGAATTAAAAAAAAATCTAGAGAATTGTTCTTTAATAAATGCAAATATAATTCTTGTCTCACACAACTAACCACTAGGAATGGAATGATTTTCAGATATTGCCAGAGCAAGTTACTGTTAGTTTTGTCTTATCCCATGAGGGAAAACCTTTTTATCTACATTAAATTAACTATCTCATAAAGGGTCATGGTATGATTGCTACCATAAACAGTAAATAGGTTATTTGTTGATAGTGGTGAGGTAATGTACGTACGTATGTTGTAAAAAGTCTGGATCTCCATGTTATCCAGCTTGTTGAAATCTTTTTATTGTTTAATATTTATGAAGTCACATATGCTTGATGCTTTTACAAACTTGATCATGGCAGCCAACATTTGAAATGGTTTTCTTTCCACCACCTTATTTCAGAGTGGGTGAATTATTAATGCTATATATTTCAGAAAAGTTGATTCCAAGGTTAAATTTAGGAATGTTACTGCTTTGTTTCAATTGAGTTGAAAATATTGCAGGTTTATTGGAAGGTACATGAAGACAAAATCTTAAGTGGCCAAAATTCTATAACCACAAATTAAAACATCTATGATTTGTTTACATTTTTATTTCCTAGTATTGTACATATAGCTTTGTTATCTTCTCATCTTTCATTAGCCTAAATCCTCTTTGATGAAAAGGACAAGTACATACAAACCTTCAAAATCTTCACTGCATTTTTTCAGTTCAGAGTTACAGATATTGCCAGGAGGATTTCCCAGAGATGATTTTGATGAAAACAAATATAATATACATTATTCCCAGTTGTCCCTTCATTGACATGTTAATCAAAATGGTGAAAGATTACGTGATCCAGGATTCATAACCAAAGTAAGAGAGAATAAAAGACAAAGGCCATTGTATCACTCTCATATGAATCCATCTAAAATTTTTAAACAATTACAGTATGCCAAGAGATTGCAGGCAAAGTCAAATCAAATTCCTAATTTTGAATTGGATGGTTTCCATGATCTTTCAGGTGGCCTCAAAACCTGATTCAAGTCTGATTGAGCCCAATTCTTTCAGTGCATGTGTTATTCCCATAGAAGAGTCCCTACCTTAGAGATAGCTCAATCTAGATTCCATGAAGAATGAAGGCCTAAGAGAATATTAGGTTTCTCTGGCTCCTCTCTCTTTGGCCACTACTTGACAAGGGTCTTATCAACAAGTAGTATATGAAAATTGAATGTGGAGACAGTAGCAGGTTGCAGACTTGGAATTAAGGTAACAGCACTGCCTGCCATGTTTGCCCATTTGATCCATTAAATCAGGGAATATGATGGCAGCAAAGATAGACTTATTTTGCATTTTCAAGCATGAATAATTTTCTATGGGTATACTTCAGAGTTTAGCTTGTCTGTATAAATCTACAACTAGAGCAATATAATTACTGATTCCAATTAATGGTCCATCCACCCCAGGTTTCTGTCTCCAAAGGGACATCTAGAGTGCTTGGAGGAACGGTGTGATGGTGTTCAACTTGATATCCATTCCAGTGGTTATAAATGTACCATACTGTCAATGAGGCCATCATCAAAGCTTAGTTAATCTTGTTACCATTACTTGAGACAAAATTTTGGACTTAAGGTGCCATTGATTTTCCCCAAAAGAGCATTTCTTATTTTATGGTTTAATGTTTAAAGGCAGGGAACAGATGCATTATATAAAAAGTTCATTTAGAACTTAGTATAGTTTTACATGGCTTTTGTGAGTTTTTCAATAAATAGTTACCAGTGGCTGGAAAAGAACCAGTGTGAAGTGAGGGAAAATTGTAAGAAAATTTGGAATGGAGTATCCCTGACCAAGTATTGTAAATTTGGATTTGCAACATGAAGGCTCAGAAAATATTCATACCATCACAAGAATCAGTAAAAAATGTTGCACCAAGAGATTTCGTTTCTGTTGTACTCCACTCCATGTTCAATTTGTGAATGTTTACTGAAAATGGGAGTTAAGGTTATTTACTACAACTTGCACTTTGGAAATAATATGTAATGGTTCTGGGATGATGTTAAACTCCCTATGGCCAATATATTTCATGAATTGATGAGGACAGGACATAGTTTAAAAAATACAATTGAGAGACCCCACTGTACCTTTCATTGAAGTGAAATTCCCATTACTGCTGTGTGGGGACCAACCTGATCTTCCTCAACAAGGACATATTCTATATTAAGTGCTCTTAAATTGTAAATCGCCATTCTTGATGACTGGTCTCCTGGCTTTATTGTGCCTTAGAGAAATGGAAACGTTCTGTGAAAGGGAGTAGAATTTCCCCGAAGTAAATGTTTCCCTCCCTACCCTTCTCTTGCCCTGATATCTCCAACTCACTCAAATGACAAAAGAAGAAATTGCAACAGTAGCAGAATAAGACCCCAATGAATATAAATGGAAATGAAAGACATTATAATTACAAATCTCGATATTCAATCTAAAAATGATAGACCAACCCTGGCAGTCCAATTCTGACACCAATTACAGTTATATATAATTTGGTCCAAAAAGGTAGGTGACCAAGGAGAGCCATCTTAGAGAGAGATCTCTCTGAATTCATCTTTGACTTCTGAATATTTTCATTTTCAAAATGAACTTCACATTGCCCAAACTAAATAATTAACACTTGAATATGCTACATATGATTTTTCTTGAGGTGAGTGGAAGAGAGAAGGAGGATATGCCTGTTGTTGGGCAGCAAATGTCTCTATCTGTTTCCAAACTGTACATTCCAAGCACTTAGTACAGTGCTCTGCAAACGGTAAATGCTCAGTAAATATGATTGAATGAATGACTATGGACCGGAGCGGCTATTTTTTCCAGTCACTCAGAGAAAAGATTTTAGATGTCTACAGAACTACCAGTGCTGCCCTAGGAGTTTGCCCAGATCTCTCTAATTCATTGTGTTTTTGAACACATGGATGCAAAAATAAACAAAGGAGAAAAACAAAGAGAGATGGAGAGAATGAGAGGCCTGGGAAGATGGAGATGAATCTGATTGGAAGGGTAAAAAAAAACTCTCTCCAAAACAAGAGAAGAGCTTGCCAGATTGATGGAATGTAGGAGTACTGTTGAATCTTACTATGTGGTTGCCCATTTCTTACACCAAGCTGCCTTATAATCAATTTTTGAGCTCATTACATAAATCCATATCAAGCCATTAGTCTATATTTAACACTTTAACAAGGACAGTCAGTATAAAGTGAATGGCTTTCAATTACCGAAGGCAAAGAGCCAAACTTTGTCCTTCCTCCAGAAGTGTTTCTGGAGTCTAATTCTTGCATGCAACAGTCAGACGGAGGGAAAAAACAACCCAGAAAAAAATATATTTTGGGTGGCATTTAAGTGCTAATCAAATAAATATGTTCCAGTTTTCAGGGTGACATTCATGACCTATTTTAGTTAGGTTAGTTATGTTAATGTAGCCTATTGCTAAGTCACCCTAAAAATGACTGGGTAAATTCATTCAACTCATGGCCCTCAGCATCACAAAAATCTGCCCTTTCCTCTCCATCCAAACTGCCACCACACTGATCTAAACACTTATGCTAACTGATTACTCCATCAGCCTCCTCGCTGACATCCCTGACTCCTGTCCATACTTCATTATACTGTCAGATCATGTTTCTAATAAAAAAAGTCCATGTTTCCCCTCTCCTTAAGAACCTCAGGCAGTTACTCAGGTACCTCTACAACAAACAGGAACCCCTAACCATTGACTTTAAAGCACTTTGCCCTTGCCTATCCTACCTCACTACCTACCTTACCTACTACAAGTCACCATCCTCACTTCACTATCCTAATGCCAACCAACTCACTGTACCTTAATCTTATCTATCGGATCACCAACCACTTGCCCACATCCTGCCTGTGGTTTGGAATTCTCTTCTCCTTCATATCTGACAGACGATAACCCTCCCACCTTCAAAGCCTCATTAAAATGATATCTCCTCTAAGAGGCTTTCCCAAACTTAGTCATTTTCCTACTCCCTTTCCCTCTGCACTTGCACTTCTCCTGGCACTTGAATTTATACCCTTTAAGCAACTGAAAATCACCCCATCATCCCCACTGTACTCATGTACCAATCTGTAATGAAGTGTAATGTTCATTCATTCATTCATTCATTCATTCATTCATTCATTCAATAGTATTTATTGAGTGCTTACTATGTGCAGAGCACTATACTAAGCGCTTGGAATGGACAATTTGGCACCAGACAGAGACAATCCCTGCCCATTGATGGGCTTACAGTCTAATTGGGGGACACAGACAAAAACAATAGCAATAAATAGAATCAAGGGGATGTACATCTCATTAACAAAATAAATAAGGTAGCAAAAATATATACAAATGAGCGGACGAGCACAGTGCTGAGGGGAGAGGAAGGGAAAGGGGGAGGAGTAGAGGGAAAGGGGGTGGAAGGGGGCTTAGCTGAGGGGAGGTGAAGTGGGGGGGCAGAGAGGGAGCAGAGGAGAAAGGGGAAGCTCAGTCTGGGAAGGCCTCTTAGAGGAGGTGAGCTCTTGGTAGGGCTTTGAAGAGGGGAAGAGAGCTAGTTAGGCGGAGGTGAGGAGGGAGGGCATTCCAGGACCGCAGGAGGAGGTTGAGGAGGAGGAGGAGGAGGTTGACAGCGGGATAAGCAAGAACAGGGGACAGTGAGGAGGTGGGCGGCAGAGGAGCGGAGCGTGCAGGGTGGGCAGTAGAAAGAGAGAAGGGAGGAGAGGTAGGAGGGGGCAAGGTGATGGAGAGCCTTGAAGCCTAGAGTGAGGCGTTTTTGTTTGGAGCGGAGGTTGATAGGCAACCACTGGAGGTTTTTAAGCATGGGAGTGACATGCCCAGAGTGTTTCTGCAGGAAGATGAGCCGGGCAGTGGAATAATAATAATGTTGGTATTTGTTTAGCGCTTAGTATGTGCCAAGCACTGTTCTAAGCGCTGGGGTAGACATAGGGGAATCAGGTTGTCCCACATGGGGCTCACAGTCTTAATCCCCATTTTACAGATGAGGGAACTGAGGCACAGAGAAGTTAAGTGACTTGCCCACAGTCACACAGCCGACAAGTGGCAGAGCTGGGATTCGAACTCATGAGCCCTGACTCCAAAGCCCGTGCTCTTTCCACTGAGCCATGGGAATGAAGAGTAGACTGGAGCGGGGAGAGAGAGGAGGAAGGAAGATCAGAGAGAAGGCTGACACAATAATCCAGCCGGGATATTATGAGAGCCCATACCAGTAAAATAGCTGTTTTGGTGGAGAGGAAAGGGCGTATCTTGGTGATATTGTAAAGGTGAGACCGGCAGGTGTTGGTGACGGATTGGATGTGTGGGGTGAATGAGAGAGCCAAGTCAAGGATGATACCGAGGCTGCAGTCTTGAGAGACGGGAAGGATGGTCCCCAGTGATAGGGAAGTCAGGAAGATGACAGGGCTTGGGAGGGAAGATAAGGAGCTCAGTTTTGGACACGTTGAGTTTTAGGTGGCGGGCAGATCTGTCTCCTCTTCTAGCTTGTAAGCACCTTTTGGACCGGGAACATGCCTAGTACTCTGCTGTATGGCACTCTTCCATATGCTCAGTATAGTGCTGTGCATAGAAGAAATGATGAATGAATATGATTGGTTGATGCAATGTGTCAGAACCACTATTGAGAAGCAGCGTTTCTCAGTGAAATGAGCCTGGGCTTGGGTGTCAGAGGTCATGCGTTCTAATCCCGGCTCCACCTTTTGTCAGCTGTGTGACTTTGGGCAAGTCACTTAACTTCTCTGTGCCTCAGTTACCTCATCTGTACAACGGGGATTAAGACTGTGAGCCTCACGTGGGACAACCTGATCACCTTGTATCCCCCCCAGTGCTTAAAACAGTGCTTTGCACAAAGTAAGCGCTTAACAAATACTGTGATTATTATTATTATTATTTTGATAATCCATAACTTGAGAGTGCTTATATACTGAGTAATTTGTCAGTGTTGGTGCCCCATGGCTGGAAATTGAATATTAGCTTGAAGACATATTTTATAGCTTTCCAGCACCTATTTTGGACCCTAGTGACAGTCTTCTAATCTGAGGGCATAAAACAAAAAAATTGTTGAGCCCATGTGTGACAGGGATTAACATATCTACTCCAAGGCTTAGAACAGTGCTTGACACATAGTAAGTGCTTAACAAATGCCGTAGTTATTATTTAGTTTAAAGGGTTGTCAAAATATATTGTAGCATTTGTAATTTGTGTGGCAATACGCAAAGCAGTAGGAGTTAGAAATTAAGAAAGTTAAGCATTCAGGTTTGGCAATACAAAAATCCAGGTTATATATGCATGATTGTGCTGATTAATTCACTAGCAAAACATTATAAAAAATATGCTTAGGGAGTCCATTTTGAGACCGATTCAGAACCTTTGTATGACTGATAATGAGAGGTAAACAATTCTTCTGTCTAGTTGGAGAATATGAAGGATTACACAACCCTTTTCTTTACCCTGTTAAACTGCCTCTTCCATTAGATATTCTAAATGCTCATACAGATAGGAGTTAACGAGATGGAGTAGATATGAAGGCTAGGATCTCTTTTAGGGTGAGGAAAAGAAAGAAAGCAGGAGAATGTACCCAAGCCTAAAACAATGAGGGCAAAGGGGCATTTTATTTTTGCCTTAAGCATAAGTATACCATGGGTTGTCTCATGAAGTGTGTCATGTAACCATATGCAAAGCATGTTGCTGGATGCTGTATGTATCTGAGGAACTTTTAAAAACTGGTACATATTCAATATAACTTTCTAGTGATTCAAAGAAAAAAACCTTTAAAAATAAAGATGTTAACCTAAGTATGTTATATCTCTTTAGAGGAGGATAACTTGACCAGAGGCTATTTTTCAAGTGGCAAATTATGACTCAGGGTAACGTATATGAAATTGAACATTATCAACAGCACTTACTAAGTACCTATCGTGTGCAGAGCACTTCGCTTGGTGTTTGGAAACATAAAAAGGAATTTAAAGACATGATCCCTTCAGTCAAGGTACTAACAATCTACTGGAGGCCAGTAGGCACCAACTGACAATATACAAATAGTAAATGATTCTACATATATATTATAATGAAAAATAAACAGGTATACCAATGATTACTAAGGTATCTGATGGGGTGATGTTAAAAGAAAGGTGGGAGATTGGGAAATGAGTTTTGGAGGACATAACCTTTAAGGGGAGCTTTTCAAGGGCAAGATATGGAAGGAGTTTCAAGAAGCTGGAAAGACTGGACCAAATGATCAAAGAGGGGAGAGAAGCATAATTGGAAGTTTATATGAGGAAGAGCAGAGAGCAAGAGTTGGAATGTGGCTGGATAATAGAGTGGAAAGGCTACAGGAATTCATCTGTTGGAAAACGTCAGAATCAAGTATTAGGAGGGTTTGTTTTACACGAGAAAAAAATACGCATAAGTGGAAGCTTTTGAGGAGGGAGATGAGGTGTTTTAAGAAGGCAATAATGTGCAGCTGTAACTTAGGGGAGAAAGAAAATAGGAGACTCTCAAGGCCAGTAGACAAGGAAGAAATGAGAGCTCAAACCGCATCAAGGTGCTTGTAGTAATGGTGGAGAGAATGGAGAAAATCTAGGAAATAATTAAGAAAAAGTACTGGCAGGACTTAGAGATAAAATGTTATTGAGAAGCAAATGACTCAGACTGAAATCAGAGGCAACAACTACACTGTGCACTTCTGGGATAAGACAGTCAATCAGTTCAACCAATTAATCAATTGTATTGAGTGCTTACTGTGTGCAGAGCACTGTACTAAGTACTTAGGACAGTACAATATATTACATTGTACAAATATGTTAATACATGTAATAATAATAATAACAATGGTATTTATAAAGCGCTTACTTTGTGACAAGTACTGTTCTAAGTGCTGGGGTACATACAAGGTTATCAGGTTGTCCCTCATGAGGCTCACAGTCTTAATCCCCATTTTACAGATGAGGTAACTGAGGCACAGAGAAATGAAATCACTTGCCTAAAGTCACACAGCTGAGAGGTGGCAGAGCTGGGATGAGAACCCACATCATCTGATTCCCAAGCTCATGCTCTTTCCAATAAGCCATGCTGCTTCTCTTATATTAATGCATGTACATTAATATATTAATTACTTTACTAATAGATTACATATAATACATATCCCAGAGATTATTAGACATATTCCTTGCCCAGAATGAGCTTACAGCCTAGAGAGGATATAATAAATTACACACACATAAATAAGTGCTGTGGGGTTGAAAAAGGGCTGAATAAAGGGAGCAAATCAGGATGAGGTAGAAGGGAGTGGGAAAAGAGGAAATGAGGGCTTTTTCAGGGAAGGCCTTTTAAAGAAGATGTGTCTTCAATAAGGCTTTGGGGAGAGCAATTGTCTGTCAGATATGAAGATGAAGGTGTTCCAGGCCAGAGGTAGGATGTAGGCAAGACATCCATGGCGAGGAAGGTGAGATCAAGGTACAGTGAGTAATTTGGCATTAAAAGAGTGAAGTGTGTTGGTGGAGTTGTAGGAGGAGAGCAGTGAGGTGAGATAAGATAGGATGGGGCAAGGTGAATGAGTACTTAAAAGGTGATGGTAAGGAATTTCTCTTTGAAGCAGAGGTGGATGGGCAGAGGTGGTGGTAGTTACTGGTAGCTCATGAGGAGTGGGGAAACATGGACTGAATATTTGTATAGTAAATGATTCTGGCTGCAGAGTAAAATATGGACTGGAGTGAGAAGAGACAGGAGACAGGGAAGTCACCAAGGAGGCTGATATGGAAATCAAGGAGGGATAGGATAAGTGCTTGGATTAATGTGGTAGCAATTTGGATTGTGAGGAAAGGGTATATTTTAGTGATCTTGTGAAGGTAGAAGTGACAGAATTTAGTAATAGATTGAATATGTCAGTTGAAGGAGAGGGATGACACGAGGATAACCCCAAGGTGCTGGGCTTGTGAGTCAGGAAGGATGGTGGTGCTGTGTACAGTGATAGGAAAATCCGGGGAAGGACAAGGGTTCAGGTGGGAAGATAAGGAGTTCTGTTTTGGACCTGTTAAGTTTGAGATTTCAGCGGGACATCCAAGTGGAGATATATAAATCAGTTGTAGTTATTGAGTGAACACTTATTCTGTGCAGAGTACTATATTAAGTCCTGAGGATGATAATGTATTGTTGGCAGTGATGAAAAATATAGGAAGAGGAGGAAAGTTTCAGAGAGAAGACGAATTTGATTATAGACACATTGAGTTTAGTGTCAGTTGGTCAGTCAGATGAAGATGACCCAAGGCCAAGGGGATATTTGAGATTGTAAAGCAGGAGAGGGTTCAGTGGTGGAGAATTTGACTTAATGGTCATCTGAATCATGCAATAGCAGAAACTGTGAGCATGGATAAGCAAGATTTCCACATAATAGTTAAGGCATTATTTTTAACCTTCCTTTCAAGACACATACCTCTTAGTATATTATGTTTTACATTTTCAAAATCTAATCTCAAATCTGTGTTACTACTCCAGTTTCCCTGAAGCTCCTATACATTTCAAGATGCCATGAAATATAATTCTCTTTTTAAAACATTGCATCCAAATATCCCATTGAGTCTACCAAAATCACTATGTTTGAAATAGGATAAAATGGGGGACACAAATGGTAGCCATAACTCAGATAAGATCATTGCTCATATATTTGCAGGTGATTGTATAAGACAGAATTCATCCAATTTTTCTGAAGATGAATAAATATCAAGTTAACTGCCACCATGGACTACACTCCCCCAAATCCATCCATGGGACCAAAACTAACTATCGATGAATACTACTTTCAAGGTTCAATGGGGAAAAACCTGAAATAGTGGCAAGAGCAAAGAACAAGGGAGTAGACAATCACTTAATCAATCACTAAATCAATGGAATTTATGGAGTGATTATGGGGGGCAGAGCAATGAATTAAGAGTTTGGGAGAATATAGCACAACAGTTGAGTACAACAACAGTGAGAATGCTGTTTCCTGGGAGAAGGATGTAACAATGAACCATCTTACCTCCTTCTCTCTTGCTGCCCTGTTGAGGTTCTTAGGGCAGGAAACTAATGGGGAGATGTTCAGACTGTAAGCTCACTGTAGGCAGGGAATGTGTCAGTTTATTGTTATAGTGTACTTTCCCCAGTGCTTAGTTCAGTAAGCGCTCAATAAATGCAATTGAAAGAATTGAATCAACAGAGTACTATCCACAAGGAGCTTATAGTCAAGAGGGGGAGACATACATCAATATAAACAAACCATGGATTTGCACATAAATTCTGTGGAGTTGAGGGTGGGATGAATAATGATAATAATTATGGTATTTGCTAAGCACTTATTATGTGCCAGGCACTGTACTAAGCACTGGGGTGGATACAAGCAAGTTGGGTTGAACACAGTCCCCGTGCCACGTGGGGCTTAAAGTTTCAAACCCCATTTTACAGATGAGGTAACTGAGGCCCAGAGAAGTGAAATGACTTGCCCATGGTCACATAGCACACAAGTGGTAGAGTCTATATTAGAATCCATGACCATCTGATTCCCAGATCCATGCTCTAACCATTATGCCAGGCTGCTAGAAGAGTACAGAACCAAGTTCATGGGCAGCTCAGAATAGAGAGGAAGTGGAGGAATGGGGAAAGCCTCACGGAGATGTGACTCTAAAAGTGGGAAGAACGAGGGCTTGTCAGATATGGAGGGGGAGGGAGTTCCAGGTCAGAGGAAGGAAGTGGGCAAGAGGTAAGCAGCAAGATGGATGAGATCAAGTGGCCTAGTGGAAAGAGCAGAGGTGTGGGAGTCAAAGGACCTGGGTTCTAATTCTGGATCTGCCACTTTCCTGCTTTTGATCTTGGACAAGTCACTTAACTTCCTGTGTATCCATTTCCCCAATCGTAAAATGGGAGTCAAATAAAAAATTCTCCTTCCCTTTTGGACAGTAAATGCTAGGTGGGACAGAGATTGTCCAACATGATTACCTTGTATCTACCCCAGTTCTCAGAGCAGCGTTTGACACATAATAAGCGCTTAACAAATAGCAAAGTAATAATAATGATAACTGAGGTACAGTGAGCAAGTTGACAGTGGAGGAGCAAGTGTGCAAACTAGGTTGTAGTAGAAAATCAGTGAGATGCAATTGGAAGGGTGGAGCTGGCTGAGTGCTTAAAAGCCAAGTTAAGGAGTTTCTGTTGGATAAGGAGTTGGATGGGCAACCAATGGAGGTTCTGGAAGAGTGAGGAAACATTTTTGTAGAAAAGTGATCCAGGCATCAGAGTGAAGAATGGACAGAATTGAGCTGGGACAGGAGGCAGGGAGCTTAGCAGGGGGACTGATGCTGAAGTCAAGGCAGGGTATGATGTATAACCCCATCGCTGTCTTAGCACACCATAAATGTTTAACAGATCCCATTATTATCATTATCATCATCATCAATAGGAAGGCAGGAAATCCCAAGTTCATTCATTCCTTGAATCATATTTATTGAGGCGTTTGTTTTGTGCAGAGCACCGAACCAAGTGCTTGGGAGAGTACAATATAACAATAAATAGAAAATTCCCTGCCCACTGTGAGCTTGGCACTAGGGGAAAGGTAAAGGGGCCGAAAGGTAGTAGGCAGGGACAGAGGCTGCTCTCTCAGCCCTCAGGGAACCAGGAACATCAGAGAAAATGGAATCTGAATTATTTCTGCTTCTCCGTTTACTGCTGGTGGGTATGTGGGTATTCTTCCCAGGACTGAACTGAGGGCTACACCTCATTGGGAATGGAAGCAGGTGCACACTAGGAGATTTTACCACCTAGTAGATGCTACTAAACTTTACAAAACTAAACTTGGCAAAATCTTTGGCCTCAATCCTGAATTCCATGGCCAAGGATTGGCTTCAACTAAAGGATCTTCCCAAGGTCAAAATAGTTCCCCTTTACTTTTATCTTGTGGAAGGGCAATATAGTGAAATATTTTAACCCACTCCATAAAATTGATGTTATTCTCAGCTAATCATCCTGTTAGAGTTGTTTTAGGAGTGAATATATATGAATTAAAATTTAATATTAAGGGCATATGAATTTAGGATATAAATTGGTGATTCTATGGGGTCACAACTGGTCTTAACCAATGACAACTAGTTCCTCATCACAAGAAACTTCAGTTGGGCATGTAGTGTTCACACAAAAGCAGGATTTGGGTACTGGAGGTTCACATTTTGCTTCAGAAACCTTTAAATGGAGACAAGTGAAATTTGGAAGTACATTTCATAGCCAGAACAAAAGCATAGTACTTAAGACCTCAGCGAGACTGAAAAACTCACACAGTCAGAGGCCCTTAACAAAGATTTGGGTATTGAAGAACATTTCATATGATCAGTGATTTTTCTATGCACAACTCCTATTTGCACATAGTTACATAAGTCTTTGGTTTGGTAACTGGATAGTTGTACAGGTGCATTTTTAAACACTGAAGAATAATTTGACCCCACAAAGTCAGTCAAGTCCTAAATAATGGAAGCACTTCCCACAGTAAGAAATGATAATAAAACTTAATGGATCTACCAGTAACTAATATCAGATTAACAAGTAGATCATTCTGTTTGGGGTTACATCATTTTACATAGTCATTTCAGTGCTGTAGCAAATTAAATTCTAACAGATCTTGAAGTGTTAAGACTAACTGTGCAATTACTCATTGCCTCCTACAATCCCTTTGAAGTTACTACGGAAAAGCAACATTCAATAAGACTGTATGTAGTTAGTGGCAGTTAATATACTGGACAATTATACGCCTATAGACTTTTTACTGTTCTTTAGGTTTTTCAGTTTTCCTCTCCAATGAATGACATATGAAAACAAAAAACTGTAAAACAGTCTGCAGACCATTTTTACAACTTCTGTTCAAGGATGGACTTAAATATTTTAACAAATTCTAGGTTGTACAACATTCCATTTTATAGAAAAACATTAATATTTTAGCAACATTTTTAATCTGTAATCCTTCCTAGGCAACACGGGCAATCAATGAGTTCTTATCATTCTTACTATCCAGTGTATATCTACCATCCACAATTAACTTACAATTTGGAAAACAAACATAGGACAGCATATATTTCACACATTGGGGATAATGCTTATTTTTTGTGACCAAGTTGGGACCCAGACTTATTAACAATAATTGTGGTAGTTCTTAAGCATTTTCTATGTGCAAAGCACTGGGTAAGAGACAAGGTAATCATGTAGGGAACAGTCCCTGCCCTATATAGGACCCATAGTCTAAGGAGTAGGAGAACAAGAATTTAACTCCCATTTTACAAGTGAGGAAAATGAGGGATAAGGTAGTTAAGGGAATTGCCCATGGTCTCACAACAAGCAAGTACTGGGTCTGGGATTCGAACCCAGATCGCCTGACTCTTTCCACTTGCCCATGCCGATTCTCTATTCCTTCCTTCCTAGGTTTCCATTGATTTTCCACATCAAACTGTGACTAGCCACACAATTTCCTGTTCAATCCATCCCCAATCTTGGCTGCTTCCATGATAGATTGACTGTTAACTGCTATGTCTCAGGTAGGATTTGGACAAAACACTTCTCAGAAGGGAGTCATAGGGGCCATGTGTACTTGACATAATGTAAAACCTCAGTTACCCTGAATTATTCATGAAATCAGCATCATTCAGATTAATGATGACTTTAACTTATTCGTTGCCACTGTTTGTGGCTTTTCATTCTTCGGGGGCTTCTCTTCTGAGAAACATCATTTGACAACTTCTTGGTCCATCTGTTCTGATTATCACTCTCTAATTAGAACTTTTCTTTACTTACTTCTCTGTGTGATAATGACGCTCACAGGCCACACATATTATCCATAAATTCTAAGTCGCAAAACTACTGCAAATGATAACAGTGGTGAAGATTTTCTCTTCTACAACTGCAAATGAAATGATTTCACTTGTGGCACTAGATCAACAAGCAAAATTTTATTCTTCCTGAACATTTTCAGAAGAGATGGTAAATGCATTTACACCTTCTAGATTATAGTTGTTGTTTTTCTTTTACCTGATATGACTAGGTACCAAAAAGGATGACTGTTTACAGAAGATGATAGTGAAACTTCAAAATGCCCACCAAGAGTAAATGCTGGCAGCAATAGGTCATTGTCCATGCTTCAGTAAGAAGCAGATTGTTCTGGTTGCTAGGGGTAACTCCCAGTCAGAAGCCCGTGGACAGGCCAAAACTGAACAGCTGTGCAACGTAGAGCTCCCACTGAGCTTGGAAATATATGGTGACCACTTATTGACAAAATTTAAACAGAGAGGCCTATGTATTTCCCACCATGCTCAGTCCCATTGCTTAATTTATATTTATAGCTTGCCTCTCTACCATCTGTGCATGCTGGCCTCCTCACCATCTCTGAGGAATTGGAGTGGCATTGTTTGAAGATCTGATTAAATAGCTAGGAAAAAGTAATCCATCATTTATAAGGGGGAATGTAGATAGTTACAATAGTGTCCTGCAGCTCTTGTGGATTTTGTCTTCATTTTCTTTTACTTTAATTCTAATCCTATGCCAAACCAAATAGATACTGATCAAGACAGCAAAATTTACTGAAAACACCTGAGCAACTAGGTGAAAGAGGAATGGATTTTCCAGCTTCCTGTAGGCTGGTCTTTTTGATGGATTAAAATACATTGCAGCTTAAAATGGACCTGTTTATCCAGGCTCTCATACGCTTCAAAAAGACTCTGGCTACACGTAAGACACAGTCTTTCCCACATTACCTGTTGAACTGAGTGTGTCCCTCTGGTGAGATTTACCATGGATGAGCTGGTCCTAAGAGAAAGTCTACCATGCTGATCCCACATACCCTTACCAGCATAGCCAACATGCACTGAATGTTTAGTGTACTCAAAAGCCATGTTTTCATAGCTTTCTCTTTGCTTTTTCTTTTCTTTAACAGGGAAGACATTTAGCCAAAAATCATTATGTCCACATATCACACACACACCTAATGGGAATTAACAACCTTGAGAATACTGACTTGGCCTGTCCAATTTTCAGAATATTGTTTTGCTCTTTCAGACCAGAATTTCAGGTTACTTCTGCTTTCAATAGAGGTGCATGAAGGAAACCACATTTACAAGTATTATTATTTATGATTTCAGGCAAATATTTACATGTAACACTGCACCTGTGTGTCCAGCATGTTTGTTTTCTGATGTAAAGCAGGGTGCCACTCTTCTTAAATGTATTACAGCTACTTAAAGAAGCACTTATTTTAAAATAGTGCTTCTATGTGAACAAAATTGAATCTGGCAAAAAGAAAAATAATTCAAACCTATTCAAATTTGTATACAAAGGGAAAATGTTCCTATTCATTAGGAAAATAACTCTCAATGTCCTTTGTTCCATACAAGATTCATTCCTTTTAACTGAGTTTTTCAAGAGCCACCATTCCCAAGTCATTTGTTTCCAAGGATTGGGTGATAGTGTAGGACAACTCTAATGTAGGAACAAAGGAGTTGAAAGCTTCTGTTTAATTCTTAGTTTACTGAGAACACTTGGAAGATATTGAACAACAATTCATTCTCAGCATTATATCAAGAGGACACATCACCTCATCTCAACTAGGAAATTGGGATGCCATTCTTGGGAAAAAAAATGTTTTTTCTGTGAATTGTTCAACTTATTTTGGCCTTGTGAAGGTAATTCTCATATTTATATCCATTCCAGAAAATTATTTTTTGAAGAAAACAATTTTAATACCTCTTCACTTCTGATCAGGATGACCAAGTCTAGGGGAAAGAATTTCCCTCAAAATAATTATCCAGTGATCTGTAACCAGCACTTTGTTGTCAGGTAGGGTACCAAAGACTGTGATTTTCTGCATGTCCTTTTCCAACTGTAAAGTAATTGTATAAACTGTAAAGTTTGTCGGATGAGGATTTTTTCCATGGAAGTACAGCTCCTCTAGCTTTCCCTCTCTTTCCATTTCCAGCCTTCTATCCAAGAAGTTCCATCTGGAATTACAGGATGCACTTTCTGCTGAGCAGAATGGATCTGGAAGCTAAGGGAGTCAACAGGAAAGGGAAGGAAAATCCATCTAGAAAGAAATTCCATGGGAACGAAATTTTGGAAAATAGGTTCACTGTCCTCCCTCTGTCTCATTCCCCTTTCTTCCTCTATTGAGTTTGCTGCTGTCCGGACACCAAGGGGTACATTAATGATCACTGGGTGGTAAGGACATGGGCCCCATGTGACCCAATGGGTATTGGGTTCAATACCATATGATATTACCATGGAAGGGGTCTAGGAAAGGGTAAACTGGTGGTGGATTAAGCAGCTACTACTCAACCTTTCTCTTCTTTCCAGCCACCCACTCCTGAAAAGTGCAGACTACTTGATAGGTTTCAAAGAAATACCTAATTATTTAAGGGGAAGTATAACCCTGCATCTAGTGTGCCACTTGACTGCCCAACAATTTCAAAATGGCTAGAGGAATCACAAGGGAAACACAGTATAAATTATTCTCTTGGGATATTTACAGGATACATTATATATAGGATAGTTAGTCTTGTGTCTTACCAGGTTCAGGGATGATTAACTGTGCACTAGTCTGTGCATTTCCAGCATCATTCTCAGCCATGCACTGATAGAAACCTTCATCTGATTTCACTACACCCAAGATCCGTAAATTGCTGCCCCCCTAGAGAGATGAAAGAGATGTCAGGGAGTTTGTAAAAGCAAAGCAGTCAATCGAGTCTACAGAGTTTCATTAATAGTTCCTTGTGAAAGAAGAGCAGTTAGTTTAAAATATCTCAGTTTGGCTTACCTATTCTAAATTTCCCTTCCCTTCTGTTATTCAGTCCCATTTGTTCATTTCCCCATAACCTGGAAGCTCGCTGTCAGCAGGGAATGTGTCCATTTATTGTTATATTGTACTCTCCTAAGCGTTTAGTTCAGTGTTCTGCATATAGTAAGCACTCACTAAATATGATTGAATAAATATGCCATCTGCTAATTTATTCTGTCTTAGTCTGACATAATCCTAGAATGAAATGTTCCCCAAAAGAAAACAATACAAATGTACGAGCCATCCAGATGGAAGTGTGGAACTTTTCTTGAGAGAGTGAGCACCACACGTCAACAACAGTGTGAGGCTATTTATTCTTTGCTAACAATAATAATAATAATAATGTTGGTATTTGTTAAGCGCTTACTATGTGCAGAGCACTGTTCTAAGCGCTGGGGTATATACAGGGTAATCAGGTTGTCCCACGTAAGGTTCACAGTTAATCCCCATTTTACAGATGAGGTAACTGAGGCACAGAGAAGTTAAGTGACTTGCCCACAGTCACACAGCTGACAAGTGGCAGAGCCGGGAGTCAAACCCATGACCACTGACTCCAAAGCCCAGGCTCTTTCCACTGAGCCACGCTTCTTCCCCGCTAATGATAGCGTATGGTCAGTTTCAACATCTGCCTTCGTCAAAGGATAGAAACAGACTGAAAGCAACATCTACTCCACTACTGTATACAAGGGGAAATCTTGAAACTGAAACATTTCCATTCTCCTCAGTAAATGTTTTTCTTTGTTTTGTTTTTTGTTTGTTTGGGTTATTTTTTTTTGTAGAGGATTTATTGGTTCCCATTTAATAAAGAAAACAGACTCATTTTCCCTTTCTGGCCCAAGGGGATCTTTTAGTAATTGGAAAAAAAATGAATTTTGCCAACAAATTATCTCAAACACTTGTCAGACAAATTCTCACATCCATTTGACTAGGCAATCTTTTTTTAACTAAGAATGATAAAAAGTATCTAGGGATTATGTTTAATTTTCACTAACTGGGTTTGTTTTAGTTATTAATATAAAAATTACTTGTCTGCATTTCCCATGTTTAAGCCATTCTAAATCTCTTGCACCGAAGTCATTAACAGAAAAATATTACCTCACTGGGAATATTTAATTGTTTTCAGCATCAGGTAGCCAATTCTCAGTTTATGTAAAGTTCTTACAAGTAGCTGCTTAATCTCTAATTGGCAATTCCCATAAAAGGTGCAATTTGTGTTAGATGCAATGCTCATGACATGTCATAATATATCACTTTTGCCAAAAACTTCCAGGCATCTTAAACCATCGAAGGACACCGAGAACAATATATCTCAGAGATGTCTTGCTATGTATAGGGAAAGGACTGCCCACTTAATTTCCCTGTCACCACCAACAGAAACATTTAAATGGAGAGACTGCAATGAGCCACGCTGGGAAAAGGTTATTCAGACAGTAAAGAAAATGAATGTTACATTCTATCACATGTCCTTCAGGGCACCCAACATTTCCTTTAGATGCAAACAGCACATATTTTAGGCACCTATAGCAGGTTTCAAATTGCCAAATGGCAGGTCATTTTTAATTCAGTTGTAGCGCTAATCGTGATGCACTTAAAGAAACTAATGGATTAGTGTATTATGCAAACCTTAAATTCTCTTTTTTTCTCAACATTCCCATCACATTTAAATAAAGCAATTTACAGTGGTGAGGACCAGTGAAGTAGATGATAAATGTAGGTAGGTTCTATTTTCACTCCTGTAAAAATCATTTAATTCCCAATGGAAAGGCAGAAAAAAAAGACCTGTAATTATAACATGGATAGCAAATAGACTGATCTGATCTCAGGATTGAAGCTTGGAGCTGGAGAATTAATTTTAGCCCATCACAGATTCAAAGAAGGATACTAAGAAAGCAAAAGACCTTTCTGGGATTCACTCAGTTTATTTGGAAATAGGATAACCAGCTAAACCTGTCTCAAAATGAATAAATGGAAAATATTAATGTGATTGCAACCTCTCTGAGGGCAGGGGCCAAGTCTTTTTCTCCTACTGAATATTCCCTAGTGCCTAGTACAAGTGCTCCACAGAGAGCGGGTGCTCAAATACTATTGACTTATATGAATGTTGAAAACACCACGAGTTAGTCAGGATACTCTGAATGTCAAGAGAAATATTTCTCTCCCCCTCAACCAAATCTTTGGAGCAATTAATCTTAAAATCTGAGGTTTTATGAGATTAAGCCCTCAGTCTCCTTGGCTGATCATTTTCCATTTTGACCTTTTTCAATGGAGGTTCAGAGTCAGTATGCTATTGAATAAAGGATAAGAGAATACAGACACTCTCACTCTTAAATTGCCAGTTACTAACTAACCGCAGGGAGTAAGTTGATTCACTTGATGTTCATTATACTTACTTCAGGAAAATAGCCTTTAACCACTTAAAAAATTATGAACAGATATTCTTGCTCCTTACACCTATCCCAGAAAATAATGCAATAACCACCACAGAATTAACAAAATAGGTAATCTAATTGGAAAAGAAAAGTAAAATAATTACCACTATCTGAAAATAATCACTAGGAATGACCACATCTCCATTCTTCATCCAATTCACAGTAGGCAGAGGCTTGCCAGATACAGCACATTCAAACTCAATGTCCATGCTTTCATAGGCATACAGGTTTGAAGGGTGATTTAAAAACCATGGAGGAACTGCAAAAAAAGAAAAAGTGGGGGTGTGAATGTAAATTTAGAATTCAAAATTTCAAAGGGCTGGGAAAACACTATATTGAAATGGAAAACATATTTGTAATTCAAATTATTCCCCAAACCCATAGCTTATTAAACAGAAAGTACTGTAGAACACATTTATTTTTCCAAATGCAGTTAAACAGTTGCAGTTAATGGTGTTTTGCCATGAGGAAAGATTAAAAACCCAATTTAGAAAAAATAATATATATAATAAGCATTTTGAGTACTCAAGTGCTTGCATAAAAGTGACCTGTACACTGATAAGTAGGTAGAGGTTTGAAAAGTATGTCAATTAATTAAATAAAATGAAACATATATGGGCCTGAGACATCCCAACAGAGAAGAGCTGTTAGTATTGCAGCATAGATGGATTCAATCAATAATATGGAAATTTGGCTGAGTTCATTCCTTGGTTGAAACTGGTCATGAGGTTAGGGAGTTGAAATTGACTGGATTATCTTTAATGTGGACACATTCTTATCGTACTAGTAATTATCTATTGTCCTGCATTACTATAATATATTATTTCCCCGGAATGGTATACAGTATGCTAATTTAATTTAATTTCTTCATTATCATAATGCTAGTTGCACTATGATAGAAATTTGCAGTGCTGGAAAATTGCTAATATAGCGCAAAATCACTAATGAATCTCCTATTCCCCACATACCCTCACCAGGAGTAAAAACAAACTTTAATGTTCAGTTTCTCTTCTTCCATATGGAAATTTGCCATTATCATAATTTGAATATTCACACAGCCTAGGAAGCATTTAGATTAATTTTCATGTAACATCACTGATATTTCTTTGTATGCAGAATACATGTTTTTCAAAGAGCCATTTCAAAGTCTTGCATTGTTTAAAACACCTTGTGGGTGTTAATGTGAAACCACAGGAGAAGCAGCGTGGCTCAGTGGAAAGAGCACAGCTTTAGGAGTCAGGGATCATGGGTTCTAATTCTGGATCTACCACCTGTCCGCTGTGTGACTTTGGGAAACTCACTCTAACCTCTCCGTGCCTCAGTTACCTCACCTGTAAAATGGGGAGTAAGACTGTGAGCTTCACATGGGACAACCTGATTACCCTGTATCTACCCCAGTGCTTAGAACAGTGCTCGGCACATAGTAAGCACTTAGCAAATACCAGCATTATTATTATTATATGCACTCTCATAAGAAGTTCCAAAATTGTAATCTTCTGAGTTGTTCTCCAAAATACTAGAGCAAATATTTCAAATAATCTCATAATGACTTTTGAATTTCTCATACACCATTCCTTCGAAAAGGCTTTTGAGAGACAAAAACTACTCCACATGGACAGAAAAGGCCTGTGCCGAGATGAAAGCTCCAATAAGCAGCAGGAAATCAAAGAAGGGATAAGTGATTTTTTTTTTAGGATGCTGTGGATGACCAGGTTTGCTACTTTTTTCAAATGAATAGGGAAACTTTTGTATTTACTGTTGATTGTGTTTTATAATCTTATGGAATTTTGTTACTTGCATGAATAAATTTCCAGGTGGAGAAGATAAATGGTCAGAAGAAATCATAAAGGTTGAATTCTATCATAAGAAATGAAAAACTTGGGAAATCAAACCAGTGGTGCATCTAGGACTGTACTTTGTCATCTCTGAGGAACAGTGGTACTCAGAGCAACAGTGTGATGGTTTCCCTCCTAGACATCAGTCCTAATAGGTTACGGTTATACCAGCTAGTATGCCTACGTTTTCCTTTCACATCTCAAACCTCATTATGAACTTCTTGCCCATGCATATTTTCAAACCTCTCTTTAAACTACTGATACTTTCAACCTGCATGGCTTACTGCCACAATAAATTCCATAGATTTTCTACCCATCATGTGAAGAAAGGTTTTCTTTATTTTGAGCCTACTAACCAAGAGTAGTAATTGAATATCACCCATGTCCTTTTTTACAATTCAGTGAACTCCCCACTCAGCCCCACAGCACTTATGTGTATATCCGTAATGTATTTATTTATATTAATATGTCTCCCCCTCTAGGCTGTAAGCTTACTGGGGACAGGGAATGTGTCTATGTTGTTACATTGTGCTCTTCCAAGCATTAGTACAGTGCTCTGTACTCCTTAAGAGCTCAATAAATATGACTGAATGAACAATTCTGTGTTCAAACCCATAAACGCCTTGTGGGCCAGGATCATGTCTACTAACTTTATTTTATTTGTACTTTCCCACTCAGTGCTCTGAAGACGGTTAGCACTCAGTGTTATGACTGATCAATTGATTCAGGATTCTGTACACTTCAATCGCGATTTTTCTCAGCTTTTGCTTTTCCATACTGAGAAATCCCAACCTTTTCAGTCTCTCCTTGCAAAGAAAACTCCTCTATTCTACTCGTTGTTTTCCTTGCACTTTGTACTTCCCCTTTCGTGTCCTTCCTTAGATGCAGCAACTAGAGTTATATTGTAGATCATCACTACATGAAATCATTCAGGCTGAAATATCATTAGATTGGGAAGATGCTTGGATAAATTAATTGACAAATGGTTTCTAGTGGAAGTTAGAATGATAATAATCATAATGGTATTTAAACTCTTACTGTGCATTCTAAGCACTGGGGTAGATACAAGGTAATTAGGTTGTCCCACGTGGTGCTCACAGTCTTAATCCTCATTTTACAGATGACGTAACTGAGGCAGAGAGAAATTAAGTGACTTGCCCCAAGTCATACAGCTGACAAGTGGTAGAGCCGGGATTAGAACCCACAACTTCAGACTCCCAAGCCCGGGCTCTTTCTGCTAAGTCACACTGCTTGACATATTTACTATATTCTAAAGTTTAGGATGGACATTAAGGGAGGAGATCATCAAGTCATTTCTTTAAGCATTCTGCTACCTTCGTTATAGCTGGGACGACCTGATTAACCTGTATCTACCCCAGCGCTTAGAACAGTGTTCTGCACATAGTAAGCGCTTAACAAATACCAACATTATTATTATTATTAGATAATACTGAGCTGGATGGATCATTGATCTGACCCAATAAATGGCACATCTTATGGGCTGATTGTCATATACAAAGGCAAATTTGCTTTTTATATTCCAGGACTTTCTTGATAACGTGCAGCATTCCATTGCACTTTGGGCAAGCCTAACAGTATACAATGTATACATTATATAGCATACAATATAGGATCGTAAGGAAAAATGAATCCAAAAATTTCTTCCCAGAGCACTGGCTAAAAGAAGCTCTGGGCACATCCTCATGTAGTTGCATTGGTAACTATTTTTCCCCAAATATATTACCTCCTACTTGCCCCCACTTAGAGAAGCAGCATGGATCAGTGGAAAGAGCCTGGGGTTGGGAAACCAGAGGTTGTGGGTTCTAAACCTGGCTCCAACACTTGTCAGCTGTGTGACTTTGGACAGCGTGGCTCAGTGGAAAGAGCCCGGGCTTGGGAGTCAGAGGTCATGGGTTCTAATCCCAGCTCTGCCGCTTGCCAGCTGTGTGACTTTGGGCAAGTGACTTCACTTCTCTGTGCCTCATTTACCTCATCTATAAAATGGGGATTGAAACTATGAGCCCCACATGGAACAACCTGATCACCTTGTATCCCCCCAGTGCTTAGAACAGTGCTTTGCACATAGTAAGCGCTTAACAAATACCAACATTATTATTATTAAGTCACTTAACTTTTCTGGGCCTTAGTTACCTTATCTGTAACATGGGGATTAAGACTGTGAGCCCCATGTGGGACAACCTGATGACATTGTATCTACCCCAGTGCTTAGAACGGTGTTGGCACTTAGTAAACACTTAACAAATATCAACATTAGTATTATTATTATTATTCAGCCAATCATTCAAGGAATTTAATTTCCATTTTCACAGCTTCCAAACAGGGGTAAAACCATCTCTCCTTTATATCATATGCATTTTCTAAGGTTCCCTAAAATTATTATGAGGTTGAAACAATTCATACAGGAAGCACCAGGACAACAGAGAGGGTTTTTACTACTACTATTTGACTGTAAGCATCATGGGTATTGACAGGGAGAGATAAAGAGTAGAGTTGGTTTTACAAAACCAAGTGCTCCAACTGAAAATAACTTCTGGAAGGTAGGAGAATCATCATGGCCTAGGGCTTAGAGCATAGGTCTGGGAGTCTGAAGGACCTGGGTTCTAATCCCAGTTCTGCCACTTATTTGGTGTGTGACCATGGCCATGTCACTTAACCTCTCTGTGACTCAGTAACCTCAACTGTAAAATGAAGATTTAGATTGTGAGCCCCATGTGGGACATGGACTGAGTCCAATCTGATTAGCTTGTATCTTCCCCCAGGCACTTAGTTCAGTGCCTGGAACACAGTAAGTGCTTAGCAGATGCCTTAAAATAAAAAACAAAAACAAACAAGATTAGAGTAAAAAGATGAAGCTTAATAAATCAATCAATGATATTTACTGAGCTTTTACTATGTGAAAACCACTGTACTTAGTGCTTTGGAGAGTACAACAGAGTTAGCAGATGTGTTTCCTGCCCACTCAGAACTACAGAGTAAATTAGAGCCTGGGCTTAGGAGTCAGGAGTCATGGGTTCTAATCACAGCTCCGCCATTGTCAGCTGTGTGACTTTGGGCAAGTCACTTAACTTCTCAGTGCCTCAGTTACCTCATCTATGAAATGGGGATGAAGACTGTGAGCCTCACGTGGGACAACCTGATTACCCTGTATCTAACCCAACGCTTAGAACAGTGCTCGACACATAGTAAGCACTTAACAAATACCAACATTATTATTATTACATTCTACGTACTACACACAATTTTGTACCCTCCACTATAGCTTGATCAGCATGGCCCAGTGGAAAAAGCATGGGCCTAGGAGTCAAGGTTATCTTGGTTTTAATCCTGGCTGTGACACCTACCTGCTGTGTGACCTTGGGTAAATCACTCAGCTTTTCTGGGTCTCAGTTCCCACAACTACAGAATGGGGATTTAATAATAATGTTGGTATTTGTTAAGTGCTTACTATGTGCCGAGCACTGTTCCAAGCGCTGGGGTAGACACAGGGGAATGAGGTTGTCCCATGTGGGGCTCACAGTCTTAATCCCCATTTTACAGATGAGGGAACTGAGGCACCGAGAAGTGAAGTGACTTGCCCAAAGTCACACAGCTGACAAGTGGCCGAGCCGGGATTCAAACCCATGACCTGTGACTACAAAGCCCGTGCTCTTTCCACTGAGCCACGCTAATACCTGTTCTCTCCCTACTAAGCATGTGAGCCTAATGTGGGACCTGGTTACCTTGTCTCTATCCCAGCACTTAGTAGAGTGGTTGGCACTTAGTACAGTGCTTCACACTTAGTAAGCATTTAACAAAAACCACAACTATTATTAAGTTTCCATAGCAAAATTCTTCTGGGCCCAGCATTTTCTACCTCAGTTCTTCTGGACTTGAGCACCCCACACAGCTCCTTTCAGTCTGGCCACAAATCTATAGTGAACCCAGGGACAGAAATATGCCTTTTGGAAATACACTTATATATGTATTATAAAACATATGTATTTTCCAAGGGAAATACAGTTATTCAGAAATAATCTCCATGTAAAGAACTGCCAAGCGTGAATTGCATCATTAGCCAGACGTGGAGGATTGAAGTGAAATTCATTTCCCTCTTCTTTCAGCATTTGACCTCCTTTCTATTCCTTAACCATTCATAGGATGGCACAGTGTTTCTCCCTCCCCCATTCTTCCCTGAGTTTCCCTAACAATTCAAGGAGAATAAATGAAACTTTATTACATACTGGGACATGGGGTAAATAAATACTTTCTAACCAGCTAAATACTGAGGAATACAGGTTTTTTGGGGTGAATATTAACAAAGACTATTCTCTCAAATCTGACCACTTGTATAGCATGAGCCTCTCTCCTGAGAGTTACCAAACACTTAGGAACAATATGAGACAAGGAATATTACTGCAGGGAAGATATTGATTTATGTTTTATTTTCTTACCCAGAATTCATTACCAAAAATAAATTATCCCCATTTTCAACTGATCTTGGTATCTTATAGAATCTCTCAAGTACTAGCATTACATCTATATAGAGGCTAAAGTATCAATCTACCAAAAAGGGATATTGGCAGAAGGCCCCTGTGACAAAGAAAAATGTGAAAATTACAATCAGATAGAAAAATTCAGTGTATGTTCCAATATTCTGGATGGCAGAATCGGTAACTAGAATTAAGGTTAAAATTTGAATTAAATTTTCCCTTTTTTTCCTTCCCAGAGAGGACCTAGTCTGGAATTAGGAATAAAACTTGAGTGCTGACCCTAATCTTCCTTATTCTAAATTGAAATCCAATTGATATCTATAAAAGAAAATGTCCTATTTTAGCTTGAATATCAGAATTCTTGAGAGAGTTATTCCATATGATCATTCTATAATAACTCTGCTTTCAATCCTTTTGCTGGTATATCACCTCTTATTTTGGCCTAATCAGCTGATTTGAAGTTATATAAATGGGACAGATCCCAAACAAACTCCAAATTGGCACATCTAAAAGAAATATCGGTCTTTAGACGAGAGAAGCTTGTCCTGTCTTATGCTGTTGAATCATCACCGATCCATAGCGACACCTTGGAAACATCTCTCCAAGAATGTCCCACCTCCATCTGCAGTCGCTCTGATAGTGTACCCAGAGAGTTTTCTTGGTAAAAATACGGAAGTGGTTTACAATTGCCTCTTAGGTGCCGTAATCTTGAGTCTCCACCCGCTACTCTCTTCCACGATGCCGGTGCCAAGCAGAGGTGAGTTTTGACTTGTAGCCAATTGCCTTCCACTCACTAGCCACTGCCCAAGCTAGGAATAGAATGGATATGCCTCTGCTTGACTCTATCAAGCAGTGTGGCTTGGTGGAAAGAGCCCAGGCTTGGGAGTCAGAAGTCATGGGTTCTAATCCCAGTTCCACCACTTATCAGTCGTGTGACTTTGGACAAGACACAACTTCTCTGCACCTCAAGTTACCTCATCTGTAAAATGGGGATTAAGACTGTGAGTCCCATGTGGGACAACTGATTACCCTGCATTTACCCCAGCACTTAAAACAGTGCTTGACACATAGTACATACTTAACAAATACCCTCATTATTATTATTAGTTGATACTGGAAGAGTACTGGAAACTCTCCAGGAGTGACCCTGAGAGGGGCCAGAGAAGCTAGTAGGTAATATATAGTAATAATGATAATAATAATAATGATGACAGTAACAACTGTTAATCATTTATTATGTGTCAAGCACTATTCCAAGAACTAGAGTAGACACATGTCAATTAGGTCGGACAATCTCCCTGAACCACATGAGGTTCATAGTATAGATAGGAGGGAGAAGAGGTATTTCATTCCCATTTTACAGTTGAGGAAATGGAGGCCTAGAAAAGTTAAGTGACTTACCCAATGTCATACGGCAGATGTGGTGGAAGTGGGATTAGAACCCGGGTCCTCTGACTCCCAGGCTCCTTCCGTTAGGCCACACTGCTTCCCAGAGATATCTCTTCAACAGTTCCCTAATGGCATTTTTAAAAAACCACACAGTAGCTTAAGATGCCAGCGAACAAGAGAAATCATACTAGTAAGCAATTGAAATGAATAACAATTGAATGAAGAATAAAATTCACGAGAGTAAATTAGAAAAAAAACAACATTACACCTAAGTTGATGCCATTCAGCTTTTAAACAGCACAACACCTTGGATGCTCCAAGGAATGTGTGCTCTTTAGAGAGTATCTAGGACTCGAGGAAACTCTTTATTACTTAATTGTTGGAAGAAATAATGATTTTCAGGCCCATTACTCTCCCCTTTGGCCTTGCTGTCTGGAGCAATTGACCATCACCAAATGCTTAAAGTTTATTTGTTGCCAGTTTGTGCTTTGTGTATATTAGGTGCAAATGGGCTTTTTTCAATTGGGAACATTGCAGTTGTGCAAACAGATGATTAAGGCAATAAGAAAAACCACACAATGCATGATCATATCCAAATAACTATGAAGCTTACCATCAGGTTTAAGATATGGCTTTGAATAGTACCTGTCACCTAAAGAGCCGTTATGCTGGGCTTCACTATCAGAGACAGGGATGTGTTAAAGCCTGAATCTTCTTATCCATTTAGCAGATTAGAGAATTTGCTCCTAAAGATAGATGTGCCGCCTACCTTCTATTTCCTATTACTTGCACCTCTGCCAATCCTTCAATCTTACATATATATATAAATATGTATACTATTTATATATATTAACATAGCATATATTAACATAGTACCATATACATTAATCATATTAATTGTAATTATGTACATAAATATAAATTATATATAAATTAAAATGTATATTTATAAATATAAATATTTTAAAATATTGACAACTTATAGGAACTGGAGTCAGCTTGCCATTTCCCTACTCCACCTGGAAAGAGCAGGGTGGGTGATTAAACCCCAGATCCTACACATATGATCTGTTCAGCATGGTGAGAGTTGGTAGAATATGCACAAAGGCCGGTAATTTTCAACATGCACACTATGGGTTCTCCGACTTATCCATCAGAGCAGGAAGGGGGAAACAGAGTAAAGTTTCTCTACCCTGTGCCTATCTGTTACCTCTATTTTAGAGGGATATTTAAGTGTGTTGTAGAACAGCTGCAGACCTTAGCCACCTAACCCAAGTCATTCTCAGAAAGTTATTGTCATCTTTGGAATGTTTGGGGATACTCCTCCCAGGAGAACTGAACTTCCACATGTATACCATGTATGGGTCTCTCTCAAATCAGCAGGCATAGTGGATTGAGGAGGGGCCTGGGAGTCAGAAGGTCGTGAGTTCTAATCTAGGCCCCGCCACTTGCCTGCTGTATGTGACCTCATCTGTAAAATGGGGATTGAGACTGTGAAGCCTACGAGGGGCAGGGACTGTGTCCAATCCAATTTACTTGTATCCACACCAGCATTCAGTACAGCGCCTGGCACATTGTAAGTGCTTAATAAATACCACTATTATTATTATGAATTTCATAGCTAATGAAGGCTCCTTCAGCCTATTTTCCAGGTGTCCTTACTCATCTAAGCACTCAACAATCTCAACAAACCCAGGCAGCTTCTACAATGACCTGATACATTAAATTTGAAATGAGCTTTGAAGAACAAGAAGTTGGAGAAAAGGGAGAGGGCGTTAAAGCAAATAGCTATTTTTACCACATATCCTAGCACAAATGGGTAAAAATTCAATTGCAAACAGAACTGTGACTTGTAAATTCTCCATTCTGACCAAAATCAATGTTCTGGCATGGTCTGTCATAATGTTTTCGGAAATCTTTCAAGATATTTATAGGTCATTCATGTTTATCTCCTGGCTGCACATTTATCCACATATTTAATGCATGGGCCAGATCTCTATTAATGTATCTCATATATATGAAAATCAGAAAAAGTTCCTCCATTTCTGATGCTGCCAGTCAGATAATGATGGAATTCTATAAATACATGGAATTTATTCATGGGTGTGGGAGGGACAGAAGGGTCTGTGCACGTGTCTCCTTTGGGTTCAAGGATTACACTATGGATTGTAAGGTTTCTAAGCAATGTGGGAGAGCACATCATATGATATGAGGGAGGAGAGTGTTCCAGGCCAGAGGCAGGATGTAGATAATAGGTCAGCAGTGACTTAAATGAAATCGAGGTACAGTGAGGAGGTTAGCATTTGAGGAGCAGAGTGTGCGGGCTGGGTTGTAGTTGGAGAGCAGCCAGGTGAGGTAGGAGGGGGCACCCTGATCGAGTGCTTTAAAGTTAATGGCGAGGAGGTGCCATCTCGCTGCAATTTTGTTGAAATATCTGCATGACTACACAAAATCGGTTGAACATAATGATCTACAATTACATCCTCCTTATGTGCTTGTAAAGTTTATACCTTACTGTACCATTGTATGTTAACCCACAAGGATTGGAATCATTTTCATCTCTTCCTCTGGTTGCTATGATTTTCCAGTTTTAGAATAGAGGTTTTCATCAGGCTGATGCATCTTTGTGCTGGAAGTAAGCTGGAACTGACAAACTCAGCTCTGGGATAAGGAGGAGTTCTGGATTGGAGATTCCAGGATGGAGATGGGGCAGTGTCATTGTGTGTTGGGGGAGGATTCTCCAATCCCCTGCTACTTGCTGTCTTCGGTCACCAATACTTATACTGTGAGCCCTGTGTGGGTCAGGGACTGTGTCTAACCTAATTAAATGGTATGTACCCCAGTGCTTAGAACCATGTTTAACACATGGTAAACACTTAACAAATATCAAAACAACAAAAAGCAACAACCCAGAAGCCTCAGATTTATCACTGCTCATTGGACAGGATCTGCTAGCTAGCAGAATTCAGTGATGGCATTCTTCTCTATGTTGCCAGTGGAAATCCTTAGCCCTGTGTGTGTGCTTGTCAGTTGTGGGCTGATCCAAACCTGACCAAAGATTTCCATGACTGATCCATGACTTTGGTCTTCTGAAGCAGCATGGTATAGTGGACAGAGCACAGAGCTGGGAGTCAGAATTTCATGGCTTCTAATCCTGACTCCATTACTTGTCTGCTGTGTGATCTTGAGCAAGTAATTTAACTTCTCTGTGCCTCAGTTACCTCATCTGTAAGGTGGGAATCGAGAGTGTGAGTCCCATGGGGGACAGGAACTGTGTCAAACCCAATTTGCTTGTATACACCCGAGCGCTTAGTTCAGTGCCTGGCACACAGTAAGTGCTTAACAAATACCATAATTATCACCATTATTATGGCTAATTTTCAGCCCCACAGCACTTTGATAACTCAGCAAAACAATTCACAATCATCATCTGCATGTCTTGTGTTTGTGATCCCAAAGCACAAACAGACCTAAGTGTATATCAGCTCCTTTAAACAGTTAAAACCTTCCATTAGTGCTTCAAGAACTTTCATTAATTCATCCAGCCTGTTGCAGTGAAAGTGTTTCCCAGAGGATTAAGGCCATAGTGTGACTCCATCTTCCAGACTCCTTATTCATTCACTCATTCATTCATCCAATCATATTTATTGAGTACTCACTGTGTGCAGAGCATGGTACTAAGTGCTTGGGAGAGTACAATATAACAATAAACAGTCACATTCCCAGCCCACAACAAGCTTACAGTCTAGAGGGGGAGACAGACATTAATATGAATAAATTCCCGAGAGGTATGTAAGTGCTGTGGGCCTATGAGGGGGGATAATAAAAGGAGTAAGTCAGGGTGCCCCTATCAGGGTCTCACCTGGGGGGGTTTCCAGTACTCTACCCGTCTCAACTATGGGAGGGAGAGTCAAGCAGAGGCCTGTCCATTCCATTTCTAGCAATCTAGGAATGGGCAGTGGCTAGCAGGTGGAAGGCAATGTGCTACAAGTCAAAGCTCCCCTGTTCTGGGCAGCAGTGGTATGGGAGAGAGTTGAGGGCAGAGACTCAAATTGACTGCGTGGAAGGAAGCAATGGTAAACCATTTCTGCATTTTTACCAATAAAACTCTATGGATACACTACCAGAACCATGGCAGATGGAGGTGGGGCATTTTGGGAACGATGTGCCCAGGGTGTTGCAGTGGGTCAGAGGAGACTCAACAGCATAAGACAAGACAAGTCAGGGTGATGCAGGAGTGGGAGAAAAGGAAAGGAAGGCTTAGTCAGGGAAGACCTCTTGGAGGAGATCTGCCTTCAATAAGGCTTTGAAGGGAGAGTATTATCCTCATATCCTACTGGATATGAGGAAGGAGAGCGTTCCAGGCCAGATGCAGGATGTGGATGATAGGTCAGCAGTGACATAGATGAGATTGAGGTACAGTGAGGAGGTTAGCATTTGAGGAGCAAAGTGTGCGGGCTGGGTTGTAGTTGGAGAGCAGCTAGGTGAGGTAGGAGGGGGCATCCTGATTGAGTGCTTTAAAGTTAATGGCGAGGAGGTGCCATCTCGTTGCAATTTTGCTGAAATATCTGCATGACTACACAAAATCGGTTGAACAAGACTGGGCCTAGTATGTGGGCCTTACTCCATTAGTAATGAGAAAATATCAGACAAAGTCCCTCCAACTCTGAGGCAGCCAGGTATATCACTGTGTAGTAATCTTGAGCTGCTTCTCAGATAGCCAACGTCATTAATATTTGCCCAAGCCTGGTACGATGGTGTCAACAGCCAACGTCATAAATATTTGCCCAAGCCTGGTACGATGGTGTCAAATACGACAGAGTTGGCAGATGCGTTTCCCTGCCCATCGTCTGTTTACAGTCTAGAGGGGGCAGACAGACATTAGTATAATGTCTCCCTCTCCCTTCCCCTCAGCACTGTGCTCAGTTGTATATATTATTTATTACCCTATTTATTTTGTTAATGAGGTGTAATATCTCCTTGATTCTATTTATCTTGATGATGTTGTCTTGTTCTGCTTTGGTCTGTTTTGCTTTGCCGTCTGTCTCCCCCGTTTAGACTGTGAGCCCATCCTTGGGCAGGGATGGTCTCTATCTGTTGCCAAATTGTACACTCCAAGCGCTCAGTACAGTGCTCTGCACATAGTAAGCGCTCAATAAATACTATTGAATGAAATACCTTTTTTTAAGGTTGATAAACACCTTAAATAAATTTAAAAGTCTGCTCTCTGAGAAACTGAACTCGAACTGTCTGGGCTAGTCAATTTTTATTCTAAGATAAGGGAAAAACTTAAAAGACATAAAATTTCTCAGTAATGAAAAAAATCATACTTTGGAATATTTTAATGTATAACAGTACTGCACTCAAGCTAGGCAAAGAAGGCTCTTGGTAGGTGAAAAGTAAGGAAATCTTGGGGAGAATTGTGAAAATCATAGGTGAAATGAGGCCTTTTATGGTACGTGTAATAGTAAAGATGGAGTAAGTCACCTCCATGACTCAGTCATGGGCTCTTGCACTATTTGGATAGCCTTCTACAGGCCTGATTGCTCAAGGACATAAGGAATCTGAAAACTGATGTCAGACTATTCATTCAATAGTATTTATTGAATGCTTACTATGTACAGAGCACTGTACTAATGATTCTCTCATCCTCTGGGAAACTCAGCTCAATACCCTGGGGAGTTGACTCGTTAATAGTAAGGATGACTTTTATTCAAAGTCAAAAAATGTTGTGTAACCTGCTTGTGTACTTTTGTGAGAAACTGTCTTGAAAACAGTTGTTGGTCTGAAATCTATAATTCTGTTCTGAGATCTTCTGGGTTACTAACTTGTCATTTTTCATTATGTTCAGAACTTTCTAGAACTTATGTCACCACACATCTTGGCACCAGAGTTTTCACAGGTTGCTTTTACCATGCTTTCATATGAACAGGTAAAGAAAATAGTAACCATTTCTCTCTGAAAGGTTTTTGGAGCTGTCAACACCCTTGCCCACCTTAGGCGGCAAAATAGCAGCCCACACAGTTCATTGTTTGCAGTTTACCCAAGGTCCCTGCTAGGTGAACTGATTTCTGAAAAGGGGTCCTTGGCAGCAAATGCAGCATAGGGGTTAAATGCTAAAGCAGAACAAAGCATAAACATAGGACAAGAATAGACAATAGTTTGGGTGTTAACTGCCTACCTGAGGGTCCAATTAGAGCATGTTTGAAGGTGAAGGGGAAAGGAATAATACAAATGTTAGACACAATTTGAAAATGTAGATAGAACTTTGTTTCTCTGTATTGCAATAGCTTTTTTTTTCCTACCTTGGATGGCAATTTCAAATGTTGTTCCATGGCAAACTGTATAAACCTTGGGAAGGCATAAGCCTAATGGATTATCCAAATATTGTACTAGTTTATGTTGAAAACATACTTTGAAGAAAGAATATGATATTCAGCCCAATTTATTGACCACTTACTGGGTGCAGAGCACTATACAAAAAGCTTGAGAGAGCACAATATAACAGAGTTGGTAGACAGGTTCTCTGCCCACAACAAGCTTACAGCCTCAGCTAAGAAGCAGAGAGAAACCTTCCTCAGGATGTTTGATTTCCCTTGCTTTCTTTCCCACTAGCAAGCTAGTGCAGCCAGAGCTTGTTAACTAAGCCCTTTCCTGTCTCACTTTCTCTCCATTGGCTTACTCTCTCACCCAAGAGCACTCTAGAAAAAGAAAACTAAGAATTTGCTTAGAACAACTCAGAAATGGCACATTCTTCTAATTTCCCTTCAATTCCAAATGGTATACTAAAGAAGACTGCTTTAAGACTTTATTTTAAATGGGATGCAGAATTGAAAGAGGCCCTTTTGAATGGACCTACAATATATCTGCCCACAAGAATTGCAGACAATGTGCCTTATGAAATATTTGGAAAGAGACCAACAACCTAGGGCTTCCTATTCTATTTCAGAGAGCCTTGTGCTTCTTGAAGATAATGTCAGAGAAGTTCTGTAATGAGCCTGAGAAGGGAGTCTCAGACACTAATAGAACATATGCAAGAGGGAACAGCTTGTTGAGAGAACTCTGGGTTTGGGTGACCTCATCATTTCTTAGAGATTCTTTCCCAGATGTGACAGCTGATCCAGAGACAGTGAGAAACAATTTTTATCTCACAGAAATGTCAGCTTTCTAATGTAAAATGTCCTTTCTTTCCATGTTTGAATAAGAAATGTGTTTCTACTGACCCAGAGAAAAGGCCTGCTGTCATTAAATACCCAACCCCTGTCAACAGCCTGAATGTGAAGATGCCTGAACCTGTGTAGTTAGAAAGAGTGTACAAAATACACAAAATAGCTTTAGTTAAATATTATTCTTTGTGTCTTTAAATGTCAACCTCTGTAACCCAATCGGAAATAAAGGCTTCGTTTTCTTGTAGTTTTTTCTATGTAAGGAGCCTTTTTTGGTCATGCGTTGTAAAGGTAGGATCATGTATTTAAAAGGAACTACAATGAAGCAGCACCACGGGGAAGCTTCCAAGTTTTCTATTTCCACCCTGAAGATGAAAGCTGCAGAATATTCTGACTCTGTCCTAGGCATACTGGCTATTACCTAACAACCCAAAGAACAATGTTGCCCTGAGGTCTACTCCCCACTTGCACTGACTGAAATTTAAGAGTTTGGCTCAGTTTCCTTTGCCTTGAGATGTCAAAGAGCCAGGAACTTTCTTGAAGTGAGAGAAACATTCTCATTCAACTTCATCTCCTCTGACCTCTTTCTTCTCTGACTTTCCATTTTTCACCTCCTTCCCATAATCTCCCACTCATCCTGAACCTTGATGTTTTCCTTTGCCTTTTGTACCTTTCAGGATCATATCTATATCCATGATATCCTGCAGTCCTTGACTTCACTCATCTGAAATCTACTTCTGGGCCTCCAATCTCCTCTTACATAGAAAATGGTATGACCCTTTTCTAAATCTGATCCAAAGTGCACACTCCTGTGGCTAAAAGCTGCAAAACCCAGGCACAAGCTTTGAGTTGTTGTCTTTCCCTTTAATGTGCTTGAATTTACCAACCCAAAAGAAAGTTGTATTTCTTCCGAGAGAGGTGAGATGATATATCATCTCATATTATATATATTCAATAGTATTTATTAAGCACTTACTATGTGCAGAACACTGTTCTAAGCGCTTGGAATGGCACTTGTTCTTTCAGAAATGTTTTCTTCTGCCTTGGTGACTGATTCCAGAAGGCACAGAGCATTTACGCAGTACAGCAGTAGAAGATAAACTAATTTAGGTTTTACTTGGTCCTACAACATCTCATTTCACAGTGGGTATATTTGGGAGCCATGGAAATACTTGCTGATAGTAGCACTATCGCTTTCTAACTATTGACAAATAATTTCAGAGTTCTTGTGGCAGAGTTCTTCTTGCAGAAACAGTGTGGCCTAGTGGATAAAGCATGGACCTGGGAGTCAGAGGATCTGGGTTCTAATCCCATTTCTGCCACTTGCCTCCTGTGTGACTTTGGCAAGTCACTTAACTTCACTGTGCTTCAGTTTTCTCAACTGTAAAATGGGGATTCAATAACTGTTCACCCTCCTACTTAGACTGTGAGCCCCTTGTGGGAGTGGGACTGAATCTGGCCTGTTTAACTAGTAACTACCCCAGCACTTAGAAGAGTGTTTAACACATAGTGAGCACTTAATAAATGACATTAAAAAAAAGGATACAGAATGGCAGAATGGAAAGAGCACAGACCTGGGAGTCAGAGGGCCTGGGTTCTAATAGCAGCTCCACCACTTACCTGCTGTGTAACCTTCATCAAGTCACAACCTCTCTAGGCCTCAGTTTTCTCAAGTGTAAAATGGAAATTCTATACCTATTCTCCCTCTTACTTAGACTGTGAGCCCCAGTGGGACTGACACTCTGTCTGACATAACTCGTATTCACCCTAGCACTAGAGTAGTGCTTGACGCAACATAGTATGCACTTTAGAAGTACCATTTGAAATAAACTCTGGAGAATATTTTAAAAGTTCATAAGTTCTTTGAGGTAAGGGATCATGTCTATTATTCTACTGTACCTTCCTATGCACTTAGTACAGTGCTTCACATACAGTAAGTGCTCAATAAATACCACCTACTGATTCATGGTAAGGAAATAGAAGAAATCCAAGAGATGAATCATAGTGTCAAAGGCTGGAAGTTTCCGAAGTGAGAAATTAATTCATTCCTAACACAACAGAGACAGTTGTTTTGTACTATTTTTCATGGCTTAGTTCACATTTTTCTATGCATCAAGCCGGAGTTCCACATCTTTGACTTCAAGGTAATCAGTCAGTTCCATCCATGCCACTTAACCACTCTGTTTTAGTACTACATCCCAGCTACCCTACTGGTTCCTCTCACTGAATCTTTTTCTCAACTCTCCCACTGTTGACCTCTTGGTCATTCATTCCCCACTGCCTAGAAAGTCTTCCTTCTTCATATCATACAAGCCACAGCTCTCTCCTAATTATCTCTGAAGTCACATCTCCTCCAGAAGACTTTCACTGTAACCTCCCTAGATAGTATCCCCCATTACCACTTTTGCACTTAAGCTCCCTGCTAGATGGTAAATTCCTTGAGAGCAGGGATCATGTCTACTTATTCTATTGTACTCTCCAAGCACTAAATGCTAGGCTTTGAATAAAGAAAGTTCTCAGTAAATACCACTGATTGATTATTGTTTCCTCACAACCCACGAAGTATATCATATTACTTCCTCCTATTCATGTGTCTGCCCCTCTAGATTTTAAACTCAGGGTAAGGATTATGTTTTCTAATTTTAGTGTGGTTTCCCAAGTCTCCCCCCTTTAGACTGTAAACTCATTATGTGCAGGGAATGTGTTTGCTAACTTCTGTTGTATTGTACTCTCCAAAGTGCTTAGTACAGTGTTCTGCACATTCAAAAAGTATGATAAATGCAAATGATTGACTAATAGACCTGGTGCAATGTGTCTTCCATGTTTGTATCTTCCTCAGGGTTTGTCAACCATCTTTACTGAATTATTTTTGAGTAATTTTTCCAGTACAAAAAACACTTCTGTTTTTCAAATTTGAGAAGTAGTGTTACCTAGTGGATACAGCACAGTTATGGGAGTCGCAAGGACTTGGTTTCTAATCTCCGTTCCCCTACTTGTCTGATTTTGGGCAAGTCACTTAACTTCTCCATGCCTCAGTTACCTCATGTGTAAAATGGGGATTAAGACAGTGAGCCCCACATGAGACATGGACAGTTTCCAACCGGATTAGCTTGTAATTTTGGAAGACACAAACATGGAATTGTGTCTTTGGTGGAATGGAGAGAAGGAAATTTGACTTTTTGATAGGCATTAACTAGATGAAAGGAGGTAGATTTGATAAAGTGATTATGGTTGAGAAATTAGCAGCAGCTAATAAAGGGGAAAAATGACTCCCTCTCCTCCCTGTTCCTAATTTTACACATACAAACACACACACACACACACACACATACACACATACATTTGCTTAAAGATTTGGGAAGAGGACAGGGTGTTGTTTGTGTGTGGATAGATATAGATATATAGATATTTAGACAACTGTCCTCCTTATTAGAAGATGTTATTGATGCATCCAAACATGCTCATGGGACCAAAAAGACCTATACAGAATTGACTCACCCTTCCACATCATTTACTAGAGGCCTTATTTGCTGGGTTTGTCCTACTTCAGAGCTGTTTCTGTTTTTAGTGAAGATTTTCATTCTTCCTGGCTGCCTGATTCAGCAGTCTCCCAAAAATCCACTTTTGTGTCACACAGTTTGAGAGTGCACCTTACCACAATGCACATACAACCCAGGATGATAGAAGCATAGTCTTTACAACATACGTCTAAACACTCAGCAGGTTGTTAAACTCACTGCTGATTGGTCAATTTAAAGAAGAAATAAAGTGCCCTGGAAGCCCATAATATTCCATTAAAATATATTTTCCTCCCTCCTTTTAAAACTCCAATGTCCCTGTCTCCTCAAAAATGCATATCACTTTTCACTGTGGACCAATCTTTATCTGCCTTGGAAGTAGACAGGTCTCAGTTGTACATCAGTCAGGAAGCATTACATAAGAGAACTCATTTCCAAGTCCCACAAGCCTGTTTCTCAGACAGAAATAGTCAAGTGTTCTCTATTGCTAGCTTTGAACACTGGGAAACTACATTTCCCATTTCAATTTCTGCTGTCTCAAGTTTGCCTACTCCACACACAATTAAAGAGGAGATAGGGGGCTAGGGACACATGCTGAACAGCAGGTTCAGGATGAACTGCCATTCTAAATGATTCAGAAGGCAAGGCTTAAAAGAATAAAAGTGCTATGTCTTGAGTCAGTTAAACTATTCTCAACAGCACTGTCAGGCTAGCCTGAGAGTAACGTGCAATGTTTTTTTAAAAACTAATCATAAATTTTGTAGGCAACGTATATATTCCTGGCCTAGATAGAGGAAGTAATTTATATGTTACTTTTAATAATTTATACCCTAATTTGGCATAAGAAATATTCCATATTTTTATTGTATTTGTTAAGTGCTTACTGTGTATGTACTAAAAATTGGGGTAGATACAAGCTAATCAGGTTGGAAACTGCCCATGTCCCACATGGGGCTCACTGTCTTAATCCCCATTTTACACATGAGATAACTGAGGCATGGAGAAGTGACGTGACTTGTCCAAGGTCAAACATCAGACATGTGGGGGAACGGGGATTAGAAACCAAGTCCTTGCGACTCCCATAACTGTGCTATATCCATTAGGTTACACTGCTTCTCAAATTTGAACAAAAAAAATATTTTTTGTATTGGAAAAAGTACTCAAAAAATAGTTCAGTAAAGATGGTTGACAAATCCTGAGAAATATTTCAAAACATCTTTGCTTTTTATATCCCTCACTTGATGCTCTGGATTAGTATAACCTTGGCCCTCAGCATCAGTATTCAGATGCAGAGAGAAATGGAAAAGGACAGTGAACTAAACTCCCAACTACCACCTGAGCCAATTACATCATCATCTTTCAGACCAAAAGAAGCGGTCATGTTTTGATCAAATAGAAAAGGGATCAACAAGTCTTAATGTGATTAGCGAGCAAGAATGTCATATGGTTTTTAAGCAGTCCAAGGTCATTCCAGAAATGGCTGTTCCAGTGTTAGAGACTTGTCATTATTTCAGTCACCACCAACAATTTTTGAGAGACAATAATCCATTTGGAGACACAGATTTCTATGTGGCCTCTTGAAACACACAGAAAGCACTCAATAAATGTTTTGAATTAATGAATGTGTTTTGGAAGTTAGAATGGGCAGTATCCACGTAGCCATGTTCTGAACTAGAATTAGTGGGATTAAAACTTGGAAGCAGATGTATTTTTCTAGCCATACTATGGTTCTTGAAAGGAATGTTAAAAAAATGTTAAGAACATTTCTGAAGGAGGGTGAGTAAATAGAAAATATAAACCAAACCAAAATTTTCTAAAGAGGATAATTTAAATTGGGCCCAAATATTGCACTATACTTTTAATTAACTGTCTCTTTTCTGAGTTTTCTGAAATCACATAACCACATTTAAAGCACAAGTGAACTGAATAAAATATCCCATTCACGATGTGTAAGATCATTATTTTGCCATTTTACGGATATGAGATGATGCCCTGAGATTCCTTGATTTAGCTTGAATTCTGCATTGTGAGCAGCAAGAAATTTTGACATTTGAATTCTGGAAAAACCACCCACGGCAAGGAGGGGCTATACCACATTGTTCTGTTTTGTTTCTTCTATCTGCCAGCAAAACCAAGTATCTTCTTTACATAGCTATGCTTTGATGATTAAAGGTCACACTAAGTGCTCAAAAACACCTTCTTTAAGGACTAAACAGTCTTGCTCAGTTTTGAAATTGGATAGAAGTTCATGAGAGGATTCAAGGAAACTACTGCTTTTTCACTTTGTTAAGCCTCAATTCCCTAATTACCTAAGCCTTTGGTGATCCCCACAGGTAAAACCCCTACTGATTTCCTGAGTCCATATGATTATAGGAATTAAGCAACATCCCTGATGCATCCCCCCCGGTGAAGTCATGGCAAGGAAAGAGGAAGTTGAGTGGGGGGAATCCATCACTGAACAGTGATTCATTCACTACTGATTGGATTGTAGATTAAATATTTTCATATTTGTCCAACAACCTGCCTAACTGAAAGGCTAGTCAAAATCTCTTCAGGTAAATTACTCTGGCATTTTTCCAGGTTTCCCTCCCCTGGCTTTAATAGTATCCTCAAATATTTCTGAGTAAAAGCAGAACATCTGTAATCATTAGAACCTGAGAGAAGCAGCGTGGATCAGTGGAAAGAGCCCGGGTTTAGGAGTCAGAGATCATGGGTTCTAATCCCGGCTCCGCCACCTGTCAGCTGTGACACTATGGGCAAGTCACTTGACTTCTCGGTGCCTCAGTTATCACATCTATAAAATGGGGATTAAGACTGTGAGCCTCATGTGGGACAACATGATTACCCTGTATCTACTTAAAACAGGCTCGGCACATAGTAAGTGCTTAGTAAATACCAACATTATTATTATTATTATATTTTGTGAAATCCCCTTCAATGATGTATAAGCCTCTGTGTGCTAGTCAATCAGCCAGGGTTTAACATGGTTGTAGCTCAGTTGAAGAGGAAAAGGCAGACTTTAGCAATGTTGTGAAGGTGGAACTGACAGGACTTGGTGACAGGTTGAATATGTGGGTTGAATAAAAGAAATGAGTCAGAGATGAGTCAAGGATAATGCCAAGGTTATGAGCTTGTGAGACAGGGTGGATGGGAATTCTGTCTACAGTGATGGGAAAAACAGGGTTGGGGGGGGATGTGGTTTGGGTGGGAAGATGAGGAGCTCTAATTTGGACTGGTGACTTTGAGGTGAAGCCAGGAGGATACATGAGACTGAAGAGACGGAGAAAAAGAAACGATGGAGATGGAGATTTGGAGATGTAGATGTAGAAAACAGCACCTCTAACTGTCATTGACTGGAGATTGGCTAAGAATAAGCAGGAAAACTCACTTTTTCTGTTGTCAACAAAAACCTTTGCTCATACCTGCATGCATCTTATTGGTTTAATCCAGAAACATTTATTACTATGTAAATAAGAGTCAAAATGCAACATAGTGCTTCATCAAATAGAGATGGTAGTTGAAGCCATGGGAATGAATGAGATCTTGAAGGGAGTAGCTGTAGATTTAGAATAGAAGGATTCCCAGAAATGAGCCTTGAGGGAGTCCCACTTTAGCTGATAGGAGGCAAATGAGGAGCATGCAAGCAGGTAAGCCATGTCTCCTCTAAATACAGATTTAAAATGTGCATTCAAAGTATGTCCTTTAAAAATACAAATAAACCCATACATCACAAAAGAAAGGTCAAATCAATAAATGTCTGCATCACCTCCAAAGGGCTGACAACACAGAATCAAATGGAAAATATATATACTTGGTTTAGCTATTCTTCCTAGCACATTATTTTTGTTGGGAGTGAGGGCAACTAATTCCTTTATTCCCCTTAGAGTGAATTCATGCACCGAACTCAAAAGCTATTTTCAATTATTTTGACTCCAAAATACAAGCTTTTTTTGTTGTTTCTAAGTCCCTATGGCATGAAAAGTATATTGATTCCATAAAGAAGAAAGTATATTTTGGTATTGCTTCTTTCTGGTGACATTTTTTTTCTGGTACCCAAGCAATACAATAGATTCTAACTGACCTTAGGTACATGTCATGAATAGAATATACATATTTCACAGGATAATGCGTTCTGCCATTCAGTTTGCATATCTATCAAAGGATCATATCCTTACATCTCTACACCAGCTAGAAAACAGCACCTCTAACTGTCATTGACTGGAGATTGGCTAAGACTAAGCAGGAAAATCCACTTTTTCTGTTGTCAACAAAAACCTTTGCTCGCACCTGCATGCATCTTATTGCATTTAATCGAGAAACATTTATTACTATGTAAATAAGAGTCAAAATGCAACATAGTGCTTCATCAAAATGCTTAAAAGGTTTGATTTAGCACCACAGTTTTGCAATTCTATCTTTGACTCCACTGAGGAAGGTGAATGTGTGTTTTCATTTTGCACGCATTTGGTGAAATTTAAAACTTGAACATGGTTTATGGACTACTTTTCAATGACTATACGTTTCTTTGACTTTCTTACTTTTCACATCTCTGTATTTTGTCTGCTTCCATTTGCAATCATAAGGTTAATTTCTAATTCACATTCATGGATGTTTAATATTCAAAAAATCCTTTAAAATGACAATCTATCATGCGTTCACATTTATTGAGTGGTTATTGTACAAAGAGCACTGTACTAAGCACTTGGGAGAGTACAATAAAACAGAGTTGGGAGACAAATGCTCTTCCCACAAGAAGCATACAGTCCACAAGGGGAGGCAGATATTAAGATGAATTATGGATAGGTATGTATGTGCTTAGGGTGGGGTGACTATCAAGTGCTTAAAAGGTACAAATCCAAGTGCAAGAACCCCGAAAGAGGAGAGGTATTAGGGAGAGTGAGGCCGTAGTCAGTGATGTGTTTTCAGTGACAGAAATACTCCAGGCTCACTACACAGCTACACCACATCCCTACTATTGGCTCTTGAAAGAACAAAATGATTGTGACAGCTTTGATTTAGCTTTAATTGTCCCCTCTTCCAAGAATACCAACAAAGGGAAATTAAGAGCCAAGAGCCCAATGCTTTAGGATCTAAAAAAAACCTGTCAGACAACTGTTCTCTGGAAGCAGGAAGAGCTGCAACAGCAGTTAGATGTGACAGGGAGGGGAGAAGGATGGAGGCTCACAGAACTTTGCTGTGATTGATTTGTTCACTTACTCAATTGTATTTAATGAGCACTTATTGTGTGCAAAGCATTGTACTAAGCACTTGATAAGCTGCATGGCATAGTAGATAAGAGCACGGGCCTGGGAGTCAAAAGATCATGGGCTTTTATCCCAGCTCTGCCACTCTTCTGCTGCATGACCTTGGGCAAGTCATTTCACTTCTCTGGGTCTCAGTTACCTCATCTGTAAAATGGGAATTGAGATTGCGAGCCCCACGTGGGACAGGGATTGTGTCCAAGTCTATACTGTGAGCCTATTGCCTCTATTTGTTGCCGATTTGTACTTTCCAATCACTTAGTACAGTGCTCTGCACACAGTAAGTGCTCAATAAACACTATTGAATGAATGAATGAATTCAATTAGCTTGTATCTGCCCAAGTGCTGAGTATAGTGACTGGCACATAATAACTGCTTAAGAAATATTGTAATACATTTATTATAGTATAACAATAAAAGCCACATTCCCTGCCCACAATGAGCTTACAGTCTAGCGGGGGAGACAGACGTTAATAGGAATAAATAAATTACAAATATGTACATAAGTGCTATTGGTCTGGGGAGGGGGGATGAGTAAAGGGAGTGAGTTAGGGTGATGCAGAAGAGAGGGGGAGAAGAGGAAAGTAGTGCTTAGTCAGACAAGGCCTCTTGGAGATATGCCTTCAATAAGGCATCGAAGGGGAGGAGAATAAGCGTCTCTAGGACGTGAGGAGGGAGGGCAGATCTCTTATTAATAACTTGAGAGTGCCACCAACCAAAGTAGAAGGGCTCACTTAAGATAATGTGGTGTCTGGTGGCCTTTAGTTTGAGACTCCTTTAGTGGTTGGAGGGCCCACCACAGCCATCAGTAGGAACCATTATAAGCGGCCTACAACCCCTCGAACAACGCAGCTTCACCATGCACCACAGATTTCCGTGATGAGTAAGGGCACAGTAGTCTCAGACAGGGATTCACTCTCATTCACAGATGTAAGGATTCATAACTCTTTAAAGAAAGAGGGTGAGAGTTTTCTCATCTGCAAATAGGGGATTCAAAACTGTTCTCCCTTCCATGTAGACTGCGAGCTCCATTTGGGACCAGCACTCAGTACATTACTTGACACATAGTAAGCACTAAACAAATTATTTTCATTTTAGTAGTAGAAGGTGGGGATGTGTTTAACACATCTGTTTTACTCTCCTAAGTGTGTGGACCAGTGCTCTGTTCATAGTGCTCAATAAATACATTTGATTGATTGATAAATAGTAGCAGCATTTATTGAGCTTCTACTTGATGTTGTGCACTATAATAGGTGTTTGGAAAGCAAAGAAGTGATGAGAAGAAGGAAATGAGTTTTGGCCTTGGGAGAATCATTAGACTTCTTTGACCTTTAACCTTCAGAACAAAAGAATTTATTTTCAATTCTTGTGCTCCTGGCTTCAGAAAATAAGCATGTAAGTAATCATTAAGCACTCTACCAAACTGATTTTAAACACACACTTCCAAGCACTATGATTGTCTCAGGTCAAAAAGTAGGAATTTTTTGTCTTCACTGAGAACAAAATTGAGGCCATGCTTAACATTTTTCAGTTGGTGCCTTTTGATTTGGTTGGCAACAAAGCCAGAAGAATAAATTTTCCTAAATTTTATCTAGGCTCAGAAATTTAACACCAAAATCAAAGTGTTCAAAACAAATAGCTGAAAATAAGGGGTGATCAAGGAAATCATTTTTAGTCTTAGATTTTTCTCGATTACAAATGTGGTAATACAAGTTCCGTAAGATTTTGAGATCCTAGAGGATCTTTAATTATTGTAATTGTGGTCATGAACTCTACATATTATCCTTACTACATTATGTACTGTTGAATTTTTCGGGGTGGAACATCTCAACTTATAAAATATCATTAAAAGTGATGTGGCATAATTTTCCTTTTAGTTGGTCTTTCCTTCATTTCTTTCCTTTCATGGTTGTTAATTGAATGTTTTCCATGCAGATATAAGCAATTAACAAATATTCATCATAACCCTGTACCCCAGAAAGAGATAGGTGCAAAATCTGAAATTGAAAAGAAGATTGTTTATTATACAAAGTCAATTTTCTTTCAATAAAATATTATCCACTCAGGGATCACTGGGAAGCACAAATCAAATTAAATAAAATATGAAACAGAGCAGAGATTTGGGTGAACCATGAACCTTAACTTTACCTGGGAAGTTTCAAAGTTGATAAGTTAGATATGGGTGAAAAAAGAACCCAAGCTAAATATGACTAGACCCTTCTGAAAAACAGTCTCTTAAAAATCCAAAGACATAGTCTACCTTCCTATCTGGCCCTGGACCATAAATTAGGTTCTTGGACAAAAATGTGAATGTCATGGGGATAACAGGGACAATAAAGAAAATGGCCCACATAATTTTTTTTTCTTTCAGTTTAGTTGGACCCCCAGATTTGCTTATTCCAGTTTCTCATCAGGGCTAAAAATATCCCATATGGTATCTTTCCAATTTATTAAACTCTTTGAAATTTGTTTCTTCCAGTATCCACCTGCCTAAAATCCTTGCTCCTCTTTCTACCTTGAACTTCAAGTGACAAATTGGCATGTAAACCCCCAGCCACAGTCATCATTATCATTTAGGAATCCTGAACTGGACTCCTGTCATGTCATAACTAGTATGGTCAGTAGTCAAGTTTTTCTATGGTCTATCTCGTTTTCAGATTCTCTTCCCCACCTTTATATGTCACATAGCTTTTTTGTGTCTTTTAAAAAAAATCAGCCATTAGCCTCTCTTGGCCCCAGTTAATCCTGAAGAATTGAATGATTCTGAGGAGGCATCTGAATTAACATGGACCTCTGAAGGGAATATGATAGTTGAGTAGCACTCAGGTGGGGAAAGATCAGAATCTATCAGTGAGATGCTTCTATTTTCTGACCAATTCCAATGTAGCATGTTACCTATCACGCATTCCTCAGCGGTTGGATGTTTCAAGGAAAACTCCTGGCCACCCTAGTCCCAAGTCTTTTCACCTCCTTTACATCCACACATGCATACACAGCAATAAAATTTCATATTTATTTGTATGAGCAGAACAGATAACACTATGGGAAAATATAGGACCAGTTTTGCTAATCAAGTTTTCACTATAGGCAGTGGAATTTCCTAGTTGATCTGCTTGCTTTGGAAAAAGAAATGAACCAAAGGAGTTGTTTGGAGAAATAATGATTCTAGGACAGAAGTATTCAGACTAACAGAGAAAACAAAGAGAACTCTTGAGCTCCATGAGATCACTGATCTCTCATTAAGAAAAAATGAGGTCTAGAACCTCCTTCCCATTCTCAGGTATTTTTCCTACATATTTTCTTCCAAAAGAAGTCATGAAGTACAAACATTTGTGAGTGAATTATTTCATGTCTGTCCATGGATACTAAATGAACAGTCACCTGCTGTTTTCTTTACAAGGAAAAAAAAGAATCAATCAATAAAATTTATTGAGCACTTAAAGTGAGTAGAACACTATACTAAGCACTTGGAAGAGTACAATATAGCAGAATTGGGAGACACATTCCCTGCCCACAAGGAGCTTACCATTTATAGGGGGAGACTGACATTAAAATGAATTGTGGATTTGTACAAAAGTGATTCCTTCTCTCAGGATCACACCTGTGGAGTTTCTAGTACTCTACCAGTCTTGACTAAGGGAGGGAGAGTCAAGCAGAGGCATATCCATTCCATTCCTAGATTGGGCGGTGGCTAGAGAGTGGAAAGCAATCTGCTACAAGTTAAAACTTCTGCTGGACAGCAGAGGCATGGGAAAAAGTCGAGGGTGGTGACTCAAGTTTACTGCTTGGAAGGCGGCAGTGGTAAACCACTTTTGTATTTTTACCAAGAAATCTCTATGGATACACTACTAGAATGATTGCGGACGGAGGTGGGGCATTCTGGGAGAGACGCTTCCATGGAGTCACTATGGGTTCGAGAAGACTCGACAGCATAAAACAAGACAAGACATAAGTGACTGTGTGGCTGAGGTTGGGATGAATATCAACAGCTTAAAGGATTCAGATCCAAGTGCAAGGACAATGTAGAAGGGAAAGGGAGTAGGAGAAAAGAGAATTTACTTGGGGAAAACCTCTTGCAACAGATGTGACTGTTGGATGGCTCTGAAGGTAGGTAGTGTGACAGTCTCTCATACATGAAGGGAAAGAGAGTTCTACGCCAGAGGGAGGATATGGACAAGGGATCAGTGGTGAGATAGATAAGACCAAGGTACAGTGAGTAGGTTGGCATTAGGGGAGCTAAGTGAATGAGCTATAGTAGGAAATCAACAAAGCAAGGTAATAATAATAATAATAATTATGGTACTTGTTAAGCACTTACTATGTGCCAAGCACTGTTCCATGTGCTGGGGTAGATACAGGGTAATCAAGTTGTCCCATGTGGAGCTCACACTTTTAATCCCCATTTTACACATGAGGAAACTATGGCACAGAGAAGTTTAAATGACTTGACCAAGGTCCCACAGCAGACAAGTGGTAGAGCTGGGATTAGAACCCATGTCCTCTGTCTCCCAAGCCCATGCTCAAACATTAAGCCATGCTGCTTCTCTAGCAGAGGACAAGCTGATTTAGTGCTTTAAAAGAGATAATATGGAGTTTCTGTTTGCTAGGGAAGTGGATGGGCAACCACTGGAGGTTCTTAAAGAGTGGGGAGATGTGAACTGAAAGTGTTTTTAGAAAAATGATTCAGGAAGCAGAGTGAAATAAGAACCCGGAGTGGGAAAAACAGGAGGCAAGGAAATCAGTAAGGAGGTCAAGGCTGTAGTGGAAGAAGAATCTAACTTCATGTATCAAGGTTGCAGCAGTTTGGATGCAGAGGATAGAGTAAATTTTAGTGGTGTTGTGAGGGTAGAACAAACAGGATTTGGTGGCAGATGGACTATATGGATTGTATAACTGAGATGAGTTAAGGATAATGCCAAGGTTATGAGCTTGTGAGGCAGAGAGGGTGGTGGGACTCATTACAGTGATGGGAAAGACAGAGGGGAGACAGGGTGTAGGTGGAAAGATGAGGGTTCTGTTTTGGACATGCTAGGTTTGAGGTAATTAGTGGGACTTCCAAGTAGAGATGTACTGAAAATAGCCGGAAATGTAAGACTGCAGAGGAGGAGAGTGGTCAGAGCTGGAAAAGATTGGGAATCATCTATATAGAGATGGTAGTTAAAGTCATGGGAGCAAATGATTTCTCCAAGGAAGTTGGTGTAGATGGAGAATACAAGGGGACCCAGAACAGAGTCTTGAAGGACCTTCACAGTTAGGGGATGGGAGGAAGAGGAGGAATCTGTGAAAGAGAGTGAGAAGGAGTGGACAGAAAGATAGGAGGAGAACCATGAGAAGACAGTGTCAGTGAAGCCAAGGTTATATAATGTTTCAAGGAGAAGGGGGTGGTCCACAAGGCCAAGGGCATCTGAGCAGTTGACGAGGAGTAGGACAGAATTGACTGTAGTTGTTGGATTTAGGAAGAAGAATATCAATGATGACCTTAGGGAGGACAGTTTCCATTGAATGAAGGGGGTGGAAGTCAGATTGGAAGTAGCCTAGGAGAGAATTGGAGGAAAGGAAGTGGAGACAATGGTGTAGACAACTCATTCGAGAATTTGAAGAGAAACTGCCGGAGTGAGATGGAGCAAAAACTGGAGGGTGCCATAGAGTCAAGGGAGGGCTTTTTCTTTTAGGCTAGGGGATACACAAGTGTGACTGAAAGCAGTGGTGAAGGATCAATTAGAGAGTGAAAGGTTGAAGTTGGTGGTAAGGGAGGAAAGCAAGGCAAGTATTTTGATAAGGTGTGATGGGAAAGACTTGGGGCTTCAGGTGGAGGGGATCAATATTGAGATGACGTGAGAAGTCTTCTCTTGACTTTTGGCTGGGAAGGATGGGGGAGTCAAAGAAGGGGCTGGAGGAGAGAGGGACTGGAAAGGGGAGATTTTAGGAAGGCAAGCACTTTATTCACTTTATAAAGTACGTAAGGATGTTAAATACAGTACGTTTGTCAACTAAACTTTGCTGTGTTTCAGGTCTGCCTTGCCTTTGAAGAAGTATTAAGTAACATTTTTTCTCCCTGACAATGTAGTAGAGCTGCATTCTTACAGATATAAAGGAATATTAGTATTGAAATCAGAAAAATGGAAAAACAAATGGGAGTAGGAAGTCTTTTTTAGGTGGCAAGGTCACAAGGGGCTAGTTATTCATTGCTTGGTATTTAGTCACAAGCAAAACTCACCTAGTTTAACCCTTGCCTAGCTGTGAAGGCTAGAATTAGATCACAGTCTCAAAACAGATCATTTTTATGAAACACTAATGGAAATGACACTATAGCTTACAACACAATTACTCTAATCTTGAAAGGATTCTGATAGATGAATTACCAATAAAAGAGGAAAAAACTAATCTAGGGCACATTTTCTAAGAGCAAACTCAACTAGCAATTACAAATAAATGGCCAGTTTGCTCTACTTCAGCACACATTTTAATTATAAACATCTGGGGATCCTATCTCACTATATTTGTTTCTTTCAGCTTTTATTTTATTTAGTTTGGCCTAGTGAAATAGCATGGAAGAGGGGTAAGGAGTCTCAAGTTCTAGACCCAGTTCTGCCTCTATCTAGTTCTAACTTCTCTGGGCCTTAGTTTCCTCATCTGTGAAATGGGGATTAAGACTGTGAGCTCCATGTAGGACATGGACCATGTCCAACCTGATTATCTTGTACCTACACCAGTCATAGTTCAGTACCTATCACATAGTAAATGCTCAACAAATGCTATTAAAAAAAGAAGATAGATTGTGAATTCCATGTGGATCGAATACTGTGTCTGATCACGTAACTGTGTGACCAACTCCAGGTCTTAGCCCATAGTAAATGCTTAATAAATGTCATTGTTGTTTCTAATGATTATGAAACATAGAGAATATTTTAGATGAAACATTTGTCATGCAGATGTTTGTGTGACAAAAAATAAAAGCTGAAAGAAAACTGGATTAAAAAAATTAAAAACACATTATAGCTTGAATTTGTATTTTTAACCTCCAAATTTCATGCCCTAAATATTGGTATTACATTATTTTATCTTCAGTGAAATAAAACTTGAAAAACACACATTTTTGAATGAAAGAGTTTCATTGAAACTTTCCATTATCTGTGGTTATATTTGCAAGCATAAGCCAATACTCAGCCTTTTCTCTAAATGAAGTCTGCTTTTCTTAGCTGAAGGTTTTCATCCAATCTATCTCATTCATTCAGGCTTCCTATTCCCAGTGAGATTTGATAAAGACCTGTGGCAAAGGAAATTTAAGTATAAGGAATCTCCTTTCTTGTACCTTACCATGGCTGTGTTTGCTTTAAAAAGCAGATCAGTCAAGCACAGCTTTCCTTACATTTCCATGGTCACTATGTCAAGAAAAATAATGGTGTACAAAGAAATACGTATGGTAATTTTGCTGACCAATTCAACAGCTTAACAGCTCTAATAGAATCACACATAACTATAGAAGATTTTGAGGCAATATCGTGAAGGATATCGTGAATATCAGTGTGCTAAACACTGAAATTGAATATGGTTTGTAGCCTATGTGGACATTCTCATTTATAAGGTAGAAAGTTTAACCCTACCTACTAATATGTGTATCTTGAATATGACAACCTAAGAGCTGCTATCAAAGGTTTGCCAGCTGGGGAGGACAAAGACTCTCATCATCCACTTTTTAGATAATGTTAAAGAATACATGATAAGCAATGACTATACTGGGGCATCTAATCCAGAATTCTGTCTCCAAAAGTGGCATTAAAAATGGGTAGTATTGCTAGTTGGAGGAGTTGCTAATTGCCAGGGATGTTAACATTTTGAAAAAAACTTTGAGGAACAATGTGACCAGATGGATAGACCATGGGCCCGAGAGCCAGAGGACCTGGGTTCTAATCCTGGCTCCGCCACTAGCCTGATGTATGACTAGTCAAGTCACTCTACCTCTCAGTGACTCAGTTACATCATATGTAAAATGGGAATTAAGATGAGCCCCATGTAGGACATGGACTGTGTCCAACCTTGTAAATAACCAGACACTTATTACTTTGCCTGAAACATAGTAAAGCACTTAAAAAATTCAATTTAAATAAATGGAATTCAATGTGTCATAGACAAACTGGGAAAATGTTTTTCCCAAGTCCACATGTAGTGCAATAGTGGCAAATACAAGATAGAGCATTAAGAGACATAAAGCAAATAATGGGCAGATACGAGCTCAGTAGAAAAAGGATTTGGGGTGCAGGGCAGGTCATAGTCAATGATAAAATAAATGAGTCAGCAACACGATGTCACTATTGAAAAGCCAAAGTGAAACGGGAATGTAACCTTCCAATTCCCACCACTGGAGCCCCTGCTTCCAACATATCCTATGAATTTAACTGGTGAAGAGCAGTCTCTACAAATCTGGGAACACTGATTGTGAATGGACCCTGGATGATGTGGCTCACTATGCCTTCAGTACCTGACCCCCATTACCACTTGACTTGTTGGACTCTGAGCTTTGTAATTTGTGTTGTTTTAATTTGTGTTGTCTTTATACTTCTATTGCCTTATTTTTCCTATTGCATTTGCTACCAAATCCTTTCCCACATTATTCTTAGATTGAAGGGCAAGGAACTGTGTTTAACTCTCATCCGCTTATTTTTTTCCCAGTGCGTAGTAAAGTTTCCTGCATACGTCAGGGGGTTGCTTAATAAATACTACCACTATTTCTACTGTTAATAGGGATATATCTTGCAAGGAAGAGGAACTGGTCCCATTTTCCTGAACCATATGTTAGTCAGATTTTTAATAGAGTTGTAGGTCTAGTATTGATCATCACAACTCATGGAAGTTTGGTGATCTAGATACAGAATGCCAGGCAAAGGGATCAATACATTTTAGGCGAGACTAGGGCCACAAGACTTTTGGTCCAGATTTGGAGAAAGCTTGGAAGGAAACCACTTTTTTGATGCCAGAAAAAAACACCCACTTTTCACTGTTTATCATTTGTAAGTGTACTTCAACTTTAGTCCAGTAGCATAAAAAGACACCAAGAAACTAGAGCACTACTGATTATCATTGATCGTTGCTGAATTCTTACAAGCAGATCTCCAAGAAGTTGTATGAATCAGGGGACTCCATATTCAGTTTACTTAAAACTAGTCCTAAGTGTTTTAAATGTTACACTCAAGTTTGGCAGACAAATCAATAACCTATGGAGAGAGCAGGGGGAAGAGAAAGTAGTTCTCACATGAACTGTATCCCACACTACTCATACTCTTCCTAAAAGAAAATGTATTTTATCTTTGAAGAAGATGCAAATTCACCTTCAAACTTACCACCGAACCTCAGAAAACTTGGCTGCCTCCAATTCCATTAGTGCTGTGCCCTAAGAGCTATTGATTCAAGTATATCAAAGGACCAGGGTGTCACCATATTTTCACTAAGCCTTGAACGTTATTTGGGAACTAGGTAATTTTCTTCTGATAATGCACATATATCTGGATATAGCATGATGTGATATAAGAAGAACTGATTATGTGTGACATAGGGTAAGCCATGTTATAATAGTAATTAATGTAAAAATGATATATTCCTGACAGTTCACTTTTCTTTGCCTTGCTTGATTATTTTATTTGGCTTTATTGCTACTCCTCCAGTTAATAGCTAAGCTTCCTCCTTCACTAGTGGTGTACTTTTAATTCTTATTAACAATTAAATGCTAATCCACTGGAGTTGATGTGACAAAATATTTGTAGAGGAAACAAAAACCAGGACATTCACATTTTCCTGACTGCCCATATAGTTAGCCTATTTCTACAGGTGTGGAATATTTATCTGAAAAATTTCCTCCTACCACTGAAAATTTTCACATTCAGTAAACAGGAGACAGTGAAAACCCAAGGACATTTTAGAGTTCCTAATATCCAGGTACATTCAACATCCCTGTCTCCCAACTACCGGCCAATCTAAAAGACAGATGAGTGCTAACTTTTATTCTTCTCCCAGGAATAGATGTAAATTGCATAGGATATATAGGTGTTTGTAACTGATATGACAAAAAATATACATGCTAGAATGAACTTTATTAGACTGAACCTATGATTAAACTTGTATCAAAATTGTACTTTTACTTCAAAAATATTTTTCCATGATCTTATTCAGCTTCTCAACATCCCTATGAGGCAGGAGGGGCTGATGTCACCATTTTACAATTGGGAATATAAAACCCAGGGAGGTAAATTAATTTGCTTAAAATCACACAGAAAATCAGAAGCAGCCAGGATAAGAAAAAAAAAATTCTGTCACACAGTGATAGACCTGGAAAGGGAAAACTGACAAACATGTTTCAAACCTATGTTAAAATTGACCAAAATCTCAACATTCAGATATGAATTATACTCTGAGGTATTACACATTTTTATCCATGCATTAAATAATCTCTTCTAAGAGACACACTTTGATTTCTGCATTAAAAATTGCAGTGGGTTGAGCCTCAGCAAACTTGAAAATTGCTATGCTGAAACAAAACCCATCACGAATCTCCCTCCTCCATCCAATAAGATTACGAAAACATTGAGAATAAGACTCTAAATTCTGCAGACATGTCAGTAGGAAACCATGTGAATGCAATAGATTAGTTAAGGCTTTGAAGCTTTTCAACACATAAAAAAACAATACATTTATACCATTCTCTTGCAGGTGAAAGGTTACAGTTTGATATTCAGTGACCTTTGGAGGTTAGTATTTCCATCAAAGAGAAACTGTATTTGCAGGGAATGGATGCACATAACCCATCAGGATTCTAATTCTCAAATGGCTTGCAAATTCAAAGAGGTTTTTCTTTAGTAAAACAGGCCAAAGCAAAAATGAACTTTTTTTTTTTTAAATGGCATGATCTTCCCCTACAATGAGTAGGATTCATTAATAAAAACTAAACAAAAAAAAGAGCCTGGTTCTTCAAGGCAAGTAAAACAGCCAATCTTGATAATATAATACTAATTACAATTATTATTAAAATTACTAATTACATATGTCAACTTCATCTTCCTTGTTTTTGGAGTATTTCACTAGTGTTAGTTATGGAGAAAAGGCACTCTACTTATTAGGCTGGGACCCACGTGGCACTGGTCTATTTTTGCCAAGTCAATCTAACATGGCACCACATTCTGGGAGAATATCAATCCATCACTGAATGGCACTAACTGGCTGCCTCCTGAGTACAAGCTACTATACTTAACATGTGGGAGAGTAAAACAGAGCCAAAACACAAGCTTCCTACCTTCAAGGAGTTTCAAATAGGGGAGACAAAAATTATCCATTAATTAATCAATCAACAGGATTTATTGAGTGCCCACTGTGAGTGGGGTACTATACTAAGCTCTTGGGAAAGTGTGTGCATGTGTATGTGTGTGAATGCATACATAAGTATGCCTATATTTTATCTTTGATTTGACACAGATATCAATGACAGTGAAATTCACCTAAGAGTGTGTGTGTGTATGTTTGTGTATGAAAAGGCCAATGTGAAATCCACAGTCCCAAGCACATTATGCATACAAAAAGAATGTCCCTTACTGTCTTGTCATATTTAATATTTGCAGCACCCAGTGTCATTTCTTTCTATTTCCTCCCTGTCTCATTTTTCTTATGGAAGAGTACAACAGCGTTAGAAAACACAGTGCTTATCCTCAAGGATCTTAACTTCACTGAAGTAGAGAGACACAAAATAAGTTAGTCAGAAAAGAAGGGAAAGATGGTTAGGGAAATCAGCCAGTGCTCAAAAGTGGGTGGTGCAAGTCACTAGATGTAGAAGAGCTATGGAACAAAACTGCACAAATGACACTGGAATGTGGAGATGGTAGTTGGAGAATATGACCTGTGGAGAACAAAAATTAATCACTAAAGGCTTATCGGAGGACACTGATTTTGCAAGGGCTTTGAAGATGGCGATATGTACTGGCTGGTGTATTTGAAGGGGGTTGAAGGTCCAGGTAGAAGGGAGAGTAGGGGCAAGGGGTCAGAGGCAGCATAATCAAGACCTAAACATAATGTGTAGAATGGCTTTAGAGGAATGAAGAGTATGAGTTGGGGTAGTGTGGGAGAAGAGGATAAAGAAGTGAGAGGGAGACATCCGACTGAGTGCCTTAAAGCCAGGCAGTATTCAGGAGTTTCTGTTTGATGCATAGACAAATGGAGGGTTTGGAGAAGTGGAAAAATATGAACAGAATGATAATGTCCTATAATGATGTAGGCAGAGTAATGAGATATGGATTGGAGAAAGGAGAGATTGGAAGCATGTTGACTGGAGGCCCTGAGGAGACTGATACCGAGACTGATACTTGGAATCTGAAAAGTGCCTGGCCAAAGGGGTGATTATCTGGATGAAAAGATCCAGGAAATCTTGTTCATTTAAAACCAACTCGATTTGGTGACAGTAAGTGCACCAAAAGCACTCAAAGCAAATTCAACTCTGTAAATTAATGCTTCTCCCCCAAAACTTATTTCCATATATCTTCCCTTTATCAATACAGGGATTGCTGGAAAGCTTAGTAGTTTCACTGGAAATACTATAATGACCCTTTCTACATAATCTTTAGAGGAATGCATTGAACTATACTAACCCTCCTCATTATTTACTTACATAATATAAGCTTACTACGCACAGAGGAAAAAGGACATTCATTTTTACTTTGATGATGATGGCGATGATAATGACATTAGTAAAAATTAATTACAGATATGTACATAATGCTATGGGAATGAGCCTAGGGGTGAATAAAGGGTGCAAATCCTATTGCAAGGGCAAACAGAAGGAGGAAGGAGAAGAGGAAATGAGGGCTTTAGCCAGGCAAGGCCAAATACATCCTGTGAGAGTTTTGTAGTGCTCTCAGTGGGGATGATGCACCCTGGGGCTTGTATCCTCAGACAGGTGAGCTGGGGCTCCTAATGGCAACAGAGGACAAATGTGGGCCAGTTGCCAGAAAGCTTAGGCAGCAGCTGAAAGAGATGAGACTCCCTTTAAAGATAAAGAGCAGTGTGGCCTAGTGGAGAGAGTGTGGGCCTGGGAGTCAGAGGGATCTGGATTCTAGTCCTGACTCCACCACTTGTCTGCTGTGTGGCCTTGGGCAGGTTATTTCACTTCTCTATGCATCAGTTGCCTCACCTGTAGAATAGGAATTAAGAGTGTGAGCCCTTGTGGGACAGGGACTGTGTCCAGCCCAATTTTCTTACAGAGAAGCAGCCTGGCCTAGTGGCAAGAGGTCATGAATTCTAATCCCAGGCCCACCACTCGTCTGTTGTGTGACTTTGGGCAAGTCACTTCACTGCTCTGTGTCTCAGTTCCCTCATCTGTCAAATGGGATTGAAGACTGTGAGCCCCACTTGGGACAAGCTGATGGCCTATTATCTACCCCAGCACTTAGAACAGTGTGTGGCACAAAGTAAGCACTTAATAAATACCATCGTTATTATTATTATATGGTGCAGTGCCTGGCACATACTAAGGACTAACAAATAACATTATTATAATAATAGTAATAATTATTATTACTACTACTGTCATTAACATTATCTTTGTTATCATTATTTAAGTCACTCATGCCACAATTCTATGTCTCAAAAATTTGGGCCTTGGACAGGAGAGGTCCTGAATTTTACCAAGATGCATTATAATAATAATAATAATTATTATGGTATTTGTTAAGCACTTTCTATGTGCCAAGCACTGTTCTAAGCACTAGGGTAGACTCAAGGTCATCAGGTTGTCCCACGTAGGGGTCACAGTATCAATCCCCATTTTACAGATGAGGTGATTGAGACACAGAGAAGGTAAGTAACTTGCAGACAGAGAGCAGACAAATGGCGAAGACAGGATTAGAACCCACATCCTCTGACTCCCAAGCCCATGCACTTGCCACTAATTATTCATTCATATTAATTTCTGTCTCCCTCTCTAGACTGTAAGCCCATTAGAGGCAGGGAACATATTTGCTGATTCTTTGTTGTACTCATTCATTCATTCATTAGATATTATTTATTGAGCACTTACTATGTGCAAAGCACTGCACTAAGCACTTGGGAGAGTATAGTATAACAACAGACATATTCTCTGCCCACAGTGAGCTCACAGTCTAGGGGGAAGACAGACATTAATATAAATAAATGAATAAATAAATTACAGATACATGCATATGTGCCGTGGGGATGGGAGGGAGGATGAGTGGAGAGCAAGTCAAGGTGATGCAGAAGGGAGTGGGAAAAGAGGAGAGGAGGGTTTAGTCAGGGAAGGCTTCTTGGAGGGGACGTGCCTTCAATAAGCCTTTGAAGTGAGGGAAAGCAATTATCTGTCTGAGATGAGGAGAGAGAGGTTCCAGGATAGAGGCTGGATATGAGCAAGAAGTCAGCAGTGAGATAGATAAGATTGAGGTACAGTGAGAGGGTTAGCATTACAGGAACGAAATGTGCGGACTGGGTTATAGTAGGTGAATAGCGAAGTGACGTAGAAGACAACAAGGTAATTAAGTGCTTTAAGGCCAATGGCGAGTTTTTGTTGGATGCAGAGGTGGATGAGCAATGACCAGAGTTTCTTGAGGAGGGGGGAAGCATGGTTTGAACGTTTCTGAAGGAAAACAATCCAGACAGCAGAATGGAATACGGACTGGAGTAGGGAGAGACAAGAGACAGGGGGACAGCGAGGAGGCAGATACAATAATCAAGGAAAGATAGGATAATGCTTGCATTAATGTGTTAGCAGTTTGGATGGAGAAGAAGGGGTAGATTTTAGTGCTGTTGTGAAGGTAGAATTGGCACGATTTAGGGATGGCGGCTTGAATATGTGGGTTGAACGAGAGAGGAGTCAAGGATATTGCCAAAGTTATTGACTTGTGACACAGGAAGGATGATGGAGCCGCCCTCGGTGATGGGAAAGCAAGTGGACAGGGTTTGGATGGGAAGATAAGCAGTTCAGTTTTAGCCATGTTAAGTTTGAGGTGACAAGAGGACATCCAAGTAGAGATGTCTTGAGGGCAGGAAGTAATGCGAGAATACAGTGAGGAAGAGAAATCAGGGCTGGAGATGTAGATTTGGGAGTCATCAGCATAGAGGTGGTAGTTGAAGCTGGGTGACTAAATGAGTTTTCCAAGGGAATGGGGGTAGATGGAGGAAAGGGGACCCAGAATTGAACCTTGAGGGATACCCACTGTTAGGGGATGGGAGGCAGAGGAGGAGCCCATGAAAGAGATTGAGAAAGAGTGGCCAGAGAGATTGGAGGAGAAACAGGAGAGGATAGTGTCAGGGAAGCCGAGTTTGGATAATGTTTCCAGGAAAAGGGAGTTGAAGACATTGTCAAAGTCAGCTAAGAAGCTGAGGAGGATTAGGATGGATAGAGGTCATTGGGTTTGGCAAGAAGAAGATCATTGGTGACCTTTGAGAGGGTGGTTTCTTTGGAGTAAAAGGGGGAAGGAAGCCAGATTGGAGGGGATAAAGAAGAAAATTGGAAGAAAGAAACTTGAGGCAGTGGGTGTAGATAGCTCACTCAAGGAGTTAGGAGAGGAATGGTAGGAGGGAGATGGGGTAGTAACTGGAGGGAGCCATGGGGTCAAGGGAGGGATTTTTTTAGGATGGGGAGATATGGCTATGTTTAAAAGCAGTGGGGAGAAACCACTGGAGAGTGAACAGCTGAAGATGGCAGCTAGAGAAGGAAGAAAAGATGGGGCAATTATTTTGATGAGGTGCTAAGGAATGGGGTCTGATGCACAGTTGGAGGGGGGAGATTTTGAGGGAATGCAGACTTCCTCTAGAGATACTACTGGGAAAGATGGGAGAATTGAAGAAGGGGCCGGAGAGGGGAGGGACTGGAGAGGGGCAGGGGAGATTTTCAGGAAATCATGCCTGATAGTGTCAATTTTGTTGATGAAGTAGGTGGCCAGGTCATTCGGCGCAAGGGATGGTGAGGTCAGGGGGACAGGGGGCCTGAGTAGGGAGTTAAATGTCTGGAACAACTGGCAAGGACAATGGGCATAGGTGTCAATAAGGGTGGATAAATAGTTTTGCCAGGCAGAGGACAGGGAAGAGTTAAAGCATGTAAGGGTAAACTTGAAGTGGATGAAATTGGGCTGATATCTAGATTTCCACCAGCAATGCTCTGCGGCTTGTACACAGGATTGAAGGAGGTGGTCTGTAGTCCTGATCCTGGGCTCTGGATTAGTAATACGAGATGGGGAGATGAGGATGGGGAGTGAGTGAGTTGAGTTCAATAGAAAGGGTGGTGTTGAGAGTGTATTCTACTTTTCCAAGTGCTTAGTACATTGCTCTGCACATAGTAAGCACTCAATAAATACCATTGATTTACTGACTGATAGCTTAGTAAAGGAAGGTAAGCCAGTTCAGGAAACTTAAGGCCACCAGTTTGATTGAGCTAATCACAAGGGATTTAAGTTTTTCATTTTAAATCTTCTTCTGCAATTTTGATCTCTTATATAGTTCTATTCTAAAATTAAGTGAAGACAATTAGGAATTATTTCTTTCAAAAATACCATACAGCCAACCCTAAGTTATCCATCTTGATCTTGGACATGCCTACTACATATGGGAAAAATTAACAGACACTTAAAAATTGCACCTATTTGATTTCAGATTCTTCTCCCACAGTAAATTATAAACCTTCTGAGGGCAGGGAACTGGTCTATCAACTGTTTTGTACTCTCTCAAGCACTTAGCACAATGATCTATATACAGTGGGTGCCTCCAAATCAATCAATGGTATTAACTGAGTGCTTACATTCATTCATTCATGCCATCATATTTATTGAGCACTTATTGTGTGCAGAGCACTGTACTAAGCTCTTGGAATGTACTATTCGGCAACAGATAGAGACAATCCCTGCCCAATGACGGGCTCAAAAGGAGGGAGACAGACAGCAAAATAAAACAGTGTGCAGAGCTTGGGAAAGTACAATGAAATAGGGTAGGTGTGATCCCTGCCCACAAGGAGAACTCAACTGACTGAATGATTGAGTTCTATTCTACTTATTCAAGAGTCGTTGATAAGCATCCAAATTGATGTGTGAGTTACATTTTCCCCCCCACTTTCCTTTACCAAGAACGAGGGAAGAGGAGGGGGAGAAGAAATCCGAGGCAACTGCCCATGAACAACCAAAACATGATAGTGTGGAAAGAAAACTAGTTTAAATAGTACCATTACATTAGGATCAAACTCCTCATGTAATCCATGCTATTTTAAGGTTCACTTAGCACATCCAAAGAGAAGGTTAGGTACATTTCCAGCTATTTGAGCTTTCTGGACTCGAATGGAACCTTTCCTCACTTGCCAGCTTGAAAGCGATGGGTACAAAAAAACCCAAACACCAAAAACAAGGACACTTCTTCAATCAGGGGTTAATAAGCTTATGGGAATGATGAATCACAGGCAAGAAAAAATAAATAAATCAGCGACTCAAGACGAACTTGGTTAAATCTCTGGAAGAGTAGTCCTCAATGGCTTATTGATAGGAAAGTTAGGAATGTAAGAGAGGGAACATAAGGAATGTCAGGTGGTACATCCCTAAACATTATGATGAATGTCAAGAAGGTCAACAATAACACAGGTCCTCCAAGGCCCTATTACCACTGTCAAAGGAAGGACATTGGGCTGGGTGGGCTAGTAATATATGTTCTGCCGTTCATTCTTTTTTTCCATCTCAACCTTCCTTTGCCTCTCAACGGGAAACACTGGAATTCAGACTTGCCGGCTTTTTACATCTCTTCTAGGACTCCCAAATTCACATCAAGCTGTCCTTTCTAAAATTTTTAAGAAACAATTTCTCTTTTCAACCTTCTTCTCTTATAACATCCTCTGCTATGTTCATAGTTCCTGAAGCAGTTTCAGAGACTCCAGTCTTAATTTGACCTTATTTATTACAGTTCAAGTCTATTCTAATCTATGCCCTTCTCTCAGAGAAGGAATTTAACAGGGCTACCAACTTCTCCTCATTCAGCCCCATAATATTCTCCCAGGTATGAGTCCTAATACAAGTCCATTTTGGAGAAGAGGAAAACTGGAGCAGAGATTAAATTGTGATTGGAAGTGAATGGCAGTTCCAAATCCTGGGCATAGGCATAAGTACTATTTATCTGTTAAAGTTTTGTGATATAATCATAGCAGTCTTCAACCTGAGCAATAAATAACAGAGAGTAAGAGAACAGAAGACTTGGGAAAGTAAATCTGTTGCAAGGTGATAGTTAACATTTACCACCCTGATTGTGAGAAGTGATAAGCCAAATCGAGGACAATAGACCAACCACCTACTTCGGCAGATCCAAACAAACATTTGAAAGGCCACACATTTCACAACAATCAGTAATAAAGATCAGCAGGTGAGATACAGGAACTTGCATATTAAAGCTGTACTACATCTAAACAGGAGGATATTTACCAAACTGTTGGGTTTTTTTTTCCCTGAGGAACATGCTTTTTTTGAGTGTCCGTTTATTGACTCCCTGCAGATAAGGGTCATAATAAAAATGAATGATTTAAATGTCTCCCAAACAATAATACACTATCAAATATACTGCTATTTTCATTATCTGACTCCAGCCTGCTTATGCAGTGCTTTTAAAAATGAATTTAGGCATATTTACCTATAAAGGTGTCATTTTATGGGCATGTAATGTTTAAAGAGCCTCAAGTCGATTAAATATTACTATGGATCATTATAATTAATATACATTAGTCTTATGCTTTATTTAATAATATGGAAATAATTCCACACCACACTGGACCACATTCTATCGTCAATTATGTTCAGTCAAGCTTCCTCTGAGGGCAGAGAGCCTTCTGTGACTAACAGTGAGAATATTTTTTTCCTCAGGACATATAGTTTTTATCTTAATATTAAGGTTTTAATTTAAATGATGAAAAAGGTTCTTACTCTTGGTTTTAATGACTGTGGGTCTCATTCTCAATGGCATAAGACAATGGGGATTGTGTGCGTGAGATAAAAGACTAAACAAAGACAAACTCATTTGTGCTAAGTATTAGCTTAATCCAGGTGTTGCAAGAACAAATGCTAGATATCCTTCAATGTACACTATACCCATTTGCTTCATATGAAAATGATTTTCCATGTGTCCAATTTATTGTTCTATCTTTTTCAAGATGATCACAGTACCACAGTTCACCTCTAGATTAGCCAGTTCCTCCCTCGAGAATACAGACTCCTCCTTCTAGACTATAAACTCCTCATGGGCGGGAATTGAATCTCCCAGCTCTACTGTATTGTACTTTCCCAAATATTTAGTACAGTACTCTGAACAGGACATGCACACAGCGTATCTGAAAACAGTCCATGCATCAGTAGCTTGGACCCTCATGATTACGCAACATCTAATTAAAACATTTCTCTTCAGCAAATAATTCATGCCGACCTTCATCCTAAAATGTAACTTCTTTTCATGGCCCTCTTTTAGACAAGGTTCAAGGCAGGTGAAACAGTAAAGTGTCCACTGAGGAAAATGAATGAATTTTGGGCTTATTGAAATGCTCCACTTGGAGTCTCATACCATTTTTAAAAATATACCTTACGACATTTTAACCTTAAAGTCTATATACGTGTTTAATTCAAATGATTTTTGGTTTTCATCCTGAATCTACAGAAAACAAACAAAAAATCCCTCTAGTTTTGGGCAGATGTGAGATTCTGTATAACGTTAATATCCTCTTTCAAAGGATTTTGCTTAGATTTGCTTTCCTAGTAGTGGAGGTGCATGATTAAGCATATTGTTCTGACTAGCTCAGAAACTGAATAAAAGAATATTAGATGTGTGCAAACATGGCAAAACGAATTCTCCCCTTTTTTGAATTAGGAGAAAAATGAACTGTCAAAAAAAAATGGAGATTAAATTCATTAGAAATACAAGTGCATCTTAATTATCTCACCATGAAAAAACAAAACAATATCAATTTTTTATTTTCAATCAGAACGAGAGATCAAATTAGACGAGGTTTTTTTGTTGTTGTTGTTGCAGTAGATTAGACAAACAGATCATGACTTGCAAACAGCTCAGGGATGACAGATTTTTGCCAAGATTAATTGCAATATTAACTAAACAAAACCAAACCACTATAAAGCAATACTATATGAGTGGGTCTAATCACTTTTTGAGTGTATTTAAAATGGAAATACTTGATGCATTTGCTTTCAAAAGCATCTATCACAGAGCTCTTTTCATCACTTCCGTACCTCTAGATAAGATGCTTTAAGAAAATGGCAGGAGAACCGAAAAGTCAAACACAGGCACTTAATAAAAACAGTAATGATAATAATGGTAATAATTGCTCAGCACTATTTGCCAAACACTGTATTAAGTCCCGGGGTGGAAACAATTTAATCAGGACAGACACTGTCCCTTTCCCACATAGAGTTGACAGGCAAAGGAAACTGGAGGAACAAGTCTTTTATCCCCATTTTAAAGAAGAAACTAAGGTACAACAAGGTTAAAGTGAGTTGCCAAAGGTCACACAACAGACAGGTGGAGGATTGGATTGGAACCCAGGTACACAGATTCCCAGGTAGGCACACTTTCCACTAGGCCATCCGAGGCTCATTCTTGTCAGGTGTTGACATTCCAGAATTGTAAGACAGTTTGGGATGTTCACTCAATCCTTCAGGCCTGAGAATTCTGGACATGAAAAGATATCCTACCTCCAAACATGACCGACTCATTCAGACAGTAAAATTGATAGCAAAACAGAACAAGCTTCTTTTAAGCTGCACGGCGTAATGAGAAGCAGCATAGCAATAGTGGATAGAGGATGGGCCCAGGATGGGCCCAGGGGTTAGAAAGTCATGGGTTCTAACCCTGGCCTATTGTGTTCTACACACAATAGGCACCCTCTAAAATAAAAATTGTGGTATTTGTTAAGCGCTTACTATGTGCAAAGCACTGTTCTACTCCCCTGATATTTTCGTTATCTGACTCCAGCCTGCTTATGCAGTGCTTTTAAAAATGAATTTAGGCATATTTACCTATAAAGGTGTCATTTTACGGGCATGTAGTGTTTAAAGAGCCTCAAGTGGATTAAATATTACTATGGATCATTATGATTAATATACATTAGTCTTATGCTTTATTTGATAATATGGAAATAATTCCACACCACAGTGGACCACATTCTATCATCAATTATGTTCAGTCAAGCTTCCTCTGAGGGCAGAGAGCCTTCTGTGACTAACAATGAGAAGTCCCCTCCACTCTAGCGAGACTGTTCTCTCTAAGGTCACCCATGACCTCCTTCTTGCCAAATACAATGGCTCCTACTCCATTCTAATCCTCCTTGACCTCTCAGCTGCCTTTGACACTGTCAACCATCCCCTTCTCCTCCACACCTTATTTCACTTTGGCTTCACGAACTCCGTCCTCTCAGGGTTCTCCTCCTATCTCTCTGGCCAGTCATTCTCGGTCTCCTTCACAGGTTCCTCCAACCCCTCCCATCCTCTAACTGTTGGAGTTCCTCAAGGGTCAGTTCTTGGCCCACTTCTGTTGCCCATTTACACTCACTCCCTTGGTGAACTCATCCGCTCTCACGGCTTCGACTACCATCTCTACACAGATGACACACAGATCTACATCTCTATCCCTGTCCTCTCTCCCTCCCTTCAGGCTCGTATCTCCTCCTGCCTCCAGGACGTCTCCACCTGGATGTCTGCCCGCCACCTAAAACTCAACATGACCCAAACTGAGCTCCTTATCTTCCCTCCCAAGCCCTGTCCTCTCCCAGACTTCCCTATCACCATGGGATAGGGTATGACCATCCTTCCCGTCTCTCAGGCCCACAAGTTTGGTGTCATCTTTGACTCATCTCTCTCGTTCATCCCACACAACCAATCCGTTACCAAGACCTGCTGGTCTCACCTTTATAATATCACCAAGATCTACCCTTTCCTCTCCACCCAAATGGCTACCTTACTGCTACAGGCTCTCATAATATCCTGGCTAGACTACTGTGTCAGCCTTCTCTCCGATGTCCCTTCCTCCTCTCTCTCCCTGCTCCACTCTATTCTTCACTCCGCTGCCCGGCTCATCTTCCTGCAAATATGTTCTGGGTATGTCACTCCCCTTCTTAAAAACCTCCAGTGGTTGCCTATCAACCTCTGCACAAAACAAAAACTTCTCACTCTAGGCTTTAAGGCTCTCCATCACCTTGTCCCTTCCTACCTCTCCTCCCTTCTCTCTTTCTACTGCCCACCCCACACGCTCCGCTCCTCTGCCACCCACCTCCTCACCGTCCCTCGGTCTCGCCTATCCCGCCGTCGACCCCTGGGCCAAGTCCTCCCACGGTCCTGGAACGCCCTTCCTCCCCACCTTCGTCAAACTAATTCTCTTCCCCTCTTCAAATCCCTACTTAAAGCTCACCTCCTCCAAGAGGCCTTCCCAGACTGAGCTCCCCTTTTCCCTCTGCTCCCTCTACCCCCCTTTTCACCTCTCCGCAGCTAAACCCTCTTCTCCCCCCTTTCCCTTTGCTCCTCCCCCCTCCCATCCCATCCCCTCAGCACTGTACTCATCCGCTCAACTGTATATATCTTCATCACCCTATTTATTTTGTTTAATGAGATGTACATCACCCTGATTCCATTTATTTGCTATTGTTTTAATGAGATGTTCTTCCCCTTGACTCTATTTATTGCCATTGTTCTTGTCCGTCTGTCTCCCCGGATTAGACTGTAAACCTGTCAAAGGGCAGGGACTGTCTCTATCTGTTGCCGACTTGTACATTCCAAGCAATTAGTACAGTGATCTGCACATAGTAAGCGCTCACTAAATACTATTGAATGAATGAATTAATGTTCTAAGTGCTGGGGGATACAAGGTGATCAGGTTGTCCCACATGGGGCTCACAGTTTTAATCCCCATTTTGGCAGATGAGGTAACTGAGGCACAGAGAAGTTAAGTGACTTGCCCAAGGTCACACAGCTGGCTAGCAGCGTAGTGGGGATTAGAACCCGTGACCTCTGACTCCCAAGCCCGGGGTCTTTCCACTGAGCCATGCTGCTTCTCTAAACTGTGAGCCCTTTGTGAACAGGGATTTTCTCTCTTTATTGCTGTATTGTACTTCCCAAAGCTCTTAGCACAGTGCTCTGCACACAGTAAGCGCTCAGTAAATAAGACTGAATGACTGAATGAATGCTGTATGACTTTGAGCAAGTCACGTCATTTCTCTATGCATCATTTACCTCATCTGTAAAATGGGGATTGATACTGTGAGCCTCACGTGGGACAGGGACTGTGTCTAACTTGACTTGCTTGTATCCATCCCAGTGCTTAGTACAGTGCCTGACACATAGTAAGCATTTAACAAATCCTATCATTTAAAAAAAATTATTTTGTATTTCATAAGCTAAACTGTTTAGCATATTTTGCATATTTGGCTGCATTTGAGATCAGAATCACTACAGTGTCCATGAGATATATATTTGACAGAAATCAAATGCACTGAACCTGAAATGGTAGGAATGCAATCCTAACCAACCTGCCATTTATGGTATTGTTTATTTCCTGTGTTGAGCTGGTTATCCTGTGATATTTTTAGGTTTTTAGCCACTTTTGAGACAACCTCCAGAAGAAGAATCTCAATTTTTTCTTCTCCTCCTTTAGAACGTAAGTTCGATATAGGCATGGAATGTGTCTACTAATTCTGTTGTATTGTACTCTCCCAAGCCCTTAGTATACAAATACTCTGCACACAGTAAGCATTCAGTAAATATGGTTGACTGAACCTGAAAATGCATCAAGACGACTCCAACAGCTCCAAATTGGCATTCAGCATGCCCCTCTCACCCTATCCTGTACCCATCCCTTCAATCTTATAAACATTGGCACTGGTAACACCATCCTTGGAAAAACTCATTTGGGAAGCATACGTTCACTTTGAGGGCAAAAGAAAATAATGGGGAGTTCATATTTTCAAGAAATTATGGGAAAAAATGTATTGGGCTAAGTGTTTGCAATGTATTTGCAAAGCTGAGCCACACTGAACATATGTTAAATCATTTAAACAGTGGTCTGTAGAGAAGCAGCGTGGCTCAGTGGAAAGAGCACGGGTTTAGGAGTCAGGGGTCATGGGTTCTAATCCTAGCTCCGCCGCCTGTCAGCTGTGTGACTTTGGGCAAGTCACTGCACTTCTCGGTGCCTCAGTTACCTCATCTGTAAAATGGGGATTAAAACTATGAGCCTCACATGGGACAACTTGCTTACCCTGTATCTACCCCAGTGCTTAGAACAGTGTTTGGCACATAGTAAGCACTTAACAAATACCAGCATTATTATTATTATTATTACTGGGGAAACAAGACTCTGAGCCCAGTACATAATGTCATTAATGGTATTTATTGAGTTCTTACTATGTACAGAGCCTGAATTAAGTTTTTGGGAGAGTAAATACAACAGAGTTGGCAGACACATTCCTTGCCTGCAAAATTAACACATGAAGGATTTTTCCTATACTTTGATATTAAGGGATGGGTATCTTGGGGCACTCAGCTTTTTTATTTTTAAATGTCATTTAAGTGCTTACTATGTGTCCGGCACTGTACTGTGCTAGAATAGCTAGAGGCTAATCAGGTTGGACATAGTAGGTATCCCATGTGGAGCTCGCAGTTTGAAATCTCCATTTTACAGATGAGGTAAATGAGGAACAGAGACATTAAGTCACTTGCCCAAGGTCTCAACAGTAGACAAGGGCCAAAACCAGAATTAATAGACAGATGTTTCTGACTCCCAGGGCCTTGCTCTGGGCCATGCTGCTTCTCATTTCACTTTCACGAATACCCTCTTCTACAGTGAGTTGAGAGCTGGAGACCCATGGGAGAAATGAACATTTAGTTCTTCTAGAAAGTGAGAGTTGTGTTCTTGCAGAACCCAATGCTCACAAAATCACACATTGTAGAGCTCACACAGTGACTGACATCATTTACACACACATTTCTATTTTTCTGACACTATCTCACTTTATCCAGACACACATTGTCAAAAAATATTCCCTAATTTTGCTATCACGTTCTACCCAAAACACATAGCAAAAGCACATGTTCTGGCATGATTAATTGTATAGGTTTTATGTTCATTCAGTTACGTTTATTGAGCACTTACCGTGTGCAGGACACCGTACTAAGTGCTTGGGAAAGTACAACATCACAATAAACAGTGACAATCCCTGCCCACAATGAAATTACAGCCTAGAGAATGAACTTCCACAAATACCAGCAATCATTTCAGCATTGGCAGTCAAACTCATAACTTCTTCATTGGAACAGGGGTAGGCTGTTTGGATTCACTGTATGGATTTAAAAATTTTTTTTAATGGTGTTTGTTAAGTGCTCACCATGTACCAAGCCCTGTCCTCAGTGCTGCTGAGGACAAGATATTCCTACAAGTCCTAGGCCAGTGCTCTTTCCACATGGCCATGCTGCTTCACCTTACCCCATTTTATAGTTGAGAAAACAAGCTCAGAGAACTTAAGTGACTTCTCCAAAGTCACACGACCGATAGTGGCAGAGTAGAATTAGAACCTGAATCAGCAGACTCCTGGAACCATTTTCTTTCCACTACATGACAGAGCCTAAGTAGCTCAAAGACACACAACCATTTTGATTATGCCAATCAAAATAGGCTGGCATCCTAGGCTCTGTCTAGGAAGTAATCTCCACACTAGAAATAAATTCAGCCACAGCTGCCAGGTTTGGGTAGCCCTTCTCCAGACTTGACCCATCCTAGTTTCCACCAGGGCCTACCATCTTGGAGAAAGGAGCACACCAAGGAGAGCCAAGAGTGGGACAAAGATCTTGCGAACAGTGGCTGGGAGGCACAATGGACTCCCTGAGGACATGTGCAGTTATAACCTCAATTTTTAGTACTGACTTTTCACTCCTGATACTTCTGCCCTGCCTTCAGCTGCCCATGATGCCCTTGGCACTAAAGAAGAACAAGGAAATGCCAGGCAGACCTGGACGGGACAAGCTGTTCCCTGTTCCCTCCTTCTCTACCGGCTCTTCTACAGCTCAAGGCTTTACGTGCTCAAGTACCTACCCTTTTTCTTCTTGTAACACTCACCCTTCATTGGTTGTCCGTGAGTTTATTTTGATCCTTAATTTGGATCTTTTTGTAGGCAGTGCAATTTAATGCAGTCCTTCTAGTCATTAACATTGCTTGCCAAGGGATGCACCTGCCTCTTTATCCAGCTGACAGTTCGCAGGAAACCATAGCCATCTCCCCTTCCTTAATTGGCCTATCTATGCTAATCTTACAGGTATGTGATATGATATTATTTCATTGTCAACTTTCATTGCTATACTTGTAACCTCTCCTTGTTAAAACAGAGGGCACCATATAATTCTTTACAAGAGCCAGCCAAATAAAGCAGAGTCACTCTGGCTTCCATAGGAGGAGATTACAACCAGTACAGTTGGCATCTCTGAATACTTCAGGTCAAAGCAAATGCAATTCATTGAACAAGTTGCTTCAACTCGGTCAGGCTGATTTTAACCCCGCTGATATCACTAATGACTTGACAATGCAGCAACTGGGCTGAAACCTCTCATCACAATTAATACGTTCTAATCAAACATATCGTATCTGATGGCACCCTGTGTGTTAAGGAATTCCACTGCCTCTCGGCGGTCATTATCATTTGTTAGGACATAGCACAGACCTAACCAGACCTTGTTGTGCTCTGACTGAACTGAACCAGCTGCTGGATATTCACTGACAGGGTCGATGACTTAAGCTCTCTTCTCCCCAGAGCTGACGAGGTCAGAGTAGCTCACGGGTAATAATGAAACTGATCTAAGCAGCCATTTAGCAAGATGATTTCTACATCCATCTGGCATTGCTCCTCTTGACATTTACTTTCAGGCAAAGGTGCATGCCGAGTGTGGTAGGGGTCCATGTTCTGATTCCCGGTGATGGAGCTGTCCAGTCATTCAGTCTATCACTAGGGAATGATTCAAACCTTTAGCTAAATTATCTCTCTGTGGTGTTATGAGATTTCTTCGGGCCAAGTCCCTTCAGGAGCTCCTTTGACTTCTGATTATCACCTTTCTAGCAATTTCTAAGGTTTGTCTTCAGCAACCTGGCTCACACTTCCCCACTTTCCCTGAAATTCTTTGTTCACTGACTTCCCTTTTGTCCATACTTGGAATCAGCGCTGATAATGGATTAGTCCAGGGTGCTTGAGCTAAGCATTTTCATGCTGCAGATTAGTCACTATAATTAATCAGTCTATATGTATTAGAAGAGGTTTGACTGGAAACTCTAATCAGAGCTATAAGGATTCCCTTGGCAAATATGTACTAATGTAAAACACTCTGAAGAGAGTTTATGGACTTATATAGGATGGAGCATGAGGCTAGCCTGGATCTCGAGTCTGTTTATGACACCAAAAGGTTCTGAATATTTAAATAAAAACCGAAAGACAAAATGGCATAAATTGCTTGAACTATCATCTCCCTACACTACAGAAGGTAAATGTAAACAGCATATGTTAACAGCCTAGCAAGACCCAGAGTCATAAGCTTGTCTGAGTGGAATTTTGCTGATTTTGTCATTGTTTCACACCGCCTGTCTGGCTTTTTCTTAATAAACTGCAGTCATGGAGGAGATGCCATGGGAATAGTATTGATTCTTTTTTTTCCCCCTTTGACATTTAAGATACCATGAACTTTGTAATGAGAGAGCCTATCCTCACACCACGGCTGCCAAAAAAAAAAAAAATGCAGTCAGTCACCTCAAAAGAGAATCCTGGGTGCCTTCAGGAAACCGAACATGAACAATGAATGTGCATCTCCAAGCTGATGGGGATCAAATATGGTAACTTTGGCATTCAAATGCACCTTGTTTGAAGATTGGTCAGTTTGCTGGCTCCAGTCTCTGCAAGATTGTTTATGTATGAGTAAACCCCACAATTCATGCACAACAAAGGGGGAAAAACAGTAGCATGCCCTTTTTTCTTTCCTTTTCAGGAATGCCCGAATGATGTTGTGATTCAGTCTTTAGTACTAAATAAAATCTAACAAGTAAATTAGTGAGGAAGTCTGGAAGAGGAAAAACGACTTCTGGAATTCTAGCTACATAAGCTAATAAGAAATCCAGCTCTCTTGGTGCTATCACTGGCTTCTAGGATAAACAGAAATGAAATAAATTACTAAAGGTCCTTTGTACATCGGCATGGACTATTTAGGAAGGTAAAGGAAATGCCTGATTTAATTCTCAATGTGCATTGGATTAATATCAAAATTAATTAAGAGCATGTATTGAAGACTTACTTTGTGGAAGGCACTGTACTACATACTTGGAAAAGTTCAACAGAGTTTGAAAACAAAATCCCTGACCATAAAGAGCGAGATATACTTTTAAATGAAATACAAATAGGAGAACGTGCTCCAATACAAGAGAACAAAATTTGCTATGTACAAAGTGCAATGAGAGGTATTGGGTGCAAATATGCTGAGATTATACTTCAAAGAATGTGACTTGGGGAGAAAATAAATGAATTGGGAAACTTCCTACAGGTGAGAATTGAAAAGAGCTCTGAAAATGGGGTAAGCTGTGTTCTGGCAGAGTTGAAGTGGACAGATGTTACAAGAAGGAGTGTGCTCCAAACTGCAAGCTCCTCTATAAACTAAAAGCTCCTTCTGGGTAGGAAATGTGTCTACCAACTTTGCTGTACCATACTTACCCACGCACTTAGTACACTGCATACAGTAAGCACTCAATAAATATGATTCATTTATCGAAAACGCCTTCCAAAACTGAATGGTAAGTTAACGGCAGAGAAGGGAACAGAAGCATAAAGAGTCTGCCCACACACCCACCCACAAGCTTTTGGGATATTCTGGGTCAACATTGGAGATTGGTTCCTCTGCCAATAAGAAAGATTAAATTTCCTGGAAGGGAGACCAAATTCTTCTCAGGGAAAAAACTTGGAGAGGAAGTTCAGTTGTTAACTGTTAACTATGTGTTTCCTGTGAAATGTGATTTAAATTGGATCCTGGTTAGGACTACACAGAGAAGCAGCACAGCATAGTGGATAGACCATGGGCCTTGAAGTCAGAAGGTCATTAGTTCTAATTCCGACTCCATCACTTGTCTGCTATGTGACCTCGGGCAGTCAATTTCTCTGCACCTAGGTTACCTCATCTGTAAAATGGGGATTGAGAATGTGAGACCCATGAGGACAAGGGACTGTATCCAACTCAATTTCCTCGTATCTTCCCCAGTGCTTAGTACAGTGTGTGGAACATAGTAAGAGCTTAATGAGAACTTATTTATGATTATTATAAGAAGAGTTTCAGTTAGTAATGCATCTCATAATGCATGAATTATATCTGAGGTAAATTGGAGCCAGGGTAAGTAATTTAGGGTTAACTATAATCTAAGCCATGAAAACCACAGTAACTTTAAATATCATCTAGTAAACTTTAACCTTTAAATATTCTGTTGCTTTTTTCTCCAATTTGTAATATTGATTAAATCATAACTTTGCTCATTATTCTGCTTGGGTAATCTAGTTCAGCTATGATTACTAAGACCTTCACAGAGCTGTCAACTGAATCCTGGATGCAGTTTCTAATAGTGCACATCCCTTGGACTGCTCTGAATGTAGTGTTTAGGGAACACCAGATAGTGTATTGTCAGTGTATTGAGAACTCAAGAGGGTTGTGACTTGCTAATCTGTGACTCCCACGTCAAAGTAAAGGCTTCCTGGAAACCTATGCTTATTGGGTTCTTCTACACACAACAGAGGTTGAGAAGCAGCATGGCTCATTGGAAAGAGCCCGGGCTTGGGAGTCAGAGGTCATGGGTTCTAATCCCGGATCTGCCACTTGTCAGCTATGTGACTTTGGGCAAGTCACTTCACTTCTCTGTGCCTCAGTTACCTCATCTGAAAAATGGGGGTGAAGACTGTGAGCCCAACATGGGACAACCTGATCACCTTGTATCCGCCAGCGCTTAGATCAGTGCTTTGCACATAGTAAGAGCTTAACAAATACCATCATTATTATCATTATTATTATCTATCCCTCCAGTCACTTTCTCTGATTGGTGGGCACATCTACCTATTAAGTTCCCCGTGCCAATGATGCAATCATCCCTGGTGTTGAACTTGGAAAGAATGGTATGATGGGCACCACGTATCCTGTAACTTGCATCTCATGGTAGCAAACTCTCTGTTTCCTAGATCTTCTGACTACCACTCCCATGCTCTATCTGTAGCCAAAGATGAAACTGTGGGAGACAGGGGTGGTTGAAGAAGCAGTATGGAAGTGATTGAGTGGGTGTCTGAGCCATCACACCTCCGCTCTTGTATCTTCTGCAGCCTGGAAGGGAGCCCCAGCTCTGTCCCTGGCCCCTCAGGGGCAAGAAGGGAGAGAAGAATGGGTCTAGAACCCAGAGGGAGTCTCCTATGCAGACCCTTCCCAAGAGGAAAAGTGAAATGTAGAGCATATACCTCTGACAACTTCACTGCTCACCCTGACCTGGCTGCAAAGGGAGTTTCACCCCACACCCTCCCCCTCTTCCATGCCCTGTTCACTGCACTTGCCAGACACCCTCTCAATCACATCCATGCTGATTCCCTGCCTCCCACCTTTTTACTTTTTGCTACAGAAAGAGCACGGGACTGGTAGTCAGAAGATGTGGAAAACAGAGAGTCTGTTGCCACGAAATGTAAGCTACAGGGGATTTGGTTCCCATCAAGCACACTTGAAAAAAGGGCCACCTCGAAAACAGTCAATATCTGGGGAATTTGCCAAAGAGACGGATCTCTGTAAATAAAGTCAGATTGACTTCATGGTATCACTTGGGGTTTCCTCTAAAATTTCCCTGCTCAGAATCTTGTTCCTTCCAATATTTGCAAGCTTCTGCAGTAGATGAAAAGAAACAGTCCAAAATGATGTTTACAGTTATGGGAGTGGCATCAAAATATCAAACTTTCCTTTTTTTAAAATTGGTTCACAGATTTGGAAGTGTTGGGATGGTTCCAGTTTCAAGACCTTATTTGGAGGAATCATCACTTTTCATGAGAAAAACATGTCAGTGAGCAGAAATGAAAAGCTAGAGACAGGGTCGTAGTGTCATCTCTTCCATTCAACCTACATATTTAAGCTGTCACAACACAGCTAAAATCCACCCTTTCATCTCCATCCAATCTGCTACCATGCTGATCCAAGCACTTATCTTATTCCACCTTGACTACTACATCTGCTTTATTGATGACCTTCCTGCCTCCTGTCCTTCCCCACTTCTGTCCATACTTCATTCTGCTGCAAGGATCATTTTTCTAAAAACAAACTCAGCCCATGCCGCTCCACCTCTCAAAAACCTTCAGTGGTTGCCCATTCTCCCCCATATCAAAGAGGAACTCCATATCATTGGCTTTAAAGCCCTCAATTAGCTGATCCCCCTTACCGTACCTCATCAATTTCCTACAACAGCCCAGCCCATAAACACTGCTCCTCTATAACCAGCTTAATCACTGGGCCCTAATCTCACCATTAATCCATTTTCCACATTTCCTCTCTACCCTGGAATTCCTATATATTCCAGACCATGAGTGTCCTTCATTCAAATCCTTTTAAGATCACATCACTTCCAAGAGGCCTTCCCCAGTTAAGACCTCTGTTCCCCGGTTCCCTTTCCTTCCATGTCATCTGTACACTTAAATTTGTGACCTCTGAGCATTTGATATTTGCCCCACCCTTAGCCTTACAGCAGTTATGTAGAGATCTATAAATTAGATTACAAATTATTAATTTTAATGTCTGTAATCACCTCTAGACTGTAAGCTAGTTGTAGGCAAGGAAAGTGTCTGCCTACTTTGTTGTATCATACTTTCCCAAGTGTTTAGTCCAGTGCTTTGCACATATTAAGTGCTCAATCAATACCATGAATAATAATGATGATAATAGAAAGAAGTTTAAGTGGATGACTTTTGCAAATATGATGGATTTTTCCACACGGTGGATGTCTAGCCTTGACGTATCTGTTGTTCAGGTAAACCAAGGCAAGTAGCAGCATGGTTTAGAGGAAAGAGTGTGGGCTCAGAAGTGAGAGGACTTGGATTCTAATCCTGGCTCTGCCCACTGCTAGCTGTTTGACCTCATGCTAATAGCTTGACTTGTTTGTATCTCAATTTTTCTATTGCAAAATGGAGATTCTATACCTATTTTCCTTCCTACTTGGCCTGTGAATCCCAAGTGTGACAGGAACTGTGAACGACCTAATTGACCAGTACCTACCCCAATGTTTAGAAAAGTTTTTGACACATAGTAAGCACTTAAATACCCCAAAAAGTAGGACACTGATAAATGGTTCCACATTAATCAGTTGAAACTGTTCAGTGGGGGAGAAGTAAGTCTGAGTGATTCACTGGTTTGAATAGGGCACTACCCCCACACTACCCATCAGCAGAACTTTGGGAAGCTCTTTCCAGAAACCTCAGTGGCTCAGTGGAAAGAGCTCATGTTTGGGAGTCAGAGGTCATAGGTTCTAATCCCAGCTCTGCCGCTTGCCAGCTGTGTGACTTTAGGCAAGTCACTTTACTTCTCTGTGCCTCAGTTAGCTCATCTGTAAAGTGCAGATTAAAACTATGAGCCCCACGTGGGACAACCTGATCACCTTGTATCCCCCCAGCGCTTAGAACAGTGCTTTGCACATAGTAAGTGCTTAACAAATACTAACATTATTATACCAATTGGACCAGAGGATAATTCCAAGGATCTGCCCTGTTTTTTATGGTATTTGGTAAGTGCTTACTGTGTTCCAGGCACTGTAATAAGCACTGAGGTAGATATAAGCTAATCAGGTTGCACCCAATCCATGTCCCACATGGGGCTCGCAGTCTTAATCTCCATTTTACAAATGAGGGAACTGAGGCACGGAGAATTTAAGTGACTTGCCCCAGGTCAATATAGTAGACAGGTGGGGGAGCAGGGATTAGAACCCAGGCCTTTCTGACTCCCATACCTGTGCTCTTCACCTAGGAAGTGCTCAACAAATGCCATTTATAATGATAGTAAGGACAGTTGCTTCAAGTGGATGAGCTTTGCAACCAAAATTTGTTGCACCCTTCCAGAATTTAGCTCTGAGGTATCCCTGGTAGAGGCAAACCAAGACAAATAGTAGTAGTGTGTTCTATCCATTGGGCCATGCTGCTTCTCTAGAAAGCTCTTCTATAGAAAGCAATAGAAAAGGGGACAAACTGATATTGTGATAAAATGTAACCAGAGATAGGTGTAACCAAAATTGGATTGGTCCTCTGAGGGAGCAGGTGGAAAGACTGAAGGAAGCTGCAGGAGTCTGAAGTCCAGTGAAAAGGTAGAGGTAAAGGTACTTCCCATGTGCAGATGCCTGTGCTATCTACTTGGGAGAGTATGATATACCAATAAATAACAAATAAACCAACCATTCTTCTCATTTGTTTAGGGAAACTGAGCCTCTAAATTCACTAGAGCAATTATTTCTCTTACTCTAAATGAGATGGAGACCTGACCCTCAATATTAGGTGTAATCATTTCTAGATCCAGTCAACACAGGAGTGTCCATGCCTGTTATGCAGAGAAGCAGTGTGGCCTCGTGCATAGATTAAGGGCCCAGGGGTCAGAAGGTTCTGGGCTTAATTGTGTCTCTACCACCTGTCTGCTGTGTGATCTTGGGCAAGTCTTTCAACCTCTCTGTGCCTCAGTTATTTCATCTGTAAATGGGGAATGAGACTGGGAAACGTATGTGGGACTGGGACTGTGTCCAATCCAATTAACTTGTATCTACCCCAGCACTTATTACAGTGCCTGGCACATATAAACAAATACTACAATTATTATTATTATCACTGTGCACAAGGCATACCTGTGGATATTTTCTTGGAGATGGACTCAGTGGGTAACCCACTAGGATTTTATTGAAGGGGAGTTGAGGTCTTGGATTTCTAAGGCTCCAGCATTCTGAGTAGGGCTATAGAGAGAAGTACCAAATTGCTCTGACACTTTTATCTGACTCTCAGTCCATTCTAGGTGTGGACATAATGGGACAAGCTGGGGTGATTGTGGACTTGGTCAATCCTGAGTGCTTACTGTGTGCAGATCACTGTGCTAAGTACTTGGGAGAGTACAATATACCAATAAACAGACACATTCCTTGCCCACAGTTTAGAGCAGCAGCATAGAGTACTGGATAAAGCCTGGCCTGGGAGTTAGAAAGTCTTGGGTTCTAAACCCAGCTCCACCACTTGTCTGCTATGTGACCATGGGCAAGTCATTTCACATCTCTGTGTCTCTGTTACCTCATCTGTAAAATGGGGATTGAGATTGTGAGTCCCATGTGGGACATGGATTATGTCCAACCCAATTTGCTTGTATCAAGCCCAGCACTTAGAACAGTACCTGGCAAATAGTAAGGGCCTAACAAATACCATAATTATTCATTTTTATTACTATTAGAGGGGGAGACAGACATTGATATAAATAAATTATAGATATATACATAAGTGCTGTGGAGCTGGGAGGGGAGATGAATAAAGGGAGCATGCTAACATTACTCCTCCTCCTCCTCCTCCTCCTCCTCCTAATAAGTCCATATTTTTCTTGCAGGTCACCACCATAAAAGAGTCTTTACTGACTTAAGGCTTACTGAAAGTGGTCCTTCCAACCCTTGAATGGCCTGCAAAGAAGGAAAGTCAAAGCTGGCTATGAACTTCAGTGGACTCTCTCTTGAAGCTCCCTGATCCTTCACTAGGAAGAGCAATTCAGACTGCTAAGGTTTGAGTTACCTAGTTTCCTCTCCTCCAAACACTATATGGCATTGGGAGTTTCCTTGCCTGGTTGGTCAATTAATAAATCAATTAAATTTACTGAATTCTTATTAAGTGCAGATCACTGTACTAAGGCTGTGGGAGAGTACAAGATGGTTAGAAGACAGATTTCTGCCCTCAAAAAGCTTACACTTTCACAAAAGAAACAGGCGCAAAACAATTTCCAGAGATTATAACAGAAATGATACACGGATATACCGAGGTGTGAGTCTTTAGATATTATGATTTACAATGATAGTTTTTAAATGAACTGTCCTCCCCATCCTGCTCAGCCTTAGGATTAACCCTTTTCAAGGATGGATTTAAGTGGGCAAAATTTGGGAGATGACCATGCTGTGAAAAAGATTTGTAACTGGTTAGGATGTGACAAGAAATTTTTACCAAAACCACTGGATTTAATGTCTCCAAAAGTTCACTGAGTTTGACCGTATATACATAATCCATGTAACTTGTTTTCTTTGGAACATGAATGGGAGATTTTTCATTTTACTGCCTCTTTAGATTGCCCTTTTATTTGCTAGTACATGGGAACAAGGAAAAGCGATGCCCTCCAAAGATGCATCTCTTAAGCTTTGGGACAGGCCTCTTGCCACAGTGAAAACACCATAAAGGCTCCCTTAGTTGTAATCTACATTAGCTCATGACTTTTATTATTATCCTTGTTTTCATATAGGTTTTTGCTGTTTTCATCATCTTACCTTGCTTATACATCGCTTTTTTTTCCCCACCCACCTTTTTCTTAGATTTTGAGACCCTGTCTTATTAATCCTCAACTATAATCTTCCCCAGTGTTTAGTAGTCAGCCAACTGAACAAAATACACACTTAATATATACTATTGAATTTGGCTGCTATTTTAAAGGTAATGGCCATATACAGTTCTTTAGCTGGTTAATCAATCAATCAGTGGTATTTATTGAGCACTTAACTGTGTACACAACACAGTACTCAGCACTTGGGATAGTACAAGATAATAGAGTTGGTAGAAATGTTCCCTACCCATAACAAACTTACACTCTAGAGGGAATAGTACTTTCTCTGTAATTCAAAGTGGACAGACTGAAAAGCGTTACACTGAGGTCATGCAGTTAATGATTGTGTCTTTGCTCTTGAGTGGCACAGTAACCCACCTGACTTAGAACAACTACTCGGGAGTGTTGGCAGCTTGACACTGGCCTCCAATTCCCAGGCAGCACTTCTAGGCCCTGTGAACACTTAAAGGCAGTCTGAGGTAGAAAGGACTGAGGAATGGACAAGGCTTTAGGAGAACGTATCAGTGTAAGGGCAGATGGACTTCAAAATGTATGATCCCTTCTGCATGCCACAATCCCCATTTAGATTAGATTAGCTCTATGCAGACACACCTCAAATCAAACTTCCTTTGGGAAAATTATCTTTGAAATACAAAATTGGCCTATGGAGACTTGGCTTTAGAACTTGGATTCAAATTCCCGAAATGCTTCACAGCCCTCTGCCTTCCTAAAATGCATTTCTTTAGTGAGGTAGAAAATAAAACAAAACACTGATTATCCACTTAAAATTATCTGAGACAGGCTCCCTACCAGAAAATGAATTGCTCTGCAATGTTAACTGATGTGTGAAAAGACAGATACAATGGGAACTAGAGACCCTCAGCTTTACCAAACTGTGAAAGCTTGCCCTGCTTTCAGATCCAATGGAAAGACTACAATTGCCAAAAATTTGGATTAAAATCAATAATCCAGTATTGAAATATTCTACAAACCTCCTAACCCACCTATTCATTCATTCGATCTCATTTGTTGAGCACTTCCTGTAGGTGGAACACTGTACTAAGCATTTGGGTCCATACAATATAAAAATAAAGACACATTTCTTGCCCACAACAAGTCTAGTGTTTGCCCTGTCAATTCTATCACATAGCTCTGGAAGAACCAAACTCTCACTCTTTAAATCAATCAATCAAGGTATTTATTGAGAGCTAAGTGTGTGCAGAGCACTGTACTAAGTGCTTGCAAAAGTACACTCCATTAGAGTTGGTAGACTTGGTCCCTCTCTCTCAAACCAGGGCCAGATAAAGACTTTAAAAGAGGTGAGCAATCCTTTTAGGGCACTGCAGCAGTCCATTACAAAGATAGCAAAGGCTTTCTTAAGATGGTGGCAGATATTTGTGTCACCCAGGGCAGAAGTGATCTATCATTAGAGTCAGTGTTTTGGAGCCAAGCTGACCCAGGCACTTGGTCAGGTGGCCAGAAATGGTGGAAGAAAAATATTCAAATGTCACTTACGCATGTGCAATGTAACATAACAACATCATAGGACAAAGGAAGGAGAAGCCACTTATTCCCCACCTCAGGAGAGCAAAATATCTAAAGATGGGCTTTATATAAACTCATATTCACATATGGAAGGGATGGACTAAGGAGGAGACATGCACATAGAGAAAGAGAATAGGAAGATGGAGGAGGGAACAAACATTCATGTGGTGCTTCACTTTTGAAGAGGAAGCCATGGATGAGGAAAGCCTATCTACAAAGATTGTGTCTGAAAAGACAGACATGTGACCAACAAACCTGCCATATTGTTTGTACTAAGTATAGATACCTGCTGTACTAATGGGCTTGTCCAATACAAGGCCAGTGTATGTTTTTTAGTCTATCTCTTAGTATCCTGATCTTGGCAAATAACTTGTTCAAGGAGGGCAATCTCTATCCTGAAATCTGCCTACCAGGTTAGCTTGCTTGCTACACTTGTCACCTCTCCTATACTTCTCATCATTTGGGACTGTGCTAGGCTATGAAATTGTTTATTTTGCCATTCAGACTTTTGTTTCACATTTTGGATTGCTATAGAATAGCTGTCTGAAATACCTGCGGTCATCCAGCCTCCTAAATTCTGGGAAATGAGCTACTTTCTGGGAGTAGGTGAGCCACTTTTAGAAACTTAGAGGATCATAAGTTATTGTTAAATAGCATAATAGCCTAAGAGTGGGAAAAAATCCAATCCAATCCTCACTAATCCACTCTGAGTATCAAAGTCAATATTGGCTTACCAAATGGGTAAGGGCAGAGTGGTGTCTGCTGCTACTGAGATCTCAGAGATATTTTGTTATGCGACTACAGATTGCATCTGTCCTCATTACCAGATATCTCTCATCGCAGGCCTCTGGGTATAGAAGTCTAAGCAACAGAGTTCGGATGGCTTGGGATAAATCATTGCCACTACCGCAATATCAACTCGCGTCCACCGTCCTCCAGACCAATGGTTCTTTCTTGTTTTGTTTTTAAAATGGTATTTTTCTAAGTCCTTACTATGTGCTAAGCACTGTACTAAGAGCTTGGGCTGATACAATATAATCAAGTTGGACATAGACCATGTCCCACATGGAGCTCACTGTCTTAATCCCCATTTTTATATTTAAGGTAAATGAGGTACGGAGAAGTTAAGTGACTTGCCAACGATCAGTAAACAAGTTGTGGAGTCAGTATTAGAACCCAGGATCTCTAACTCCTTGAACTGTGCTCTTTCCACTAGGCCAAACTGCTTTTGAGTTCCTGAGTGATGCTCATGTGTATCGGGTGCAGAGAAGGTGCATTACTATATTTTCATAGACAAAGTGTACAAGTTGACAGGAGATTCTTTCTCAAAGACACACATGGACAGTTTCACTGTTGACAGTGTCATCTTTGAACCAAAAGATAACTCTCCTGGCCCAAGAGTGTGGTCTAATATGTAGCAGAATGTAACTTAGGAACCTGAAGGACCTGGTTACCCGGCTTAGTACAAGGAAAACAAAGTGGTCCCAAATGTAGGCTGACTGTTACATTTTTCAAATTTCCTTTGCATTATCACTTGCAAGATTGACAAGATCACTTCTACCTAAACTCCCAAATCATATCTGTTTTTATGTTATTACTGGGCTCAGTGGAACTATAGAGAACTGAAAAAAATTAGAGAGGATACAAACTTTTTAGGATTTTGTTATCTTGAGTTTATGAGCAAAAACATTTGGCTACTCTTCAGAGAATCTTTATTTTATCTAAATCATGAAGAACCTCGAAGTTTTACATGAATCAGGATACTGTCACAAAATGCAAGAGCTTTCAAATTGTCAAACTGTGATAAGGAATGTGGAATGGAAATACTGACTCTTCCCTTTGAATTCTTTTAGTCTGGCAGGAATTGAATGGTAAAGGAGAACCTAGATCAAAGCACGTGTTTTGCAAAGCACAGCCAAGGTCTCTTCACAGTACATAAAAACATAGTTGACCTAGAGCATGTGTCCTACAAAATCATTATATTATAATTATGTATAATTATGTACATCAATCATAAATTGATGGTTTGCTTTCAATAATCTATAATTTAATTAAGAAATACTGGTTCTTTCTAATATTTTAACTAGTTAGCTAATGAGTGGCTAGAGGTCTCAGGATTCAAAGGGGAGCTGATTTGGGGGGAGGCCAACTTGCTTGATAAATTGAAAGATCAGGCTGCAGAGACCATACTGTGGAGGCCTTGGAAATACTGATTTGAAAGTATTTCTCCATGGCATTCCACCCAGTACTGTATCAGGTTTTAGCAATTCTGTCTTCAGAACACTATAGCATTAGAGAAGCCTAATGGGGGGATCATGGATCTGGAAGTCATAGAAAATTGATTCTAATCCTGGCTCTGCCACTTGCCTGCTGTGTGACTTTGAGAAAGTCACTTCACTTCTCTGGGCATCAGCTTCCTCATCTGTAAAATGGGTATTCTCCCTCTTACTATTCTGCGAGCCCCATGTTGGGCAGGAACTATGCCTAACTTGCTATCTTGTACCTACCCCAACACGTATGGGTTTAAACAAATGCCACAAGTATAATAATAATGATAATAGTATTACTAATTACTATTATCATTATTATTATAAACTCATATAACTCCCTGGTGTCTTCAGCCCTTGGCTTCCAACCTTAGACATGTCCCTAGGGTAGTGTTTCTCTTCTCCATTATGCAGTATTAACAGGCCAACTCTCTAACTTTGGAAAAGCCCAAAATCAACTTTTCTGACTCTCATAAAGAACATATTTCAGCACAAGGCCATTGCAGAGGTCAATTTGTATCACATCCAATCTATCTCATTCCCTAAGTTTGATGCTGGCATATTAAATGTAAAAGTAACACAACATACCATATTCTTTCCTCTTCAGCTGTTTCAAGAGTAATACCACTTCAAGAACAAGTGCTTCCAAAACCTGTCAGAAACTATATTTTTCAATGACATGAGCCTAAACATTTATAATTAAACGGATCATAGTGAGGGTTTTGATGTTTATGAAGTGATAAACTGCTTTGAGTTCTGTCATGTGTCAAAAGAAAGCCAAGCCTATTGATAATCACAGGAACTGTTCATTACTTAGAAGTTCCTAAATATAATTCCACCTAAGAGCCCAGAAAATAATTTATGACACACTGCAACTACAAAACGAAAGGAGAGTCTATTACTTTTCCTTTGAAAATGATGTCTTTTTACCACTTCTTGAACTCTCTAGTTATGACACCAGAGATAATGACAAGATGGCTTTAAAATGTTCAAAGAAATAACCCTTGTGACTGCAGTATTGTCAACTGTGCCTCCAATGTCATTTATATGAGTCTAAATATTTGATACCTCTGGGCTGCCGTGGACTGAAAATGTTTTCTTTCTATGTAGTACAAGATACTAAAATAGGCAACAACTAATTCAGGGAGAGCAGGAAAATTATAGAAGTAGCACACACTACTGTAAGAACACTGTTAGCTCTCTCTCTAGATTAATACCCCATCTCTGTAGAATCATAAGACACCATTCATCTCATTTCTAAAAGAAGCTTCATAAGAACAAGAGTTTAGATACCATGACAGTAAGGGAATGAAAGTTATGCTGCTCAAGTGTAAGACGAAAAACACTGAGCAACTAGCTGGAATGATCAAATAGCATTAGGAAATCACTTAATCATCCCCACATGGACTTTTTTCAGCAAGAGGGTGCACATGATTCATCCAAGTGAAATCCCAAATAGCCCCCTCTCTTTTGTCCCCAAAGTACTTGCATTTAAAACTCTTAGTAAACTGAATGTCCAAATGAAAGTTAGCAATTCCACATTTGAATTGATAAAGCAGTTCTCCCTGCTTTGATCTCATTCTGTGGAGTACTATAGTACTGCTCATTCATCAGACTTTGAGTTAATCCTTACATGCTGCCTATTGGCAAAGAACAAAGATAAACATGTTGGGCTGAATTAAATAAACAGAAACAAGGTCCTTGGGTCAGTTAAAGATCAAATCCAAACTCGAAGACAAGTCACTCTGAAAGAAAAGATTCTATGTCTCTCTCTCTCTCTCTCTAGTATGTGTGTGTGCGTGTACACATACATGCATATATGAATATCCATATATCCTTATCCTTTGGGGTTAAAAATGACGCTAGTAAGATTTTATCTGGGTATGTGACATGGCTAATACCAAAATTTTCTATTTCCCTTTTGATGTCATGATCTCCTGTAAGTCTCTTCTCTAAGAACATCACTCCCTCTTATAATCACTATTTATCAGGCTTGTCTTTCTACTTTGTATTCCCTACCCTTTTCAATACAGCAAAGTATGTCTTGGATTAAACTCATGGTACTTATGTAAATCAATATCTCTGTCATCATAGCAACTTTATCAAAAATATGGGGACCTGGACAATTTTCTCCTATCCAGTGAAATGAAATATTCCACCAAAGACAGTTGGTAAGCCTGATGGAGATGAAGTACTTCACCCAAATGTATTCCCTAGCCCAAAGAGCTTTAATCTAGACAACCCTTAGCTGTTCTCTGATATTTTTTAAAGTTTTATGACAGTACATCCTTGTATTCAAAGAATGCCCTTCACTATTTTTGAATGTGGAGAAAAAAATACTGAAAATATGCTTTAGGAGAATGATTTTCTAAAGAGTATGTCAATTTATCTGGGGAACCCTATGGACAAACTCAAAACCAGGACCCCAAATTAATATTCATTGATTTAATTGTATTTTTTTTAGCGCTTACTATGTGCACAGCACTGTACTAAGTGCTTAGGAAGTGCAATTCTGCAACAGATAGAGAAAATCCCTACCCACAGTGGGCTCACAGTCTAGAAGGGGGAAACAGACAACAAAACAAAACAAGTAGACAGGCATCGATACCCTCAATAGATAAATAGAATTACAGATATATACAAATAATTATACTGAAAATATGATATATTTATTGAGTACTCACTACAGGTAATAATGATTATAATAATAATAATTATGGTATTTGTTAAGTTATTACTATGTGCCAGGCACTGTACTAAGTGCTGGGGTGGTGGATACAAGAAAATCAGGTTGGACACAGTCCCTGTCCTACATTTGGGTTACAGTCTCAATTTCTATTGAAGGGAAAGGGAGTTGAGACTAGAGGGAAAATGTGGGCAAGGGATTAGCAGTGAAAGGAACAAGTTGGAGGTACAGTGAATAGGTTGGTGTCGGAGGAGTGAAGTATGAAGGCTGAGTTGCAGTAGGATATTAAAAAGGTTATATATGAGGGAGAGAAGTGATTGAGGTCCTTAAAACTGATCATAAGGAGATTCGGGTTGATCCGGAGACAGATGGACAAGTATTGGAGATTTCTGAGTGGGGAGACATGTTGAGGATATTCGTTAGAAAATGATCTGGAAAATAGAGTGAAGTATGCATTGAAGTGGGGAGAAAATGGAGGCAAGGAGGTCAGAAAGAAGGTTAAAGCCATAGCAGAGGTGGGCTATTCTAAGTTCTTGGACAAGCATGGATGGAGAGGAAGGGGTAGATTCTAGAGATGCTATGAACTCAAACCAATAAGATTGGTTAACAATCCGAATACGTGGTTTGAATGAGAGAGATGGGCCAAAGAAAATGCCAAAGTTACAGATCGAGTCAGGTAGGATGGGGGTACTGTCTACAGTGATGGGAAAGACTTGGAGAGGTTTGGGAGAGAACAAATATGAGGAGTTCTGTTCTGGATAGGTTAAGTTTGAGCTGTTGGTGGGACTTCCAGTAGAGATATCCTTAAGGCAGGTGGGAACATGACACTGCAGAGAAACTTGAGAGGCAAATTTGGGAATCATCTGCATAGAGATGGTTGTTGAAACCATGTGAACGAATAGTTTTCCCAAAGGAGTTGGTATAGATAAAAAAATAGAAGGGTACACCAAACTAAACCTAAAGGGACTTCCACAGTTAGGAGGTGGGAGGCAGAGGAGGAGCTGGAGAATCAGGAATATTTTTATTTTTAGCCTGACCCATAATTCAGTTGTTGATTTTGATGAGGATTACCTCTGTTGGCTGACAGTTTCCTCTTAGCAATCAATAACTCTTGTTCCTAACGTATTTATTGCCTGTCTATAACTTATTTTTATTCTAGTTATTTTGGTTCTGTTGTCTGAATCTGTTTTCTTCCAACTACTCAAACCTCAAGATGCCATGCAAGTTTCTTGCCACAGAGAGTATTTATTTTCTGAAAAACCTAGAACTGAAACTCAAGAAGTTAAGTACTGTCATTTTATAAAAGGGGTATGTAAATATAAGTCTTGATACAGGAGGAGGCAAGATAGACACTAAAATGATGCATATCTGTGATACTATAAAGTCAGTTACTGTCCATAATCATAACATTTTGGCTAACAACTTTGCCTTTATTTCACTGGAAATTATAGTTATTTTCTTGGTCTATGCTACCATCAACAAACAGATAGAGAAACTGCCTTTTTACCTTGCAGGCCAAAGTAAAATCCACCCTTCCTATCCTATCGGTGATGATGATAATAATCACTGTGGTATTTGTTAAGCACTTACTCTATTAAGCGCTGGGGTGGGAACAAACAAATCAGGTTGGCCGCATGGGGCTCACAGTCTTAATCCCCACTTTACAAATAATAGAACTGAGGCACAGAGAAGTGAAGTGACTTTCCCAAGGTCATGCAGCAGATAAGTGATGGAGCTGGGATTAGAACCTATGACCTTCTGACTCCCAGGCCCGTGCTCTTTCCATTGTACCCTGCTGCTTCCCTAGGAGTTCACTCCTGTTTACTGTTTTGTAGAAAGAAAAAGAACATGCAATCTTCGGTCGGCTGTCCAAGCATTTATAGCTGTGCCAGCTTTAGCTAGCCTTCTGGAGAGAAGCATAAATGATCTGTAGAAATGCAGCACATGGATCAGCCCCATAAAATAACCGAGAGCTATGGCTTGCTTCCAATAAAGAGTTCTCCATCAAAATGCCACAGCTTGGAACTCCATGAGCAGTATTAGATTTAAGGAAGAACGAAAAATCTATACCTTCAGAGGCAACACAAAAAAGATGGTGGAGATTCCCTATGAATAAAGAATAGCAAAATAGGATGAAAATAAACTTGATTTCTCCAGATAGGAGACAATTGGAAGCAGTTTTTTTTTTTAACTAAATCTTTATGCTAGACTGGCACTTAATCAACAGCATTTTCTAATCCCTTTTAGCAATCCTTATTGACTCAGAAATAAAATGATATGAAGCAATTAGTAAAAATAATGGATGGTGCATGATGGTGAATTTCTGGACTAAGAAAAAAATCCATCAGGAAAGCAGCTTGTGCATTACTCACTGGAATAATTTGCTAAACATAAAATGCAACAACATATTCTTCAAAAAGCAGCCCCACCAGCAGAAAAAGGAAACGAAGATGAGACAGTTCAATACAATGCATGAATTTCTAATTCAGACATAATTCAGGGGAAACGTGGTGTGCCTTACCCACGGAAACTAGCAGAAAGTCACTTCTTTACTTTTTGCAGCTGGGAAAGTGTACCAGGCTATGGTGTAGCTATTGTAATAGCTGGAATTCTGCTGTTTGGACTCTACACAACTTCATTTCATACGAGAACCCTTTGGCTTCCCAAAAACTCCAGGGCGAGGAGGACCAGGGATGGGATGTCCTTTTCCCCTAAATTTGAGTTCAGGGACAACGGGGTTTAGGGAAGCAGCATGGCCTAGTGGACAGAGCACAGGCCAGGGAGTCAGAAGGACCTGGAGTCTAATTCTGGTTCCACCACTTGTCTGCTGTGTGACCTTGGGCAAGTCACTTCACTTCTCTGGGCTTCAGTTACTTCATCTGTGAAATGGGGATTAAGAATGTGAGCCCAGTTTGGAACATGGACTACGTCCAAACTGATTAGCTTATATCTTCCCCAGAACTTAGAACATGCTTGGCAATAGTAAGCACTTATCATATATCATCATCATCATCATCAAAACTGTGGGTACTCCAGAAACCTGAGAGCTCATCTGTATTAGTCACTTGTGGGAGGACCCAGGGGATATGTCAATAAGTCACAGGACTTTGAAGTCAGTTTCTTCTCCACTGGTTGACTTGTTTGATTACTTTGGCAAATTGGCATGGCAAATTGAAATGCACTAACATTTTCAGTACGTGGCAAACCTTTGAAAGTCATCCAAAGATGGTGCAATTCTATGCATCATTATGTCCCAGCTCCCTATGAAAATATTAATCAGTATTCCACCATGGACAGAGACTGATTATTTATTTTGTAAATCCTACTTTAGTCCTTTTTGATAATTTTATGCTGCTAAATTATTTGCATATATATGAGGCCAGAAGATCCCCCCAATTCTTGTCTCTTTTCCTATTTACCACTACTCTTCGGGAGGGGTACTATTTCCTCTGAATACCATAAATGCTCAGGAACAAGTTATCCTATGATTTAGAGCACAGATGATCTCCATATGCAAATACCTCTGAAGTATTTCTCATAATACATTTATAATGTTTCCCTTTAGGCTCTAGACACATTTTTTCTATCAATTAAATTTAAAAGGAACAATTACCGATCTTATGATATTTAACTGCAACAATTTTTCCAGATAAGTCTGCCTTGCCTTTCAGAAGTGGAAACAGCTTCCTGTCAGAACCTTTTCAAAAAAGGTATGTGTTAAGCACTTACTATGTGCTAGGCATTGTACTAAGCTCTGGGGTAAATACAAGACAATCAGGTTGGGCACAGTTCCTGTCCCACATGGGACTCTCAGTTATAATCCCATTTCACAGAGCAGTTAGTGGAAGTACAGAGAAGTTAAGTGACTTTCCCAAGGTGACACAGCAGACAAGTAGAGGATCCAGGATTACAACTCAGGTCCCTCTTTTTCCCAGGCCCATGCCTTTTCCACTAGAACTCTTTAACCTGTTTACCTAGTTACACTAGTTACAGCCACAAGACTCCCTTATTTAAATTTTGGTACATTTTTGACTTTGGTTTCATCAGTTTAAATTTCTACTGGAAATCACAAGTGAAAATGAAATAATAGTGAGGTATGGAGACTTTGTCTACATATTGATTTTTTTCCCTCCCCTGTGATAATTGGAATCCTAATCACCTTGCTGCCCCCCCCCCCCCGCCCCCCGCAACTTTACTCACAAGAATCTACAGTTTTAGCACCCTTTCTCCAAAAAGTTAACAAAGAGAAGCTTCTAGTTATAATTTCAAATTGTGAATGAATGAAAAATGCTGAGCAATGCTACCAAATGCTAAACTCATGATATGCTCACTCAGGGGCTCGCATCCTCTCCTGTGCCTTTACTTACCACCTTTGTTCAGATTATTCTCCATCTACCTCACTAGCCCTGGCCATTTTCTCTTCATTCTCACATTTCTTCCTATTTCCAGGCCATTTCAATATGTCCAAAACTGGGCTCATCTTCCTTCACAAAAACTTTCCTTCTACTACAATTATCTGTTTCATCGTACCACCATACTTCCTGACTGTCATGCCTCCAACCTTGGCGTGATCCTTGATTACTCCTTCTTTTTTGACTCCCATTTTTGGTCTGTCACTATATTTTGTTGTTTTTCCTCCACAGTATATGCAGGACAGCTTGTTCCTCTCTAACCAAAAGCCATCAAATTGGTCCAGGTACCTAAATCTAAATTAGCCTGGACTCTCTGCCTAGAGTGTCTCCCCTCTTCAGTCAATACTGTCTGTACTCTGTGTATTGACAATACAGTCGATACTCTGCTTCACTTTTCTACGCTGTCACTCAGCACACATCTCTCCATTCCTAAAATATACTGTGCCTTGTTCTTGTTTCTTCCGCCTCTGACCTCTTCTTGATTATACCCTTCTTTCAGTCTGAAAATTCCTTCCCTCTAAAATCTGACAGATTAGATGGTATTTGGGCAGGAAACATATCTACCAACTCTTTTGTAATATCTTCTCTCAAGCAGTTATTACAGTGCTCTGCACACAATAAGCGCTAAAGAAATATGACTGACTGAGAGGACATGAGATCAGAGGCATAGGTTAAGGAAGGCACTTTTGAAAGCAGGCAGGCAGATTTCTTTTTGAGAGATGGATAGATGACAGTGTGAATGTGAAAGTGAGAGGGAGTCATGGATGTTAAGGGGAGGACTCTGGAGAACCCAGGTCTGAGTGGGCAAGAGAGGAGGAAGGTAGGCAGGGGGAATTTCAGAAGGGAGTTAATGATCTGGAATAATGGTGCAGCCAACAAGTATGAGAGTCAATGAGTGGAGAGAAGTTATAATGCTGAGAGCTCCAATGCTTACAGTCAAATCATTCTAGAATTAGAATGTGTATTGGTTATTTATATTAATGTCTGCCTCCCCTTCAAGACTGTAAGATTGTTGTGGGCAGGAAATGTGTCTACCAACTCCATGGTATTTTATTCTCTCAAGCACTTAGTATAGTACTCTGCACACAGAAAATACTACAATATCACTGATTGATCAATTTCATTTATATTACTCGGCCCTGTTGACCTCTTTGCTTTACCGAACTGCACTTATTAGTCACAGCCTGATCTTGCTAAAAATCTTCACAAGAGAGAAATCAGGAAAGCACTCTGCATGTATTAACTGTCCTTTTCCATCAAATCTCACAGCACTTTGTCCCATTATAGCAAACTTCTATGTTCCTCAATAGGTGTCACAAAATAATTGTATTTTACTCAGAGGGATATTTTCTAATTGCAATTTTATTTAACCTGTCCATAAAGAAGAAGAAAAAAAAACTTTTCCTGAGAAAGTAGGATGACAATTTCTTGGTTCACTCCACTAACTAGATGTTACTCCATGCTGAGTCTCGAAATCAACATACACTCGCTGTGGTGGTCTTGACGTAAATGAACCAAGAAGTGTACACTTTATAAATTTTAGAGTATTTTTTTTAACTTGGCTAGTTGGTCATCTGAGTCAGTGCAGTTTTTCAAAAAGAGGAAGAATATTTCTTTCTGGAGAAGGGCGTGTTAGATAAGAAGTGATAGACCCTTTGGGATAAGCAATTCTAATGAATTTCATGGGGGCTCTAGAAAGTGGAAGATCGAATTCTCCAACAGATTCCATATGCCAAAGGAAAAGGAAAGGAGCAGAATAAGAGGAATACTAAAGTAATCACCCTTCCTTACATCTCTCTTCATGAAATCTTAACCTATTCCCTCACAACTACTAAAGAAATTAATCAATCAATTGTATTTATTGAGTGCTTACTAAGGGCAGAGAGCTCTAACTAAGCACTTGGGAGAGTATAACAGAATTAGGAGATGTGTTCCCTGTCCATAGCAAGTTTACAGTCTAGAGAAAGAAAGGCAGGAGTGGCTGTGTGTTGGTCTCTGCTTTGGGACAATATGCCACTTGTTTGGGGAACTGAGAACCCTAAGCTGTTTTTAAATGTCTTGTCTATTTGTTATACCCATACATTTCTCGGAGCTTTAAATTGCAAAATACATTTTAAGAGATTAAACCCAAATGGATAAATTGAAGGATAATTCAGCTTGGTGGAAGTCATGCAATGTCTAAAACACATTAACATTTTGTTTTTAAGGGGAAATTATGCAAACCCAAGATATGAAGGAATTAGCACTAGCAGAAGCCCTTTATTGATTCTGAATTTGAGTCCCATGAAGCTTATAGAACTTGGGAAAGACTAATTAGCTCTAATGCTCTACAGATCTAGGATGCTTATTTGGAGATCACATTCATTCAAACATATTTACTGAGTGGTTACTGTATGCAGAGCACTATACAAAAAGCTTGAAAATAGAGACAATCCATCCCCACATTGGTCTTACAGTATAGAATGGGGGAAACAGACATCAAAACAAGTAAACAGGCATCAATATAAATATAATTATAGCTATATACACATCAAAACAAATAAACAGGCTTCAATATAAATAGAATTATAGATTTATAGATATTCTCTGGGAATAAAAAAAATCATTCATTAGGGATGTATTACTCCTCACTTTGATCTATACATTTTCTTTACACTTAAAGATGACTCTGGTGATAATGATGCTTCTACTATTTGAATTGTGACTGAAAAATGTGATTATTGACTGAGTTTTCCAAACATTATCCATGTCCTGGACATAGTCAATTATCCAAGGGTGTTATATAAGAGTAGCAGTAAAAGTAGTTTTTAAATGTTTATTTTGTTCAGAGTACTTTACTAAACATGGTCTCTGGACTTCAAGAGACTCAATTGTAATATGAAATAAATTTATCTCTCATTGATTTACCTCATGAGGAAGAAGTTCTCATTCTGATTGATATCATTTAATCACTACGCTTTCAAGTTTAACTTTTTGTTTTTTTGAAAATATGTCAACACAATCCTACCCTCTCATGATCTTAACACCATGCTTTTGTGGTACTTGATTCATGCTTCATATCAACTTCAAAGTCCAGAGGAAATCAAAATTGAAAATCATATCAAAATTAAATTATTGCTGAATTAGATTTTAGATCAAAGACAATGAAAGTCAAAACTCAGGGGATTAAGGGATGAAAATGATTTTCTTTAATAACATAAAGAGATAAACCTTTAAAGAAAAAGTGGTGCAAAATGATTCCTCCTACCTTCCACTTAGGCCATGGGCATCATGTGTGGCAGGGATTTTGTCTGACCTATCTTGTATCTACCCCAGCATTTATAACAATGCTTGGGAAAGAGTACGTGCTTAATAATACCAAAATCACTGCAACTTTTATCCTTCCACATATATTTCTACAAGAAAGTAAAATATTGAGAGTTTTACCAAACCAAATAATTTATAAGGATGTCAAAGGTTTGTTTTTTAATGGCTCATCTTGAGGCATTTCCTGGATCAAAGGTGTTTACTGAGTGCTTATCGTATTCTAAGCACTGGACTAAGGGAGAGTACAATACAATACAGTTGGTGGATTTGATCCCTGCACATAAGGATCTTACAGTCTAGAGGGGGAGACAGACATTAAAATAAATTGAGATAGGGGAAGCAGCACAATATGTACATAAGTGTGATGGGGTGAGTAGCCAAGTATTTAAGGGGAACACACCCAAGAGAACATAGGTGATGTGGAAAGGAAGATGAATATGTTAGGAAAATGAGTCCTTAGACAGGGATAGGCTCTTGGAAGAAATGTAATTTTCATAGTATTTTGAAGATGGGGAGAGTCCTGATCTGTCAGTTGTGAAGGCGAGTTGGGGGGAAGTTCCAGGCCAGAAAGAGGGCATGGGTAAGGGGACGGAAGTGAGACAGATAAGATCATGGAACAGTGAGTAGCTTGGCATTGGAACAGTGAAATAAGCAGATTGGGTTATAGAAGATCAGTGAGGAGAAGGAGAAGGGGAAGAGCTGATTGAGTACGCCCAGAGCCAGTGGTAAGGAGGTTCTGTTTGTGAAGATAGGTGGGCAATCAATGGACATTTTTGACAAGTGTAGAAACATGGACTCAGTTGTGTTTAGAGAAATGATACCGGCAGCAGAGTGAAGCATGACCTGGAGTGGGGAGAGACAGGAGGCAGGGAGGTCAGTGAGGAGACTGATGCATTTGTCAAGGAGGGATATAAATGCTTTGATCCACCAAAGAGGAAGGGGCAAATTCTAGAAATGTTGTGAAGGAAAAGTGTTAAGATTTGATGATGCACTGAATAATGCGGGTTGAATGAATGAGATGAGTCAAGGATAATGCCAAGGTTTGGACTTGTGAGTCAAGGAGGAAGATGGTGGTGTCCACAGTGATAGGAATGTCTGGAAGAGTATAGGGAAAGTCTAGTGAAAACATGAGGAACCCTGTTTTGGGCATTTTAAATTTGAACTGTCCAGGGTCATCTAAGTAGACGTTTTTCCTTCTAATTGGACTGTGAGTCCCATGTAGGGCAGGGTTGGTGTCCAACCTGATTCATTATATCTACTCCAGTGTTTAGAAAGTGCTTGACTCATAATAAGCTCTTAAAAACTGAAGGCAGGAAAAAATGTGAGATTGCAGAAAAGGAGAGAGGTCGAGGCTGGAGTTGTAGATTGGGGAAGCATCTGCATAGAGAAGGTAGTTGAAGTAATGGAATTGAATAAGTTCTCCAAGGCAGTAGATTTAGATGGAGAATAGAAGGGGATGTAGAACTGAGCCATAAGGGACCTCCACTGTCAGAGGGTGGAAGGCAGAGGAGGAGCCAGGAAAATATACTGAGCAGTCAAATAGGAGAATTAGGCAAGGATAGTAACAAAGAAGGTGAAATTAGATAGTGGTCCAGGAGAAGAGGGTGGTCCATAATGGCAAGGGCAGCTGAAATGTCAAGGAGAATTAGGATAAAGTACATTGGATTTGACAAGAATGAGATCATTGGTAACCTTAGAGAATGACATTTCCATGGAGTGTAGGAGTGAAAGCCAGATTGAAGCGGATCAAGGAGTGAATTAGAGGAGAGAAAGTGGTCAGAGGGTATAAGTTTACTTGCTTAAGGAATTTGGAAAAGTAGGAGGGAAAGGGGAGGATAAATGGAGGGTGTCATTCATCAGTCAATCGTATTTATTGAGTCCTCATACAGAACACTGTATTAAAGCTTAGGAGAAAACGAGTTTGGGAGATTATAACAGAGGGTAGACATGTTCCCTGCCCACAATGAGCTTTCAGCTTTGAAGGGGCAGCAAGGAGTATCATAGAGTTTAGGGAGGATTTTTTTAGGATAAGGGATAAATGGGCATGTTTGCAGGCAGTGAGGAAGGAGGCAAAGAAGAAGAAGCAATAGATGGAAAAATGTGGGACTCTTAGAGGTGAAGGAGAGATTTTAGGGAGATCTTGCCTGATAGTCTTCATTTTTTCTGAGAAATGGGTGGCAAGGTCATTACGGCCAAGACACGGGAGACGCAGAGGGCAGGGAGTCTTATAATTGTTGGTGCAAGCAATGGATATGGGAGTCAGTAAGGATGAAGAAGTATTGTTGTCCAGCAGAAGAGAGGGCAGCATTAAAGTAGGTAAGGACAAGTTTGAGATGGACTAGTTGGAAGCAGTGTGGCATAATGGACAGAGCATGGTGCTGGAAGTCAGAAGGACCTGGGTTCTAATCCTGCCTCTGCCACTTGTCTGTTGTGTGACCTTGGGCAAGTCACTTGACTTCCCCAGAACCTAATAAAGTGCTTGGCATATAGTAAGCACTAACAAATACCATTAAAAAAAGTTGGGGTGATACCCAGATTTCAGCCCACAGCACTCCATAGCTTAGGCCCAAGAGCAGAGGAAGCATATTGCAGAGGTGATCCAGGGCTGCAGGTTGGTTGTAGGAGACTGATATAGAGACAAGGGTGTAAAGAAGTTGAGTTCACTGGAGAGGGAGGAATTGATGTTATGGATTTGGATATAAAAAGATGTTTGGTTCAGTAGAGAGGCCAAAGATGCTACAGTTGACTTTGGAAAACTGGAAGAGGTGGAGAGATTAGAGATCTCTCTATGAAGGGAAAAAGCAGTTTCGCAGGGAGAGGGTGTGTGGGAGAGAAGCCAGATGAGAAGGTTGTAAGAAATGATTTTTTTTTTCCAGAGTTTGTGAGGTTAGAGACTAGATGGTACATTGACTGCAGATAATGAGATTGGGTTTTTTTTCCAAGTTGGTAAACGGATGAGGTGTGGTGGAGGAGGAAGTGGGCAAAGGGAATGTCGAAGTGCCAGTATAACATTAACTGTGGTGTTTGTTAAGCACGACTAAGCAAGTAGAATATTCTATACACTAGGCCACACTGCTTGTCTTTAGGAATGTACCTATCAGCTTCCCACATCACCCTAAGTAGTAGAATCAGACTGAATTATAGTTACATTGTGCATTTCAGCTAGAATACCATGACAGAATTAAGAAACGTTCTTCCAACAACTCCAACCTGAATACTCTCCCACTCCCACTTTAAGCTCATTGTGGGCAAGGAATGCGTCTACCAATTCTGTTATATTGTACTTTCCCAAGCATTTAGTACAGTGCTCTGTATACAGTAAGTGATCCATAAATACAACTGATTGATTGATTTCTACAGCACATTGTGGTGCAAGAACAAACAAGAGTGTGTATCAGCACAGCGTCAGAGTTTTTCTTAATGAAGTGTTCTGGAAGAATGCAACTACTGTGTCCCAGGACATCAAGGGTTACTTACTAATTTTACAGGCAGCCTCTCAGTACATAATCAATTTCATAGGTTATTGCTTCTGTATGGAATGGGAAACCATGACTACTAAAGAATAGGAGTTAATAAATGGGTAGCAAATTTGAATGATTTTGAGACAAATAAGCAAAAATTGAACTATTATATAACATTTTTGTTGTTTAGATAATTTCAAGTGTATTAATTTTTAGATCATTACAAAGGTTTTCAAAAAAAATGCTATCAGCTCCAATGTCAAGAATATTTGTGACTAAACTGAGCAAAATTGTCAGAAACAGAGGGCAGGGTCAAATGACATATTGAAAAATTTTCAAACAGAGCAGGAACTGCAATTAAACTTCAGTCTACAGAATTCACCTTTTCATTTTCTTCTCAAAATATTTGCTGGGCGCATATGATATCAAAATTGCCCAAGTAGTTTAAAGATTATTTCATAGGTGAAATTAATATTACAATGCATGTTGCCACTGGCAAAATTTTCCAATTATCATATTTTCCTTTTTAATTTTGTAAATCTTAATGCATTTTAAAGATGATACATTTTAAAAGTGTTTTTTTGTTTAGCAGGGAAAGGAAAACTTGAAATAATTCACTTTCCAAAACACTGAGAGATGTTGACTGCATTTCAACTTTCTGGAGTTCCCGAGTTCTTTCCCTTGGGATTTGCATCCCTACCCTGGGGGGATAACTAGTGTTAGTCAGGGCCCCCATGATTCCTTCCCCCACAGTTATCCAACAGCAAGAAAGTCCCCTTATGTGACTACATCTGTGTTCATTAGGTGGGTCCCCGCAGAGCTTAGTCCATCAAAATGCCTCTTTCTGCCCAAAGACCCCCAAACCAAGAGATGTACAAAGCCTGGCAACCAGACTCTAGTGGCAAAAGCAGCAAAAGGCAGAACCCAGGTGGGAAGAGAGAGGGAAAAATTTTAAAAAAGCAAGCAATGCCATGTGATAGCCAAAGGGCAAGAAGCACCTCTTCCAATCTTGGGCTCTCATTCTGTGTCCTGTGGTTCATGTGAGTGCCACCCAGAGGCTTAGTATTGCCTAGTATCTTACATACTCTTTGCATAGTCTGGGAGCCCCTAGTTGGGCAGGGATTGTCTCTATCTGTTGCCGAATTGTACATTCCAAGTGCTTAGTACAGTGCTCTGCACATAGTAAGTGATCAATAAATGCGACCGAATGAGTGAATGAATTCAAATGAGTTTCTTGCTCCATTAAAAATGGCCTCTGTGCAATGGCATCTGGTCACTGGGACCTGAAGTTCCCTGCTCCTTTGTATCTGACAGGTCAGACTTGGTGGGTAGATGTTGTGTCTAACAACTTTACTATATGGTACTCTCCAAATGCTTAGTACAGTGTTTGGAACACAATAAGCACTCGCTGATTGACTATTAGAAGGGCAGAAATCAGTTAATAGACAACTCAGGCCTTATCACAGCAGGGCTTCTAGTCAATTTCCCATTAGCACCATCATATGTAACTCATTACTGTCTCCAAAAAGCTCCATCTCTTCTCAACTCACAATCTGTTATTAGATAATCTGTTATAGATAATAGTAATCTGTTATTACTGCTATCTTGGATAATAGGTTCTCCTGGAAATGGCCTCACCCACCCTGGCAGATGCTTCTCAACATTAACCTTTTCCTTCTCAACAGAAAGTGATGATGATCAATCAATAAATCAAGGGTATTTATTAGAGAAGCAGTGTGGTTACTGGAAAGAGCCCAGGCTTGGGAGTCAGAGGTCGTGGTTCTAATCCGGCTCTGTCACTTGTCTGCTGTGTGACCTTGGGCAAGTCACTTAACTTCTCTGTGCCTGACTTACCTCATCTGTAAAAATGGGGATTAAAAAATGTGAGCCCCAAGTGGGACAACCTGATTACCCTGTATCTACCCCAGCGCTTTGAACAGTGCTCAGCTCATAGTAAGTACTTAACAAATACCATAATTATTATAATTATTATTACTACGAACAGAGCAATGTACTAAGCACTTGTCACTGTAAGCCTTCTGTGAGCAGGGATTGTCTCTCTTTATTGCTGAATTGTACTTTCCAAGCACTTAGTACAGTGCTCTGCACACAGTAAGCACTCAATACAATTGAATGAATAAATTACAGAGAGAGCTTGTATCTTATCCTCATTTGACAGATGTGGAACTTGAAGCCTAGAAAAGTAAAGTGTCACATCCACAGTCACACAGCAGAATCATTAATCGAACTGAGGTCCCTGATTCTAAGGCCTATGCTCAATCTACTAGGCCAAGCTGTTTCTCCAAGTCGCCATGTCTTTTGGGAGATTGATGAGTTAGGAGAACAGCCTTCATATTAAATTAAAGTCAACAAAGCTGTCTAACTTCTATATGGTTGTGAGACCCAGGCTGACCACATAGGGAATAGAGGCATCATTATATTACTGAATTGATATCTTTTCAGCTTTATAACATTACCCTCTTTTATGGCAAGAATTTCCACAGGCATGGTTAGTGGAGAATAGATGGCACACGGGAGCCATAATGCAATAGAAAAACACTATTCAGCAATTGGGAGGGAAATAGGGAATTGAAGTTGAGAAAGTTTACCTGATTGCCTGGTGGAGGGTCAAATATGTCCATTTTACTTCAGATGAAGGAAAAATTGACTTCCTAATGTGGAACTCAATGCCTGAATAAATACTTTATTGTAGTTATATTCTTCACCTCTATTTGACCATGTTCTGGATAATTTTGGTGAAAATAGTGTATCTCACCTTGGGTCAGGAACAAATCTCTAATTTATAAAATTGCTCCTATGACATAATGGATCCTGATTTACAACGTTTTAACTGAAGATATGTTTTTCAGGAACAATTTGGGTTGTAAGCATGGACCTGGGAGTCAGAGGCCCTGGGTTCTAATTCCCACCTCTACTGCTTGTCTGCTGGGTGACCTTGTGCAAATCACATAAATTCTCTATGCCTCGGTTAAGTCATCTGTAAAATGGGGCTAATTTCTGTGAGCCACATGTGGGATATGGACTGGGTCCAACCCGATTATCCTGTTTATTTCCCAGGGCTTATTTCAGTGCCTGTACTTAATAAATGCCATTTTTCCTCTAGACTGTAAGCTCATTGTGGGCAGGAAACATGTCTACCAACTCTTTCATGTTGTTTTCTCCCAAGCACTTGGTACAGTGCTCTGCACACAATATGTGCTCAATAAATATGTGTGATTGATTATCCAGATTTTCAATCAATTTTATCAGCATCCCCTTAAGGTGATGCACCATGTTAGGGGGCAAGTCGGTAGTGCCAACAATGACATGCTAGAATACATTTAGTTTTTATCTTCATGCCTATGTTAATAATAATAATTGTATTTGTTAAGCAGTTACTATGTGCTAAGCATTGTACTAAGCACTACAAGCAAATAGGGGTTGACAGTGCTTGTCCCTGTTGGGGCTCACAGTCTCAATCCCCATTTTGCAGTTGAGGTAATCAAGGCAAATTGAAGTGAAGTGACTTGCCCAAGGTTATAGCAAACTAGTGGCAGAGCCAGGACTAGAACCCATGTCCTTCTGACTCCCAGGACCGTGCTCTATCCACTACGTCATGCTGCTTCCCAAATACTAACACAGCTCCTTGACTGAACCTAAGAGAAGGATGGATGGGAAGGGAGGTACCCAAAAAGCTACTGTAGAGTGAGCTGAGAGAGTTCAATACGGAGAGCTAGCAAATGATTTACAGATAGTGGTAAACTAGTGGACATATTGAAGCACAGTCTCAAACTATGTGGTAAAACAGGCATTCTAGTTGACAAACCCACCTGACATTCTCTGTTCAGAAGAGTATTTGCTAGCCTTGAACAGAGAATTCAGGAAGATTGAAAGAAGAATAAATCAATCAATCATAGCTCGTTGGGGGCAGGGAACAGGTCTACCAACTCTGTTACATTGTATTCTCCCAAGTACTTATTGCAGTTCTCTGCCACAGTAATAAATAATCAATGATCAATCATTATTTGAGTATTTACTACATGCAGAGCACTGGACTGAGCATTTCAGGGAGTACAATATAACAGAGTTGGTGGACATTTGCCCTGCTTACAAGGATAAGTGTTATAGTCTAACACAGTCTAGAGGGAGAAGCAAAGCAGATTTGAAAACAGCAAAAGGAGCTGCAAGTGTAAGTTGTCTGACAAATGAAAATCTCTGCACACTCAGCATGTGGAACGATGTCTTCATCAAGCGCAGATCGTTTCAAGCACACCCACACAGCACGGATAAGATCTGGAGAAACATGAGTATACACCCACATATAGATACGTCTCCCAAGGTGACCATTTCCTGAGCACAGCAAAATCAATCCTGCACATTCTGACATACACTGTATCCTGCATTATTCAAAGAAACAACTCTGATCAATTCAACTCCTGTTTAACCATTTAAAATCAACTGCTAACCACTGAGAATATAGGATTGGAGTAGATATTTGGTGCTGATCACTCTGATACATATGCAACAATATTATCCCAATGGATTTGCTTTAAAGAAATTGTCAAGGAATTTTTTTTTTTACTGACAGTTCAAATACACATATGCAAACACATCATGCATGATACACATGTGTACTCATAAAGTTGGTTAGGCACTAAGAAGAAATATCAAAGCTTTCTGAAATGGTTTATATTTCAAAGGGAACAATTTTCTCAGAGAAGTAAGTTCAGCATTGCTCAGTGCCTTGCGAAAACATAACATGCAGGAGGCAGTGAAAAACGACCAGTCGTTTTGGTTTTCTGAGCTGATACATATCTTATTTATTCTCCCCAGTAATGTGTGAACGCTGCACCATGCCCTATTTTGTCTTCTGCCTCAATTAAAATGTAAATTTCTGCAGCCCATCTCTGTAATTCCAAACTGCTCTAGGCAGTGGAATTTAAACTGCTTTTAATAAAACCAACTACAGATGCTGCCATAAGATTCCTACCAGAACCCTTGAAATCTCTATTTTTAATGGTATTCTGGACGTTATGTATTTATGTCATCACTACGAACCCGTCCACAAAAGCTGAAGGAGGAGAGCTAGGATGTGTAAGTCCTTCACACACATCTATACACACTCACTCAATTCAGGCGCATTTCCCCTCCAGTCCTGTTAGATAACCGGTACTTCCTCAGTACAGTTTTTTGTAACTGGTACTTCCTCAGTACAGTTTTTTGCACACAGTAAGTGCTCAATAAATACAACTGATGAATTATGTCTCCCCTTCATTCATTCATTCAATCACATTTATTGAGCACTTACTGTGTGCAGAGCACTGTACTAAAAGCTTGGAAAGTAAAATTCACCAACGGATAGAGACAATCTCTATCTAACAATGGGCTTGCAATCTAGAAGGGGGAGACAGACAAAACAAAACAAGTAGACAGGCATCAATAGCATCAAAACAGATAAATAAATTATAGATATATACACATCATTAATACAATAAATAGAATAATAAATATTTACTAATATGCACAAGTGCTGTGTGGCAGGGAAGGGGGTGGAGCAGATGGAGGGAGTAGGGGCAATGGGGAGGGGAGGAGGAGCAGAGGAAAAGGGGGGCTCAATCTAGGAAGGCCTCCTGGAGGAGGGGAGCCCTCAGTAGGCTTTTGAAGAGGGGAAGAGAGCTAGTTTGGTGGGTGTGAGGAGAGAGGGCATTCCAGGCCAGAGGTAGGGCATGGGCCAGGGGTTGACGGCTGGAGAGGCGAGAACAAGGCCCATGAGGAGGTTAGCGGAGTGTGCGGGTTGGGCCATAGAAGGAGAGAAGGAAGGTGAGGTAGGAGGGGGCAAGGTGATGGAGAGCTTTGAAGCCAATAGTGAAGAGTTTCTGCTTCAAGACTATAAGCTCCTTGTTGGTAGGGAATGTCTACCCACTCTTGTTGTATTATACTCCCCCAAGTGTTTAACATGGTTCTCTAACCACAGAAAGTTCTCAATAAATATAACTGATGGATTGCCAGCTATATTTTGAGGTCCCGTACTTCATAACCACCTGAGATCCATGTTTTCCTTGTAATTAAAGGTGATAGAGTGAATATGCGTAATAATAATAATTGCTCCCTTTGCTCTTCCTTGCTCCCAGCCTATGACACATGTACACATTTGTAACTTTATTTATTTGCAATGATGTCTTTCTCCCCCACACTAGAGTGTAAGCTCAGTGTGGGCAGGGATGTCACTGTTTATTGTCGTGTTGTACTTTCCCGAGTGTTTAGTACAGTGCTATGCACACAGTAAGCACTCAATACAACTAAATGTAGGAATAATAATAATGATAATGATACTTGTTAGGCACTTACTATGTGCCAATAACTGTCCTAAGCCCTGGGGTAGATACAAGTTAATCAGTTTGGATACAGTCCCTGTCCCACATAGACCTCACATTTTTGCTCCTCATTTTACGAATGAGGGAACTTAAGCACAGAGAACTGAAGGAACTGGCCCAAGGTCACAAAGCAGGCAAGTGGTGGAGTTGGGATTAGAACCAAGGTCCTTCTGACTCTCAGGGCTATGCTCTAACCATACATTCCTGAAGCCAGTGCTGAACAATGACTCCAGTAGTAATAATGGTATTATAAGTACTTACTCTGTGCCAAGCATTGTACTAAGCACTGGGATGGATACAATCATTTTGGATTGGACACAGTTCCTGTCCTACATGGGACTCACAGTCTCTATCTCCATTTTACTGACGAGGTAACTGAGTCCCAGAGGAGTGACACGACTTGCCAAGGCCACACAGCAGACAAGTGGCGGAGCCGGGATTTGAACCCAATACCTTCTGACTCTCAGGCCCGAACTCTATCAACTACGCCATACTGCTTTTCAATGACCATTGCCTCACTTCAGTTCTGATAGCTGATGAGTAGTTTGCCCATTGGTCAAGTCTATACGGTCAGCATGGAGGTGTACTCATTGGATTGTGGAAAAGGGTGAAGGAAAGATTTTGCTTTTTGGCATATTGGTTTTGGTGCCACGAGCACAAGGTGCACAAGCCTGGGAGTCAGATGATCTGGGTTCTAATCCAGACTCTGCCTGCTTGTGTGACCTTGGGCAAGTTACTTAACATTTCTGGGCCACAGTTCCCTTATCTGCAAAATGGGAATTCAGTACCTGTTCTCCCTGCTACTTAGATCGTGAGCCCATAAGTGACCCTTATTTAACAGGTTCCCCTGAGCATAAGTACAGTGTTTGGCATAAAGCAAGCACTTAAATACCACAGTTATTATCATTATTATCAAATATCTTTAGAATGTCTAAAGTTCTAACTTCAGGTCAGTGTAAATGGTGCCTTCAAAGCAACCTCATCCATCCAGAAAAAACCCCAGTTGAAAGACCCACCTATAAAGAGGGGATCCAAGATAACAGAGAAAGGGAGTTGCTTATAAGAAGCTCCAAGGCCAAGAGAAACCCTAGAATGATCTTTATGTTTCTCTAAATCTCCCATCCTAAACAAATCACATGTATGATTGTTCAACCTAGCACTGTGAAGGTAAATATCTCTTTTTCTATAAACCGGAGTAGGTGTTTTTTTTTTTTTAAGGCTAGCATATATATAAACACCAGAACATGGAAAAGAGATCAAAGGTAGTGAACGGTAAAAGCAATTTAGTGGCCGATGGTGTGCGTGGCAGCTCAGGAGCAGGAATATGTGAGATGACAGCCTTATTTCCACAGACAAGGAAAGCACCATTTGTCGCCCTCAGCAGTGCTCCAATTGCTTACCTTTTCCACTTTTTGTTTGTGTGCAACAGCTGTAAAAAGGAAATGGTGTTGTTACTGAGGTTCTATTTCACTGTTTTCAGCCAAGAGGGAAAATAAAGAGCTATCCTCAGGTCAGTCCTGCTAGTAGGTAAGTTAGCAACAAAAAGATTCAGGGGTAAATCTGGTAACTTGAGTTCTATACTGGATAATTAAAAATTCTTCAGCAATAGTTGATGCTTTCCAGACTCATTCATGCCTCTCCCCTGGGAAGGGCACTATGGATGATAATAATTATAATGATAATAATGATAATAGATTATGGGCTTACAATCTGCCAGACACTGTACTAAGTTCTGGGGTAGAAACAAGATAATTAGGTTGGGTAGAGTCCCTGTCCCTTATGAAGCTCACAATCTAAATAAGTAGGAGAACTGGAATTGAATTCCCATTTTGCAGATGAGGAAATTGAGGCACAGAGAAGTCAAGTGACTTGCCCAAGGTCACACAATGGTCAAGTAGAGGCCAGATCCTCTGACCTGCAGGCCGGTGCTCTTTCCACTACAGCTCACTGCTCCTCAAAGGATGGGATCTGAGGCACCCCTTCCCGTAACTTCCTCAATGTGCCTTTCTTCTGATTCCCCTCAGTTTCTTCGGGTGCTTTAGCTACTTACGCTCACAGGCCAGACAATGGAAGTCATGTGTGTGTGGACTCTGCCACTTCCATAGTGAAGAAAACTCCTGAAGAACATACTGTAGACTACTTCCAAGGTGATGGCTATTTCAGCTCCCATTTCCAGGAGCACTACCAATCTTCCCCCTGGTTTCCTAAGGCCTCCCATTATCTTACTGCCCTAGTTGTCACTACTACTTCCTGTTCCTAGACCAGAAGACTTCATGCTAACTTAGAGTTCTCCCTCGGTAACCCAATTGCTCATCTTCCTTCTACTGGCCCTGCTGTGGCCAAGAGCTCTCCACACAGTAAGTGCTCAATACCACTGATTGATTGTTTGACTGCATTTAGACAACAGACTATGGAGAAGGAAACTAAACTTCTGAGCACCAATAGGATTGTGCTTTACCGCACAAGGACTGTGCTTTACCTCACAATTATAATGTAAACAATGAAAATTCCAAATGGGAAAAAAAATTCCCCTGAATTTTGATCATATAGAGAGCCTGACATCCACTTCAGTGTAGATAATAACACCTAGTTTCATCCAATAGCATAAAGTTAATGGATATTATGAGTCTATTCAATGAGCCATGTTATAAATTATTTTTCAATTTTCAGTCTTAATCCCCCAAAATAGATTAATCCATAAATCAATTTATCAAGATCTTACTGTGTGAAGAGCATTATACACAGCATCTGGGAGAGTATAACAATATAACAGACACAGGAAATGGGTGGTCATCTGCTTGTAGGGTAGTGCAGTCTATTCTGTTTTTGTTGTTGTTGTTGTTTCTTAAAGAACAGGAAAAAAGGAAAATCCTTTCTCCCGGCCAGTTAGTTTGGATGCTTTATCTAATAGATTTTGAGCTTAATAGGTACTCTCCTAAAGAAAATGATTTATGCAACTACTAAGAGGATATATCTCCTATTCTACCCAAGATTCACGGATTCTCATTTTAAAATGATTTCTTCTTCTACCCATTATTCTATTCTCTGATCCCTCCTCCCAGCTCGATCATAAATGTACGTTGATTTTTTTTCTTCTTTGTTACAAATATTACAATCATGGAAAAAGTAAATGGAAGTTACTCTGAAACTGCAATAGCTGTTAAGCAGCAAATACAGTTCATTTTCTTTATTTTTCAAACTTTAGTGTTGTTGGCTGCACGCAGATAAGATAAAAGTATTAGAAGATGGTTCAATTGCACTTTGAATTTGGAGGGAAATTTTCTCTTGCCTTCTCTTGCTTTAATTTGACTCAAAATAGGCGTTGCTTCTGTTTCTAAGACGCAGGCTGTAGAGCCTAATGATGTCAAACTCTAGCTCTGCCAAGCTTAGAAAGTTTCAAACCATTAAACAGCAGTCTATATGTATGTGAGCTGCCTCCATTCTTCCAAATATATGAAACTTAAACATGTGCATCATAGCAGTGAATAGCGCCTTCTCTCAATTATCCATACCCACGGAGGACAGGGACGACATCTATATTTAGAGTGTGTGCACTGTGGAAGAGCTTGAGGCAGTCTTCTAGAAATTATCCCAGCTCTGCCACTTGTCAGCTGTGTGACTGTGGGCAAGTCACATAACTTCTTTGTGACTCAGTTACCTCATCTGTAAAATGGGGATTAACTGTGAGCCTCACGTGGGATAACCTGATTACCCTGTATCTACCCCAGCGCTTAGAACAGTGCTCTGCACATAGTAAGGACTTAACAAATACCAACATTATTATTACTATGGGCTGATTAATGTATATGAAGAGGTGCTAAGCTGACACAGTAAGTTGAACACTAATCAGGGTACAAGAGTTCTTTGATAAGTGTTTTAAAGGCTTCGATGATGCCAGTAACCCGCTCAGTCGGTAAAGTTTCCCAGTGGATCAGATTTATAATCTGACTTCTAGATCCCTCATTACATTTCAAAAATGAAAGAGAGACTGAACTTACCACATAAACCTGAATACAGTGATGACAGAGAGAAGGTTGGGCAGTTTAACTGTAACTTTGATTTGACCAAGCACGTGTCTCAAATTTACATAGCAGTTGCCCAAACCCTGTCCTGTTGATGTCAAATTCTTCTGTACTGCCAATGAAAATAGTAAAAAAGGTCTCACTCACTTTTTTGGCTACCAACTCTGTTATATTGTATTTTACCAATCGCCCTACACCCAGTATTAATTGATGATATCAAATTTTTTCTAATTTTCTACTGTGGTAGGTTCCAATTGATGATATCAAATGGAACCTACCACAGTAGAAAATTAGAAAAAAAGAAATTAGAAATTAGAGAAAAGTAGAAACAAAATCTTACACCAATGGCGAGAATATTACAATTCTCTTTTGAACACAACTTTAACCATTGATGGGGAAGGTCCTATGCAGCACAGGAAACAAGCCAAAAGTAAAGGCATAGCCTTAATGCTATTTAAAAATAATCTGTACCTGATGCCATTCCTATATTTACCTCATAAACAAAGAGGACAACTAATTCTCAGACATTTGTCCTTGCTTTTCTTGCACATCAAAAACCCTGAAGAAATGCCGGATGACTTTAAACAGGCAACCACACTTACCAAGAAAACTGAAGAAATTACTCTGGTATCTCACTGCTTTCCACTACTGGCAAGACTCTAGTCAGAATCTTTTGGAAAAACATGGGAAGAATAGAGCAAAAATACAGGGCAATTAATGTCAAACTAAACAATTAAAATTTATGAAAACTTCCATCAATGGCTGTGCAATAGATTGCAATTAAGTCAGTGAAGTCACTATGTTACTAACTTTGCTTACAGGTTGAAAGAAAGTCCTTCAGCATGCAGACTTGATTGACATTGTACTCCCAACCATTACTTTTTGTCCAAAAGATAATTGAAGCTCATGCAACAGAGCTCTGAATTTATTAAAGAGAATGAACATGAAAAGTATATGCAAATCTATGGAGTAGGAGTCTTTCTAGATGGACAGTGAAGTGAGAAGGTTCAGTGAATGATGAAATTTATCACGGAAGCCAAGAATATTTGTTTGTGGATTTGGACTGCTCTAATAAAAAATGTTTCCACAGGGAATTTACATCTTCCTGGCAATTCATTTTTTAAAAAAACATAAAGGCGATAACAATTATATCTGCTTTGACCTCACCCATACATAGCAATAGTAACTCCTTCTCCGAACCTTCTCACAAGTTCACAAGTTGCTGGACTGAGTGCACAGGAATCTGCTTGCAGAAAATAAATGCATAGTCTTTCACCTCCCTCTCTCTTGGCATTCTTATTAAAATGAAACCAAGAAGAAACTAGGAGAGCAATACAGAGCACATTAAATATTTCACTCAACTTGCTATTTGAGATTCTTCAAGTCCAATGTTCAAATAGAAAAACAAATAAAAAGCATAATGCCCAGATTCCAATACAAGAACTCACAGACTACCATTATCATGTCAAACAGGCCCAATGAAATCCAGATGAGGTTTCAAAGGACATTTTGAAAAGAAAGTGATGGATCCCAATACATTTTCCTTTAATGCCTACCACAGAACTATGTGCCTTTAACACTCAAACAGTGTTAATGCAATTTATGTCAATGATTAAATTGTATATGTGAGTAAAATAAACACAGTGGAAGAAACTAAATGCAAATAACCAATCTAGAATTGCTCATCCTAATGAAGAAAGCTATATTATACCTTTCTCTCGGGATCTATACCAAAATAAATTGAAGCCTTACATCATCCTTAGTAGAGGTATTGCTGACCCACAGTAAGCACTTAACAAACACCATTAAAAAAAAAACAACGCAAAACTCTTGGGAGAGATCGATATGATAGAAATGGTAGAAATACGCCCTGACCATGAGTAGTTTCCAGTCTAGTGAGAGAGGTAGACATTGAAATAAATTAAAGATAGGGTTATAATAAAGCATAAGGATACATAAGTGCTGAGCATGGAGTGAATATAAAATTCTTAAGGAGAACAGAATCAAGTATATAGGCAACCCAGATGGGATGGCAAATAGGGGGAAATGGGGTTTTAGTTAGGGAAGGCTTCTTGGAGGAGATGGAAATGAAGGAGGGCTGGATGAGCAGCTCAAAGTCTCCCAACCTTCAAAGCCCTCCTGAAATTATACTCCCCCACGCACTTAGTACAGTGATTTGCACACAGTAAGTGCTCAATAAATAAAATTGACTGACAGGTGATATTCCCCCTAATTAATTTCCTTCTCACTGGCCTTATCATCCCAAGAGTCACCTATAGCCTTTGTGTCATAGCAATGTACAGTTATTATAATAACTATGCAGTTATTTAATCACTTATTCATGGACCCCTTAACCTGTATAATCAATCACATTTGTCTCTTGTCCTCATAAGTGTGAATAATTATGTGCTTGCCTGCCTCCCTTATTAAAGGTTAAACTCTTTGAGGATGGGGGTAGTGTCTTTTACCCACATTGCACTCTTCCATGTGCTTATTACAATGTGAATAAATACTATTGAGTGAAAACTTTGTTTTATGGCATTTGTTAGGCACTTACTATGTGCCAGTCACTGTACTAAGCATCAGGGTAGGCATAAGCTAATTAAATTGGACACAGTCTATGTTCCACATGGGGCTTAGAGATAATGTAACTGAGCACAAATAAATTAAGTGACTTGCCAAAGGTCAAAGAGCATGGCCTAGTGGCAAAGCTGTGAAAGCTCACCTCCTGGAGGAGGCCTTCTCAGATTGATCCCCCTTTTCCTCTGCTCCTCCTCCCCTCCACATCGCCCCTACTCCCTCACTCTGCTCTACCCCTTTCGCCGCCCCAGCACTTGTGTATATTTGTACATATTTATTATTCTATTTATTTTTATTAATGATGTGTATTTATCTATAATTCCATTTATCTATTTTGATGCTACTGATACCTGTCTATTTGTTTTGTTGTCCATCTCCCCCTTCTAGACTGTGAGCCCATTGTTGGGTAGGGATTGTTTCTATCTGTTGCCGAATTGTACTTTCCAAGCACTTAATACAGTGCTCTGCACACAGTAAGCACTCAATAAACACGACTGAATGAATGAATGAATGAAGCGGCATCGCTTAGTGGCAAAAGTATGGGCTTGGGAGTCAGAGGACATGGGTTCTAATCATGGCTCCATCATTTGTCTGCTGTGATCATTTGTTTGCATCATTTGGGCAAGTCATTTCACTTCTCTGTGCCTCAGTTACTTCATCTGTAAAATGGGGATTAACACTGTGAGCCCCATGTGGGACGGGGACTGTGTCCAACCTGATTACCTTGTATCTACTTCAGTGCTTAGAACAGTGCTTGGCACATAGTAAGTACTTAACAAATATCACAGTCATTATTTTTATTACAGCAAACAAGTGGCGAAGCGGAATTAGAACCCAGGTCCTCCTGACTCCCATCCCCATGGTCTATCCACTAGATCACACTGCTTCACTTCTATTTGAATGACTCTCCAAACCAGATGCAAGCACATTAATCTGGAAAACTGTCAACATTTCACTTCACATTACCTATTCTGAGTTGTTTAACATTTCCAACTTGTCACTGAACACAATTTAAAATATTAGGAGGCCTTTGTACTTAAGCATCTCCAGGAAATAAGCAGCTTAAATCTATTTTCCCCTCAGTGTTTTTTTTAACAAAGCCTCAACACCACAGAGCTTTAAGGAAAGCAATAGAACCAAAAGAAAGTAGCTCAAGATCAATAGTGGAAAGAAGGATCATTTTAGTGGTGAAAATCACCCCCATGGGTGAGTGTGCTCCTGAAGACAAGAAAACAACTTCAAAGGAGCTGTGCAAGCTCCATGTGATTGGCAGTTAAAGAGAAGAAAGCATTCCCTACCTTTAAAGGAATGAAGCTGGATAAGGAAAATAAATCCCATTGAGAGTTGGGATTTAGTCTGTCATTTGTTCTTCAGGCTTGTAAGATTATACGACGTGTCTCACCATAACACTAAAGCACAGCGGCATGTTCATACAGAGTAAAACCAGAATATGGTACTTTATTTGCCTACCTCTAATCTGAAGAAGTCTAAGATCTTGGACATATTTTTGTGACTCCTTACAGTATCACTGAGGAGTGAAATCTCACTGATGACAGTAATGCAATCAGTCCATCAGTGTTATTTATTAGGTGCTTACTGGGGCTAAATAGGCCCTGTGGAGAGGAACTATAGAAAAAGACAAGTCCTCTACCCTTCAGGCACTTACAATAGAATGGATCAGACAGAACACGTAGGAGGTGACTACTCACACTTTTCCCACTTTGCAGAAGGAGAAATTGAGATATGATGGGAGAATAAACTAATCTGGGGCTATACAGGGACTTCACTGTGGATTGAGGAAACACATAAGAAACTTTCCTGGGATTTTTTTTTCCCCTGAAGAAATGGGAGCTGAATTGGAAGATACAAGTATTGGAGGCGATCAATAAATAATAAAGGAAGGCATTATCTTGGGTCTACCAGCCCAGACAGTCATTAAGACCCACTTACCCTCCCCACTAACCCCCAGATCCCACCTTCAAGATGAAAGTCAATGAAGAATCATAAACAGCCCTTCTCGTCCCTGGTTTTGAGAGCCAAGCTAAGCAACCATCTCAGGTCCTGTGCTTATTCTTTCCATCCTTCTAGTCCATTATCCGATTGGAGCCACATCAGAAAGGGAAAAGAGAATCATAACCTTAAATCCCTAGTCCTGATAACTAGTCCCTAATTTCAGACAAGGTTTCATCTAAGGATATCCAGATCAGCCAGGATTGTAGATATGGGATTACTAGAACCATTTCAAAAGAAAGCACAGAGCTCTGGAGTACATAAAAATTATTCAGGTAGGACACTGTTCCTGTCCAACATAGGGCTCACACTCTTAATTTCCATTTTACAGATGAGGTACCTGAGGCCCAGAGAAGTTAAGTGACTTGTCCAAGGTCACATAGCAATCATGTGGAGGAGCCGGGATTAGAACCCAGATCCTACTGACTCCCTGGTCCATGCTCTATCTACTGTCATGCTGTTTCACAGTTGTGGTATTTGTTAAGTAATTAGTATGTGTCAGGCACTGCACTAATTGTTGGTGTAGATACAAGGTAATTTAACAGTCCCTATCCCACATGGGGCTCACAGTCTTAATCCCCATTTTACAAATGAGGTAACTGAGGCAAGGAGAAGTGAAGTGACTTGTACAGGTTATACAGCAGATAAGTGGTGGAGACAGGATTAGAACCCACATCCTCTGACTTCAAGGACTGTGCTCTATCCACTAGGAAGTGCTGCTTCCCTGTATTCTTAATGGAAAATATATTGCAAGATTTCTGGGTTATATAGTAAAATATATCCAAATTTATAGTAAACTAACAATTGATAAAAGTTACTAAAAGTCAATTATGTTTGTAAAAGTTTGAAGATAAGATGCTAAGGGATAATATTTAATATCTTTCTTTGGCCCTAGACCAATATCCCATACCCCTTTCTAATGTTAACCTTCTCACCATACCACGATCTCATCTGTCTTGCCGCCAACCCCTCACCCACTTCCTCCCTCTGGCCTGGAACACCCTCCCTCCTCAAATCCTACAAACGTTTACTCTCCTCCACCTTCAAAGTCTCACTGAAGACACATCTCCGCCAAGAGGCTGTCTTCTTTCCTCTTCTCCCACTCCCTTCTTCCTTGCCTTACTCCCTTTGTTCATCATCCTCCCAGCTGCACAGCACTCACCTCCTCCAAGAGGCCTTCCCAGGCTGAGCCCCCCTTTCCCTCTGCTCCCCCTCCCTTCCCCCCCACCCTCTGCTCCTCCCCCTTTCCCTCCCCCAGCACTGTGCTCATTTGTATATATTATTACCCTATTCATTTTGTTATGAGGTGAACACCCCCTTGATTCTATTTATTTTGATGATATTGTCTTGTTTTTGTTTTGTTCTGTTTTGCTTTGCTGACTGTTTAGACTGTGAGCCTGTCATGGAGCAGGGACTGTATCTGTTGCCGAATTGTACATTCCAAGTGCTTAGTACAGTGCTCTGCACATAGTAAGTGCTCAATAAATACTATTGAATGAATGAATAAATGAATTATGCACATATCTGCAATTCATTTATTCATACTAATGTCTGTCTCCACTCACCACACTTCCCTCCACCCCAGATTGTAAACTCACTGTGGGGAGGGACTGTGTCTGTTATATTGTTATACTCTCCCAAGTGCTTAGTAGAGTGCTCTGCACATAGTAAGTGCCCAATTATTATGATTGATGGAAAGAATGAATACTTTTGGATTTCACGTTTCCAAAACACTGTTTATCAGGGAGCCATCTAAACTCTGGAACTGTATTAAATATATAAACACCACTTTGGCCGAATATTTTTGAGGGACTGACAGGCAGAGCTTGGCAACAATAAAGCATCAAACTTCACATCATTTGAAGGCCTATAAAACTATCTGCTGTCTAAATAGCTGCTGCTGTCTTAAGGGTAGGCTTCATGAAGATCAGGGTGCAAAAATGTAGGCTCAAAAACAGAGACAAACACATTAGAAATGAGAAAAACTCAGTTCAGCACTGAACTATCTTCACAGGAACATAATGCCATATATATATATATATATAGAAGGAGGAGCAACATGACCTAATGGAAAGAGCGTGGGTCTTGGGTAAGCCAAACTAGATTCTAATCCCAGCTCTGACAGCTGCCTGCGGTATTACCTTAGGTAAGTCACTTAACTTCTCTCAGCTACCTCATCTATAAAAAGGGGAATAAGACTGTGTGCCCTACATGGGACAGGGACTGTGTCTAAACTGATTTGCTTGGCACATAGTAAGCACTTAAATATCATAATTATTATTATTATTCTCTGTGCCTCAGTTTCCTCATTCATTCAATGCAGATTTAATCCCTGTCCCGTTCCCACCCTCTCCTAAAACTTTAAACTCCATGTGGGACTGTGCAGACCTGATTAACTTGTACCCATCTATGTAGCTTAGAACACTGCTTGACACGAAGTAAATGCTTAACAAATATAATAATGACATTAATAATAATAAGACCTCACTGTCATTAGCATCATCTTAAAGAAGAACAAAGGCAGGAATATTTATTGAAAACTAAGAAATGAGCTTTCCACTCTGATTCATTTATAGGTAAAATACGTGGGAACATGCTGGCGCTAACTGGATTTGATTGTCCACACTAAAGACGCTAGGTTTTGATTTCATCAATCCCCATATCTTTCCTGCACTGGACTCCACAGACTCTCCCCTAAGGGTTACAAGAAAATACATTCAATATTGGCTTAGAAATTCATTTTAGTAGCACTTGTGTTTTGATTTGCTGCTAGTCCTTTGACAGTTATTAGCATTCAGAGTAAATCAGGGCAGTCTCATATAAAACGATTTTCCTTCATATGATAGAAAGCACATTTGCTATTTGACAATCAAGTCTTTTCCTAATACAATAATTCCAGAGTGAGTGTCCCTTATTTTGTTCAGCTTTCTCAGAAACCAGAAATAGTCATCAAGACTACTTGGACTAGAAACCAGAGCCTCTTAAGACCTTTGCCAATATTGTTTGCCCTTAATTCAGACATATCTTAATAGTCCACATCCTTTTCACTTATCTAAAAAATGGCAAGCGAAGAGAAAGGTTGTAGAGGTCTTCCTACTCTGCATTTAAACCACAGCTGCCTCTAAACCAAATTATAGGGTCAAAGTCAAGATAAATGAAAATATGATGGTGTGGTCTGAGTGGATTGATAAAGAATTTTACAAATTGGTGGGCGATTTTTGTCAATAACATTTTCATGTCATTAGAGAAAGGAAGGGTGAATATGGTCTTGGAGGATAATGGGTTACAGACAGACGAATGTCCGATCCCTACCTCACCGGACTGGAGGGTGAAAGAGAAGAAGGGAACTGGCTCCTGGGATTAAACCACCAGTGGTTAAGGTTTATAATCACAGAACAACTGAGGACATCTTGCATGGTGGACTGAGTCAGCAGGAATCCCAAAAAATAAACCTGCCAATTTGGGCAGTCAAAGACTGCAGGTTCACGATATTACTGTACAGCTTCTTTGCTAAGTTATGCTCCTTTAGGTACATGCAACTGTGTTCATCTTTAATGTGCTCCATAGTTGTCTGTCTACTGTCTCAGCTGGAATATAGTTGTCAGGAATAAGAGAGGGTGACTGATGCTCACCTTTCATTATCATCATCATCATCACCATCAACTCCTTCACCCCGTTTGTCCCTCATAATTGGACTGAAGGTCACCTTGGTGATGGGAGATTCCATCAGAGATGTCTAATAATTAGGTGGTGTGATATTCTGAAGAGAAATGAACAGGTTGATGGTACACTGAGGGTCTCAAAAGAAAAGCATCATATAATCTGAGGTGATAATATTTTTAGAAGCATTGAGGAAAGAGTGAGGCTACAATGTATTTTTGGTTATTGTAGATTTTGGAATGTCTTTACCAGTTCTTCTCTGCTAGAAACAGCTTCCAGTGAACAGCATCTAAGACAATAGTAGCAGGCACCACTAGCCACTGTACACCTTCCAAATCCTTCTCCATATGGATCTCGGGAGAAATTTTTGGGGAAGGAGTAAATGGTGAACAACTCAACACTGCAGAATTGACAGAAAATGATCCTGGCTGCACTGTGTCCTTCTCCCCTGCCTGGTCTCACTCCAATCAGCACCATGTATGTTTGTCACACAAGAAGTGCAAGGCCCATATACTACCCATTCTTTCCCACTGAACAGGAGAAATTGAGCTTGGTTCTTGAGCTTTATCTAACCTTGGCTTCACTAACACAGTCCTCTTCTAGATTCTCCTCATCTCTTCCTCCACCTACAATCCAATATACGCATTTCACTCCTCTAACACCAACCTACTGTCTCTAGCTCCATCTTGTCTATACCACAGCTGATCCCTCGCCCACATTCTCCCTCAGGCCCGCAACTCCCACCCTCTTCATATCTGACAGTCTACTTCTCTCTACCTTCAAGATCCTTTTAAAATCATATCTCCAAGAGACCTTGCATGACTAAGTCATTATTTCTCCTACCTGCTCTCCCCTCTCAGTCATTTATACGCTTGGCTTAAGCACTTAGTTACTTGCCCCAGCTCCACAGCACTTAAATACCTACCATTTCAACCTGCCATTTCCCCTATAACACATTCCTCTGTAACATTTGAAAATCTGTCTCCTCTTTTAAACTCTAAGCTTTTGGGCAGGAAACATGCTTACCAACTCTGTTGTACTGTACTCATGCAGAAGCAGTGTGGTCTACTCGAAAGAACACAGGCCTGGGGGTAAGGGGATTTGGATTTTAAACCAAGAACACAGGCCTGAGAGTTAGAGTAAACTTATTTTTAACCCCAGATCCACCACTTGCCTGCTCTGGCCTGGAAACTCATTGTGGGTAGGGAATATGTCTACCAACTCTGTTGTTCTGTAGACTCCCTAACACTTAGTACAGTGCTCTGCAAACAGTAAATTCTCCATCAAATCATTAATTCATAAATTGTTGTATGACCTTGGTCATTCAACTTCCCTGTGCCTCATTTTCCTCATCCATGAAACAGGGATTCAATACCTGCACTTAGATTGCGAGCCCCATGTAGGAACGAGACTGTGACCGACCTGATAGCCTTGTATCTACCTCAATGCTTAGTAGACTATGTGTCTGGCACATAGCAAGTTCTCAACAAATATCATCAACAAATATTATGCGCAAGTATAGAGAATGCCTTTTTTTTTTGTCATCAGCCCATAGGTTAGCTTTTGAATCAGTCAAACAGCTCCACTGGAATTTCTAAGGATATCCTCTTCAGTACTACCATTCATCATCCTGGAGCCAATTCTACTCTTTGGAGTCATGGAGAATTAGAGAACAACTGCTAAACAGGGCCCAACTCAAAAGCTGCTGAGCAAGCTAACTTTATAGGTACGGTTCATAACGTTAAATTGGCAGCAAGAGACCTACAGAGCAGTAAACCCGATACTATGATTAATCAATCAGAACCTGAAAGTCCCCTCACAGAATTCCAGGTAAATGCACTGAGGCTTTGGAACCTCTGTTAAAGAAGAAGCAAGGAACAAGAAAAGGCTTTTGGTTGCTCTTCTTCACTTGAACAGCTGTCAGAGAATCAGGGTGGGAATGGGTTTTGTAAATAAAAATCTCATTTACATATTAAAGAACCGATAGAAAAAATCTGATGAAACAAATTTAGCACAAAATCTTCACAAATAGTGATGACCTTTTTCAATCCCTTAAATCTCAATAAAAAAAACAGTTAAGGCCTCACAACATTAGTTTTAAGAGGAAGAATTTCAGAGACGAAGCTGACTGTCTCAGCAGTGCTGCCCTGTTTTAATTTTGCCTAATAATCCCCAAAGCTCCTCTTGCTAGTAAGTAAACAGTAATAGTTCCACAATGAGCCCCTGGATGGGATCAGGTTGCCCAGCATGGAGTCCCATAATGATTATGCTTTAGCATGCCATGAGGAATTCATTCATTAGTAGAAAATGAAATGTTCCATGCTTCTTATGATTCATTCATTCACAAACTTAGATGCGAATAACAAGTCAGGTTTGGTCTGTTAATTCAATGGTCAACCCAATTTTGATTCTCCTAAGGTGAAATAAATGAGCTCTAAACCAAGAAACCTATATCTGGAATATTGCAAATGATGGGTCTTGTAGCTACAAAGTTTTAGGGATAACCCTTTATCAGGGGGTGGGGCAACCTGATAACCCTCAAAAAACTCCAGTCTTTGCCCATCTACTTCTGCATCAAACAAAACCTCCTCACAATTGGTTTCAAAGCACTCCACCACTTTGCCCAAAGCAAACCCAGGTGATTGCAATTAAGGTGTCTTTCTCCCCTGATTGAGGAAAGAGCAGAGATGTGATGTGACCACTATTATTTGGGAAATATAATACAATAGGATGGTAGATGTGATCTCTGCCCACAAAGGTCTTATTGTCTAAAGGGTCAGATGATTCTTGAGGCCTCCCCAGAACAAAGTGTTCTCCTTCTATTACTGCCTCCACTATGTGCTAACCTACTCATTATCAGCATTGGCGTATATCAAAGGGGCTATCAGATGGTAATCATAATAATACTAGTAGCATTTAAGTGCTTACTGTGTGTCAAAAGATCTGTTTTAAATGCTGGGCTAGATACAAGATAGCCTGTGTACTGTCCACTAACCCATGCAGCACTTTCTCTTAGTTGGGTCTTACAGGCCACTTTGCTTCTCATAAAGGTTGTGGTTCACGTGTAATTTTCACAGACTGCATGGTCTTGCAGTAGTCTATTCCCCTAGGTACACCGCTGTGCACAAAGTAAGGGCTCAATAAATACCACTCCTTGACTGACTTGGAAAAAGCTTTCCTGGCTGGATAAGCCAAGGGTTTTGTCCCCAGTGTTCCCACTCATTAGGGTCACCAGCACGGAGCCAAGCAACAAGAGAGATTGGGCAGCCAAGGGAGTTAGCTTGCTCACTCCCATAACCATAAAGCGGATAACAGTGGTAATTGTTCTACGTTGACTCCATGCCACGCACTCTACTAAGCATAGGGGAAAATACAAGACTAATATCTGCTTTCCCTCCTACTTCATGTGGGAGCCCCATGCATGACAAGCATTGTGTTCCACCTGATTATCTTGTATTTACCCCTGCTCTTAGAACAGTGCTTGAAATGTAACAACTGCTTAAAGAATACCATAATGATAATGATATTTGTTAAGCACTTGCTTTATGCAAAGAACTTGGGTAGATTCGGGAATAATCAAATTACAAGTAGTCCCTGGATCTGCTTGGGGCTAAAGCTGAAAGGCAGGGAGAACAGTTATTTATTTCCCATTTTACAGATGAGGAAGCTGAAGCACAGAGTGGTCAGCTGACTTGCCTAAGGTTACAGAGCAGGCAAAGCTGGGAAAGAACCCACATCTCCTGATTCCCAATCCTGCACTTTATTCACTAGATCATACTGCTTCTTAAGATAAAGCTTTTGACAATCAGACAAATATAACGGAAAGAGAGCGCCTGAAGGAAAGGAAAAATGAAAGAAGACAAACTTCCCATCCCAGAATCACAAATGTAGTACATAATATAAAATTCACAAGTTAGGTACATTTCAAGAAGTGCATCCAGGGGCAGAACAAAAATGACTGTTTTTAAATTGGGTTACTTATCTTCCCTCAGGAGTACCTGAAAGTTTGCAGGCCTTGCTTACCTAGAGGCACTTTAAAACTAATCAAAGATGATAGGAGGAAAGTGCAAGCACTTCTCAAAAATAAAAAAAAAAGGAATTAAAACATCAAAACTGGTGAGAGGAGAGAGAACACTGCTAAACCACCGTACAAAATTTAGCTCTTACAAACATTCATGTATGAAATGTAATCAGCGGGTGTGGCTGATAAAAATCAATTTATGACTCGCAATCCCTTCTACAGCACGTTCCTGTAAAGATTGCCTCTTCCTGTATTATTGAATTTGTTATCCACAGGATCCTCTAGACTGTAAACTCATTGTGGGCAGTGAAAGTGCCTGTTATATTGTCATACTGTACTCTCCCAAACAATTAGTGCAGTGCTCTGCACACAGTAAGTGCTCAATACATAAGAAGGACTGACTGTTGTTGTCCTGTTACTCCCTCTTGGTGCCACTATTTTCCAAAGTCTCTGCTCTACCTCATTTCTGATGACTGGACATTAGGCTGGCCAGTCCTCTGTGACTGTGTCCAATTTTTCATTGCTGTGTTACATCCTTTGATATTTTGCTCCACTAGTTCTTGCAAATATTTACTTTATCCACACTTTCAATAGCTACCAACATCAAGTGGCAGAAAAAGAATTCTTTGACTAATCTCCTTCAACCAGCTATCCTCACACCTCCAGCCCAGAGATGTGATGTGACCAGTAATATCTTGAATCTACAATCTCATTGTTTGTAATCCTAACTTTTGGCATTCGTGGCATGTTCTTGGTATGATGATGGTCTGCATGGTATTGAATTTCTTCAGTCAGATATCCCACCAATTCTCATGTGAACCTCATAATTTATTCTGTTTTTCATGATCTAAGTTTAAATGGCATTTCTTTTGTCAGGCTTAGGAAGATCTGCAAAGTACAGTTATTGCACTGCTCGTTTAGCTTCAAGTAGGGCTTTGATCTTGAAGTCATTTTCATCAAAACTATTCTGGTGCTTTCTTCTGGAAGCATCCATCTTCTCAAAGGCCTAACTGGTAGAGAATAACCTCTATAGACACTCAATCATTATCCAACCTGGTAAAGATAAAATTTATTTTTCTAAAAAGGCTGCTCCATGTTGCATTTAGTGAATTTCTATAGTGTGGAAGGTGGCTAGAGCTTTTAGGAGATCTGAGCCTGCCTCTGTTCCCAATTTGTTAGGTTAGGATCCAGACTTTTCTAAGTATTGTAAAATAACACAAAGCAAAGCATCTATGAATACTTCCACCCCCACCCATTCCATGAATCCGCTAATAGAATTTTGTAGCATCATCAAATCCAAAGAGACAGACACTAAGTAGTATTTGGGTGATCATTTACAGGATTTTAGGAGATTTCTTGAGAAGTTTCGTTCACTGGGCATAAATGAACAAGTGGTCCTGAGAATGCCTCGTGGAGAAAGAATATAGGACCCAAGTAAGAGTAGGTGCAGCATGGCCTAGTGGATACCAAACAGGCCTGGGAGTCAGAACACTTGGATTCTAATCCCAGTTCTGACACTTGCCTGTTTCGTGACCTTGTGCAAGTTACTTAGCTTCTCTGTGCCTCCATTTCCTCACCTGATTATTGGGTATTTAATGTCTCTTCTCCCTCCTACTTATACTATTCCTCTTAGTCCCTCCTACTAGTCCCCCTCTAGACTGTAAGCTTGTCCCTATCTAGATTGTAAGGTCCTTGTGGGAAAGGAATGCATCTGCTTATTGTTGTGTTGTACTCTCCCAAGCGCTTAGTACATTGCTCTGCACACAGTAAGCACTCAATAAATACGACTGAATGAATGAATATACTGGGAGCCCCTACAAGCCCATAACCTTGGCGATACCCTTGACTCCTCTCTGTCATTCAACCCAAATAGTCATTCCATTACTAAATCTTGTCAGTTCCACCTTCACAACATAGCTAAAATCTGCCCTTTCCTCTCCAAACTTCTACCATGTTAATATGGTCACTCATGCTATCCAGTCTGGATTACTGCATCAGCCTCCTTGCTGACCTCCCATCCTCCTGTCTCTCCCCACCCCAGTACTACTTCACTCTGCTGCCCAGATCATTTTTCTAAAAAACATTCAGAACATGTCACCCTACCCCTCAAAAAACTCCAGTCGTTGCCCATCTACTTCTGCATCAAACAAAACCTCCTCACAATTGGTTTCAAAGCACTCCACCACCTTGCCCTTTCCTACCTCAACCGGCTATTCTTCTTCTTCTACAAGCCAGCCCACACGCTTTACTCCTCTAGTGCAAACCTCCTTACTATGTCTCGATCTCACCGCTGATCCATAGCCCATGTTTTGTCTATGACCTAGAACACCCTTCCTCTTCAAATCTGACAAATTTCTCCCCCCACTTACAGAGCGTTATTAAAGGCACATCTCCTCCAATAGGCCTTCCCAGATTAAGTCCCCTCCCGACCATTTCCTCATCTCCCCACTCCCTTCTGCATCGCCTTGACTTGCTCCCTTTGCTCTTTCTCCTTCCCAGCCCCACAATACTAATGTACATATCTGTAATGGATTTATTTGCACTGATGTCTGTCTCCCCAACTCTAAACTGTAAGCTCACTGTAGGCAGGGAATATGACTGTTTATTGTTGCATTGTACTCTCCCAAGTGCTTAGTATAGTGCTCTGCACACAGTTAGCACTCAATAAATACGATTGAATGAATGAATTAATGAATGGAGACTGTGTCCAACCTGTTGACTTTATCTACCCCAGTGCTTAACAAATACCATACTTTTGGTCTTATAAGAAGAGGAGCATTCCCCTGCCAGCATTTGTCCAGGATACAGAGAGCTTGTGAAGTTTCTCTGCCACCTTGAAGTGCTTGGAGAGAAGGTGAATATTTGGGAGCTTGACCAAGGACAAGAAAATGGGCAAAGACTCCATCTCAAAGCTAATGTGGATATGAGGCTAATACTGCAGCCCTAGGAATGGGACAGCCAGAAGCAGTGGGAGAATCCAGCTTTTTAGGGTCTCCCAACCCACATTATGAACCCCAATGTCAGCCTTGCCCCAAGAAATCCCTTTTTCCCCCCTCCCAACTGGGATACAGCTACAGCTGACACCCTCCACTCTAGAGAAGCAGCATAGCTTAGTGGCAAGAGCATGGGCTTGAGAGTCAGAGGACGTGGGTTCTAATCCTAGCTCTACCACTTGTCTGCTGTGTGACCTTGGGCAACCCACTTAACTTCTCTGTGCCTCAATGACTTCATCTATATAATTGGGATTAAGACTGTGAGCCCCACGTGGAACAACTCTATTACCTTATATCTATCCTAGTGCTTAGAACAGTGCTTGGCACATAGTAAGTGCTTAACATCATAATTATTTTTAGAGCAATTAATAATAAGAATAATGGCATTTGTTAAGCACTTTCTATGTAACAAGCACTACTCTAAGCACTGTTCTAAATAGATACAAGATAATCGGGTGGGACACAGTCCCTATCCCACATAGGGATAACAGTCTTAATCCCCGTTTTACAAATGAGTAAATTGAGGAACAGAGAAGTTAAGTAACTTGCCCAAGTCACACAGCAGTGACGGATCTGGGATTAGAACCCAGGTCCTTCTGACTCCTAGGCCAATGATCTCTCCACTAGACCATGCTGCGTCTCTACACATGAGCTCTGGGCTCCACGGGGTGCCCCTTTAGCCACCTGTCACTGAGCACTTAATAAATAAATATCATAACTGTTTCCTCAATTATAGGAATGGGGTCCTCACAATCATGAATTATGACTCCCTGGGTCACACTGAATGAATCTTCTTATGAAAAGACCCGCTGACCTATAAAGGTAAAAGAGGAAACATAACAACAGGAAGGTCAATGGAACAAATGCCCTGAAACCCATGTCAAAATTTGAGGATAGATTTCTTAGAGAGCTGGCTGAAGTTTTTGCATTACGGTATGTTGGCTGAATCTGTAAGTCAAAAAGTAATACAAATTTTGAATCAAAAAGCTGCAAACTCTAGTTCAGAGAAATTTGACTATGGAATCTGTCTTCATCATGTCATTAAACAAGATTTAAGAGATGATAAACTTTATGCTTAGTGGTCAAAACTACAGTAACAGTGCAAGTCCTCAGAGAGCCAGGGTTGAGGTTAGCAAGGTGGGCACAGTTTAGGGCACCTTTCATAACACATTAACAATTCCCATAGAGTAGTGAGTCAATAGCATCGTATTAGAAAATGAAGGACATGCTCTCTTGAGCCAAATCTCCTTGCCCTAGAACTCTTCCTGTCCACCTCTATCTCCCTGAACTTTCCATTGCAAGCCAGAGAGAGCAATAGGGACTATTTTGATTAGGCTGAAAAGCATTCTCCATTTACCAGAGTTTGGTATAACCAAATCACATTCTCACTGCACTATTATAGTAGAAATTTCAATTGAAAGTGATTATTTTGCTGGAAAAATCTGGATATCGGACACTTTCCATCACCAGCACAATGCATTAAAAGTATACTGTATGCAAAACATCTTAAAAATTGGTGTTATGGAGCTCACTTCCCTAATAAAACTTCAGCCAAAATTCAGGTACTATCTCCAAGATCCAGAAAGCACGGCTGTTTTGGAATATAGCTGTATATTTTAGGGCCTTTCCTCAAGGTCACCAGAGAGCAATCTAATTATGGCAATAGAACTCTGGTAACAGTTACCCAAGCGAAGATAGTAGCTATTGTTATTTCATGGGTGGGAAGGTTGGGGTGAAGACTCTTTTATGGAGGTGTTGAAAGATGAGTCAATGCTAGAGCTCAGATTACCTTCCAGCTTGTGCAAACACCAGTAAGAATCGAAAACATTTCCATCACACCCTACAATTTCAGAAAATAGAGACACATTCAGGTTGCTGCAAAGTGTAGTATTCTATTGCAGAGAGTCCCACAAAAGCATTCATTAAAGTCTATCAATGCTTTTCTGAACTCAGGGTATGGGAAAGAGAGGAAGACAGAGCTCCCTTGCCAAACAACATTTATTTATTGATCACTATAGAGTTGTAATGATGTGATATTGCAGTTTTATATGCCTTCATTGTTTTACTGGGTCCTGCATTCTATTCAGTCAATCAATGGTATTTATTGAGTGCTTACCCCGTGCAGAGCACTGACATACTAAAATATTTGGTTAAGGTGCCAAATTTGTGGAAACATAACTGCCTGGCAAGAAGCCACTTTGATGTTTTAAATCATTTCTTTTAAATGAATCCAAATGGAAGGCTTCATCCAGACAGCTCAGACACATATGTATGCATGCCTGCTACTCAGCAACTTTGATGAGCATTTAAACTCCTTAAATGGTTTTGAACTGAACAAAATGGGTACTCATAGACACTATATGCATTCAAATCAAACTGGTGAAAAGACACCTCAGAATTCTGTGCTTGCTTCTATACCCTCCAAACAAAAATGCATATTAATCAATCACTGGGATTTTAGGAACTGCCTAAAAAGCAGAATACTATGCTTTTAGGAGAAACCACATTAAAAACAAACACTGCATTCCCTTGGTGGGTTTACAATCTAATATTAAAAACTAAAAAACCTTTATTTCACAGTGAGGGTATAATCTACATTAATGAGTGCCAAATGAGTAGGTTTATATTAGCGATACAGTAGTGATTATTTCCAGAGGTAGTGCAAACATGGAATACAAATCCAAATGATTTTTCCATATACATTTCCTTCCCTCACCCTGGTCACCCCATTCATCATGGCCTCCCAAGAACGTACTTACATACCTAGTGTGTGTGTGTGTGTGTGTGTGTGTGTGTGTGTGTGTGTGTGTGTGTTTCCCCCTGCCAGCAGAGAGTACATTTGTCAAGAGCAGGGACTTCATCTTATACTTCTCTTCTAATTCTTCACTTCACTTAAGGTACTAAATTCGGTACAAAATAGACACTAAATTATTACTGCAGCTACCACAGCCATTATTGTAGGCCCCAGAAAGAATGATAAAACTCCATGTGTTCATACAACTGGCTTCCTGTTACATTCCCTGCACCTGAAGGAGTTCAATTGTTTTTCCCTTATGGTAGCATTCAAAGGAATGAACCTATTGCTTTGCAAAATTATTCAAATCCCTTTGTCAATCTGTGTCGGACCCAAAGATGCAAACATCTCTAAATCTGCCTGGACCATCTTTTGTGGATAATTGAGTGTCAGTTACATAAATTCCTTCTGCAGTATTTGCATTTTTAATAAATAATCAGCACTGCATACTAACTCTAGTGAAGCTCTAAAGGGTGAAATGAAGAAATTAGGAACATTTCTCTATTAAGGCATGGGGGCTAAGAAATAATATGCCATTGCTTGATTTTTTTTAATTAGGTACCTGTCTATTTTGGGTTTTTTTTTGTTTTTTTTTTTGTTACGCTTGTTCATTTCAACCTAGCAGTTGGTGAGAAAACCTCACCTAGTTCTCATTTGGCCACTTTTCCATCTATTAATCAAGACTTATTCAGGGGTCCAAACAAATTGGAATGCATGCTCTGTCTGCTCAGTCTAATTGACCTGGATAACTCTGTGATGAAAAAGACATTTTGACTTGTTTTTCCTGACTATTTATGTACACAGTTTTATAGGACCTGCAGTAACACCTCTAGTTGGTGTGCCTGTGTGGGAATCAATTAAAAATTGTATTTACTGAACATTTACTGTGTGTAGAGCACTATTCTAAGCACTTGGGAATGTACAATATCAGGCTTGGTAGACACATTCCCTGCCCACAACAAGCCTAGAGGGAGAGACAGATATTGAAACAAATTATGAATCTGTACATAAGTGCTATGGGGCTGAGGCTGGGGTGAACATCAAGTGCTTAAAGGATACAAATCCAAAGGATGACCCAGAAGCAAGAGGGAGTAGAGGAAATAAGGGTTCAGTTAGGGAAGGCCTCTTGGAGGAGATGTGATTTCAGTAATGTTTTGAAGGTGGGGAGAGGGGCCCTATCCTTAAAAAACCCTCCTTAGACTCCATGGTTCCTTCCAGTTATTGCTCCATATATCTCCTACCATTCTTCTCCAAACTCCTTGAGAAAGGTGTCTATCCCTGCTCTCTCCACTCTCTCCTGCAAGTTTCTCCTTGATCTTGTCCAGTGTGGTTTCCATCCAATTCACTCCAGAGAAACTTCCCTTTCTAAGGTCATCAAGACCTCCTCACAAATTCCAATGGCCTCTACTGCATCCTAATTCTCCTAAACTTCTCAGCTGCCTTCAACACTGTTTACCACTCACTCCCTCCTTGAAACATTATCCAACTTTGGCTTCACTGACACTGTCCTCTCCTACTTCTCCTCTCACCTCACTGATGGTTCTTATCAGTCTTTTTTGAAGGCTCCTCCTCTTCCTCCCACTCTCTGATATGGGGGTCTCTCAAGGCATAACTGTGGATCCTCTTCTCTTCACCCTCTCTACCCACTCTCTTGAGGAACTCATTCACTCCTAAGTTTTTAACTACCATCTTTATGCAGATGATTCCAAAATTCATCTCTCCTGACCTCTCTCCTTCTCTGGAGTCTTGTATTTCCTCCTTTTTTTAGATCATCTCTATCTGGAAGTCCCTCTGATGCCTCCAACTAAACATGCCCAAAGCAGAACTCTTTTTTCCATCCAAACTCTGTTCTTCCTATCACTGTTGACAATACCACTATCTTCCCTATATCACAAGCTCGTAGCCTTGTTATTAAACTCAACTCATCTCTCTCAACTCACATGCTCAATTACCAAATCCTGTCAGTTCTGACAGGTAGTCATTAAAAGTCATTTGAAGTCATTAAAATTCACCCTTTCCTCTCCATTCAAGCTGCTACTATTCTGAGCCAGGCACTTATAGCCCACCTTGATTACTCCATCAGCCTCCTAGGACACCTTCCTGCCATCTATCCCTCCCCACTCCAGGCCATACTTCACTCTTTTGCCTTGATCATTTCTCTTAAAAGACACTCAGGCCATGTTTCTCCAATCCTCAAGAACCTTCGGTGGTTACCTATCCATTTCCACATTAGACACTCCTTATGATAAGCCTCAAAGGACTCAATCAGCTTGCCCCCACCTACATTATCCTACAGCCCAGCCCACATACTACACTCCTCTAGTACCAAACCTGATCTTTGTCCCTCAAACTGCTAACCCTTTTCCTTTGACTTCTCTCTGGCCTGGAGTGCTCTCTGTCATGGACACCAAATCATCACTCCCCCCACCTTCAAAGCCTTATGAAAATAGTACCTCCTCCAAGAGGACTTCCCAACTAAGCCCACTTTTCCCCTATACCCCCTCCCTACACCCTTTAAGCGCTTGATATTGACCTCATTCTCAGCCTCACAGCACTTATGCACATATCCATAATTCATTTGCATTAATGTCTACTCCCTTTCTAGACTCCCTGTGGAAAGGGAATGTGCCTACCAACTCTGTTGTCTTCTCCTAAGCACTTTTCTGCACATGGTAAATACTCAATACATACCACTTACTGATTGATGGAGGGAAGTCGTGGCCAGAAGTAGGTAGGCGAGAGGTCTGGTGAGATAACTGAGATTGAGGTACAATGAGTAGGTTTGCAATACAGTGAAGTGAGCCTGCTGGGTTGTCTCAGGAAATCAGCAAATACAGTGATCGAGTGCTTTAAAGCCAAAGGAAATGCGTTCCTGTTTGATGCAGAGGTGAATGGGTAATCACTGGAGATTCTTAAAAAGTGGAGAAACATGGACTAAACTTTTTATAGAAAAATGATCCAGGCAGTAGAGTGAAGAATGGATGGGAGTGGGTTAAAACAGGAGGCAGGGAGGTCAGTAATGAGGTTGATACAGTAATCAAGGTGGGATAGGGTAAATCCTTGGCTCTGCAAAGTAATGAGTAGATTTTAACAATGTTTGAAGTTAGAACCAACAGCATTTGCTAACATATTTAATTTTGGGTTGAATGAGAAAAATAAGTCAAGAATAATGCCAAGCTGATGGGTTTGTGAAAAAGGGTGGATGGTGATGATGTCTACAGTGATGGGAAAGTCTGGTTCTGGACAGGGCAACTGAGGAGTTCTGTTTTGGACAAGTTAAGTTTGAGGTGGTAGCAAAAACATCCAAGTAGAAATTTCCTGAAGGCAGGAGGAAATAGGAAACTGTAAAGAGGAAAGAGTTCAGGGCTGGAAATGTAGATTTTGGAATCATCCACATAGAGATGGTACTTGAAGTGAATGATTCCTCCAAGGTACTTATAGAATGAGACCCAGAACTGAGCCTTGGAGAACCAGAGTTAGGGGGTGGGAGGCAGAGGTAAAACAGGTTCTACGGTATCCAGTAAACCACGTATCTTTGGACTTCCTGTCATGCTGATTCATTCTTTGGGGAACTATGTCGGGCTGCTAGAGTGGATTGGGGGTGCTCTTTCAATGACTCACATAAGACAAAGTTGTCAACACATCATCATTAATAGATGTGATTTAAAATTGAAAAAACCCACAATTAGTCTAGAAGATAAAACAGATATGTTTCATTACTGCTAAAATGTAATTGTCCCAGACCTTCACTTCTCATTGAGAGTTTTGCCAAGACCTGCACTCGAGAGTTTCATTCAACACCAACTCTGAACTATACCACAAACAACTCTAAATGTAACAAGAAACTATTCATCTTGCTAAGCATATATTTATATGGTCTTGAATTTCAGATTCCCAAATTAACAGCCATTGGCTGAAGTACTTATCTCAGCCACTAGCATTTTCTTCCACCTCTCAAAGTGATGAACGAGATGAAGAAACTAAAGCATAAAATAAAATAATGAAAGCTAATATAGTCATCAGCAATATTTTACTAGGCTTACCATTTACCTATGTAAGACTGCTGTAAAAATCTTATAACTTCTTAAGAAAACTTTTAATGATAACTTGACATTTTTTATGACTTAGCAAAACATTTCTAGGAGGTTTGCTTATATAAGAGTAGGTCAGATACTTGAATCAAGACTCCGTGACTCTCAAATCTTTCTAGAAAATCCTCATCGGGGACTAGAAAATTACAATTTCTCTTGCTGTCTCACTCACCTCATTCTGTATAGTCCTATTCAAAGTTATGTGCAATCTTCCTTGCAACCTATTACCACAGCTGCTCCTGGCCAAATTACCAATTACAGCTTGTAGGGTTTGGACAGCCCTGGATAAGGAATTTGCTAATACAAACACAGCAGACTCCTTGCATTATTTAAGAACCTTCCATGCTTTATCACTGAGAGCATTTGAAAACCTCAGGGATGGGATGCGTTGTGTCCTACATAATTTACTATTTATAAATTAAAAGGGGCTTACTTCTATCAAGAGGCATTCCTCCTGCAACCTGTAGAGGGGACGGTATTATAAATTATAGATCTGAGGAAAGGCAAATACAACAATAATAATAAGGATATTGCTGGTCTCCCTGTAAAGGTTTCTGAACACTCTCAATAACAGAGGGGAGAGGAGAGCAACCAACCTTCTGCCCCATTGCTTATTCTCTATTTGAAGCAGTGGTGCACCTGCTTCAAGGACAGAATCATTGCTTTGGTGGCTGAAGTCTTCTCAGTGCAGGTCCTTAAGCCCAAGTGAGAGGTCTTCAAGAGGCAGATTGATGGTCATGTATCATGTGTATATCCTTGTGTTGGGAGTGGAGGAGGAGGAGAAAGAGAAAAAGGACCTAGAATTTCCTCTGGTCCATTTAAGTCTGTTCAGAAACCTTACCTAACACAGGGGGATAATTGGGGTCAGCATTAATAATAATAATAATGTCGGTATTTGTTAAGTGCTTACTATGTGCTGAGCACTGTTCTGAGCACTGGGGTATATACAGGGTAATCAGGTTGTCCCACGTGAGGCTCACAGTCTTAATCCCCATTTTACAGATGAGGTAACTGAGGTACCGCAAAGTCAAGTGACTTGCCCAAAGTCACACAGCTGATAGGTGGTGGAGCCGGGATTAGAACCCATGACCCTGACTCCTAAACCTGTTCTCTTACCACTGAGCCACACTGCTTATCTAAGAATATACAATGCACGATTGAAATGCACATAAAACTTTAAAATAGAAAAGTGTCTAAGATTCCAAATTAGAGTAGCAAAGGAATAAGAATTACCACCATCGTGGTTGTGTGAGATTTTAATTCAAGGATGGTGGGTCATAATAAATCTTGTGATTGCAAACTGTTTACTTAAAGGTATTTTAATCTCCATATAGAATTATGGTTCATAGGGTTTTTCACATTAAGATTCTTGCCTTTATTTCTTTACACAGTATGTTCAACAGTGAAAACGGGAAATTTTTTCAAGAATTCTGGGCTGTTGTAAAGAACTTAAAGATATGGTCTGTTCTTCCATGGAACTTGAATTCTAATGATTTCCACTTAGCTTCAGTGTGTTCTTTGATACTTAAAATGCTTTTACATGCAAGCAACTTAAATATGAGGCATATCACTCACCCATGATCTTAAATCCTTTCCACTCTACTCTTCACTGGAGTCATCTCTAATTTACCATAGACAATGGAATGGGGATAATAGGAATCAGTGAAGTTGACAGGTCATCTTTTGGGGGCAATAATCTCAACCACCTCAGCCATCATTTCCCAGCACCATTCAGGATTAGCTTTTTTATTCCTCTTCTCCTACAATTTATAGAGGATATTCTCATGAGTCTATCACCCATCATTATGCATTGCATTCTACTTAGGGTAGCAAGTTGTCCAGTTTTATATCAGACTCCTCTTTGCAGCCGGCCTATTCCCTGTCCAGTTCCGAATGAGGAACCAATTGTTTTTTGTCTTTTAAAAATTTTAGCCCTGAGCGATGGCAGTTCCATAGCTCAGATGTGGTGCCAGACTTCAAATTATCCAGTCTGGGAAAGGGCAAAGACTCTGGAGGAAGTGGAGAGGTCAGAAGTTCACCCAAAAAAGTTTTAGGATTATAGAAAATCTGTCTTCTGCAAAATGGTACCCACGATGTCTACACATCACCTTTTCTGATTCAGAGGCCATCCTATTAATGGCTGATTTGGAGAGTGTTGATATATAGAAAGGTGGCCAAAAAGTATACTGTCAGAAGGTGGAAGGAAAGGAAAGGGCTTGAATAATCCAGGATTACAAGGCTCTGAATAATTGATTTGTTTTCTCTCTAGTTCCCAGACCAAATGTGAGTTGAAAGGTAAGGGAAAGAGTAGCAAGGAGACACTCTTGTGATATCCTACTTGAGGATATTTTAGACAAGCAAGGAAGGGCTCCCTGTATTCAATCTACCTCTCTGAAGACATCTTTGTATTGAACAAGAGTCAACAATCCCAGAGATAATTTGTAAACTAAATTGTCAGTATTTAGCCCATCCCTATTCTTCTACCAATTCCTTGTAAAATTGCTTATTTAAAAATTCAGGCCCTGTAAATTGGTGATACAATGTTACTACTAAACAACCAAACTCTCTAACTGCTTTTTGAATGTCAGTAATAGCACACCAAGGAAAAATGGAATTATATAATTTAATCACATGGCTATTTTTTTTCTTCCTGGTCTTTAAAGATGGGAAAACATGAATTTATAAACAGTGCAGTCTTTTTTTTTTTTAATCAGGAGGGAATTCTGTGCTGTGATTAAAATGATTTCACAGAGCTTCCCATCGCATTTGCAATGATTTTGATCTACTTGAAGAAAGCATCGGGAACACACATCCCACTGTAGTAAAATCCTTTATCATTTAGGAGAAGCAGCGTGGCTCAGTGGAAAGAGCACGGGCTTTGGAGTCAGAGGTCATGGGTTCGAATCCCAGCTCAGCCACTTGTCAGCTCTGTGACTTTGGGCAAGTCACTTAACTTCTCTGTGCCTTGGTTCCCTCATCTGTAAAATGGGGGTTAAGACTGTGAGCCCCACGTGGGACAACCTGATTCCCCTGTGTCTACCCCGGTGCTTAGTACAGTGCTCGGCACATAGTAAGCGCTTAACAAATACCAATATTATTATTATTAAAAAAAACTGATATATTTCAGCAGCATATTTCCTATTCTATGCATCTTCACTGCTGATCTTTTAGCTAATAGCAGGCCAAACTAAGGAAGTCACTGCAAAAGGAATCTAGAATCTATAGCATTAGCAAGGGAACAGGTTTGAAGAGAGGTAAAGGCACACCCACAGGAGGTTTCACAGTACCTGTACCTCGGAACATTCTTGTACAGTTGCTTAGCAATAGTGTTTGTGAATGTTTCAATCTTCCTCTGCTTGGTTTCTACCAGTCTATACGCCTTTGCTTTTGTTAAAGAGGGAAAAGAAAACTTCATAAATATTTAAACTGGAATTTAATAACGGTTTTCACTTCTTAATTACATTTCTTATAAAACTTAATGAATAACATTAACTCCTCTATAGAACTAGAGCTTTGTGTTAAGAAAAATGTAAGATTTACTTGTTCATTGCTATATAAACTTGGGAAAATGGCTAACCTTAATGAGACAATAAGACCAGGAAAATGAAATACCATTTACTTTGTTTACTAAAATCCAAACTTCAGAAACCAAAATTCAGCTGTAGAAAAACCAGAATGTCAATACTCAGTTCAGAATTGCGTCAAAATATTCTTTTCTCCCACACTGCATATGCTAGCACTGAGAGGAGGTGGATGGGTGTGAATGGGTGTGTTTGTAAAGGAAACCCAGTTTTCAGTAGGAAATCATATGCTGAAAGAATCTGGAAACTAATCTCTATTTTTTAGGCTAATTCAATTAAACAACCTTTTCATAATGAAAACATTGTAAAGTGAAAACCTACATATAATGATGTATTATACGCAATTCATGTCATGAGAAGTATGCATTCATGTCACGAGAAGCATTAGTAGAAAGTCTACAGGGCTGGGAGACATGGGTCGTGGGTTCTAATCCCAGCTCCATCACTTGTCAGCTGTGTGACTTTGGGAAAGTCACTTTCATTCATTCATTCATTCATTCAATAGTATTTATTGAGCGCTTACTATGTGCAGAGCACTGTACTAAGCGCTTGGGATGAACAAGTCGGCAACAGATAGAGACGGTCCCTGCCGTTTGACGGGCTTACAGTCTAATCAGGGGAGACGGACAGACAAGAACAATGGCAATAAACAGAGTCAAGGGGAAGAACATCTCGTAAAAACAATGGCAACTAAATAGAATCAAGGTGATGTACAATTCATTAACAAAATAAATAGGGTAACGAAAATATATACAGTTGAGTGGATGAGTACAGTGCTGTGGGGATGGGAAGGGAGAGGTGGAGGAGCAGAGGGAAAAGGGGAAAATGAGGGTTTAGCTGCGGAGAGGTAAAGGGGGGATGGCAGAGGGAGTAGAGGGAGAAGAGGAGCTCAGTCTGGGAACGCCTTTTGGAGGAGGTGAGTTTTAAGTAGGGTTTTGAAGAGGGAAAGAGAATCAGTTTGACGGAGGTGAGGAGGGAGGGCGTTCCAGGACCGCGGGAGGACGTGACCCAGGGGTCGACGGTGGGATAGGCGAGACCGAGGGACGGTGAGGAGGTGGGCGGCAGAGGAGCGGAGCGTGCGGGGTGGGCGGTAGAAAGAGAGAAGGGAGGAGAGGTAGGAAGGGGCAAGGTGATGGAGAGCCTCGAAGCCTAGAGTGAGGAGTTTTTGTTTGGAGCGGAGGTCGATAGGCAACCACTGGAGTTGTTTAAGAGGGGGAGTGACATGCCCAGATCGTTTCTGCAGGAAGATGAGCCGGGCAGCGGAGTGAAGAATAATAATAATAATAATAATGTTGGTATTTGTTAAGCGCTTACTATGTGCAGAGCACTGTTCTAAGCGCTGGGGTAGACAAAGGGGAATCAGGTTGTCCCACGTGGGGCTCACAGTCTTCATCCCCATTTTACAGATGAGGTAACTGAGGCACCAAGAAGTGAAGTGACTTGCCCACAGTCACACAGCTGACAAGTGGCAGAGCCGGGATTCGAACTCATGACCTCTGACTCCAAAGCCCGTGCTCTTTCCACTGAGCCACACCGCAATAGACTGGAGCGGGGCGAGAGAGGAGGAAGGGAGGTCAGAGAGAAGGCTGACACAGTAGTCTAGCCGGGATATAACGAGAGCCCGTAACAGTAAGGTAGCCGTTTGGGTGGAGAGGAAAGGGCGGATCTTGGCGATATTGTAGAGGTGAAACCGGCAGGTCTTGGTAACGGATAGGATGTGTGGGGTGAACGAGAGAGACGAGTCAAGGATGACACCGAGATTGCGGGCCCGAGAGACGGGAAGGATGGTCGTGCCATCCACGGTGATAGAGAAGTCTGGGAGAGGACCGGGTTTGGGAGGGAAGATGAGGAGCTCAGTCTTGCTCATGTTGAGTTTTAGGTGGCGGGCCGACATCCAGGTGGAGACGTCCCGGAGGCAGGAGGAGATGCAAGCCTGAAGGGAGGGGGAGAGGACGGGGCGGAGATGTAGATCTGCGTGTCATCTGCGTAGAGATGGTAGTCAAAGCCGTGAGAGCGAATGAATTCACCGAGGGAGTGAGTGTAAATGGAGAACAGAAGAGGGCCAAGAACTGACCCTTGAGGAACTCCAACAGTTAAAGGATGGGAGGGGGAGGAGGCTCCAGTGAAGGAGACCGAGAATGACCGGCCAGAGAGGTAAGAGGAGAACCAGGAGAGGAAAGAGTCCGTGAAGCCAAGGTGAGATAAGGTATGGAGAAGGAGGGGATGGTCGACAGTGTCAAAGGCAGCAGAGAGGTCAAGGCGGATTAGAATGGAGTAGGAGCCATTGGATCTGGCAAGAAGGAGGTCATGGGTGACCTTAGAGAGAGCAGTCTCGGTAGAGTGGAGGGGACGGAAGCCAGATCGGAGGGGGTCTAGGAGAGAATGGGAGTTAAGGAATTCTAAGCATCGATTGTAGACGACTCGTTCTAGGATTTTGGAAAGGTAGGGTAGTAGGGAGATAGGGCGATAACTGGAGGGGGAAGTGGGGTCAAGAGCGGGTTTTTTTAGGATGGGGGAGACGTGGGCATGTTTGAAGGCAGCGGGGAAGGAGCCCTTGGAGAGTGAGTGGTTAAAAATAGAAGTTAAGGAAGGTAAGAGGGCAGGGGCGATGGTTTTAAGAAGGTGAGAGGGAATGGGGTCCGAGGCGCAGGTGGAGGGGGTGGCTCCTGCGAGGAGGGAGGAGATCTCCTCTGAGGATACTGCAGGGAAGGATGGGAAAGTAATAATAATAATAATGTTGGTATTTGTTAAGCGCTTACTATGTGCCGAGCACTGTTCTAAGCGCTGGGGTTGACATAGGGGAATCAGGTTGTCCCACGTGGGGCTCACAGTCTTAATCCCCATTTTACAGATGAGGGAACTGAGGCACAGAGAAGTTAAGTGACTTGCCCACAGTCACACAGCCGACAAGTGGCAGAGCTGGGATTCGAACTCATGAGCCCTGACTCCAAAGTGTCCAAGGCACTATATGAAGCACTGGGATAGATATAAGCTAATCAGGTTGGATATAGTCCTCGTCCAAAGGAACTGAAGCACAGAGAAGCCAAGTGACTTGCCCAAAAGTCACCCAGCAGACAAGTGGCAGAGCCAGAAACAGAACTCAGGCTCTTCTGATTCTAGGCTCATGCTCTATCCACTAGTCCATGCTGCCTCTCAGCTCTCCTGACAAATAGTCCCAAACTCTTCCCAAATGAAAGAAAAAAGTAAGAGACAGTCTCTCTCTCTGTCAGGGGGAAGATCTGGAGGGTATGGGGAAGAGAAAAGAGCTACTCCAAAAGTGAGAACCAACCCAGTAACCATAATTGGAAACTGAACAGGTCAGGACAGGGAGACGTTCGTAATGGTGCACGGGGTGAGAAGAGGAAGAAATTAGTCTGAAACAGCCTGCAGCTCATTCCTGATGTTTGCGTACAGAAAGGATCCAATCACAGACACCATCACGTGCAAGTGGCAGGTGGGGAAAATGGCACAATAACAATGATGGTACTTGTTAAGCACTTACTACGTGCCAGGAACTGTACTAAGCTCTCGGAGAGAGACGAGCTAACCAGATTGGACACGGAACATAGCCCACGTGGGACTCAGTCTTAATCCTCATTTTACAGATGAGGTAACGGAGGCCCAGAGAAGTGAAGTGACTTGCCCAAGGCCACAGAGCAGGTAAGTGGTAAAGCCGGGATTAGAACCCAGATTCTTCTGACTCCCTGGCTACGTAGCGCTCACAACTGACACTTGTGGGGAGGCCGGGGAGGCCCGAGAGGATGATGGGGGAGGAGGGAGAGGCCACACTAGGAGTTGGGCTGAAGCAGCCCTGAGCAGGTGAACTAACTCTGTGAGCTCGTTGAGGGCAGGGAATGTCATCACTTTTTGTTGTATTGTACTTTCACAAGTGCTTAATACAGTGCTTTGCACACACCGAGAGTACTTAATATGATTGCATGAATGAACGTGCACAGGAGCTGGCAAGAACATGGATCTAACGTTTATTGCCTGGAGAAACCTTTCTGTCATTTCCAAACGAAGAGCCAAGCTAATAATCAGTGGAAGGTATTTATTGAGAGCTCCTAGCCCCAGTCATGAATGCTCGCTCTGCCTCTTATACTTTTTACTTGGCTTCCACAGGCCAGCATCACCAATGGACACTGGCCGGTGAAGGACCTGTCGCCCTCCATTGGACCGGAGACAAGACGAATGACCGATACGGGATTTAGCCGGAATTTGCCAAACGGGTGTAATCGCTCCAACCGACGATACTATATACTTGTCTTGCCTAGGATTTTAATAATTTTAGTGATGAAAGTGAAACCAGTTAGATTTCAGATTAGAGAACTTTGACTATCGAGTTCTGTGGCGGAGCTCTTATTTTTCCACAAACTACTGATTTTCCCAGTTTCCCAGTTTCCAACCAATTTCTCCGTATCTTCCCCATAACGCCCCATAACCAGTTCGGACCGGCCTGGGGCCGGAGCAGTGTAACCGTCCGCCAGCAAAGTAGGCGCTGGGGGTTGGTGCGGGGGAGGGGAGAGGCGGAGGGGTGACTTTGGGGAGCTCAGACCTGATCGTGTTGATTTTCGTGAGGAAATAGGTGGCCAGATCATTGGGGGGTGAGAGATGGGGGAGGGGAAGGAACAGGGGGTCTAAGGAGAGAGTTAAAGGTCCGGAACAATCGGCGGGGGTGACGGGCATGGGTGTCGATGAGGGAGGAGAAGAAGCTTTGCCTGGCGGAGGAGAGGGCAGAGTTAAGGCAGGAAAGGATAAATTTGAAGTGTGTGAGGTCGGCTTGGTGCTTGGACTTTCACCAGCAGCGCTCAGCAGCTCGAGCATAGGAGGCGGACGGAGGAGGTGATCCAGGGCTGTGGGTTAGTGGAGCGAGAGCGGCGGAGGGAAAGGGGGGCGAGAGAGTCCAGATGAGTAGAGAGGGTGGAGTTGAGAGCGGAGACCTGATCGTCGAGAGTGGGAAGAGAGGACAGGGCGGCAAGGTGAGGAGAGATGCTATTGGAAAGACGGATGGGATTGAGAGAGCGGAGGTCTCTGTGGGGCAGTAGCGAAGATCTGCAGGGGGAGGGAGTGTGAGAGATGAGGCAGGTGAGAAGGTTATGGTCAGAGAGAGGGATTTCAGAGTCGGTGAGTGAGGAGATAGTGCAGCGGTAGGAGATGACGAGATCGAGGGTGTGACCGAGTCGGTGAGTGGACGCGGTATGGTGGAGGAGGAGGTCGGCAGAGTCGAGGAGGGATAGCAGGCGGGCGGCAGAGGAGTCGTCGGGTACATCCGTATGGATGTTGAAGTCTCCAAGGATCAGAGTGGGCAGAGAGAAGGAGAGGAGGAAGGTGAGAAAGGGGTCAAGGTGGTTGAAGAAGTCGGAGGTGGGACCGGGAGGGCGGTAGATGACGGCGACAAGTAACCGGAGTGGGTGGTAGAGGCGAATGATATGGGCTTCGAAGGAGGGGAAGGAGAGGGAGGGGGGAGGAGGGATAGTGCGGAAGCGGCAACGGGGCGAGAGGAGGAAGCCGACGCCTCCTCCCTTACCGGTGAGTCTGGGGGAGTGGGAGAAGGAGAGGCCTCCGCCGGAGAGAGCGGCGGCGGAGACCGTGTCTTCGGGAGAGAGCCACGTTTCCGAAAGGGCGAGGAGGAGGAGAGAGCGAGAGAGGAAAAGGTCATGGATGAAAGGTAGCTTACCTGTAATAGAGCGGGGGTTCCAGAGGCCACACTTGAAAGTAGCTGTGGGTGCAAGGGGGGGAAGGGGGGAAGGGCGGGGGGGAGGGGAGGGTTTGGATGGGAAGGAGGTGGCGGGGCCCTGGACGGGGAGAGGGGGACGAGGGGTAGCGGTGGGACAAGAGGACTGGGATGGGGCATGGGTGGGGAAGAGAGAAGGGGGGAGGGGGTGAAGAGGGGGTTTGGTGGGGGGAAGAGTAGGGGGAGGGGGAAGAGGGGTAGCGCTGGTAAAGTGGGGTTCTAGGGCGGGAGGGGGGGAGGAGACAGAGGAGAGGGGGGAAAGAGCTGAGCGAGAGAGGGGAAGGGGAAGGGGAGGATAGGAAGGGGCGGGAGGTGGTGGGGGGGAGGAGGGACATGGCGAGGCCAGAGAGGTGGGTGGCAGCACTGACAACAATAAACAGTAATAAACGAAATCGGTAATATAGCAACATGATACAGTATGATACAATACAGTAGTGCTAATATAGCAACATGATACAGTATGATACAATACAGTCGTGTTAATAAAAGGGGCGATGATCAGGGTCGGGGGTAGACTCGATAAAGGGGCGACCTGATCAAATTCAAAGTCTGACGACAATAAACAATAACAAGCGAGATCGCAAATATAGCAACATGCTACAGTAAGGCACACTACAATAGTGTTAATAAGCAGGCGATGACCAGGGTCGGGGGACGAGCCGACCCTACCCGATCAGACTCAAAGTCCAGCGGCCGAGAGAGTCCCAGAGCTCATGACCAAATAACCCTGTGGCGGCGGGGGGGCCCTGAGGTTGTCCGGGGTGGGTGGCGGCCGTAGGCGGCGGCTAAGGTAAGGTAACATGGTGAGAACAAGGACGTCGTCGCCCGGGGCGGGGGCGGGAGAGATGAATCACCTCAAGAGGGAAGAGGGAGTGAGGCCTTCCCAAAATGGCCGCCTCAGGCAGAGTTGGGGAGCGGTTGGGGAGCACAATGTCCCCGGGCCCGAGCAGGGGGACACAATGTCCCCCGAGGACACAATGTCCTTGGGGCCGAGAAGGGGAGCACAATGTCCCCAGTGTCCCCACTTCACTTCTCTGTGCCTCAGTTGCCTCATCTGTAAAATGGGGATTACGACTGTGAGCCTCACGTGGGACAACCTGATTACCTTGTATCTACCCCAGTGCTTAGAATGTTCCTTGGCACATAGTAAGCACTTAACAAATACCGTGATTATTATTATGTATCATGGAAGAGTGACTTGTATTGAGACTCTGCTGCAAATTGTAATTTCCTACTGAAAATCAAAGTAGTCCTTTTTCTTCCAGATCTGTTAATTATTAGACCATTCACCCTCATCTCTGATTTTGATTTGTATTTTGAGCCAAATCTGGTTTCTTGAAATAAAATATTTCCCTTTAACCACTTGATATTCAACCCACCCTCACCATTTCTATTCATCTGCAATTTATTTTAATATCTGTCTCCCCCTTTAGATGAATCCCTGATGGGCAAGGATTGGGTCTCTCAACACTATTGTATGGTACTTTCCCAAATGATAAAGTGCTCTGCATACAGTAAGTGCTCAAATAAGGAAAAAAAAAAACATTTATTGATTGATATGAAACTTGGTGACACTTTTATCAGTTACTTTGCTATCATAAGGAAGCAGAGGTACAAAGAAGTGAAGTGTTTCTCTCACTACACTATAGATAGCAATTCATTCAGTAGTATTTATTGAGTGCTTACTATGCACAGAGCACTGTACTAAGCGCTTGGAATGTACAATTCGGCAAGAGATAGAGACAATCCCTGTCCAATGACGGACTTATTTCCCATCCCTGCCCACCACTTTTTCCTAAGCATTCAGTGCAGTCTCTCTCTGCACTCAGTAAGTGCTCAATAAATACCATCGATTTATTGATTGATCTGAATGGCCCTAAATCTATCAGTGGGCAGCTGGAGATAATTGAAGCCTAGATTCATGGATGAATTCTCTATCAAACAGAAACTCCTCACCATTGCCTTTAAACACTCATTCACCTTGTCTGCTCCTACCTCACCTCGCTACACTCCTACTACAACCCAGCCCTCACACTTTTCTCCTCTAATGCTAACTTTACCTTGATCGCATCTCTTTTGCTGCCAACCTCTTGCGTATGTCCCGTTTCTGCCCTAGAATGCCTTCCCTCCTCAAATCTGACAATTATTCTCCCCCTTTTCAAAGCCTTATTGAGGGCACATCTCCTTTTAGAGGCCTTCCTTGACTATGCCCTCTTTTCTTCTTCTCCGTTCCCCTTCTTCATTGCCCTGACTTGTTCCCTTTATTCATCCCTCTTCCCAGCCCCACAGCACTTATGTACATACCTGTAATTTATTTATATTAATGTCTGTCTCCTGATCTAGACTGTAAGTTTGTTGTGGGCAGGGAATATGTCTGTTATACTGTACTGTCCCAAGCACTTAGTACAGTGTTCTGCACCTAGTAAATGCTCAATAAATACAATTGACTAACGACTGATCTATGTGCATAGGACAGTACAATAGAGATAATAGACACAACCCCTTCCCCCAGCTACTTTATAGTCTAAAATTAAAATTAACTTGAGATAGGGGAAATGAAGGAATATATGCATACAAATGCTGTAGGTCTTGGACGAGTACCAAAGTGTTAAAAGGATATACACCCATGTGCATAGATAACACAGAAGGCAAGACAGATGGGAGAAATGAGATCTTAGCCTGGGAAGGCCTCCTGGAAGAGATATTATTTTAGGAGGGTTTTGAAGGTGGAAAGAGTGGTGGATTGTCTGTATGAAGGGGAAGGAGCTCCAGGCCCAAGGGGGGACGGGGGCAAGGGGTCATTCGAGAAGATAGGCAAGATCGAGGTACAGAGCTCATCCCATCTCCTTCACTCAGTCAGCTATTAGAGATCCAATGCACATTTGATATTTAGAAGTACAAACTGCAAACAGTACACGCAATAGAAAGCCAAACCAAAGTCACCCAAGTGACAGCAGAAAATCTGATGTCATCAATTCTCCCTAACCAGCTTTCCTGAATAAGGTAACCTGATTTTGTGAGAAAGGAAAATGCACTGGAAGTTGATTTTTGCTTTAGTTTTCTTTGACAGGGATTATCAGAAGAAAACCAGGGGGGAAAAGTGCACTTGTAAAAAATGCTACTGTTTTCTGCATTGCTCCTTTATGATTTCACAGCCATCACTTGTGGAAGTGAGCACTGTCTAAAAAGACAAATTTGGGGGTTCAATTGACTGATTTTGCTAACACAAATCTCTAAGAATGAATTACAAACCACCCATTTCCATAGTATTTCTGTTTCCCTTATCTGTCTATGCTTTTTTTTTTTTTTTGCAGCTCATTTGACTTCTAATCACAGTAAAGGGAAAAATAATTTATGTCATTTCCAAAAATCCTGACATGATTAAAAAGTGTCTTATGGTCTTGGGGCATTTCTGTGCTAAACCTGAATATACTTTAAAGCGATGCAAAATTGTTTAGTTGATGCAAACCACCAAACACTTCAAAGATCACTTACATTCACAGTGCTAGAGGCATGATTAGAATTCATGTTTATTATTGGAAGTTTGAGTCAAAATTCACTTTCCCCCATTGGTCTATAAATAGAATCAAGAAATATAGAACTAGCTATAGATAAACACTTGGATGGGCAAATAGAGAAATAGCACCTCTTCTTCTATCTCCCTCTCTATTATGTGGGTATTATTTGTATAGATACACACACGTGATTATGTAGACCCACATATGCATATGTATTTATATATATCACTTTTATCTAAAGACATGGGAGTTCATGGGAGTTCATGGGAGTAGGTGTTGTGTGTTGGGGAAGGGGTTATGTGAAGGAGGGAGAGAATTTGAGTATTTCTTTGGCTACCACTACCATTCTAGGGGATTGACCTTTTGAATGATCACTTCACTTTAGCCTCTATAATCTGCTGCCTATACTTCACTCCACTGCCTCAATCATCTTTCTAAAATGTCACCTGTTCATGCCTCAAAAACCTTTCCACATCAAACATGATCTCCTCCCAGCTGGACTGCAAACTCTTCAAAGGCAAGGATCCCGTCGAATAATAATAATAAAAATAATGATAATGTTGGTATTTGTTAAGCTCTTACTATGTGCCGAGCGCTGTTCTAAGCACTGGGGTAGATACAGGGTAATCATGTTGTCCCACATGAGGCTCACAGTCTTAATCTCCATTTTACAGATGAGGTAACTGAGGCACCAAGAAGTAACTTGCCCAAAGTCACACAGCTGACGGATGGTGGAGCCAGGATTAGAATCCATGACCTCTGACTCCTAAACCTGTGCTCTTTCCACTGAGCCACGCTGCTTCTCTGTCTTATTGCACTTTCCCAAGATCTTAGTACCGTACTGTAGATCAAAAGGTTGTTTTGGGCAAGTAAGTGTCTACTAATTCTGTTATATTGTACTCTGTAATGCTCAATAAATATGATCGATTGCACTGAAATCAATCGATTGCTCTGAGTGCTCTACAGTCAATCAATGGTATAAATAGAGGGCTTCTTGTGCACGGAGAACTGCCCGGAATACTTGGGAAAATACAATGCAACAGAGTCAGTAGAAGCAACCCCTGCCCACAAGAAGATTGCAGTGTATAGTTACAGTCTCTGCACAGAGACCAGCCGGCCTAATGGAAAGAGCACAGGCCTGGTAATCAAAAAACCTGGATTCGAATTCCACCTCTTCCACTTAATCAGACGTATTCACTGAGCATTTACTGTGTGCATAGCACTGTATTTAGTGGTTGGGTGACTTGGAAGATAGGTTGCCTCCCTACAATGAGTTTACAGTCTAGAAGGGGATAAAGACATTACTATAAATAAATGTCGCAGATAATAATAATGATGGTATCTGTAAGCGCTTACTATGTGCCAAGCACCGTTCTAAGCACTGTACATAAGTACGTAAGTGCTGTGGGGCTGAGGGAATAAAGGTAGTGAATGAAGATGCAATTCCATGTGCAAAGGCAATACAGAAGGGAGTGGGATATTATGAAATGAAGGTTTATTTGGGGAATGTCTTTTAGAGGAGATGCATTTTTTAAACACTGCTTTGAAGGTAGGGAAAGAGATCATCTGCCAGATATGAAGAAGGAGTTTCTTTCAGGCAAGAGGAAGAGGTCTGAAGCCAAGTAAATGAGATTGAGTAGGTTGACATTAGAGGGCTTGGTTGTAGTAGGAAATCAGGGAGGTAAGGTATGAGGAGCAAAGTAATTAGGTGCTTTAAAGTTGTTTTAACTAAGATATTTCTGTTTGATGAGGTATCAGTGGTTTTTGTGCTATGTACAGAGCACATACTAAGCCTTTGGCACAACAGAGTTGGCAGATACGTTTCCTGATGACAACAAGCTTTCAATCTACAAGGGGAGACAGGCATTAACATCAGTACCTAACTTGGAATATATTATTTAAAGATATCTATTTTATTGCAGAGGTGAGGGTAGGATGATTGTCAAATGACCAAAGGTCACAGATACAAGTGTACTTACCTGTTGTGTGACCGTGCAAGTCAGCTAACCTCTCTGGGCCTCAGTTCTCTTATCTGTAAAATGGGGATTCAATACCTTGTCTCCCTCCTACTTACAATGTGAGCCTCATGTGGGATCTGATGATCTTGCATTTACCCCAGGATTTAGCATAGTGCTTGGCACTTAGCAAGCACCTAAAAACCACATTTTTTTTAGAAATCAATAAATGTGACTAATTCACTGAGTGACTAGCTTTAAGGTATTCCATTATTTCTGTCCCTCTTACCTTTCCACTCCTATTCCTCCCACTTTATTCTCACCATTTCTCCCATGGGTATCTTCTCACTGTAGCTTCTTCTAAACTCCCTGCATCTGACTCCATCTTGGTACTCCACCCCACTTCAAATCTCTCAAACTTCAGCCCTCTCTATTTTCAAAGCCCTTCTGAAACCTCACCTCCTCCAAGATCCTTTGCCCAAACAATTTAATGGTATCAGAGGCCAACTCATATCACTTAGCTTTATGACTGTAAAAGGACTAAGAAGCAGCATAAAGAAATCAAAATATACATTTCTGGACCATTTGCAATAATTTAAACAAAAAATTCTATCTAATTAACCTATCTTTCTTTGATAGTGATCAACCTACTAGATTAGGAGGAAGCAATAGACACAATCATTTGAACTAACCCTACATTGTATATTTTGTTGTACATTATGTATATTAACCACTTTGGAAATTACTGTTCATATAATATTGCATAACTATGTAATATCATAAAAAGAGAGAAAATTTAAATGTAGAATGCTTGAGAAATTATGAAACATTAACACCCTAGAATCATATCCAAATATATAATATGTTATTCTCTTGAAGGAATCATTGTAACTTTGATTTCACATCTAACATCTAAATCATTTTAGTGTAACACTTAAAATGAATCAAAAGATTATAAAATTCACAAAGTCATTAGAATTTTTCAACAATGCAGTCTAAAAATGTGAAATAATCTTGTTCAAAAGTAGTTCTGAAAACTAGAACTTTTACACGACCAAAGATTTAAAATTAGTGGTATTAACCATCAAGCTATGGGGAGAACCCAATATGCATATTTCATCTATTAAGAGAATTTATTAAGCATATATCATCTAATCATACACTTTCATATGGAAGCTTCTCCACTTCCCCTTGTTGATTTTGACTGTTCTTTATTTTTTTTTCCTATGGTGATGCTAACAAAACTGCTTGAATTAGCCACGTGCTAACATATTCAAGTTGTATGAACCATGGACAAAGACAGAAAACCAAAGAAATGGCAGAGTTTCATTTTATGTTTTTTCCTGAAAAGAACACATTTTATACTATCCCAATGCTCACATAACTTTCCAAATTCTTGTCTAATTTTTGCTTCTAATTTAACAACTAGATGTTATTATCTGGTAATTATATCTAGCTTTAAGGAAAGCAGGAGAAGAAAAAGGAAGGAAGAGGAAAGAAGGAAGAGGAAGATAAAGGGCATGGTCCTGGAATTCAGAAGGACCTGAATTCTAATTGTGCCTCCACGATTTGTCTGCCATGTGACCCCAGCCAAGTCCCTTACCTTCTCTGTGCCTCAGTTGTGTCATCTGTAAATATAGAGATTAAGACTGTGAGTCCCATATGGTACATGGTCTGTGTCCAATATGATTAACTTGTATCTACCGCAGTGCTTAAAGTAGCGTTTGGCACATGTTAAGCACTCAACAAGTACCATAATCATTAATCATTACTGAAATTGTTTCTCCTACTTCTAATCACCTCTTCCAAGTGCTGTATACAATAATAATAATAATAATGGTATTTGTTAAGCATTTATCATGTGCCAAGCACTATTCTAATCTCTGGAGTATATACAAGGTAATCAGGTTATCCCACGTGGGGCTCGCAGTATTAATTCCCATTTTGCAGATGAAGTAACTGAGACACAGAGAAGTTAAGTGATTTGCCCCAAATCACACAGCTGATAAGTGGCGGAGTCGGGATTAGAACCCATGACTTCTGACTCCCAAGTCTGTGCTCTTTCCATTAAGCCACGCTGCTTCTCAAAGCAGTGTGTTGTCCAATTCTCATGCCTTGGTTCCTTCTATCTGGTACGTAGCAGCCTTAATGAACTACCCCATCCGCTTTTCCTAATTGTCACCCTTTTCTGCTCCTCCACTTCCTCCCCCTAGCCCATAGCTATCACTCTCTATAATGATTAGTACAAAGAAAATATTTGATTTCCTTCTCAACTATAAGGGTGGGATAATTGGGCTGCAGAGGCTATTAAATATGGCAATAATACTAATGATACTGATGGCGCTTTTTAAATGTTTACTGTGTGCTAACAACAGGGGGAGGTTGAATCAAGGTTAGTAGATTGAACACAGTCCCTGTCCCACAGTGAGCTCACAGTCTATTTGATCCCCATTTTACAGACAAGGAAATTGAAGTTCAAAGAGGTTAGAGTGAATTGCCCCAGGAAGCATAGCAGGCCAGTGGCAGAGCTGGGACTCCAACCCAGGTCTCTTGTCACACAGTCCTGTGATTTTCCTACTATTTCAAGCTGCTTTTCAGTCTCTATTTCCTCCCTAAATTAAACCAGTGTCTTGAAGGAACACTTAATAATGACTCCAAGATCTTGTGTTGTACTCTCGCAAACATTTAGTACAGTGCTCTGCACACAGTAAGTGCTCAATAAATACTATTGATTTGATTCTCTGATAGCTCAGACCTCTGATGAGTCTCAGTAATTCCGGCACTTCCACATAACCAATCCATCAACCTATGGAACTTACTGAGTACTTACTGTGTGCAGAGCACTACACCAAGCTCTTGGGAGAGTACAGTATAACAGGATAATGGACATTTATAAGATTCCATATCACCTGGAAGGAAGCCAGCCACCTTGGGGAGAATACCTACTGGAACTGAGTGAGTGGTATGAAAACAAGCTTCTTATGTCCTTTCCTGCCCTACCGAATCATGTTTGCGCAGATTTTTAAATTCTTGTTACTTTCCCCTAACGGTTTTAGTTTTTTTCTCTCTTGCTAGATTGCAAGTTGTTTGATAACAGTAGTATCTGTTAAGTGCTTACTATGTGCCAAGCATTTTACTAAAGCACTGAGGTAATACAAGATAATCAGTTTACATATGGGTCTTACATTTTAAGTAGGAGGGAGAACAGGGATCAAATCCCCATTTTATAGTAGAGGAAATTGAGGTCTAGAGACTTATCCAAGGACACATAATGTAATGTGGAGCCAGCATTAGAACCCAGTTTCTTGGACTCCAAAGCCTATACTCTTTCCACTAGGCCATGCTGCTTTTCTTGATGGCAGGTTCCATATCTGCAAAGTATAATGTACTCTTCCCAGAACTTGATATAGTGTTCCACACAAAGAACGTAATGCATATTCTTGACCGGTTGACTCTCCATCATATATTTGTAGCTTGGATTCTTTTTCTATAAATGCATTACCTTCAATTCGCATGCAATAAAACTCTGCTGCCAGTTTTCTGCACATTTACTCTGGTTGATAGTTTCTTCTTGCTTGCTTATTCCCTTCTGCACTGCATTTCTACACCCAATCGCATGTGAAGATTTGGAAATTTCAGAGCAATTACCCTCTGCCAGTTCATTTATGAAATGTTTATGAAATCAGTCCATAAACAATTGGAAGAGCCCACTATTTACACTTTTCAATCCTGATGAATACTTACGTGTCCATGACTCCATACACTACATTTTCTATATTTTTGCCCATTTTTACCCATGTGAGAAAATTTTCTCCAATCCCATGAATATGCAGCTTTTCTAAAAAGATTTATGTGTGGAAGGCAATCAAAACCCATTTGAAAATCTAAATGTATTGTGTCCACTGTTTCTGCTCTTTCCACATGATTACTGACCCCTGCAAAGAATTCAGTGATGTTCCAGCATGCTTTTTCCTACAAATTAGAGACAAACTATCAACTATAAAAAAACATACAGAGCTGTGAAATGATAGATTTATTACCTAAAGAACCATCCTCTCTTAGATGTGTAAGGAAACTCACAATCTCAGACCTTGTAGATAAAATATGAAGGGTCTTTCTCCTATTTCAGATATAATTTAAAAGCTCACATTTCATATTGAATTCAATTTAAGTGCTAGACACAAAATACATTGATTCCTTATAATATGGATTGCTACAGGGTGCTTTGGGGACAAGATGCTGACAGACCTTCCCATATCCTTAGGCAGGGATCAAGTACTGCTTTTTTTTTTTCTAAATTACCTTATTCTTTGGCTCAACTGCAGAGGCTAGACTAGACCCCTGAATTTTCTGGACCCCAACCTACCTATTCATTAAAGCCCTACTTTTCTTTTAGTTCATGCTTCCTAGGCTAGATGCCTGTCAGTCTTCATATCAGTCCCCCACATTAATCTGTGCTAAAGGCAGCTAGGGAGTTATTAGGTGCCTTTTTTCCCCATCACCCTATGTTACTGGCTGACAGCTTTAATAGGCTTTTGTAACATCACCCCATATTTCCCAGACTGCTCCCTTCTTGACTCTTTCTAAAGATGATGTTCCAACACCTCCCTGGGTAGTCTGTTCTATTATCTGACTGTCGGTAGAGTCAGTAAGTTATTAGCTCATTGAAACAGTTATTAGCTATCTGAAAGAGCACAGGAAAGGGGGTTTCAGAAGTTCTTTAAACCCGTGTGCAGAGAATGTGCATAAAGGGAAGATGAAAAAATGTCTTCAGAAAATTTTTCATATAATAAAGGACACAATCAACTCAAACTTTAAGGGACTTTGATGTAGAAACTTAGAAGCCAGAAAGGTAAGTCAAATGAGATTTGGAAGGTGACTTTAGAAGTAAGAATAGGCCAATTGATATTGTTTTTTAATTCCATTTGTTTTATTGTTCAGAAAAATATGGGGTGAGGATTTCAGATAGATTGTAAATGGATTTTTTTTCTCTCTCTGAATAAAGATTTACCATTTACTATCCATGAAAACCTGATGAGCCCCTTAGTTGTTTCCATTCAAGATAAACGATGTCAAATATACTGAAGAGTACAAATAGCATGGTGGGATTGTTCTATGAACAGATATGCAGTTGAGAGAGTTAAGAGTATTAATCAAAATATTCCTGTAAAAGAAAAACAGTGCCAAAAACAAAGTGCTTAAGAAAGAAAAGCTACGAAGGGCATGGTTGCTGCATTTGATCCAAATCAGCTAAAGATAATCTTGTTTAGATTTCTCAAGGGTAACGGCAGAAATATAGCATACCCAAGTTAATACGACTGTTGGCTCTAGACTTTAGGTTGTAAACTCCTCGTGGGCAGGGAAAGTGTTTACCAACTTTGTGGAATTGTACTCTCATAACCACTATTACAGTGCATTGCACACAATAAATGCTCAGTAAATGCCATGGATTGATTAATTGGCTCTACTCCATTTAATTTGGATCAACCTTTTAAAAAGAACTAAATGTCTTTGACACATTTGTTTATATATTACTTTTTTAATAGCATTTGAGGTATAACCCAAAATTTATGTTTAATTAAGCCTGAATTCACTCATTAAATAAAAAAATTCTACCTCTAGCTATATGTAAACAATTCAAACCTGTGCACTTTCAACTCAGATGATAAACACTTTATGAACTCGATGAAATGAAGAAAAGAGTATCTCTAATGAACATGTGCTTCAGTGGCTCTCACTTTGAAAATGAAGCTAAAACTAAGTGAAAGAAATAAATCAGCAGTTCAGAACCACTGGCATCTACTTATTACGTCACCATCCATTCTTTTATTGAAAGAAAGAGAAGGTTCAAGGTGGTATAAATTTTGTAATAAATAACCATTTCATTGTTATTTAAAGTGCTACTTCTAAATTGGAAAGCAGCAAAATGATTAAATCTACATCTAGGGCGTAGACGTACGATCTGATTCTACCGGGGCCTTCTTTATTCCAGCTAGATCATCTGTGCGGTTATTACGCCAAGTAAAATTAACATAGGTTTCCAACTCATCCACAGAGCTGCCACTGAAATCTTGGAGGGCACAGTTTTTCTTTGGTAAAATGAACTTAATAAATGTGACAAATGATAGAAAAGTTGCAATCAGGATACATCCATTAACCTTGATTTGACTTTAGAAGCTGACCTGAGGTATTTGCATGGGAATATTCATATATGAGAGTCCATTACAACTCTAGCATAGTATATCATATCCAAAATGAGAAAATTATTCTCAAAAATGATTAATGATTCTAATAGCAAATACTGTCACTCAGAGTTTCTGAAATTTGAAAATATGTAGCATTCCAGAAACTTTCAATTCATGTTTTTTCCCATCTTCTATACTGAACAACAAGACCACCAAATAGTGAACAAACTTGTACTCTTTTAAAAGCACTGTAGCTTTAGTCATGAAATCGTGCACGGTGTTATTTCTAGAATAAATGCATGAGACCCTGTTCAATGTGTGGATAAAATTAATCTGCCCTAGGAGTTTTGAAAAAAAATAAAGGGAGTTTTAAACAAACATTATATGCTCTATTTAAATGAAAATTCTGTTTATTAATGAAAACACTTTTATGCATGAGCTTTAAAGCCAGAAAGCAAAAAGGATAACTGATGTTATTATGCCATTGTTTGACGAGGTATTAGCTGAGAACAGTATGGTTTTAACCCACATTTAACGAAAGTAAGATGGTACAGAAACTTGTCATATTAAAAGAGCAAAATTATATCTTCTACCAGATAAGAGCAGACAATGATAATGATGTCACAATTTACCCTTTGAAAAAACATTAATTTTTAAACTTCAAGTCATCTTGCCCAAATTATAGGAAGCATCTAAAGTCATCACCACATGAAGAAGTTATTATGTCATCCAAATTTGCATAGGCAATTGCAAGTTAGTATTCTTGCATGAGTTGCATTATTATACAATACAGACTTATAGCACCAACCTCTGAATTACAGGACATTGTGTTCCTGGAAGGGGGCACACTTGTAGTTTTGAAAACTCATGGTAGAAAAATGGTCCTTCTCTGACTTTACTTTTAGTGATTCTTCTCCACTCAAACACCAGCATCTAGTCCCTTGCTAGTAAACATGAGCTTAGACCAGCACCATAACTTGAAATTTTGAACACTAGATTTTGAGCACTGTTTGTACTTGTTATCCAGCTATGTGAATATCTTGTAGTTAAATGTTTCTACCCTGAGGGATTTTTTTTTTTGGTATAGTATAAATTTAATAGTATTTCTGAATAGACAACTTCTCTTGGGGTTTCATTTATCTACAGCATACAAACATACCATAATGAAGTATCTAATTATTGAATTTGGCCTATATGTAACTAAGTTAAGGAGATTTAGTATTAGAATTTCTGCTTATACATGTATAAATGAAGCAATTCACTTCAAATGGCAGGCAGTGATTGTGTTGCAGAGGGTATACTTTATGTCAGTCTGGAGTTTGTACTCACCCATTACTGTGAGGTCTGCAGAGGCACTAATGTTCTCATTTTTGTAGGTAACAATACATGTGTATGTCCCAGAATCATCATCCGTTACATTGGAGATAAGCAAGTTACTGCCACCTAACAAAGAATACTTTTTGGTCCTGTGAAAAAGAAAATTGTGAGATTAGGTTATTATTAGACTCCCAAACCCTAAAAAGCCAAGATAATTTTTATATGGTAATTTTCCAGGGACAAAATATGTCCCTTCTTTATTCTGTACTTCCCAAATACCTAGGACAATGCACTACACCACTGGGGTAGATACAAGTAAGTCAGGGCGGGCAGAGTCCCCATCCTGCATGAGACTCACAGTCTAAGTAGGAGGGAGAACAAGGTACTGAATACCCATTTTACACATGAGGAAACTGAGGCCCAGATAAGTAAAGTGACTTGTTCAGGGTTACACAGTAGTCAAGTGGTGGAGCCGGGATTAGGACTTCCATCCTCTGACTTTCAAGCCGGTGCTCTTTCCTCTGGGCTACACACTGCGTTCCATAAATGCAGAAACACAGAACCAAGACTTGAAAACCTACAAAGTTGTTTCTAATATTCTTTTTAACAGATTTTAAGGGGCTTAGTATAAGTTAAACAAATCAATCAATAAATGCTATCTCTAATCTTCTAACTCCAATCTTAAAAAGACTATTAATTCAATGAAAAGACTCTCTCAATTATTCTGTCTAGTATCAGTGACATAAGAGAATCTGGGTCAGACTCAATGGTCCATTTCAACAAGGATTCTGACTCAGACATCAAAAAAAATGCTTGAAGGAACACTATGATGATTCTCAAGATTAAAGAGATTTCTAATATCCCTAACAATCATTAATCTGTCTAAATATTTTTGAGCCACGTAATAATTCCAGCCTTTCTATCCAATACTTTTCTTGTAGTCCTGGAACGGAAGCTCAGGAAGGTACCCACACTTTGCTTCCTGACAGGAAATCATTTGGGTTAAACTTCTTCCACATTGGATGATTAGGTGCAGCTGCCAAAGCATGCAAGAGGAGCAAATTACAAAGCAGAAATAATCTGTCTAAGCCTAAGGATGTAATATTTGATAGCTTGCAGGTGTTCACCTTGCTTTTTTTGCAACCTGTTTTATATTCACATTACCAGGGTAGTTGAAGTTTTATTACCTTGATTTGGGGTGCACACACCTCCTCTCCTACTTCTAAGTCCCTCCATCCCTTTTTACAGATGGAAAACCACTGATCTGCTCATCTTCAAATGAAATGTGGTCTGAAATCAAATTTTCTCCAGGAGGCATTAATCTTTCATCTAACCATCCTATATTCCCATAACTGCCACTTCCTTACTTCCACATTACCCAAGCACCAGGAACTTACTTGGGAACTTACTTCCCCCTGTAGCTCTAATGTGCATATTTTTATGCTCTGTTGCTTCGTCCTGCTTTGAATTTAATGTCATATAATTAATTTAATGTCTAATTTAAAATTTAACGTCTGTCTTCCCCACTATGTTTTCAGCTTCATGAGAGCCAGGATACTGTCTACTGTAAACTCCCAAGTGTGAGGTACACAGCACTATGCACAGTAGGTGCTCAATAAAAAAACAAACTATCAATTGATTGATTGATAGATATACATATAGAGTTTCATTTCAACCCATAAATCCCTGTATACATCTGTTTTTGGTTCTCTTTGAGATTGTTTCCCAAGCCTGTACAACTTCACTGCAGTTGAGCTTTGCCATAGTGTTTCAGTTACAGACCAAAGAATGAGGACTTTCCACGGAAGAAATTTACTATTTAAACCCTCCTTTATATTAGGTCTCTGGAAGTCAAGCCTAATTACTTAGGCAAGGAGTTCTTTACTTGCATCTAAAAAGCAAAGTAGGAAATGAACGATTGTCTTGCTAGAGGTGTGTACTCTAAGGCCACAGTGACTGTCTACATTCTGTTTTTGAATGCTAACAAAGAAATATCATAAGATACCTGATGTGGATCACTTCATCGCCTCGCAGCCAAGTAAAGCTTGGTGGAGGAAACCCAGACACGCAACATTCCAGAATGGCATCTCTCCCTTCAATAGCAACCACATTGGTTGGCCTCTGGAGGAAAATCTGCTGTCTGTGCAAACCTGGATCTATAAAAAGGAAAGCAAAGGGTTATTTCACTGTTATTACAATATTACACAAATTAGAACTGCATCTAAGATAAATAAAATACACAAAGGATACTATTCCAGTGATAAAGATAGAAGAGAGGCTAATAATAATAACAATAATAATAATAGCATTTGTTGAACTCTTAGTATGTGTTAAGCACTGGGATAGATACAAGTAATTTAGGCTGGACACAGTCTCCATCCTATATGGGGCTCACAGTCTAAGTAGGAGGAAGAACGAGGTATTGAATACCCATTTTACAGATGAGGAAACTGAGTCACAGATAAGTAAAGTGACTTGCTCAGAGTTACACAGCAGACAAGTGGTAGAGCCGAGATTAGGACCTCCATCCTCTGACTCTCAGGCCTGTGCTCTTTCCACTGGGTTACACCCTGCGCTCCATAAATTCAGAAACAGAACCCAGACTTGAAAACCTACATAGTTGTTTCTAATATTCTGTTTAACAGATTTTAAGGGGATTAGTATAAGTTTTTTGTGTGCAAAGATCATGTTTTATTTCTTATGCACCTTCTTCATCATAGATGTATCTAGTTCAGCTTAGAATGCAGATACTTTCTGTACTTGTGGGAATTCAATAAATACTTTTGATGAGGACAACGACCATTCTATCAAAACACATCTCTCATAGGCAAAATTTAGAAATAATTGATTTCTCAATGCCCGAAGTTACACACCACAATCCTGTAGACCATCAGATGCTAAAACTGAAGTTTATCTAGAAGATTTACATGTGAACAGAAAATTGACTTTTTTTATTTGCATCGCAAGAAGCAAATAGACACTTCACCATTAGAGAGTTTGGTCTTGAATACAAATCAAGAGATTTTAGTCAATGTCTGTCTCATATGCAAGTAAAATATGAAACCACAGACCACATGATACTTTCAAGATAGAACCTAATAAAGGATCAGGGCAATATTAATTACAATGTCTGTAAAAGTCAATACAATTGACTCTTCATTCAAAATCCTGTTGTGACTGAGAAGGATGTGGAAACCCAAATTTTGTGGGGGCATTTCACATCTGTTTTTAGTTATTTCAGAAACCAAAATAATTTATCTTCATAATGAAATGTGTTATTTCCTGTTTAACCAGGCTTACAGAAAAATATCTCCAGATTGGAACAACAAATGATTGAAATATGTTTTTCATGCACCTTACACACAGTGTGTCTTCAACAGAAAGTGGAAATGACTGTAGTAAAGATATGAAAAGGTGAATTAAGAGAATGCTTTGGTGTATATATCTAGTAACAGAAATTCTCCTCAAGCAACCAACCCCCTTAGTGGGTGTGAGGTGAGATGACCAATGAAAGGGACTGAAAGTATGTGTTTTGACACAGCAGTACAGAAGGTCATTACTCCCACTCCTATAGATTCACCGTCACTAACATATTTTCTGTCTCTTCCTTAACACATATCCCGTCTCGGCTTGTGCCCCACTTTCCCTAATAATTTAAGGGACTGAAAGTATGTGTTTTGACACAGCAGTACAGAAGGTCATTACTCCCACTCCTATAGATTCACCGTCACTAACATATTTTCTGTCTCTTCCTTAACACATATCCCGTCTCGGCTTGTGCCCCACTTTCCCTAATAATTTTTTAGGTCCCCACTCTCCAGTTTGTGAATGTCAAGTTCAAAATGGGGTGTGGGCCAGGAGAAGAGCAGGAGGAACTTTGGAAAGGGAAAGAGTTAGGGAAATTCTTATGGGGACCTTCAATTGGTAGCCCATTTACAACATGTTCAGCCCTTCATATAAGGCCTTTCTTCCCATCTCTGAAGTGGGCAACAGGAACCACAACAGAGGGAGGCTTAGGACCAAACCTGTACATAACCTAGTGAAAAGAGCACAAGACTGGAATCAAGAGCCCTACATTCTAATACTGGCTCCTCCACCTGCCTGCTGTACACCTTGGACAAGTCACTTAATTTTTCTGTACCTTAGTTTCCTCATCTGTCCACCATTGCCTGTAGACTGTGAGTCGTTTGTGGGACAGGGATTGTGTCCAAACTGATAATTTATCCCAGAGCCTAATTTAGCACAGTGATCATCACCACTTAAATACCACAATTTTTCTCAAAAACTGACATAAAAATTTCAGCACAATATCAGAATCTTCTGAAAACTGGGACAGTTGGCCAAACTATTCTTGGATGTTTGAGACATTTACCCTGGGGGATTTCTCTACAATCTCCTGAAACCATAAATTTAGTGATCAACAAATGCACCTCCAGCAGTGCCCTGCTCCTCCTCCTTTGAGCACAGCCACATTTGACTATGTCTCCAACTTAGCAGCATGAGAGAGAACAGCAGCTTAGTGGTTAGAGGCCGGGCTTGGGAGTCAGAGCACGTGGGTTCTAATCCCGGCTCCACCACCTGTCTGCTGCGTGACCTTGGGCAAGCCACTTAATTTCTCCATGCCTCAATTACCTCATCTGTAAAATAGGAATTAAGACTGTGAGTCCCACATGGGAAACCCGATTACCTTGCAATGCTTGGCACAGAGTAAATGCTTAACAAATACCATAATTATCATTATTATTAGCATATAATCAACAAAATGAGTCCTTATTTGAATAACCACATAGTTAAAACAAATCTTCAGACTTGGACAGAAGTTTCTGCTTTCTGTTCCCTCGACTTTTACTACAGAATAAATAAATACATATGAAGTTTGGAGACAACCTGCTTGAAGGAAAAATGGAAAATTCATTTAGCAACAAAATAAGGAGCCCCTAAATTTTCATTCAAATGCAAAAAAAAAATCAAGATACTTTTTAAATGACAAAAATCTTCTTTAATATATTTCAGAGTATCACTTCATTTTAACTACCTATTTTGTTTTTGACTTTTAAAGTACTTTTTCATCGATAGATACTGAATTAAAGAAAAACTGGGTGGGGAAAAATATAAACAGAATGGAGAAACTACATAAATACCAAATCACTGATACTAAGTTTAAATACTAAATTCCTGGGCAAATGTACCTAAGATTTAAAGATTTTCCTTTAAAAATCCCATAAATAAAATAAGATTTTGAGTTATGATTTGGAAATTCTGATGAGAGGTTCTTATTGACTTAATTGATTTTAGTAGAGACCTAGCCAGAGTTATGGTATCCAAAGAATACAGTTTTCTGGGGGCTTTCAATAGATTTAAAAAAAAATTTCTTCTCACTTTCCTAGGGATTTAGGATGAAGAAATGTTGATGGTGGTACATGACAGTGCTGGTAGGCATGGGCTAGGCTCAGCAGGCAGGAGAAGGCACCATGATGTATTTGTGCCTCCTGGAAAATATATTTCGCTGGTGCCAACAGAAATATATTTCCCTATTGTATCAATTTTACATTAACACTAGAGAGCTCTGATTCTTTTAATGTGTCACTAGTGTAATGGAATGTTCATAAGAACCCAGTCATATTTCTAAATTTGATTAAAAGAGATCTAGATTCATATGGACTAAAACCCAATTTTACTTTTTCCTGACAGTGAGGAATGGCCAGCCTAATTCTCTGACCTAATCTCACTGTCATGCCTAGTGCCTGAACTGTTAATCCTGCTGAGAGGGCCAGAGTTATATGCGAGCAATAATAGAGAAATCGGTCATTAAAGTGATACTGATCTCTCTGTATACAGAATGCATTAAAGGCTATAACCACTATATGGTCACTTGTTGCCTTTTTTTCAGATGGAAATTCAGTGCTGGTTTAGCAGAAGCTGTTCTATGTGATAGGGATGGGTGCTGATATGTAATAATAAGGTAAAAGGATAACAACACTGATACTGGGTTCCATTAATGCAATCTTCTTACTGCAATACTTGTGAAAATGAGGGCACCCGCCACCTCTCCCTTTGGGGATTTATTTTTTACATTTAATTTCTAGAAAGATGTTTGCTGAAAATCAGCTTCCCCTTGTTCTCCAAATGCCTTTAGCCAAGAGTGAGGGGGAGAAAATAGAAATATAAACCACCCCCATTATAGCAAGAGGGACACAGGGAAGGAATTTTATTGGAGTTACCCACTATCCATTCAACAAGGATTTTTGCCCCCACATTCTTTGTGACTCCCCCATGACTCTGTGAAAATCTTTCAAGCACTATTTTTAAAATTTCTGTGATATAACCAGGCTTTCTATGAGCTTACTTCAAGACCTCGATTTTACACGTTCACCCTTATACAAAAACTTTATCTCACAACCCCTCAAAATTGTGATTCTGTTCTTAAAAAATTATTTTTGCCCAGTCAAGAGGAAGATGAGAAAAATGATGATGTTGGTAAAATCCAAAAACCAGTAAGAACCCAATTATAAGATCTGAGCATTTTTACAAAATATTTTCTTTTTTAATCTGGGTAGATTTTTTAAGTGGGGGAAGACACAGCTGAACAAGTCAGTAGCACAGCCTTGGTCCCTTTTTCCTCCTCTTTTGTGATTTTTTAATTAAAATTATGCTATAGTGCATTTTGAAGTGAGCTATCAATTATTATGGTATGTACTCATATTATGGTATTTGTTAAACTTGTCTTATATGTTGTGCACTGTTCTAAATGCTGGGATAGATCAAAGTTTATCAGGTTGGACACAGTCCCTGACCCACATGGGGCTCACTAAGTATGAGTTAGAACAGGCAAAGAATACCCCATTTTACAGATGAGTACACTGAAACCAATCATTTGGAAAGTTAAGGTTGTTGCAATACACTGTTGTTATTCCCTCTGATTGTTTACCAAATAGAAGAGTCAATTTAAAACATGCCCAGCACTCTACAGCTAGATCTCAATATTTGCATTTTTTATCTATATCACCACCCTTTTTTCAGCTTTGCCTCATAAATTTCAGCTTGAACTATGTGCCCACAATCTGGGCCTTTACAGATACTTCTGGAGAAAAGTGTCCTGATATTAAAATGATTCTCGTTCCTATTTTGGTTGTTGGGATATCTTTAGAAGAAAAAAAAAACAATCCAATCTAGAATTATCACAAAAAATTGAATGCATGTCATAAAAATAAGTTGTAATTTGGTCCCATGCCTAAAGGCTTTGAGCTAGGGGAGAAAGGAGTCATTTTTAATAGTCATTAGTAACTGCTGTAGAGTTCTATTATTTCTGTTCTGTCCTATAATTAATTTGGTCCCCAAAGTGACACAATGTCTCTCCAAATATTCCCATATCTGTGCCTTTTCATTTTCCTTCCATGCATGCAAAACATTGCTATATTTCTTGGCAATTAAAGTCTATTTTTGATTCATTTTGGGGGATGGTTTCACAGTAGGTTTATATAGGTCTGAAAAAATATGTTTTCGTTTAATTTACAAACAAGAAACCAAATGTTTTCATTATGATGTGCTAATGTTAAGTTAAATAATCCAAAAGTCACAATTTTTGAATATCAGTGAAGTGTGGGTTTAGAATGTATTACACTATTGAAAACATTTTTGATTTAGGCATGGATTTTCATTAAAGATATGTGGAGGGCTGTTTGTTGAGAAGTTTTGTCCCTATCTATAAATTCCCACTTAGTCTATGCAATCTCTAATTTGGAGGTTGAAAAATGCTAATTTCATCTCATAGTCAAATTTTATATTAAAATATGGATCAGATATACAACTGTTCTTAATTTTGAATGGACTTTGAGTTTCTGAACCATATCATTTTTTGTCAAGGTACTATAATCTTCATCACAGCAAGAAAGGGTGACTTTGGAAACCCCGAGAGTACAATTTCACCTCCATTCTTAAAAAGGATAAAAAAGTGAGCTGAATTTATGACAGATTTATTAAACTTTAGGGAGCTTCAAAAATGGAGATTTAAATAATGAGTATTTTAGACCAAAAAAAGAATAATACATGGCTACCCCTGTATAATCCCAAATCTATCAGAATTTTTAACCCTATTAATTCAAGTTTGGTGCCCTAACTTCCAAGATAACAGGCATCCTATCTTTAAGAATCAAGATCATCATCATTATCAATGATATTTATTAAGCCCTTATTGTTTAAAGCACTGTACTAAGGTCTTGGGAGAATACAACAGATTTGTTACATGCTTCACCTGCCCACAGTGAGTTTACAGTCTAGAGTGAAAGACAGACATTAAAGTCAAACCCTTCACAATTTAATCTACATTTTTTACTTTAGAAAGAGTGATTTTTCTCCTTCTGTCTAAAGAAGGTCTAAATATCCAGAATCCTAACATGTGATTAAGAGAGAAATTATTTTGATATGAAATTAGCCCAAGACTTTAAAGTTGGAACTAGCAAAAGGTGTAAATGTTGGGTGAAAATAGGCTCATTTTCTGATGTTATGTGACAATAAAGGAAATATGTAGTGACTTGAGGAGAGGAGAAGGATGAAATAGACTTTTCTGGTTCATAATAGACACTGCAAAACTGTGTCAACACATTAAATGTATAGGTCAGGACTTAAAAATTTTTTGGTGGAGGGAGAAAGCTAGAGAGAAGTGTAAGTGAAAGAACTAGGAAATGGTTCCTCATATGACAAGATGGGTTCCAAATACTATTTTAATTATTAAGCCACAGTAAGGAAGTTTAAAAGAAACAGTTTTCTGTAGAAATCATGATTTGGGCAAGAACTTTAAAACAGCACATTGTATTAAAGGGGAAAGAGGTAGAATATAAAATGTATTTTACTAAAATATTGGGTGCTGTCTTACATGTGACAAAACACCAACTGTTTCTTTTATCTTGTTGCTCCAATTTTTAATTCATTTTAATGAATGTTTACCCCTCTATAAGCTCCCTGGGTGCCGGGATCATGTATTCCAATTCTATTGTATTGTATACTCCCATACACTTAGTTCGATGCTCTGCACACAGCAAGCACTCAAATACCATTGATTGGTCGATTTGTGTCTATTGCATTTTGGGCCTTTCTCAATAAATGAAGTACCACTTATAATTCAGACACCTCTATTCAAAGAAATATACATTAAAAAGTGCAACTGATTCCCCAACCACAGTTTTATCCATATTGTGTTTGGTAAATTTTCAATGTTGCCAAAAACCAAAGAAAATAGAGGCTAAAAAATAATGAGGATAAATAACTTGAGCAGTCAGTATTAATGTCTTAACATAGGGCTATTATTATTTGAAAATAGAAAATTAACAATTTTGAGACAATGAATTATCCAACTGGAACTTTCTCAAGTTTTTCTTCTTTTTTTTCTTTCATTTCAATACACAACCGATTTGTTGTAAGCCATGTTTGGGATGTGTTACACTTATACATTAAATCATTTCTCTTTATGCTGATTGAAGAAGCATAAGGATACTGAGAACTCCTCTCTGCATATAGTAAGCACTCAGTATTCATTTAATCATATTTATTCAGCGCTAACTATATGCAGAGCATGTACTAAGTCCTTGGGAGAGTACAATATAACAATAAAGAGACACATTCTCTACCCACAATAAATACCATGATTGATTGATTGTTACTGCAGAATGATATCCCCATTTTAGATTTCATTTTTGAATGCATTTAGTGTAGAAAAATAACAAGATGTGCCATGAAATCAAGTCTTCTTAACACGTTTCCTTTTCTTTCCAACTATTTCATTAATAGTCTCAAGACCCCTAAAAAGAATAGCTGCATCCCCAAACCTAAATCCTAGCAGCTATAAGTACTTTCTGTTATGAAATGAACAGGGCTCACCACATAGCAAACATAGCACTCAGCACTTAACAAATATCATTATTATTATTATAGCATTCCAAAATGGTTAAAAAGGAGTTTTCTCTTTGCAATTCTGTTCAGAAACACAGAAAGGAGACACACTGTTGGATAACACAGAGGGGCAGTGTGGCTTAGTGGAAAGAGCCTGGGCTTGGGAGTCAGAGATTGTGGGTTCTAATCCTGGCTCCGCGACTTGTCAGCTGTGTGACTTTGTGCAAGTCACTTCACTTCTCTGTGCCTCAGTTACCTATTTGTAAAATGGGGATTAAGACTGGGAGCCCCACGTGGGACAACCTGTACTTTGTATCTGCTCCGATGCTTAGAACAGTGTTTGGCACATAGTAAGTGCTTAACAAATATCATTATTATTATTATTATAACATTCAGCGTGCAACTGGAAAGGCAATTGTACTAAAGAATCAAGCCATCATTGGCATCTACTGAGCACTTTACTGTGTGCAGAATACTGGACTAAGCACTTGGGAAAGTACAGTACAACAAAGTATACATGTTCCCTGCCCAGAATGGCCTTTCGGGTCTATAGTATAGAGTCTGCCCTCTGCAACATCCAATCCTTACAAGCACGGCAGCATAGTGTAGTGGATAGAGCAGAGGCTTGGCAGTCAGAAGGTCATGGGTTCTAATCTAGGCTCCGTTACTTGTCTGCTGTGTAACCTTGGGTTAGTCACTTAATTTCTCTGTGCCTCAGTTACCTTATCTGTACAAAAATGGGGATTAAGAATGTGTGCCCAGTGAAGTTCGGAGACTGCGTCCAACCTAACATATCTACCACAGCCCTTACGACAATGCTTGGCACAGAGTAAGTGTTTAACAAGTACAATACTCATTATTATTCACACAGCTCCTTGTGAAAACTCACTGAGAGTAATTTTTGCCCAAAGCCCTCCTTCATATTTGTCTTGTCTTATGCTGTCGAGGCATCTCCGACCTGCAATGACTCCATGGACATCTCTCCCACAATGCCCCATTCTCCATCTGCAATCATTCTGGCAGTGGATCCATAGAGCTTCCTTGGTAACAATACAGAAGTGTTTTACCATTGCCACCTTCCCTGCAGTAAACTTGAGTCTTCACTCTCGACTCTCTCCCAGGTCTCTGCTGCCTAGCACAAGTGAGTTCTGACTTGTAGCAGATTGCCTTCCTCTCACTAGCCTCTTTCCAAGCTAGGAATGGAGTGGTATATGTTGACTCTCCCTCCCATAGCCGAGACTGGTAAAGGACTGGAAACTCTCCAGGTGTGATCCTGAGAGGGGACTTCATATTTGGGAAAAGTGAAATTTCTCACTAAATCAATTCCATGGTATTTCTGGCCTTTTTCCTTATCAATTTCATTTCTAGTGTTAATGACAGAATATAAAATCAACACTGCCCTAAAATCTGGGTTGGAAGATCTTGGAGGCAGGGATTGTGTCTATCAACACTACTACATTTTACTTTTCAAAGTGGTTAGGATAGTGCTCTGCACACAGAAAGTACTCAATTTCACTGAATGATTGATAGTGAGCAAAATCATATTTCCAACCAGGAGAAGTTAATTCTAGTCACACTTGCATCACTTGCATTTGAACTATATATTCAATCTGTCACATAATCCTGTCACTTTTACATTCACAACATTGCTAAAATCTCTCCTTTTCCCTCCATCCAAAGTGCTACTTCACTGAACCAAGCACTTATTCTATCTTGCCTTGATACTGAACCAGACTCTGCTCTGACCTCCTTGCCTCCTGTCTTTCCCCACTCCAGTTCATACTTGTCTCTGCTGCCCAGATCATTTTTCTAAGAAAACATTCAGTCCAAATCTCCCCTTTCCTCAAGAATCTCCAGTGGTTGTCCATCCACCTCCAAATCAAACAGAAATGCCTTACCATTGGCTTTAAGGCACTCAGTCAGTTTACCCCCTTCTATATTATCTTGATGATTTACTACTACAACCTAGCCAGCCTGCATACTACACTGCTCAAAAATCAACTTACTGTATCTCGATCTTGTCCATCTTGGCACCGAACCCTCACCCATGTCCTCCCTCTGGCTTGTAATGCTCCCTGCCTACATATACTCATTTCACCATTCTCTCCACCTTCAACGCCTTATTAAAATCACACCTTCTCCAAGAAGCTTTCCCCAGTTAATCCCTCTTTTTCCCTACTCCTTCTCTCCCTTATGTGTCACCTATGCACTTGGATCTTTACCCATTAAGCATTTGATATTTGCCCCACTTTAAACCCATAACAGCCTTAATTCATTTACTTATATTAAAATCTGTCTCCCACTCTAGAATGTAAGTTATTTGCCGGCAGGGAGTGTGTCCACCAATTCTGTTGTATCGTATGTACTCTCCCAAGCACTTAGGAAGTGCACACAGTAAGTACCACTGATTGATTTGGTTTAGTTCAAATTGCTGCAGGAAGTAGACATTCTTCCCATGAACTTCTATCGTTTTTAAACAAATTTAAATCCTGGACATTCACCTAGATTGTGACCTTTATTTTAATTTGACCAATTTAGAAGCATGGAACTTTGGGTACTCTTTCTACACAGACATCTATTTACTATTTTCACTCTCATTTTAACCTCTGGACTAACTGGAAGCAAGAAGGAGAGGTTGTCTCTGACAGGATATTTTCTATCCATTAAGAATTATAGCACAGTTTGCGATCACTTATAAATGAGCAGATATGTGGTTTTATAGCTTGTTAATTATAAAGGTAAGGGACTACTTTATTGTAACCCATGTGAAAGGTTCAGTAGCTAAGAAATTTGGGGTTCTAGAATGAAGGAATTCGGCATTCAGAGATGGAAAACTTTTATGGTATCTATCAACCAGTGCCAAAGAGAATGAGATGCAAACAGGTATGGATACCAGGGCCTGAAATTACTTCATGTAAAGACGATCTCTATCCCATAAAATGGCAATAGGAGAAGAATTCCATACCTGACAAAATTCTGACTTCTGCATCATTTCCACTTCTCAAACTAGCCGGATTTTTGGCAAGGCATCTGTAGATCCCACTGTCGCTTGTTTGAAGTCTACTAATCTGTAAAGCTCCAGAGGGTAAGACAATTATCCGCGTGTCACTAGGATTTAGGATCAGGTCCTCCTGGTTCTTCTGCCAGTGGATGTTTGGCATAGGTTCTCCAACTACTTCACACTTCAGTAGCACTGTGTCTCCCATGAAGGCTGTGACAGATTCTGTCTGAGAAAGAAACCTCAGTGGTCCTGGGAAGAAAAATAAAAAGTAATGTCAAAAAGGAAATTACAGGATGTAGGTGCAGAAAACATAAATGGCTTATTCTTTTGCTTTTTTTTTATTTTGCTAATCATCCATTCTCAAAAACTCTTATTTCCTCAAGGTTTAGGGGTCATAGTGACTGCTAAATGACTTGAAGAATGTCATTAATGAGTACAGTTTAGGGAAAGAAAATATGTATTGCCCAAGTAGAAAAAAGCAAACTGCTACCATTCAGGGCCAGCTTAAATAGCACATTTAGTTTTCCTATCACAGGAGGGTTATGTACTTGACAAATCCCACGGTAAGGAAAACTCAAGTTACAGCACAGGCATACCGTGTTCATGAATGCAAGAGTCAAATGTATCATATATACTCCATTGCTTCCTCTATCTATAAGCGTTTGCCTCCCCTGCTAAGCAGTTAGGTTCTTGAGTGCCCAACTTTATTCAGCTTCCATCCCTGACCCAATCTCAAGACTTTCCCAGAATCCAAGGATTATTATTATTTTTTTGTTTTTTTAATTGTATTGAAGTGCTTATTCTCTGCCAGGTGCTGTAGTAAGTGCTGGGGAAGATACAAGGTAATCAGATTGGACACAGTTCATGTCCCACAAGAGGCTTACAGTCTTGGTCCCCATTTTACAGGTGGGGTAACTAAGGTATGGAGAATTATTTTGCACAAACAAGTAGAGAGTGCAGATTAGAATGCAGGTGTTTCTAACTCACAGGTCCAAGCTCTATTTACTAGGTTATGGTGCTTCTCATTGACAGTTAGAAGTGAGAAACTACCAAAGTTTCTGTGTATAAACTGTCAATCATGTATTTAATCATGCAAAATTTCAGGCCAATCAGAAAGGATGCACTCTAAACAAATTTCAACCAAGTGATCATTTCTCTGTTTTTTGACTTCATGAGTCTAGGATCATTAACAGCAGGTGGAATATATTTGTTTTTTTAATTTTGTTTTTTTGGCAAAAGTACATGCAATTCATCAGGTGTAAGCAGGGTCTATGTAGTAACCCATTAGGTCTCCCTTTTATTTCCATCTTTCTCATTCTGTAGTTATTCTGCAATGACACAGATGCTCCACTATATGTTATTTGTTTTGATATCAAAATGGTGGAAGACATAACCAAAAAATTATCCGAAGTACATAAACTTAATTTAAAGAATATATGCCAGGCAATCATTCATATAATCACACTTACTGAGTGATTACTGTGTGCAAAGCACTGTACTAAGCACTTGAGAGAGTAAGATATAACAATAAACAGATACATTCCCAGCTCACAACAATACCTATGGGGCAGTATGTATGAATCATATTGGAATAGATGAAGGCACTAGATGATGAGTATTCGGGAAAACACAGGGTCCTTAAGGTGCATCAACCTATTTTCCTCTCAACTCTACAGATTTATTTGCACTCACTACATTTCAATTTTGTTCAGTTCTTCCAGGCACACATTTAAAGTAAAAATCTATATCTCCAGTAGATCTACTACTGGATGAGGACCAGAAAGATCAATTAATGTGTGCAATGGTTCATTGACCAGAGGCCTACTTGCAGACTTTTTCTTGCACAGTTTTGAGTCTAACAAGGCTCCACTTCTGACACACCTCTAGGGTGTACCATAACTACTAGAAATTTAACTGACCACCTTCAAAATCCTCCATTCACCTGACATTCAACTTAGTTAAACAGTACATATTCCATTTAATTAGTTAAAATGTGTTCTGGCTCTGGTGCAGAATTTGGATAAATGGATCTGTCTTTGTCCTCACAGTATTTTCCATTAAATAACCTAATTTTACCTGGATTCTTTGATTGAAAGTTACTTGGGGACAGAGTATGCTTTTTACCTCAAATACTGTCAAGTATCTTGTAGAGTGATCTGAACAAAATAAGTAAGCAACCTGGTCTAGTGGAAAGAATACAGCCCTGGGACTTAGAGGACCTGGATTCTAATCCTGACTCAGGTGCTTGCCTGCTGTCTGACCTTGAGCAAGTCAATTTACCTCCCTGTGCCTCAGTTTCCTCATCTGTAAAATGCAGATTCATTACCTGATCTATTTTGTACTACGACTGTGAGCCCATATGGGATAGGGACTGTGTCCAAGCAGATCATTTTGTATTTACTTCAGGCTTAGTAGAGTTAGTACTTGGCACATAGTAAGCGCCTAACCAATACCACAATTATTATTAAAGTAGGTGCTCAATAAATAATACTATTGCTGCTGATCATGACAGAATTTGACATGGTAATCCTAGTAGCTAGCTTGTCGAGGGCAGGGAATATGTCTGTTTATTGTAATACTGTACTCTCCCGAGTGCTTAGTACAGTGTTCTGCACACAGTAAGTGCTCAGTAAATATGACTAAATGAATAGCCCTCTCAGTGAATTTCAGTGAGCTGAGAAATAGCAAAGCCAGCATTCAGGATTCTAAATCTACATGGATTTATATCACTTTTTATTTTTTAAAAATGAATTGTTTGGAACTCTATTTGTAGCTTGTCTGTTGGAAGCAAATGTTTATAAATCCCCCACCCCACACCCAAAATAAAATCAACTCGTGTGGACATAAAACTTTAACTGGATAGAAATAAGGATGTTGTCTTTTTTATGGTGTTTTAAGTACTTACTATGCACCAGGCACTGTACTACAAATTAATCGGGGTGGACACTGTCCAAGACCCACAATGGGGCTCTCAGTTCTAATCCCCATCTTACAGATGAGGTAACTGAGGCAAGGAAAAGCGAGTGACTCGCCCAAAGTCACAAAGCAGACAAGAGGCAAACCTGGGATTAGAATCAGGTCCTTTTGACTCTTAAACTGCGCTCTATCCATGGCAATGCTGCCATCCTCTTCCATTCTGGCTCTGGAAGGCATAGCAATGTTTCTTCCAAAACCAGGGAGAGAGACACTTCTGTCTCCACATCCCCATCGTCAGATATGAAACCAGTTGCAGAGTAAAAAGCATTTCCTTCCAGGGTATTGGCGGTTTCCTTACCCACCAACCACTGAGCGGCAGCCCGTTATATCTCACACTGACATATGGAGAAGATATCAAAAAGGCAGCGTGAGGATTGCCAGAGCTCCAGAAGCAGAATATATGGAAGAACACAGCTCCTGCTTCCCTCTTGGCCAAGCTCCAAACAGCTTGTTCCCTCAGTCTGCATACTGTGGTTCATGCTGAATGGCATCTCTATGCTTGAGCTCTGAGAACTCTAGTCTTCCCGCTGCACAAGTCTGCAAAGAGTTTACCTCGGATTTTTTCTGGAATCTGGTGGGGAGAATTGATTTCATTATATTTTATTTAATAATAACTCAATGAAAATTAACAAAATAAAAATGATGAAATATATCCTTTTTTTTGTGTGTATGAGAATCATTTAAGGCCTCAGTTCAATCCAGAGGATTTGTGCATACTTTGTTCATGGTAAAATTCAGGTACAATCATAACTAAGCATACACAAAATTGAAACAACTCTAGCATATATTTAAATGAACAATGACAATACACCACGTGCTCAAATGGTAACTGTAAATGTACTAGCAAATATTAAGCTAATGGATGCATATATATTATATAAATTAATATTGCTATGTATTTAGTATATAATTAAAGGTATGTTTACACCAAAATAGCTCGTTTTCTCTCTCCCTTCCTTTCTAAGACTATTTGTGGTTGCACAAGTGTGTACGCTTATATTTGAAGGAATTTCTCACCTCATTTTTTCACCCTCCCCAAAATGAGGAACATAGGCTTTCTAAGTCATATATTTTAAGCAATTAGTCTACTATTAAAAAGCAGTTAGATGGTGCACATGAAAAGATTAATATCTACCATACCAGCAGCCAAACAATAAGAGTAAAATGTCTGATAGTATAATAGTAATAATAATAATGGTATTTGTTAAGCACTTACTATGTGCCAGGCCAGCACTAAATACTGAAGTAATAATACCTTGATTCACTATAGTGCTTTCATTACCAAAGCACACTCACATTAGTTCATTTAAACCCTCACAACAACTCTGTGAGGTAGGGAGACAAGGCAGATATTACTACCTCAATTACAGAGGGGGAAATTGAGGTACAGAGAAGTTAAGTGACTTGACAATGGTCACACGGCAGGCTAATGGCACAGCTCTGACTTGAACTCGGGTCCTCCGGCTTCTAGACCGATGCCCTGATGCTTCATCACACTGCTTTCCCTATGATTTTAAATGGCCACTATGGCTTGTACAAGAAATAACATCTAGTTAATATTCTTAATATACCTCCTACTTTTTTTACATTTTCACTATCAATCAACACTTATGCAACACTACTTAGACTTCTCTACCCAGACTTCTCTATCACCGTGGATGGCACGACCATCCTTCCCGTCCCGCAGGCCCGCAATCTCGGTGTCATCCTTGACTCGTCCCTCTCGTTCACCCCACACATCCTATCCGTTACCAAGACCTGCCGGTTTCACCTCTACAATATCGCCAAGATCCGCCCTTTCCTCTCCACCCAAACGGCTACCTTACTGTTACGGACTCTCGTTATATCCCGGCTAGACTACTGTGTCAGCCTTCTCTCTGACCTCCCTTCCTCCTCTCTCGCCCCGCTCCGGTCTATTCTTCACTCCGCTGCCCGGCTCATCTTCCTGCAGAAACGATCTGGGCATGTCACTCCCCTTCTTAAACAACTCCAGTGGTTGCCTATCGACCTCCGCTCCAAACAAAAACTCCTCACTCTAGGCTTCAAGGCTCTCCATCACCTTGCCCCTTCCTACCTCTCCTCCCTTCTCTCTTTCTACCGCCCACCCCGCACGCTCCGCTCCTCTGCCGCCCACCTCCTCGCCGTCCCTCGGTCTCGCCTATCCCGCCGTCGACCCCTGGGTCACGTCCTCCCGCGGTCCTGGAACTCCCTCCCTCCTCACCTCCGCCAAACTGATTCTCTTTCCCTCTTCAAAACCTTACTTAAAAATCACCTCCTCCAAGAGGCCTTCCCAGACTGAGCTCCTCTTCCCCCTCTACTCCCTCTGCCATCCCCCCTTTACCTCTCCGCAGCTAAAGCCTCATTTTCCCCTTTTCCCTCTGCTCCTTCACCTCTCCCTTCCCATCCCCACAGCACTGTACCCGTCCGCTCAACTGTATATATTTTCGTTACCCTATTTATTTTGTTAATGAATTGTACATCGCCTTGATTCTATTTAGTTGCCATTGTTTTTACGAGATGCTCTTCCCCTTGACGCTGTTTATTGCCATTGTTCTTGTCTGTCCGTCTCCCCCGATTAGACCGTAAGCCCGTCAAACGGCAGGGACTGTCTCTATCTGTTGCCGACTTGTTCATCCCAAGCGCTTAGTACAGTGCTCTGCACATAGTAAGCGCTCAATTAATACTATTGAATGAATGAATGAATACTTAGTGAATTTATATTTCCTGCAGAACACTGTACTGTGCACCTACGAGAGGACAATACAGTTAATTGACAAATTCTCTATCCTTGTGTTTGGAAAGATGACTTTTTACGGATGATTCTAGTTTATATTGCAAGTCCCTTCCCTGTAAAAATGCAATATTTATCATTCCCTGTCATTGGAAAAATTCCATAAACTATGTATAATGTAATTAACTACTGGCTTCATTACCAGAATGCCAATAGGTTTTATATGAATCTGCTGGCACTGTCAAAGGATGCGAACTGCAAATAGCAAAGGTAGTCGCACATTTGACATCTTCCTTTTTTTTGGTACAAAAAGTAAAGTTAAAATCATTAAGGCAAAGAATGGAAAGCAGTTAAAGCTACAGAAACATCTAAAAACAATGTTTGTGGAGTATAATGAGAAGAACTACAATCACAACAATAATAGAGGTAGTTCCCATTAAATTCCTTCAAAAAAGTTGATAGACAACTCCTTTAATTCAAAAATTAAGCAATACTGGAAATAAAGCATTTCATAATCCAGGTTTATTCCAGGATTTTCTCTGGAAGCCTCCTTTCCAGCTAACCTTTTTTTTTTTAATTTAATCAGAAAAAGCCATGCTCGTCTGATTTGCCTTTCAGCGCAGTTGGCAAACTATCAGGATCCCAATCTCTCCTACATAAGGCCTAATTATTAAGTAATTAAAGTTCACTTAATAAAAAGGCTTATCATTTGGGGGACAGACCTTGGGGTTTGGAACATGCGTCATTATTAAATATTCAGCAATTTAGTAATAGTACAATTGCCAGAGGTAAGGCATTTTAAATGCTTTGTTTGTTTCAAATTAAAGCCTGTAAGGTTACTGCACAAAGTAAGACCTTTTTTTACTTCTAATTCATATAGTAGCCGAAAGGCATGGAGTGAAGGTAATCAAAAGTGTAATTCGCTTTGGTTCAGTTCCAGCAAGGCTAACTGAAGATAAACAGTGAAGGTGGACAATAAAATATTTCAGAATCCACTTTCTAATTTCCTTTCTCTTAATTATCACTCTTTTCCACAATTAAGTGATGCTTTTATCCAGATAAAATGCAGGCACTGCAGTCTCGGAGGGAAGCATGATCCAATGGATATACTGATAAAAGGCACAATCCCTCAATCAGTCATATTTATTGAGCACCTACAGTGTGCAGAGCACTCTTTTAAGTGCTTGAGAGGGTACCATATAACAGAGTTGGTTTACACATTCCTTCCCACAACAGGTTTACAGTCTAAAGGGGTAGGCAGACATTAATACAAATGAATAAACTACAGGTACGTACATGAGTGCTGTGGGGCTGAAGGAGGGGTGGGAAGGGGGAGCAAATCCAAACGCAAGGGTGATGCAGAAGGGAGTGGGAGAAACAGAAATGAAGACTGGAGGTTCTTGAGGAATGGGGAAACATGGACTGAATGTTTTTGTAGAAAAGTGATCTGTGCATTAGAGTGAAGTAAGGACTGAAGTGGGGAGAGACAGGAAAGTTGATACTGTAACCAAGGCAGAATAGGATAAGTGCTTGTAAAGCGTTTAACATGAAAACCTAGGAGGCTTTCAGACTAGTAGAGATGCAATTACAGTCCACAAGGGGATCATAGTCTTCAGGGAGAAATGGACATTAAAGTGGCTTATGCACAGAGGAAATAGTTCAGCCAATTCTAGAATTTATAAACTTATTTCCACACTCCTTAGCAGTCATGAGGATGGCCACTTTTTTATTTATCTAGCTGTAAATATTTTTATATTTATATTTGCCTCTTCAACTAAAATGTAAAGTCATTCTGGGCTTCCAAAACCTAGTACAGGACATTACCTCAGGTGGGTTCTTAATAAACACACTTACTACTATTGGTAATGATGGAGTAGGTAGCATTGCTTCCTTCTGAGGTTTTATCAAATGACCTAAAGAATGATTATACATAACCCCTGTCTTGAAGAAAAAAGATGTTTTCACCAAAATCTTTCATGAAGGTTTTCACCTTGAAAAGGGGTGCATATAATCTAATCAAAACACAGCATGGAGTAGTTCTTAAGTTTGTGATTAGTTCACAGTTCCTCACATCTGTCTGAATAAGCTAGGTGTGAACAAATACTGTAGTCATTTCTTTTCAGTGGTCGGGAAACCATTTGTATTGGAATGCTACTAAAATTTTTTTCATACATCAAAATTCCTAGAAGCTCAAAGTGCTTCAGAGGCATCCTAAATAGTAATTTTATAGGAGATGTCAAAACAGTGCTCAGATGTTGCTGCAATAATAGGGAGGTTGGAAAGGTAATTATCCCCAGAGAAGTGGTTATGTGAATGTCTAAATTCATGTAGCAAAAACCCCTAAGGGGCTAAGTCTAGAGGTCAGTGTTCTATCAAGGAGGCAAAAATGTCTCCTGATTATCTCATTAATATTTGTGATTTGTTACGGTAAAAAAACACAAACTATTTGTAGTGTAGCTATGTAGTAAACAAAGGCCTGAGAACAGGGCTGCAATTAACTGTCAATATGTTTGGCCTTGTTCTATCAATTGAAAGGATTTCTCCAGTCAATTATATCCTTACTAAACTCTGCAGTAGATTGCTAACCTGGAACCAGTGGAGGAAACACAATTATTCAGTGCAATGAACAGCAGAGGGAAAAAGGTGCAAGCACTAGGTCTTAATTTTAGTGTACAGTTAGTGAGAACTTTAAACCAACAATAGTTTTACAGCAAATCTACCAAATTAGCACAATTTTACCTCTCATTCTAGACACAGTGAAACTAACAGAACCGAAGCAGCTATCACTTCTGCAGGTCCCGGGCTGTTGTCGGGTTCTGCAATCGCCTTCCCACCGCAGCGTTTCGACACCTTCCACACCCATTGGTGAGTCCCCCTCTGATTTACAAGATGGCCAGTTTCTGGGAGTGAGAGGACCTGGGTTCTTTTTCTGGCTCTACCACTTCTCTGCTGTGGGGGTGAGACCTTAGACAAAGCATTTAGCTTCTCTGTGTTTCCGTTACTTCACCTGTAAAATGGGGAGTAAGACTGTGAGTCCCATGTGGGATAGGGACCGTGTCTAACCTGATTAGCTTGTATCTACCCCAGTGATTAGTACAATACACATTAAAAACATATGCCTTCAGATGCCATTTTGGAAATGTTAGATCTTGCATCACATTGAGGGTGGTGGCAGTAAAGACTCTAACCTCAGTACCCATAATGTTCTGAAGAGGACCCTTCCAGTGGAATAATAAATATAGATTAAAAGCTTCTGGGAAGTCTATCAACTTTAGATTTTCATTCAGAAATACATATTGGGATAAAATCGAAGCTAATGAAATACATCGGCCAATACCATACAGTGAAAATGAAAAAAAAACCCAACATCAAAAAGGGAATTTCATTCGGCACTAAAACTGGATGACTTCGAAGAACATTTGACAGAGTTGTTCCCAGAGTCTAGATACCTATTTCAATCACCAAACGTTAGGGGTCTGACCTAATGCAAAGGGCACAGAAATGACAGAAAGGGCTGGTAATCCAGAGCACAACACATTTCATATTCAAGACAGAACCGAGTTGAAGAAAGAGAGCTGGCATAAGCAAGCTAAAATGAAAAATGACCACCCCACCATCTCTTCATTTTTACAATAATCAGTCATATCTACCTTAATGTAGATCACTTTTCCCCAAGAAATTACACAGCTCAAGTGAAATGTCAAAAAGATGGGGAAGAACTTATCCTGCTTCTGAAGAAATCACTGCACCCCTAGTAATATTTGGACATCTGATATCCTCATATGGTAAATAAACTGGTTCAGGCTTTAAATGGGCAAGTTCAGACACAAGATATTTTTTGCTGCTTATTAAGGTAGGAAATTTCCCTAAGAGAAGGAAGATGTTCCTGCAGTTCACATTCTCCTGGTTCAGCAGCAAAAGCAATTGACAGCAAATCTCTGTGACCTCCTCATATATCTCATCATCATCAACATATATTTACTAAGCACCTGCTGGGATAATAGAACTGAACTAAGTACTACAGGGATTCACCATGTGAAAAAAACACAGCTCTTGCTTATCCACAGAGTTACTTCGGATAGAGACCATAGATAGATACAGATATCTATATATCTATGCATATAGATATATATAAAGATACCATTCAGATAGTCATTTGAGTGGTAAAAATGCCTCAACTGCAAATCAGAGTCCAGAGAATTGGAACAATTGTTTTCAACCCACTGAGTGACAAGCCTATAAATTTCAAACAAAAAGAACACAAATGTGAACACAATTCAAAGTTATTGCCATGAGCATTTGTAGACACTGTGTGTATGCCGCCACTTGAGTTTTTGTATTTTTCCCAAATTTCATTACTGTAAATGCAGTCTGACTGCATAAAGTGATAATGTGATAATGAGTTGCGTATTAAAGGATAGGAAAAACAGGGCCTTGGACAATGCAGGATCTAAGATGAAAGGTGGGAGTCAATTGCTATCCCTAAACCAGTCTAGCACACTGTAATCAGGAGTGTCTCTGTTGAAGCAGGGACAAGATCAAGAATGATATAAGCAACAGCAAAACCAACAACAGGTTCTACAAACAGGAGAGCAGTCTCTGTGCGTACTCAATGCCACTGTGAGATTTGTGTTGGCATTTTTACTCACGCACACACACACGTATATACGCTCACTCACATTGAATTTCACCATCAGTGGGTTTTTTATGCGAAGGAGAGCTATATTCTTAGGATAGGAAAGGATCAAAGTTTGATAGAGTAATGGGAAGGGTTGACAAAGGCTTTAAATGGGAGATTAGCAGTGGTGGAGCACAAAAAAAGGAGTGAGTCTGTAAGGTAGTAATGGAACTAGTTGTTGGAAGATCTTGAAATCCTTAATCAATAGTTAGATCCTTTAACTAAAGAGTGGCAGGGAGCGAATACAGGGTTCTGGGAAAGAATGTCTTCAGGCTAAAGTGTTTCTTCAGGAGGGTGGTTTTGGTCGCCATATTTAAAACAGATTGTAGAGAGGTTAAACTAATTGGAACAAGTTGGCCAGGAGGACATTACACTAGACTTGGAGAGATGCATCAATAGAATCTGATTATGTATTGTAACCAGGAGAGAGAACATGAGATACAGAGTGTGGGGAAATGATAGGAAATAATCATGACATGATTTTTGACATGATGAGCAATCAACCAATAGTATTTGCTGAGCATCTATTAAGCACATACACTTGCACGAAAACTTAGGAAAATGCAATAGAATTAGGAGACAAGATGCTTGCTCTCAAGGAGTTTATAATCTTGTGGGGAAGACTAACACTAACTAAAAATAAAGAGAAGGAAAAACGGGGGATATGTACATATCTATGCTTAACTAATAGGGTATGTAAGACATAGGCATAAGTGCTACATAATGTTGTATTTGGTGCTGAAGTAATAGATGGGGGATGTAAGGTGGGGAGAGAGAATTTCATTAAGGAAGGACTCCTGAAGAAGATGCAACTTCAGAGGACTTGGGAGATGGGGAGAGCAGTGGTCTGATGGAAGTGAAAGGGGAAGGAGTTCCAAACGGGGGAGGGTATAAGCAATGGACTGGAAGGAAGACCTGAGAATGAGGTAAAATATAGGTTAGCTTAAGGAAGATTACAAGTTAGGGTGAAATGGCAGAAAGGAGTTGAAATGTAGGAGGGAGAAAACTGATTAGTAATAATAATATTGGTATTTGTTAAGCACTTACTATGTGCAAAGCACTGTTCTAAGCTCTGGGGTAGATACAGGGTAATCAGGTTGTCCCATGTGAGGCTCACAGTTAATCCCCATTTTACAGATGAGGTAACTGAGGCATAGAGAAGTTAAGTGACTTGCCCACAGTCACACAGCTGACAAGTGGCAGAGCCGGAATTCGAACCCATGACCTCTGACTCCCAAGCCCGGGCTCTTTCCACTGAGCCAAGCTGCTTCTCTAATGTCAAGAGTTTCTGCTTGATCAATCAATCATTCAGTTGTATTTACTGAGCCCTTACTGTGTGCAGGGAGAGCAGTACTAAGTGCTTGGGACAATTCAATATAACACACCGTGGGCACATTACCTGCCCAAAATGAGCTTACAGTCTATAGGGGGAAACAGATATTAATATAAGTAAAACTAGAGATATGTGCATATGTGCTGTGCGAAAGCAACTCCAAGTGCAAGGATGATGCACAAGGGAGTGAAAGAAGCAGAAACGAGGGCTTAAACAGGGAATACCTCTTGTTGAAGCTATGCTTTTAAAAAGGTTTTGAAGCTAAGGAGAGTGATCATCTGTCATGAAGAGGGGATGCATTCCAGGACAGAGGCAGAACACTGGCTACAGCATAGATGTGATTGAGGTACAGCAAGCAGTTTGTCATTAGAGTGAAGTGTGCAGGCTGGGTTGTAGTAAGACTGTAGTCAGATGAGGTAGGAGGGAGCAAGGTGACTAAGTGGTTTAAAACCATTATAAGAAGTTTCTACTGAACATGGAGGTGGATAGGAAACCACTGGATATTCTTGAGTGGGGAAACATGGACTGAACATTTTTGTAGAAAAATGATCCAGGCAGCAGACTGAAGTAGACTGGAGTGGGGAGAGAGGGGTGACAGAGAGATCAGCAAGGGAGGCTGATACAGGAATCAAGGAGGGATAGAATAAGTGCTTGGATTAAAGTGGTAGCAGTTTTGATGGAGAGGAAAGGGTGGATTTTAGGGATGGTGTGAAGATTTAAATGGCAGGATTTGGAGACAGACTGTATATGTGGATTGACTAAGAGAGATGAGTTGAGGAAAACACCAAAGTTATGGGTTTGTGAGATGGGGAGGCTGGTGGTGATGTCTACAGTGATGGGGAAGTCATGGAGAGAACATGGTTTGGGTGGGAAGATAAGGACTTCTGCTTTGGACATGGTAGGTTTGAGGTGTCTGCAGAACATCCAAGCAGAGATGTCTTGATGGCAGGAGGAATTGTAAGACTGCAGAGGAAAGACATCAGGACTGGAGATGGAGATTTTGGAATCGTCCACCTAGAAGAGAGTAGTTGTTGAAAGGCATGGAAGTGAATAAATTCTCCATGGGACTTGGTTTACAGGGAGAATAGAAAGGTACCCAAAACTGAGCCTTGAAGGACTCCTATAGGTAGGAGGTGGGAGGCAGAGGAAGAGCCCATGAACAAGACAGAAAATTAGTGGCCAAAGAGATAGGAAAGGAACTAGAAAAGGACAGTGTCAGTGAAGGCAAGGTGGGATAGTTTTTCCAGGAATAGGGAGTGGTCAACAGAGTCAAGGGCAGCTAAGAAGTCGTGGAAGAAGGAGTATAAGTCACTGGATCTGGGATGAAGGATATCATTAGTGAAAGTGTAGAGGGCAATTTCTGTGGAGCAAAGGGGGCAGAAGTCAGATGGGAGGGGGTCAAGGATAGAATTGAAGGAGAGGAAATAGAAACAGTGGGTGTAGACAATTCGTCCTAGGAGTTTGAAGAGGAATGGTAGGAGGGAAGTGGAGCAATAACTGAAAGGAGCCTTGGGGCTAAAGGAAGGCTTTTTTAGGATAAGGGAGGCATGACCATGTTTGAAAGTCCCGGGCAAAAAAGCCACTAGAAGCTGAACAGCTGAAGATGGTGGTCAGGGAGGGAAGAAGGGATACAGGGAGAAATGGGTAAACCGTCTTAGGAGAGGGGAACTGTGTGCAGAATGACATTTAAGAAAAATGAACTGGGCAGCAGCATGAAATATGGTCTGGAGAAGGAAGAGACTTGGGGCATAGAGACAAGAGTAGGCTAATGGTGTAGTCAAACCAAGGCTTTCAATCGATCTCATTTACTGAGTGCTTACTGTGTACAGACTGCTTACTGTCTACAGAGTGCTGTACTAAGTGCTTGGAAGAGTACAATACAACAGAGTTGATAGACAAATTCCCCCAACTCCACAGGACTTATGCACATATCAATCTTTAAATTGTATACTGCAAATTACTTGATTCATATTAATGTCTGTCTTCCTCTCTAAACTGTAAGCTCATTATGGGCAGGGAAGAGGCCTGCTTAATTCTGTTGTATTTTACTCTCCCAAGTACTTAGTATAGTGCTCAGCACATAGTAAATGCTCAATATATACAATTGATTGATTTATTTAATCCCTGCCCAAATGAGCCTACAGCCTAGAGAATGTGACAAGTGTCTGTTCTAGCTTGGTAGCTGTTTGGATGGAGAGAAAGTATAATTGTACATACTTACTATTCTATTCATGTTATTAATGATGTGTACATATCTATAATTCTATTTATGTATTTTGATGCTATTGATGCCTGTCTACTTGTTTTGTTTTGTTGTCTGTCTTGGCCTTCTACACTGTGAGCCCTTTGTTAGGTAGGGATTGTCTCTGTTGCCCAATAGTACTTTCCAAGTGCGGCTCAGTGGAAAGAGCCTGGGCTTCGGAGTCAGAGGTCATGGGTTCGACTCCCGGCTCTGCCACTTGTCAGCTGTGTGACTGTGGGCAAGTCACTTCACTTCTCTGTGCCTCAGTTACCTCATCTGTAAAATGGAGATTAACTGTGAGCCTCACGTGGGACAACCTGATTACCCTGTATCTCCCCCAGCGCTTAGAACAGCACATAGTAAGTGCTTAACAAATACCAACATTATTATTATTACAGTGCTCTGCACACAGTAAGTGCGCAATAACCACAATTGAATGAATGAATGAAAGGGGTAAATCCTGGAGATATTGTGGAAGAAAAACTGAGAAATTTGGCAAGTGATTAAACATAAGGATTGAAAGAGTTTGAAGAATTAGAGGTTTATGTGCTTTAGAAATGAGGAGGATAATAATGTTGCAACTATGGTGGGAAAGTTAAGTGGAGGATATTATTTGGGAGGGAAGATGAAGAGTTCAGTTCCATAAACCCGATGTACCAGCAGGACATGGAAGATTGCAAATAATAAGAGAGATCAGGATTAATGAGGTGGATTTGAGAGTGGTAGTTGCAGCCATGACAGCGCTTAGTTTTCAGTGAGAAGTGAAAGGGACCTAGATTAGAACTTTGAAGGTAAGAGGAGAACAGTGAAAATAAATCTGTAAAACCTAGGTTAAACTGTATTTGCAAGAAGCAGTCCAGGATTGAAAGCAGCTGAGAGATTGAAGAGTACCAGAATGGAATTCATTAAACTTGGCAAAAAATAGGTCATGGGTAACCAGAGAGAGGGCAGTTTTAGTAGACTTACTAAGCAAAGGTAAAAGAAGACTCAAAAGGGGTAATGAACACATTGCTATTTCAGTTATTTAAAGGCCTTTAATGATTGTTTCTGATCAGAGATTCAATTTACAGCCATTTTTACTGATTTCCTGTTATCCCTGTCATTAGAAACTGCCATCTGAGAGTAGTAATACTTTCTGGAGAGAGGATGAGAAAGGCCCAACTGTCTTTCAGATTTATACCAGGTTTGTTGCCCAGTAAACATTTCAAATTCAACTGATCTTTTTTTCCTCAACAACTTGAGGATGTGAGGAAAATTCACTGAATCTAGGAAAATATTTGAATTGAGATCACATGATCATCATCTTTGCTGCAACCTCCAGGAGTCATGTTTAGAAGGTATTCATCAAAATGGTTCTATGAGTTTACTGAAATGCCAATAGAATCTACTTGATGTCTGTTCAGAATGTGCCAGGTTCACTAGGAGTAATAGTTTTATTTCAGGTAGCCTAATAAAGTATTTACCCTAAGCTTTTCATAATGTACATTTCAATTAGGTAGTAAACAATTGGAGGGCAGGATCTGAGTTTATGCCCCATGTGGAACAAGGACTTTGATTTGACTGTATTGTACCAACCCTAGCACTGAGTACAATGCTTAGTGCACAACGAGTGCTTAAACAATAACCCAATTACTATAATAATAATAATAATGGTATTTGTTAAGCACTTACTGCATGCCAGGCACTATTTTAAGCACTAGGATAGACACAAGATAATTGGGTTGGATACAGTCCCTGTCCCACATAGGGCTCACTGTCTTAATCCCTATTTTACAGATGAGAGAACTGAAGCACAGAGAAGTGAAGTGATTTGCCCAAAGTCACACAGCAGCCAGTGGTGGAGCTGGGATTAGAGCCCATGGCCTTCTGACTCCCAGGCCCAGGCTCTATCCACTAGGCCATGCTGCTTCGCCAAAAGAGATGCTTCCAGATACTACATATTGCTTCTACTAAATAGTAAATGAGTACTAAATACTACTGATGATGATAGTTAGCAATATCATATCCTCCAGTATACTGGGTGGATGCTGGTGAGGAAGAGTATTAAAGTTGGGATTTTCTTCAACCCTGCTATGAAATTATGTCATGAAGTTGTGTCACAATGATGGGAAATTGATTTCTTATTTGGTCGGAGAATAAGCAATTTGTTGGAAGGTCAATATTTTTTCTGCATTTTCTTGGACTGTAATAAACTTCTAATGATTCATGCCTCTTTATTATGAAACACCTGTCATATGGAGATCTCCAAGTACTGTCAGTCCAGTGAAAGATGTTAATTTTTTCATGTCTGGTGAGTGTATTTTACCTGAGTAATTACTCATCCTATATGCCTATCTCCTTTCTGTCTACATTCCCCTTGCTTTTGACTTCCAACCTCAAACATGTTTATTCCTTTCCAGCTCTGACATAGCAGTGGTCAGAGCTGCCCTTCCTCACTCCCAGATATTCATATCAGTAAGATAAATGACCAACTATTGCCAGAATTGAATTTCCCAGAAGGAAGCTAAAAGATTATTAAAGCCTCCTCTGACTTAACAAGTACAAAGTGGTACTATTTACCTGGCATGGGGATGTAGAGAAAACATAGGAAACTGCTGTAAAAGCTGATGTCATAATTGATCTGTTGGAGTCTCCCATCAGGCTTCAATCCTGAGACTTCATTACTGAGAACCTGCCCAGAGGAATCGTTTATTGTACAGTGGCTTCAAAGAGGTCACTCATGCTCTTTTGTCCCTACCAATCACATAACCACAATGACATAGAGAGCAACCAGTGTGAAGGGTCCCAGCACATTTCAAAGGAAATAGGAAGGTATTTTTTTGTTTATGTTTTTTCTTAATGTGAAGAATGATTTACAACTAAATTGATGGCACCTTAGTGCTGATATAGTACCTAGCTGCCAAGAATCAGTAGGCATAGTATCCTGGCCTGACCATATTAATCAACTATTTTTCAAAAATCTTGCTGGGTCTCTAGCCCCATAGATTGCTCTAGGTGGCCCTTCAATCAAAAACCTTTACCACTGGTAGCATAGAGCCAGGAGGCAAAATCTTAGAGCAGTGCTCTTTCTATTTAACTACCTGAGGGGCTCAGACTTTATAAGGAATGATTAACCTTCAAAACTAATCCTCAATCAATAGTATTTATTGAGTGCTTACTGTGTGCAATACACTGTACTAAGTGCTTGGGGAGGTAAGATACAACAGACTTGGTAAACAAGATCCCTGTCCTCAAAGAGTATCAATCTAGTAGGGGAGACTCACATTATAATAAATTAGGAGAAGCAGCAGAGCATAAGGAAATGTACATAGTAAACTTGTGGGCCAGTGATGCGACTATCAACTCTGTTGCAGAGCATAAGAACATGTACATAATAAACTCATGAGCCTAGAATGTAAAAAGTCTGTTATATTCCACTCTTCCAAGTGCTTAGTACTGTGTTCTGCATGCAATAAGCACTCAATAAAAATGATTGATCGATAAATGCTGTGGGACTGGGCTGGGGTGAGTGTCCAAGTGCTTATAGGGTCAGACCCAATTGGGAGGTTGAATAAGGAGGGGAAGTGAGGGATTAGTAAGGGGAAGATTCTCGGAGAAGATATTTTAGGAGGGCTTTGAAGATGAGGAGAGTGGTAGTGAAAGGGAAGGACTGGAGTGAGTATGTGAATAAGGTACTGATAGCAAGAGAGAGGAGACTGAGGTTCAGTAAATAGGTTTGTATTAGATGATCAAAGTGTGTGGGCTGGGTTATAAACAGGAGATTAGTAGGAGGGAAGGAATTTCTGTTTGGTGCAGAAGTAGAGGCTTTTCAGGAAAAGGGAGATGTGGACTCAACTTTTTTTTAGGGCAGCAGAGTAAAGTATGGACTGGAGTGAGGAGAGACCAGAGTTAGGGCTGTCAGTGAGGGGGCTGATGCAATAATCAAGGAGGAGTATGGTAGGTGTTGGACCAGTGTGGTAATAGTTTTGGTGGACGTGAAGAGGCGGATTCTAAGGATATTGTGAAGGAAGAACTGGCAGGATCTGGTAACACTGAAAATGAGTACTGAATGAGAGAGATAAATCGAGGATAATTCCAAGGTTATAGCCCTGAGGGACAGGAAGGGTCATGGTACTATCTATAGTGATGGGAAAGTCAGAGGGAAGAGAGGGATTATGTGGGAAGACAAGGAGATCTCTTTTAACAAGGTCAACTACGGGACCACAATAAACCATCTCAAAAGAGTTCTTGTAGTCTCCCAAACTTTCCTTGAATGGCTGAAAGAACAGGCAAAATTGACACTACAAATACTTAAGATGACGTGTTTTTTTTTTTCATTTCATTCGATGAAAACCTACAGTAAATTTCCCTTTCTAGTCTTTATGGGATATTTTAACATGCCGGGTTTGAATTTACAGCAATAGAGTAAGGTTTTAATGTCCTTCTCTTCTCTATACATGTATTTACACATTACTGGTTTTTTGGAAGAACATTATTATACCTTCTACTATTTTTAATGTCTTCACTCTTTCCTGCATTTTAAAAACACAGCCCAGATCTAAACCTAATATAGCTGACCAATTTTTAATTTAAAAGGTTGGTGTGAATTTTTACACTTCATGTCTTGCCATTTAAATACTTCTCATTGGCGAGTATGAATTTGAACCCATCAGAGTCCGTCCACCTCTCGTTCACACCAAACTGAACTGCTAATTTTCAACGACAAATGCACCTGTGGAAAAAAAGAATCCTTCCCTTACATTCTATTATCCACTGACAAGCCCACATACTGCTTTTTCCCTGTTGTTAATACAGAAATCAGATGTGTAAATCTCTTCATCTTCTTGTCAGCACTTCTTGCCAGGGTGTTAATGGCCTGCAGCCAGGAAATTGAGTAGGCTTCCAGCCAATCAACAAGGAAACCATTTAATCTACTTCTCAAACAAGGAGTAAGCAAGGGGGGGGGGGGAGTGAACTCAAGACCCCAGATCTTCTTTGGAATGATATGAAGAAACAAAGGAAAAAGGAAATCGATCCTCAATTTACATATCAATTGGTAAACAGATTCTTCAGATTTAGAATGTCCATCTATTCAGCTTAAAGAAAGTGATTCCCAAAATATAAATCCACCTACAAATGAAAATATTCTACTCCTGTTTAAAATGCTCTATTCTCAGAAGAAACATGGGGCCTATGTCTAGAAAAAAAAACACCCTAGCTTTTTGTAAGCTTTTTATTACCCTATTTATTTTGTTAATTAGGTGTACATCCCCTTGATTCTATTTATGGTGATTAAGTTGTCTTGTCCATCTGTCTCCCTCGATTAGACTTTAAGCCCGTCAATGGGCAGGGATTGTCTCTATCTGTTGCTGAATTGTACATTCCAAGCGCTTAGTACAGTGTTCTGCACATAGAAAGCACTCAATAAATACTATTGAATGAATGAAAAGTAAGGTCGACCTATTTAAGAGAGAGTTAAACTTGTCCCTGACATTGGTAATGGAATATTTTTCTTAATTTTAAAATGTCATAGTGATGTTGCCACATTACTAGAGAAAATGATAGTGTATGACTGTAGGGAGTAATGAAGTATTAGAAGATGACTAGGGGGCTTACTTAGCCCAATTGTTCCAAAGCCTAATGTAGTAAATTAGATATTTGAGAGGGTAATCTAATACAAACCTATTTACTGAACCTCAGTCTCCTCTCTCTTGCTATCAGTACCTTATTCACATACTCACTCCAGTCCTTCCCTTTCACTACCACTCTCCTCATCTTCAAAGCCCTCCTAAAATATCTTCTCCGAGAATCTTCCCCTTACTAATCCCTCACTTCCCCTCCTTATTCAACCTCCCAATTGGGTCTGACCCTATAAGCACTTGGACACTCACCCCAGCCCAGTCCCACAGCATTTATCAATCAATCATTTTTATTGAGTGCTTATTGCATGCAGAACACAGTACTAAGCACTTGGAAGAGTGGAATATAACAGACCTTTTACATTCTAGGCTCATGAGTTTATTATGTACATGTTCTTATGCTCTGCACAGTGTAGATGGCATAGTGTCTCATTAGGAATGAGACTGTGGATCCAAAAATCTGAGTAGAGCAATTGATTACATTGCTAGTGGCTTGTGCAGTACCACTCAGGCTCTCATTCTACCAATCATTGGCATATATTGAACACTTACTATGTGCAGAGCACTGTAATAAATACTTGGGAGATGAAGTTCATAGACATATTTCCTGCCTTATGCCTGCTGTGGCACAGAGTGCTACATAGATGGGAAAAATGTATATTGAATATGTGTCACAATCCATTACATCATCTCATACTTAAAAGTCTGAAAGATGCTTTTCTCTTAAGGTCCCTATTTACTACCAGCTGAAAGCATAGAGCAGGAGAACAGGAACAATTATTTATAAAGTCTGGAGTTCCGGAAGAGCCATAGTGTTAGCAATCGACAAAGAGGAGTGAAATTACCTGATAATATCAATATGGAAATTGTCGTTTCCATACATAAGGATAGCAAATGCCTGGGAATCAGAGGATCTGGGTTCTAATCCCATCTCTGCCACTTACTTGCTGTGTGACCTTGGGCAAGTTACTTAATTTATCTATACCTCAATTTACTCAATTGTAAAATGGGTATTCAATTTTTTTAAGTATTTGTTATGTGGTTACTATGTGACAGACACTGTACTAAGCACTGGCGTAAATACAAGCTTACCAGGTTGGATACAGTCCCTGTCCCTCATGAGGCTTGCAGTCTTTATCTCCATCTTACAGATGGGATAACTGAGGCACAAGGAGTTAAGTGTCTTGCCCAAGGTCACAGCAGAGGATTATACCCGTTCTCCCTGATAGATAGACTGTAAGAGCCAAGTGGGACAGGGATTCCATCTGATCTAATTTTCACATATCTATTCCAGAACTTAGATCAGTGCTGGACACATAGTGAGCACTATTATTATTATTATGTTTCTGACAAATACATCATTCCTTCAAAATTTTTCTGATGCAGGAAAAAGGGTGGGAAGAGTAAGTCAAAGATAGAGTCACATTATGAGGTGCTTACATGGAAGGAGTCAAGAGAATGAGCTTATGTACCTAGAGAAGGGAATGGTTAAGGAAGAGGAAGAAGGCCAAGAGTGCCTCAAAGTCAACAGATAGGTGTTTTTCTCTGCCTCATATCATCTTCAGAAAGTCATGAGTTCCAATCCCACCTCTAACCACTTGTCTGCCGTGTGACCTTGGACAAGTCCCTTCACTTCTCTGTACCTTAAAAGTTACCTCATCTGTAAAATGGGGATTGAGACTGTGAGCTCCATATGGGATAGGGACTGTGTCCAACCTGATTTACTTCCATCCAACTCAACACTTAGTACAGTGCCTGGCATATAGTAAACGCATAAAAAATACCACAATTATTATTATTTTCTCATTGTATCCTGGCTGCCCTCAGGACACTCCCCAGAGTAAGTCAGGACCACCAGGATTCTGGATATCAGCTGTCTGTTGGGCTAATCACAGGACAAAATGGTGCCAGTATCATACCTAAAATATATAGGATACAACAGACTACCACTTTCCCCACCTTCAAAGTCCTATTAAAAATCACATCTCCTCCAAGAGGCATTCACCAAATAAGCCCTTATTCCCTCTACTTCCTTTCCCTTGTGTGTTGTCTATGCACTTAGTTCTGAAGCAGCGTGGCTTAGTGGAAAGCACATGGGGTTGAGAATCAGAGGTCATAGGTTCTAATCCTGACTCTGCCACTTGTCTTCTGTGTGACCTTGGGCAAGTCTCTGTGCCTCAGTTACCTCATCTGTAAAAATGGGGATTAAAACGTGAGCCTCACGTGGGACAATCTGATTACCCTGTATCTACCCCAGCGCTTAGAACAGTGCTCAGAACGTAGTAAGCACTCAACAAATACCATCATTATTATTATTATTTAACCATCTGAAATTCATGGCAGCCTCGTACCCATAGTAATAATAATAATAATGTTGGTATTTGTTAAGCACTTACTATGTGCCGAGCACTGTTCTAAGCGCTGGGGTAGACACAGGGGACTCAGGATGTCCCACGTGGGGCTCACACTCTTAATCCCCATTTTACAGATGAGGTAACTGAGGCACAGAGAAGTTAAGTGACTTGCCCACAGTCACACAGCTGACAAGTGGCAGAGCTGGGATTCAAACTCACCTTTGGACCTCTGACTCCAAAGCCCGGGCTCTTTCCACTGAGCCACGCTGCTCCTCTACTTATGTACATATCCAGAATTTATTTTAACTAGGGTCATTAGCAGGCTTCATATCTTTTTTTTTAATCAAGCTTTAGTGTAGTTTATGTAGAGGCACTAAAGTAGGATACGATATAATTCAACAACCTGAATTTCAAAGCTTACCATTCTAGCACTACCTCCATTTCCAACACAGTGTCAGAGAGAGTTCCAGACCAAAAGCAAAGATTAGCATTCCTCTACCCCAGTAATCATTCTAAGCAAGACTCCCATCTCGGAATGGTGGCATCAAATGAGATGTTTAAAATCAAGGATAATGTTATTCCTGAAAACAGCAGGAATCAACCTGAAGTGTCCAACTAAAGTCAAACATAGTCTATTTTACTCAAAAGTAATAGTTACAGAAGTGTCCAAATAAAGACCATTGTGTAATGCCAAAACATAGATAAAACTTGTCCATAATGGTTACTGATTCTAGTCCTTTATCTTCTTTGAAAAGCTAGCTCTCAGCAGCTTTGAAATCTTGGCCAGAGAAAGCCCTTTCAATAGAGTTATGATCTTTGGTGCCTTGGCAAAATACATTTTTCATACAACAGGCTCTTTTCTTATTGTTTGAAGGTCACACTCTTCAGTAAAAAGGCAGAATGGGCGGATGCTTTCATACCACCAGCAAGTTACTCCTGAATTACAGGGCTGAAAGTACTTGTTTAATTTTGCATTGCAGCCATCGATTTATAATGTCAAGTGATAGAGATATGGGAAAGGCTCAGCGATTTACAATGAACCTCTAAACAGACATGATAGCTATATTGGTGGGAGAATATGATAAGCTGTGGTGAAACGGCTGGATAAATACCCAAACCGTATTCCCCACTAAACATTTCAAAACTGCATTTCCGCACTATGAAATGTCACAGGGACTCCTGGAAGATTTCTCTTCTACTGCATTTCAAATCCCAATGGAAATGCCAAGTAAGCCAAAGTTTCTTGCAGCTTCATACCTTGGCCAAGGGCCAGAACCACAGAAAGACCTAACCGTTTTTTTTGTTTTTTTGTCATTGTTGTTTTGTCTTGTGCTATCTGTGGTTATTGAAATGCCAAAATACCTAAGAATAGATTGGATTTGAGCTAAGAATCAATAGCATCCACCCGCAGAAGGGGTGGCAAATGTCTGAAAGGAGTGAACCCAGAAGGTAATACCTGAGGGAGAACAAAATACCTAATTTATATCTGTATGATACCTATCTGGACCTATTTTTATGGCCTCCCTGAAAAGCTGCTTAAGATGACTGATAAGAACTGAAAAAGCAATTTTGAAAAAGTGAATTTTTTGCCTTCTGACAAGGTTCATTGTGACATGCAGAATGGTGGAATGCATAAACCATTATTTTAATCTCTCTGTCTATCTAGATATTTTTAAACTGTCTATCATCCCTTAAATCTAAGTGCTTTAAATACCAAAGATGAATTTTTCAAATATTCCATATTTTTTAAAACATGTAAATGCCCTGGTTACTCAGAAAAATATTTGATCATATATTCAAGACCATCTCATCTGCAAATCATTAAAAACTTTAATGACCCCCAAGGATTCAGTGCCGTTCTGCCTGAGGAGCTAGAAGATACAGATAGGGCAGCTGGATTTATTAATGTCAGTTGGCAGCTTCAGCAGTTAAATCATGGGGCTTCTTTTTCATAAGCTAAATTTTGTATATAAAAAAATATGGTTAAAGGCCAAATCTAAAAGGCAAAACAGTGAGAAGAGTTAAAGGAGCAAAGAACAATCCTTCTTTAAACCCAGAGAAAAAATATGTAGAGTAGTGACAAACAGGAATTTAAGAAAAGCAACCAAGAGTAACAGATCAATAAACAGTAAATCCCTGGGTTCAGCTGAGCACCACTTTGGGGAAAAATGAGTAAAATCTAATTTATTTCATTTTAATTTTTGTTCGTAATCCTACATGTGGTGGGTGATCTTTCAAAAACAAGCTGTATGGGGCTATGATCCCTTCCCTTTGGAGAGGAGAAAGGAAAGAGAAAATAGATGAGAACAAGGGGCGCTTTCTGAGGAAATTCCCATGAGATGTTGGAACTGTCCAACTTGTGTGTAACGGTATAATTTCTGTGCTTATAGATCCAATTTGGAGAGGGAGAGCTTTGGGAGACATCATTGACCATTCTGAAAATGTTTAGCCCCTTGCTACCTGAAAATAATAGCAATGGCAACAAAATCCAAAGTCTGAAGCATGAAGAAACCTCTTAAGGCTTATATGGGCTGAACACTGAAGCATTGTTATAAATGCTTTACTACCAATTTCAAATAAATCAGTAGTAGACTTCAACACCAATAAGTAACATGAATATTTTATATTGTAGCATATCTTACTTCAAGTTCAGATTTTTCAGCATCTGGGGATGGTTACATGAAACCACATTTCTCTAGTGAATTTCTCACCATTATGTTTTCTACATGCATTTCTTGCTGTTTTATGTGTGCACAGAGAATATTATGCTCAGTGTTTGCATTCCACAGCTTCATATATCAGGGAGAGGCAGAGATAGATTATAACTATACATAGTTCTGCTGAGAAAAATAAAGAAGGCTAAATTCCAGTGCAAAAGTAGTGGTCTGACTGTGGCAATGAATTTCAAGAGAAAAGGAAAAAAAGAACTGTGACTTTTTGATACAAGTAGAAATGACCATTTTCTTCTTTCAAAAAAAAAACAACCCAAAAAACTAAGTTCATTACAATAAGGATGCTGTATAAATGAGGACCAGTGATGAAAAAGGGACAACTGGTATAAGAGATTTTTACCAAAAAATAGTTGTAAAATAGTTCTATTTTTTTCCAATCAAGGATTTTCAAGCTTAAAGGAATACAAGCCTAATTTTGTTGTGAACCTGGCAAACTCACACTAGGTAAATTACAAACTTTGATATTGTTGTTAACTCTCTAGGGTTTTAGTCACTTCTTGGTACTCAAATGCCATCATCATTATTATTAGTTAAGCAAATAGTAGAAGTAGCAGCAATTATTGAATTCCCACTTAGTGCACTGTACTGTACTAAGTGCTTGAGATGTACAGAGTAATGAAGTGACATGTTCTCTGCCAAAAAAGAGTTTATATTCTAAAGGGGATTTGACAAATACATAAATATTCACAATTATAGAGATCAAAAACAGCATACCCTAGGAGAGTATAAATAAGTTCATAAGTGCTAGAGTTGGCTCAGGGATGGTATGGCTCAGGTTGCTGGGAAATTAAGCAGAATGGGATTTATGGAAGAATTTGAATATGGGCAGACTTGGTTTGGAAAGGCGAGGAGTTCCAAACTGCCGAAACTGTGTGAGAAATCAACAGCAAAGTACTATTAGAAGGTTGTCTTGAGAGAAAAGACAGAAAGTTGATGAATAGTGGGAGAAGACAGCAGTTAGGTAAAGTGGAACAAGAACTTTGAAACTGACTTTGAGGACAAGTTTAATGTGAAAACTGAAGGAATTTTAGGAGAGGAAATATGAAGACCAAACAATACCTCAGGAACATTATCTATGCAGTAGCATGTGGTATAGATTGGAGGGAAGATAGACTGCAAACTAGAAAACTAGCAAGGAAGTAAATGCAATAGTCGAGCCATGGTTGTATTAGGGCAGTAACAGTAACAGAAAGTGATGGATTCCAGAAATGTTGTGCAGGAAAAACCGGCGGGACCAAGCAGTAGACTGGATGTGAGACTTGAAAAATCGCAACAAGTCAAGGATGACAACAACGTTTTGGGCTTCTGAGATGAAAAAATTGAATGGGGGTCAAGCGTTTAGGGGGAAAGATGAGTTTTAGATGAGTTAGGTTTGAGGTGATAGCTGAGAAATTAAGTGGACATGGCCTGGGATTATGAGATATGGAAACTGAAGGTCAGATGAGAGGTCAGGGCTACACAGTTAGATTAGAGAGTCATCCACATAGTGGTTGAGGTGATGTGAGTGGATGAAGTAATAATAATAATAATAATGACACTTGTTAAATGCTTACTTTGTGCTAAGCACTGTTCTAAATACTGGGGTTGATACCAGTTAATCATGTTGGACACAGTCCCTGCACACGTGGGGCTCACAGTCTTAATCCCCATTTTGCAGATGAGGTAATAGAAGCCCAGAAAAAAGAAGTGATTTGTCCAAGGTCACACAGCAGACATGCTGCAGGGTAGGGATCAGAACCCAGGTCCTTCTGATTCCCAAGGCATTTGTTATAGCCACTAAGCCATGTGCAAACAGAGAAAGTAGAGTATGTAAAACCATGGCTTGAAGGACACTTAGGATAAAAGGGTTAGAGAGAGAGTAGGAGTCAGTACAAGATACTGTGGAGCAGTCAGGAAGGTAGAAAAAGAACCAGGATGGTACTCATTCAGCAAGCAGGGTTTAGCAAATGCTATTTAAAAATTACTATTACCATAGTTATTATTATTATTTCCATTAAAGCTTTTCAAAGACTCGGATGCTTGTAGCAGCGTGGTTTAGTGGAAAGAGCATGGGTTTGGGAGTCAGAGGTCGTGGGTTCTAATCTAATATGCCACTTATCAGATGTGTGACTTTGGGCAAGTCAATTAACTTCTCTGTGCCTCAGTTATCTCATCTGTAAAATGGGGACTAAGATTGTGAAACCTGTGTGGGACAGGGACTGTGCCCAACCCAATTTGTTTGTATCTCCCCCTAGTGCTTAATACTGTGTCTGCCACACATTAAGCACTTAATAATTACCATAATTATTTTATTATGTAATCAATAGATGTATGTCTGACTCCTCCAATAGATGGTAAGCTCCTCAAGGGCATGTACTGTGTCTGTTATTCTTATTGTATGTTCCCAGTCTACAACTGAGTTCTGTAAAGTGTAGGTGCTCAAAAAATGCAAATAACGGCTCAAACCTAAGTACTGTATGTCCTTAATCTGCTGCAGTTCATTCAGTTAAAAACCAAAGGAAATTCTATCTTGGGAAATAGTGTGGTCTGGTGGCCTAATGGAAAAAGCCTGGGCCTCAAATTTAGAGGACCTGGGTTCTAATCCTGGCTCCACCACTTGTTTGCTGTGTGACCTTGGGCATATCAATCAACATTTCTGGACTTCATTTTCCTCAACTGTAAAATGGGTATTCAAAACAGAGTATGAGTCTCATGTTGAAAAGTGACCTTATCCTACCTGATTAGCTTACATCTATCCCAGCGCTTAGAGCTGTGCTTGACACATAGTAAGTGCTTAACAAAAAGTGCTATTAAAAAAAACAAACATTTCATGCAACCAAACTGCCAAGTATATTCATTTTAAGATGACAAGATTCTTCCTAGATGGATCTCTACCAACAGAAACTACTGAGTCCCTCTTCATTCCTTGAATAAAAAATGACTTCTGAGAAGCAGCATGGCTTAGTGGAAAGAGCATGGGCTTGGGAGTCAGAGGTCATGGGTTCTAATCCCAGCTCTGCTACGTCAGCAGTGTGACTTTGGGCAAGTCACTTCATTTCTCTGGGCCTCAGTTACCTCATCTGTAAAATGGGGATTAAAACTGTGAGCCCCACGTGGGACAACATGACAATTTTCTATCTACCTCAGTGCTTAGAACACTGCTTGGCTCATAATAAATGCTTAACAAATACCATCATTACTATTATTCTGATGCAGACCCTCTTCTTGCCATCTGTGTTTTTCTCCTTCCAGCTTCAGAGGAGAAAAACAAAAAGCATTATAATTCATATTCCCTCCTGGAAAGAACACTATTTAAATAATCACCTGAAAACTATGACATAACAGCTTTAAAGATGGATATGAAAGTACACTTAACTTTGTGAATTAGTAATCTATTGCCCCCTGTGTAGTGAGAATTTCCTAAAGAGCCAAATGAAATGTAAATTATCTAAATGAATTTTGGGCCTTCTTTGAACTGTAGGCAATTAGAAATCATCAACACACTAAGAACTTCATAAACTTTTCCCAGGGTCCTATGAGGATCATTTGCTAACTTACACCCCTACTATTCTACTCCCAGCTATTAGATCATTTTCATCCCAAGTTCTGTTGGATGATTATTATATTATTAATCTTATTATTTTTTGACATTTTTCAGTTGGCTTTTGTTTGTCCTGACAATTCACTTGAAATCCAAAGATTTGAGCAGTTGTATATTTTCCGGCCATTTTTCTGAAATGAGCTAAATACAGTACAAATGCTCAGATCTTTGGGTTTCAAGTGAGGTGTTAGGAAAAACAGAAGAAAACTGAAATGTGTCAAAAAAATAAGATTTAAACCCAGGACATATGTATTTCTTGTTTTCATGAGATAGCTTTTCTATAGAATGAACACATTTTATCCAAGATTGCTTGGTTTGGAGCTCCCAAAAGGCTTTTTTCCTTGCTCCCAACTTCTATTATTTTTACATTACTCTTCCTTTACCCTCCTGAATTCATAATCTCAGAACACCAAAGCATCTAAGAAACTAGGAAAAAAAAAGAAAAAAATTTCAACTGAAAGTTCATTATGATGTCCTGGTGCAGATGAATAAACTATCCCTCAGAGCAAAAACCCTTTCACAAGTTTCCATCATTTCAGCATCAGGGTATCCCGTTTGGCTACCATGACCTAAATCACACTTCTCTGAGCCTAGGAGTTAGATTGAAAATTCCACCACCTGACTCAAAACTCCTTGAGAGTAGGAACAATACACCTTGTTTCTGTGGAACTCTCCCATATGTTTAGTTCAGTTTTTTGTTGTTGTTAATGGTAGTTAAGGACTTTAATTCATTTATTCAATCATTCAATCATATTAATTGTGTGCTTACTGTGTGCAGACTACACTTACAATTTACTATGTGCCAGGCACTGTTGTAAGCCCTGGGGTGGATGGGTCAATTGGGTTGGACATAACCTCTAGCCCACATTGGGCTCAAAGCTTTAATCCCCATTTTAAAATGAGATAACTGAGGCATAGAGAAGTGAAGCGACTCGTCCAAGGTCACAGCAGACAAGTGACAGAGCTGGGATTAGAACTCAGGTCCTCTCTACTAGGCCATGCTGCTTCTCAAGGAGTTTAATTACAGGGCTTTGCATTAATAATTAAAATAGCAGTATTTGTTAGGTACTTACTATGTGCCAACCACTGCATTAAGCTCTGAAAAAGGTAGGCCAAGCACTTAGTGCAGTGCTCTCCAAACAGTAGACATTAAATAAATACCATAAATTGGTTGAGTTATATGGCTTTAAAAGGAGTCAGTCAACTTTATCCCTCCTACCTGACCACACTCCTACTAAAACTTACTTCATTCCTCTACCACCATCTTTTTATTGAGGCTTGACCTTGTCTCTCTCACCATTGACCCTTCCCTTCTGGCCAGAACTTCCACACCCTTCATAACTGACAGACCACCACTCTACCCATCTTCAACTTTACTGACATCATACCTCTTACAGGAAACCTCACTTGACTAACCTCTCATCTCCTTTTCATACTCAACCTCCCTTCTGGGTTGCCTATGCACCTGCACCCATAACCTAGCTGCACTTTTCTACTCAACCCACTCCTAACCACCACAGCATATCCTTTATACCATTACCTGATTGGTAATTTAATGTCCGTTTCTTCCACTGGACTGTATTCTCCCTTGTGTGCAGCCACTGTGTTCTCCTAATCATTTAATGCAGTGTTCTCCACATAGTAAGCACTCAAATACTCTTGATGGACTGAAAAGCAGTGAGGTCCAATAGAAAGAGATGGGCTTTGAGTCAGAGAACCTGAGTTCTAATTCTGTCTTTGCCACGGGCTTATTCTGTGACCTTGGGCAAAGTCACTTGGCTACTCTGGGACTGAATTTTCTCATTTGTAAAATGGGAATTAAATATTTCTTCTCTCTCTTTTAGACTATGAACCCCATGGGGGATGGGGGCTGTGTTTGACCTGATTATCTCGCAACAACCCCAGGACTTAGTTCTGTTTTTAGCAGATAGTAAAGGCTTAACAAATATCACAGTTATTAATGATTACATTTATAAGTGGGAGCAGAGAAGGTATTGAATCCCCATTTTACAGATGAGGAAACTAAGTCACAACAAGATTAAGGGACTTGCCCAACGTCACACAGCAGGTTAGTGGCAGAATCAGGATTAGAACCTAGGTCCTCTGACTCCAGGCCTGTGCTGCACCACCAGGTCATGCTCTGTGGAATATATGAACAGTGGGTAACCCTGCTTGAGGGATTTCCAGGTCAAAACTGGTTTTGAGACAGTGCAAAGGGTAGTAGGATTCTCCAGTAGTAGAGCCAGAGACTGGAATAGGCCAGTTCTGAATAGGTGATTTGTGTTAAACAGGCAAGCTCTTTAAAACAAACAAAAAGCACATTTTCTTCCTCTGGTTTCTTCCAAGCATGAAATTTACTGCATTTCATGTCTACTCGGTTTTTGATGGCTTGTTGAGTACCCATAGCACTCATACTTCCCCCAGTAAGAGATGGATTAACATGCCATACATGCTCTCATATAGAAAAAAAGAGCCCCATACCTTCTGATTGTTAATTATCTCAAATTGCAGGGGCATAAACTGTGGAATTATCTCAGCTGGAACAATGGTGGGTTTTTCTTTTCTATAGTTATAGACAAGTCAAGACTGGCAAGATGAAACTTGAGGTCTTCAGGGATGTCTTCTAGAAAGGAGGCATTTCTCAAAAGGAGTTAGGAGGTTATAGGGAGTACTGTGTAAATTGCTTTTAATAACTGGAAAGACCCTTTGTTACTCCGAGTTTCTGAGCTTCACACAATGAGAACCTTGAAGGAAAATGAGAACCTTGAAAGAAAATGAATGTGTTTTCAGTTTGATTTTCCTGGCCCAGCAACATCTTTGGCTTGAATTTTAAGAGAACACTTTAACCACAAAAGAAAATGGATTATTGTTGCAGCTTATGGGCAATGTTTGGATGAAAAGAGGAAGTTCTAATTAGAAGAAGATTATTATTTTCTCATTTGCACCGATTTGGCTCATTAGTGCTGTAATCCTTTTCCTTCAGCCCACTGTCTGCAAGTAACCTTTCTGATGACTTGAGTATCAAAATCACCTTTTTATACAGAGCATAAATGCACAGTGAAGGGTGGTGGAATGTGCAGTGAAATAAAAACAGGGAGCTTGCAAAATACTCACCCTGTGTTTACAGTGACTACTTAGTAAAATCATTTCAGGAAGTAACTATGTTTCATCTCTTTGGCTGTGTAAGGAAGGGATGTTAAAGTCTAATTATGCTGCATAACACCATGGTGTCTAGCCAGGCAAATTCAAAAGGCATCTAGTTTGTATGTCTCAAATATCTCTCATCAGGTAACTACAAGGCCATGTATAGGAATTGTTCGTAATGGTTGGGAATCAAGTTAGAAATGAAATAGACATCACACATCTAGAGCTTTAATGTGCATACTTTTTCAGTTAAGAGAATATTTTCCCTTGGACACTAAACAGAAAAAAAAACCACAATAATTTAACAGAATAGGTTTCTCATTAATGCCACTAACTCAGACTGATTAAAATGAAGCTATAATCTAAGTTTACTGAAATATTTTTCCCCAGTATATATATTCTACTGAATATTTCTTTCAGGGTGCTTATCAGCTCTGCATTATGTTCTGAAGATAGGAATCCGTTAATAATAATAATAATAATAATAATAATAATAATGATGTCGGTATTTTTAAGCGCTTACTATGTGCCAAGCACTGTTCTAAACGCTGGGAGGGATACAAGGTAATCAGATTGTCCCATGTAGAGCTCACAGTCTTCATCCCCATTTTACAGGTGAGGTAACTGAGGCACAGAGAAGTTAAGTGATTTGCCCAAGGTCACACAGCTGACAAGCGGCAGAGTCAGGATTAGAACCCATGACCTCTGACTCCCAAGCCCTGCTCTTTCCACTAAGACACGCTGCTTCTCTAGTCTATTCAGGTAGGTCCTAATCTATTCATTTAGGATGATAGGGATAGAAAGGGCAAATCGGATGAGAGGGTGTGATGCAGGAGATGTCCTCCTTTGCAATTTCCACTGCCCTGAACAATTACTCCAATGATAAGGTCCACTAATTCATAACAATAGTCAGTGAACCTCTCTGAGGACCATTCATTCATTCATTCTGTCATTTATTGAGTGCTTACTGTGTACAGAGCACTGTACTAAGCACTCAGGAGAGTACAATATAACATTAAACCATTAACCTGCAGTGGTGAGGACACAACATTGGGATGTCATGCCATTGGGATGTCTGCCAGGTTCTGCACTCTTCCCTCTAGACTGAAAGCTTCTTGTGGATAGGAAACTGCCAACTCTGTTGAATTCTGCCAAGCACTTAGTACAGTGTTCTGCACACAGTAAGCACTCAATAAATATCACTGACTGAGTGACTGATCATCCAGTTAGCTCCAGTGTGGGCTGGTTTTTGCATGAAGGCAGCCCTATCCTTGAGCTGAGAATAGAAGACACACAAAATCGTGAAGCGTTCCATATTTTTGACAATTACTCTCCCCCACTTCAAATCCTTATTGATGGCACATCTCCTCCAAGAGGATTTCCCAGACTAAGCTCTACTTTTCCTCATCTCCCACTCCCTCCTGCATCGTCCTAACATGTTGCCTTGGCTTTCTCCCCTTCCCCCAGCACCACACCACTTATGTATGTATCTGTAATTTTATTTATTTAATTGATGTCTTCTCTCCCCCTCTAGATTGTGAGCTTGTTGTGGGTACATTAACCACTTGATAAATATGATTAAATGAATGAATGAATGAATAAAATTGAAATACAGCCTGACCTGCGGTTTTTGAGTGGGGTGGGCATCAGGACTGTAGCACCTTCTTGGGCCCCACAGCCATCTTCTTTCTACCAAGAATCCATGCGCTTACTGGTGCAAGGGATGTGTCAGCAGTGTGGAAGCTGAGGCAACACTACTTTAAGACTGCAAAGGTTCCATCCTACTTTGGTCTCCTCAGCTAGCCCTGGCCTAGAGGAACAGCTCCTCAAACTTCCCCTTCCTCAGCCATCTGGCTGGAGGCAAGCTGAAGACCAAGAGGCACCAAAGAAAGCAAAATCAGTTTTAGAGAGTGGATACGGGGGTGGAAATATAGGTTAGGGGAGCAGAGTCGGGAGGAAATCCATACACAGCAGGAGTGTGTAATGGGTGAACCAAGGATATTTCACAAAGGTCTAGGAGAAAGAACATGGGCCTGGGAGCCTATTCACATCTGCATCAAACAGAAATCCCTTACCACTGACTTTAAAAAACTCAATTACTTTGCTCCCTCCTACCTCACCATGCTATTCACCTACTACAACACAGTCCACAAACTTCACTCCTTTAATACCAACCTACTCGTTGTAATTCAACCTCATCTATCTTGCCTCTGACCCCTCTCCCAAGGCTTGCCTCTGGTCTGGAACTTCCTCCCTCTTCATATCCAACAGACAATCACTCTCTACAGTTCAAAGCCTTATTGAAGACATCCCTTCTCCAAGAGTCCCTGACAAAGCCCTCATTTCCTTTTCTACCATTTCCTTCTGCATCTCCTTTCCACTGGATTTCCTCCTTTTATTAACCTCCTCCCTTAGCCCCATAACACTTATGTACATATCCATAATATATTTACTTATGTTAATGCCTGTCCCCTCCTCTAGATTGTAAATTCATTGTGGGCAGGGAATGTGTCTACAGACTCTGTTGTATTGTACTTGCCCAAGCGCTTAGTACAGTGCTCTGAACAATGCTCTGCAAAAAATATGATTGACTGATCTGATGGCTGCATGTCGTTGCAGAGATCCTATTTGAGGAAACCCAGCTATAAAGAATATCCAGGATGGGGAAAAAAAAAACCCAGACCATATAATACCACATAGTTCTTTGAAACACCAAACTAAGTTCTTGATAAAGTAATCATCCCAATTTAGATGCTCAACACCATGAAGAGATGCTGGACCCTGAATTGAAAATGAACTGAATTTTATGAGATGGATGAATTAGAGAAGCAAAATTCCATTTCACTTGATTTTCAGAAAAGGATAGATTGCATGGATCATTCTGGTGATTCTAGCATTAGGAAGAAGGATGGCTATAAGTGTTAACTAGGAATGCTAAAAAAAAGGTAGAGAAGGCATCATTAGTCTTTGTCAATTTGAGATGTTAGATAATGTTACTACCACACATCCATAAGCATCTGCTCATTAAGGGCAAACACTAATTCACAACTGAGATTTTAGATAAACAGAACTTGAAAGTGCAGAAAGAGCTAATATTGGATTTTTCTTCTCTACAACATGATTCACCAATGAGATTGTGTGTTAAACAACCCACTGTAATTAACCGGTTAAAAATGTAATTGAGGGAGGAAGGAAGACATTTTTAAATGACTACTTTTTGAAAAATATTTCCAAAAAAGTTGATGATTGCTGAAATAATTATACTTCTCTAGAATTTAATTTTATACAAATGGTATGTGCCCAGATTCATTAACTTTACTTCTGAAGAACTTGGAGTGCTTCCAGATTTTGACTAGTCTGTCTGTTCCACGTCCTCAAAAAATATTTGAGGCCCACCCTGGATAAATACTATAGCAGCTGGCTATAGGAACTTTTAAAGTCCCAAAATACATTTATGACTCTCTTACTGTCCAAATAATGGCATGCCTACCTAATCTCTGATTAAATTCACGTATCTGAGAAGCATTGCCTCTGATTACAATTTTCCTTCTCTTAAGAGCAATGATATTCAATCCTGGGGGCATTACCTTAATACTGTATCCTTTAACCAGATCGGTGATTTTTTTTTCCAGGACAAATAAAAAAGATGAAGGGTTCATATGATCTTTCTACCTGATTACAGAGTTGTAATCATAAGTTCAGTCCACTGGCAGATGTACAAGAAATTTTTACACCTTGGGCTATTTCCATTCATATGAAATTCCAGAATGGAGAGCCTCTCTTAAAACAAGGGAAATAATTCTAATAAATAATCAAGCAGTAAAAGCAACATTTATGAGTCACTGTACTAAGAGGCAAAGTCATGATGCTTTTTTTCCCTCAATATCCCACTTTCATAGATGTCAATACCTCACTCATATCTGGATTCATTTAGACTGATCATTCAGAAATGGTTTTCATATATCCCGCTCGAGGTTCAGTTATAGAATTTGGTTTCTGTAATTCAGCTAGTTCGTGTTTAGTTATGAATAATTTTTTTCAAGAAGAGGAAGAGCGTAGACCCCACTGGTGGGGTCTGAAAAACGAAATGGGCTAAGGAATTTGGTTCTGTTTTGAAGGAAAAGGAAGCCCTTCAGTCCCATAATTTATCCAGGCATAGGTAAGGTGGGGTCAGCTCAGGAGAACATATTACCTGGGACATAGTTTCCGGTTGTGGGGATGACTCTTCAGTGTCAGAAATATGAGAAAAGGGACATCATAAAGATATGTGAAGTAGTTATGGAAAACTGGCTAATGCAACGAAACACACACCCACACACATCCTAACCAGAATGTTTCTCTGTATAAACCATATTCAGCAACAGGGAGAAAACAATAAATCCAGCTATTCTACAATCAGAGCAATAATTGATCCCCCAAGATAGCTAATTACTCATGGAAAATAGCTGCATTAAAGACAAGGAAAAAAAAGTCACCAGAGTAGAAGAAAATGAAGGACTATTAAACATAGGACTAGTGCTTTCATCAATTATAGGAAAACAGATGTTTCTCTATCCTTGAGTTACACTAATAGCTAATGTGATGGGGCTTAAGAGGCAGAAACAAGGCAGGGCCTGGTCTTAGCCATGCCAAGATAATATAACCCATAACCCAAGCAACACCAAAACACTATTAATAGAATACACAATAGTAGGTCTTTTCTGTCAGCATTTTAATAGTAGGAAAATATGATTTTTTTAAACTAGGGCTTAAACATCAATTTATATCTTGAGAATATGATGGTTTAATGACAGAGCAGCAGCCTGGGCCTCACTATATGATAGAAACTCATAGACACTGACTTTTACTCATTTCTAGAGATTACCTTAGCCACATCATTTTCAGACCCTGGGTCTTGGTTTTTCCACTGTATAAAATAGGCTTCCACTTTGAAGGTATTTTTTTATGGTATTTGTTAAGCAGTTACTATGTGCCAGGCACAGTACTAAGCCTAAGTGCTTGATAAGATACAAACTCATCGGGTTGGAAACAGTCCCTACCTCACATAGGGCTCTCAGCTTCCATCTCCATGTCACAGATGAGGTAACTGAGGCACAGAGAAATGAAATGACTTCCCCAAGATCACACAGCAGACACACATGCCCATCGACCTCGCCCTTTGTTTCATACACTTAGGTCCCTCCTCAGGCCCCCATCCCCTCACGTTCCTCATCCCTTGATCCTAGTGACCTCGCCATCTATTTTATTAATAAAATTGATACTATCCAGCATGAGCTCCCTGAAATCTCCCTGCCCCTCTCCTGTCCTTCCCCCTTCTGGCCCTCTCTTCAACTCTCCCATCTCTCCAACATTATCGCTAGAGGAGATCTCTTGCCTCCTCTCAAAATCCAACCCCTCCACCTGTGCATCCAACTCCATTCCTACACACCTTATCAAAATACTTCCCTTCATCCCTCCCTAACAGTCATCTTTAACTGTTTGTTCTCCAATAGCTTCTTCTGCACTGCTGTCAAACCTGCCCATGTTTCTCTTATCCTAAAAAAAAAATCCTCCCTTGATCCCATGACTCCCTCCAGTTATCATTCCATCTCCCTCCTACCATTCCTCTGCAAACTCCTTGGGCGAGTTGTCTACACCTGCTGTCTCAAATTTCTTTCCTCCAATTCTCTCCTTGACGCCCTCCAATCTGTTTCTGCCTCCTTCATTTCACAGCAACCGCCCTCTTAAAGGTCACCAATGATCTCCTTCTTGCCAAATCCAATGACAAGAAGGATTGTGAAGGATGATGACTGCATCAAGTCTCCTTGCTGACCTCCCAGCCTCCTGTCCCTCCCCACTCCAGTCCATACTTCACTCTGCTGCCTGGATCATTTTTCTACAAAAGCAGGACGTCTCCCCACTCCTCAAAGCAATCCAGTGGTTGCCCATCCACCTCCACATCAAACAAAACTTCTCACCATTGGATTTAAAGTACTCAATTGCCTTGCCCACCCCCCACCCCCACCTCACCTTGCTATTCTCTCATTACAACCCAGCCTGCACACTTCTCTCGTCCAATACTAACCTTCTCACTGTGCCTCGGTCTCATCTATCTCGCCATAGACTCTTCACCCATATCTTGCTCCTGGCTTGGAATGCCCTCCAAGAAAGTTTTCTGGACTAAGCTCCCCTTTCCTTTTCTCCCACTCCCTTCTGCCGTTGCCCTGAGTTACTCCCTTTATTTATCCCCCTCCCAGCCCCACATCACTTACGTACATATCTGTAATTAATTCATTTATACTAATGTCAGTCTTCCCCCACATCTAGACTGCAAGCTCGTTTTGGCCACGATTGTTTGTTTATTGTTGTATTGTAGTCTCCCAAGCATTTAGTACAGTCCTCTGCGCACAATAAGCTCTCAATAAATATAGCTGTATGAATGAAGTGGATTAGAACCCGGGTCCTCTGACTTCCAGGTTAATGCATTTTCCAAGACGCCATGCTCCTTCCTACGTTGTGCGGATAATAATGATGATGATGGTATTTGTTAAGAGCTTATTTTGTGCCAAGCACTGTTCTAAGTGCTGGGGTAGATACAAGGTAATCCGGTTGTCCCACGTAGGGCTCACAGTCTTAATCCCCATTTTACAGATGATGTAACTGAGTCACAGAAAAGTTAACTGACTTGCCCAAAGTCACCCAGCTGACAAGTGGAGCTGGGATTGTCTCTGTTGCCAAATTGTACATTCCAAGCGCTTAGTACAGTGCTCTGCACATAGTAAGCGCTCAATAAATACTATTGAATGAATGAATGAAACCTCTGACTACCAAGACCATGCCCTTTCCACTAAGCCACGTTGCTTCTCTAGGAAGATTAGGATAATACCTAATTCTTGCAATGATCTGAAGGAGAGGTGCTGTTTGAGTTGAACTAGAAACTTTGCTGAATTTTGTATTTCTCTAGGTTTAACAGAAATAACTTTTGTCTCAAGTAGCTAAGAAGAGCGATTTAGAGCTGCTATTCAATTTGTAGTATCTTAGGGAGGAAGAATTATCTTATGGGTAGAGTTCAGATCCCACTGGGAACAGTTTCTATATAGCTTTGGTTTTGTCAATCAGCTTTTATGAGTTCCAGTTTCTTTTTTTGTCTTTTTTTTTTTTTATAAAACTGGATGATGTGTTAAAGACACCCACTGGTGTTAAAAGAGAGTTATCTAGTCAGAAGGCACTCAGGTTCTTGGAAATGCTGTACATAGTTGCAAAGTATCAGTGCTATCGCGCTGGCATTTGGCTGTTTGTATATAAAATGATGAAATAACCATTCGGTGCTGTAAACCAACATGACAGCTGCCAACCTTATAACACAACTACATTTTTAATGTTGAAATTTGGGACAGAGCTGTCACATTAGTTTCACCTTTAAAGGTGATGAGCACGAGTAACAGGATTATTCCATGTCTGGCTGGAGAAGGTTCTATGTATGGATGGGCAAATTCTAAGTGTTTGACTGGGAAACCAGACACAGACACAGGTAAGCATTCTGGGGTCAAAGTGGTAACCTAATGGAAATAACACTGGGGTCTGAGAATCAGGAAACCTGGGTTCTAGTCCTAACTCTGCCACTATCTTACTTTGGGACTTCAAACCAGTCATGATCTCTCAGACTCTGCTTCTTCATCTGTAAAATTGAGGAAATCCTGTGTGTCCCCTATCTCATAAGAAAATTGAGGTAATTGATCTGGATGGCAGGCGCTACATAGGTGGTGAATAGGGCAGTCTCATCAATGTGTTGTCAAAGTTTGTTATCAATTTCTTACATTTCTACAATGTCCAGCAGAGTGAAAAACAGAGGGTAGAGGGTCAGGGATTTGGCCAAGAAGCAAAAATAAAAAGTTCCACATTTTCCTTTCTCCCATGAAAGAAATTCGCCCTAAAGTCTTCAGTTTTCCAGCTTCTTACACAGACTGATTTATCTTGAAGACAGGATGGAACTGGATTTTGTAAAAAGGAATTTCCCAAAGGGGTTTCACTGAAAGAACTTTCTATAACATGTACAGCATTTCTCTGGATGCTCTCTAAAGGAAATGAACTAATTACACATCTCTCCGGGGACCCTTCTCCAACCCACTTCACCTTCAAGTCAACCCACAGGGAGGTTGCTTGAAAGCAGTCTTGTTTCATCACAACCTATAGCAGTCACAGTGTATAATCTTCACCCATAGTAGGTGGCCCTGGCCCTTTTTCCTTAGTGTTGGAGCACAGAAAACCTAGAATTTATGGTCTGTAATTCCAATTCAACCAGTTCAGACAAACCTAGGCCTTTCTGAGCTTTCCCAAGAAGAAAACAGTGGCTTTCTCTGGCTGCTTTGAGTTAGGCTTCAACGTCCTCAGCAGGCCAGGGTGAAACCAAGGTTACACTTTCCTTTGCTTTCTAGACAAAGGGGCATTTACTTCTCCCACACTCACCCATGCATATCCATCAATATCTATTAATAATAATACTAATAATTGTGGTATTTGGTAAGTGCTTACTGTGTACCAAGCACTGAAAAGCTGGTGTGGATACAAGCAAATCAGATTAAACATAATCCCTATCCCATGTGGAGCTCACAATCTCATTCCCCACTTTACAGATGAGGTAACTGAGGCTCAGAGAACTCAAGTGACTTGCCCAAGGTGACACAGGAAACCTGCAGCAGAGTTGGGATTAGAACCCGTGACCTCCTGACTCCCAGGCCTGTGGTCTATTCACTAGGCCATGCAGCTTCGCTAGCCATCTACCTACATGTGCCTACCTCAATCAGAACAGGCTACCAAGTTCCTAGAGTTTCCACACAGAATATAATCTTGTTCCACAATTTAATGGTCACCCTGAACCATAATTTATTTTTACAACAGAGATATCAATGTTTGAGTTACTTTCTAACATCCTTGATTTTCTCCCTTAATGATCTGTAATGGTCTTTTAATATTCTTAATTTTTCCTTCTAATATTCATTTAAGGACCTCTTGTCCATGAATCTATCCAATCTATTGATTTTTTTTTACATCTCAATTTCCCTCTCCCCAGCTTGCTAGGCACCTTCTTTCTTTTCTTTTATTATAACAGCTTCTGAAATTCCCCTCCTTTGTGAAAGTTCTGTAACAGGGAGGAGAGGAGGCATTTTTCTTCTTACCTCACCTTATTTAGGATTCAACTCCATTGATTTGAATATTAATGTTTACCTTATTAATATTTACAATACCGTACTTGTGCTGGTTAAATGATATTCAGTTGCTTATATATTTCATATAACTTTTATGCCTTAATATCGGTCTGGAGGCTTGGGCTCAGGACTATAAGCTCATCTCTAGACTATAAACTCGTCTCTAGACCATTAGCTCCTGGTGGGCAGGGAATGTGGCTGTTGATTGTTGGATTGTATGCTCCCAAGAGTGCTCTGAACATAGTAAGCACTCAATAAATATGATTAACTGAATGAACAAATTTTAATACCCAATCTACCATTGGCCTCCCTATTGATTTTGGGTAAATCAGTAAACCTAGGAATGGAATGGGTAGGCCTCTGCTTGACTCTCCCTCCCATAGCCGAGACTTGTAGGTACTGGAAACTCTCCAGTTGTGACTCTGAGAGGGACTGCATACAGTAAGCACTCAATAAATACTACTGACTGCCTGACTTCTCCCAGCATAAAAGAGAATGAAAAAAACCCCCTCTATCTCAGTGGTATTATGCGGATGGACTGAAGGCAGAAAAGCTTTCTGGAAATGACAAATGTCACAAACGATGAATACTATTATAATTTGAGGTATGTATAAAATATTCTTCTGAATAAATTTTCGAGCAATCATAAACCCATTTTGCCAGGCGAGGAAGCTGGATTGGAGTCAAGTTAAATACATATTTGATAATATTCAGCAATGTTGTCAGAAGGGAGCTGCCAGGGAGGAGCTCAGGATCTTTAGCAAACATCAATCAGCTAATCATCCTGCCTAGCTGCACAATCATTTCCTCTAATGAGCAGTTTGTAATTGTCACTCATGATGACTTTACACATCACTGCTGATTAGTACAGGAGAGAACATCTCAGTAGCCTGGTGCTCCCATAGTTCATGTTAGCCAGTTGTTGTGTAAAGTCTTGATTTTCATATGTTTAATTGATTGTGTGGCTGCTAAATTTTACCAGCAATAAATGATGAACTCAACACAAGAAACAACAAAAGCCAAATCACCCTTAATTAAGAGATTATTTCTGCAATAGTAAAAAGTATCAGTTCCAGTCACTCAGAAGATATGTAACTAGGTTCATGTTTTCATCTAGGATGCTTGGTGCTCTCAAATTTTCTAAAACCTTCTCATTATTATTATTATTATATTTGCTTACTATGTGTCATGCTCTGTTCTAAGCGCTGGGGCAAACACAAATTAATCAGATTGGATATAGACCCTGGGGCTCACAGTCTAAGTAACAATTCAATATGCTGAATTCCAAGCATACTCCAAGGTGACAGTGCTTTTGGAAATTATCAACATAATAAAAAAAAAGTCAGATGGATGAGTTCCAGTGTTAGAAAGCTAAACAAAAAATCATGATTACAGAAATTTTCATGTCCTTTTGGAATGGCCAGTTCCAATAAGATCAATCACCTAAACATGTACATTTTTAAATTATTGAAAACAAATTCCTGGAGGCATTTCATATTCCAGATAATTTAGCATAAATAGTAGAATATTATATGTTCTTTATCATATCTTGATGGGTGAGTAAATTCTTCAAAATCTTCAAAGCCCTGCTAAAATCACATCTACTCCAATAACACATTCCCGACTAAACCCTTTATTTCATTCAGTCATAATTATTGAACACTTACTGTGTGCAGAGCACAGTACTATCTCCCCTAGCCACTCTTCCTTCTGCACTGACTATGCATTTGGCTGTACACTCTCAACCTCTTCGATAGTCACCCCAGCAAGCGAGTACTTATACAAATATTTTTGTTCTCTACCATTTCCCCATCCCTAGTCTATTTTAATGTCCGTCTGCCCCAGTAGACTATGTTCCCAAAAGGAACACATCACCAAATCAGTGGTATTATACTTTCCCAATCGCTTAGTACAGTGCTCCGCACAATGTACTCACTAAATAGCATTGATTGCATTGCTTTTCTAAAATGTTCTCCAAACATCTCTCCAATCCTAAACAAACCTTCAGAAACTCCTGACCACTGGCTTTAAGGCAGTCCATTAGCTCTTATCTCCCTACTTTCTTTTCCATGACATTCCAGAACCCCTTGTCCTTGTTGGAAGGACTGAAGTGGCTTTCCTTGGTAAAATTTATTCTTGAAGATTGGCACCTTGGGGCAGAACTACCTTGGGAAAATTCCTTAGAGTAAACTTGAAATCAAGACTCTAAAATAAACACACAATTTCCCAATCCGCAGCCCATCCCCTTTCCTTTTTAGAGATTCCTGCAGATGAAACATGATGGTTCCTTAAGGAAAGATTGTCTCTTAGTTTTAGAGTTTTTTTTCCAAGTGTCTGGTACAGTGCTATGCTCCCAGTAGATGTTCAATATATATATTAGTCATATTTATTGAGCATTTACTGTGTGCAGAGCACTGTACTAAATGTTTGGAAGAGTACAATATAACAATAAACAGACACATTCCCTGTCCACAGATATTGCTGCTGCCAGTAATGATGATGACACAGGTTGCTGTTCCCTGGGGGAGGCTTAGTCTGGAATCCAAAAAGGTTAATTGGCCAGTATCCCAGAACTATGGGGAGCATGGCTGAACTGCCAAACCATTTGACTTGAATGTGCAGAGTTGAATGCATCCTGCGCTCCATGCTAGCCCCCTAACACCTATGAAGAGTTTGATTTGAACGTATTATGCCTAGAGCTATCTTTTGATTTTTTTTCAGTGTTGGTGTGATTTTCTTCTTGTGGAGTGATGCCTAGAGCGCCACTGAAGATTTCTTTCTTATTAGTTTCATCAATTCAGGTATATTGGTTACTCACCTCCTGCTGGAAAAATACAGTGGAATCTCAGCTTTAGGTTTATATTGAACTCTAAATACATCCACCTATTGCCCTCATCATCCACCTACTCCCTACAGCCTTTACCCTAAATGGATTGTTTAGGTCAATTGCAGGATGGAGACTTCCAGGGAAGACCTCAGGGCTGCTGGGAGTGGTAGAGGTAAATTGAGTATGTAGCACACTGCACACCGAGACAATACTTATCTCAGCATGGACAGGGGGCAGTAACCATGCACACTAGAATGAACACCTGCTGAATGAGGTCTAGGATATGAATCCTAACCACTTTCGGTCATGCTTTTGCAAAAATAAATGCCATCTGTTCTGATTTGGGGGCTAGATGATCACTCATTCTGTTGACATATTTCTTCATTTTAGGTTCACTCAATGTGGCCCATTCCTTAACTATTCTGTGTTATGTTGGGCTCAATTCAGAAGTAGGAATGCTCTGGGCATGTCACTCACTTGCTCAAAAATCTCCAGTGGTTATCTATCAACCTTCCATGAAGCAAAAACTCCTCCACTTCAAAGCTCTCCATCAGCTTGTCCCCTGCTACCTCACCTTCCTTCCCTCCTTCTACAGCCCAGCCCGCACACTCCACTCCTCTGCTGCCGCTCACCTCCTCACTGTGCCTCGTTCTAGCCTGTCCCACCATCCATGTCCTACCTCTGGCCTGGAATGCCCTCCCTCTTCACATCCGCCAAACTAGCTCACTTCCCACCTACAAAGCCCTACTGAAAGCTCACCTCCTGCAGGAGGCCTTCCCAGACTGAGACTCCTTTTTCCTCTGCTCCTCCTTCTCTCCCCACCACCCATACTCCTTTTCTCTGCTCTACCTCCCTCCTCACCCCACAGCATTGGTGTATATATGTGCATATTTATTGTTCTATTTATTTTATTAATGATGTGCACACATCTATAATTCTATTTATTTTGATGCTAGTGATACCTGGTATCTACTTGTTTTGTTTTGTTGTCTATCTCTCCCCTTCTAGACTGTGAGCCCATGTCTATCTCTCTCCTTCTAGACTGTGAGCCCATTGTTGTATATCGACTGTCTCTATCTGTTGTCGAATTGTACTTTCCAAATGCTTAGTTCAGTACTCTGCACACTGCATCTATAAGAATGCACACTGCATCTATAAGAATGAATAATAGAATATAAAGTAGTATAACCTTTCACTGCATATGGAATTATCAATATCCACTTCTGATCCTCCAACTTTGTAATTCATGTGGCCAGAACAGTTGAAATACCTAAGTAACTATAATGATCTCTCTTCCTCAAGTTAGAAAAGCAGTTGGCCTAGTGAAAAGAGTGGACTGGGAATCAAATGATCTGGATTCTAATTCCACCTCTGCCACTTGATTTTGGGGAAGTCACAAATTTTGTGTGCCTCAATTTCCTATTCTGTGAAATGGGGAGTCTCCTTCCCCCTTAGATTGTGAACCCCATGTGGGACAGGGACAGTGACTGACCTAATTAATTTGTATCCACCTCAGTGCTTGGCTTGTAGTAAGTGCCGACAAATATCACAATTATTCTTGTAGTTTTTTTGCTCTTCTGAATTGAAAAGAACCTACCCATTTAACCCCTTGAGTATAACTTTTAAGTTAACTTATCTGAACAGGAAAACCCTTTTGATGACAAATTCCTAGAGTTAGTTTGCTGGCCAAGTCAAACTAGTTAGTACATTACATTATCTTAGTAGACTTTCAAACTTTAAGCAGCCTATCAGAAAAGGAGGAGACCAAATTTCTGCTCTCCAAATGTAAAGGTCAAGCACACAAGCCTAGTCCCTAATAATTACTCTTTGAGTACAGACAAAATTAAAATAGATACATTAAAAAACAACAACCAGAAATTAGGGTGAGCCTAGTGATTTTGATTACTTAAAAAAAACACAGCTACCACTGACATTTGAAATAGCTACATATTTCTGATAATGATCATTACAGGCAATGTGGTTTACTGAAGAGTCTTCAAATAGTTCAAATTTTAGTAGAGTATAGATTTTGCAGATGGATTCTAGGTAACCATTGCAGGCCCACAGGATCAGGATCAAATCATCAGACACAGAGAGACATTCTGCAGGTACAGCGATCTACTGAATTTTAATGCATCTGCCCCTCTGGGCTATGTGAGCAGCTTATAACAGTGTTAGAGGGCTCAAGGTCTACTGACCCAAATTGCTGTATCCAGTCTAATTATATCTTGTCTCCAACTTGAGTTTTTTGGAAAGCTACTCTAGGTTTTCAGAAAAAAATAGCAAAAAATATCTGTATCAAGTTTGATAGTCAAGATAAATAATACAGCAAAAACTAGAGTAAGTAACTTGGCTTTCCTATCGGTTGTTCGCTCACCAAGATTTGCTGGGAGGTTTGGGGTGAATACACTTAGTATGGATCTGCTGGGATTTGGATTCTTACTTGAGTCTGTAGGTCAGCCTAAAACTCTGAGACTAAGAGGGCTTGGGACAATCTCAACAACCCTTGGGAAAAAACTTCAAGGCAATCACCTTTGTTTCTCAGCAGTAACAGTATCTGACTCATTAACCAGTTTACAATGGTGGGAGAGGTCAGCTACTATTCCATTTTATCAGTTCTTTCAATCTTATTTATTTAGCTCTTACTGTGTGCAGAGCACTAGATTAAGGCTTGGGAAAATACAATATAACAATAAACGGACACATTCCCTGCCATAAAGAGTTTACAGCACAGAGGAACGAGAGCTCATGGAGCTACAGCATATTTGCTGTAACAGTAGGTTCTTCTGTGTTTCCACTCGGAACTCATCCCAGCTGCTGAAAACGTTTGCACCTCAGCACTCTCCATTCAGTTGATAATTCCCTTATCAATCAATCATATCGAGTGTTTTCTGTGTGCAGAGCACTCTATTAAGCATTTGGGAGAGTACACTAGAACAAAGAGGATAAACAAGTGCCCTACCCACAAGAAGCTTAATAATAATAATGATATTTAAGTGCTTACCATGTGCAAGGCACAGTTGTAAACTACAGCAAATAAAGTAGTACCAAGTTCAGTGGTACATGGTTCATCTTAACTGCACGGCCCAATTCCCAATAATTCAAAGAGATGTTCACAATGTTAAGTTTGCATTAAGCAGATTCAAAACTTTAAAAATGCAATTTCCTTCTGAAAAAGTAACTTTAAAAAAACTTGTTCCACATAGACCAGCTAAAATGTATTTATTCAAATGAGTTATGCTGGGCTTGCTCTTTCTCTATTAAATACTCAGTGTAATCAACTTGTTGAAATTGTTTTTTTCTGTTTTTCATACTATGTCAAGTATCCAACAAGAGATATGTTCTATTCTAAATGAGAGATTTAAGTCAGATCCCCTGTCTCACCACTGACCGGGCCCATGTCCTGCCTCTTGCCCAGGACATCCTCCCTCCTTAAATCTGACAATTACTCTTTCATGCTTCAAAGTCTTATTGAAGGAATATCACTTCCAAGAGGCCTTCCCAGACTAGCCCCCCTCCCTTTCTCTTCTCCCACTGCCTTCTGCATGGCCCCGATTTGCTCCCTTAGTCCTTCACCCCTTCCCAGCCCCTCAGAACCTCTATGCATACATCTATAATTTATTTGTATCGATGTCTGTCTCCACCGCTAGAGTATAAACTCCTTGTGGGGAGGGAATGTGTCTGTTTATTGTTGAATTGTACTTTCCCAAGCGCTTAGTACAGTGCGCTGCACACAGTAAATGCTCAATAAATGATTGAATGAATGAATCTAACAGGCAGATACTTGTTACAGAATATCAGTAGATACTTGATACAAAAATTAATCTTAAAAGGTCTGACTTTTGTGATTCATCAATTCCAATAATCTGTAAGCTTTTTGTGGGTAGGAAATGTTTCTCCCAACTTTGTTGCACTGTGCTCTCATACACTTAGTATAGAGTAAATGGTCAATAAATACCATTGATTGATTTCAAAGTAGAATTCCTATTAAAGGTGAAAAATATAAACTTCAAATAAAATCAATCAGGTCACATTTTTCAAAGCAACTTGTTAGCCACCTGGCTATTCCCCCCTAATCTGATCAGCTCTGTACTATATGAGCTCCAAGCAGTACACTTTAGTTCTTCTTCCCAAGTCAGTCTTATAGATTTCCCTTGTCTTTATCATGATAACAAGCTCATGCACATTCGGTTTTGATGCATGACCAGGGGAGCTAGAAGGACAGAATCCAAGCAATGAATAAGATGAAGGTGGGAAAATATTTTACTTGCTTTGACATCTACTAAAACCTTCCAATATGCAGGCACTGTACTACCTGCTGGAAAATAACTGGAGGATATTAATTCTGACAAGGTCCCTGGCCCACTAGGGGCTCACAATCAAGGTACAAAGGCAGAAACATACCCAGGAAAAGAATATCAGGATAAATTCAATAAAGCAATTCAATCAGACAACAATGCTCACAGAAAATAGTCCTAGGACTCCTCACAGTGTCAGGTGGAGTCAAAATTGATACCACCTTCCCACCAATTCAAACTTTACGAAGATAGGCTTTCATCCTTCACCTGCTTTTTCAGGCAGGGGCAGAGTTATGAACCTTGATGTTGGACATGGTGTTGGGAGGGATGGAAGTTTAGATGAAAGGAAAATAGCTTATATATAGCTTGTCTTACAGAAAGAGACAGATTCGTGGCTGAGTGGATACAGCATGAGGCTGGGTGTAGGAAGGATCTGGGTTCCAGTCCTGGCTGCCGCTACATGCTTACCTTGGGCAAGTCACTTAACTTCTCTGGGTCTCAGTTGCCTTAGCTGTAAAATGGGGCTAAGGAGTGTGAGCTCCATGTGGGACAGGGACTGTGTCCAATCTGATTAACATGCTTGGCACATAAGTGCTTAATAAGTACCATAATTATTATTATTAAATCTTCAAATGAAAAGTTAGCTTGATTTTCAAATACTGTACTCTCCAAACCCCTAAATACAGTGTTCTGCAACAGGAAGTGCTCAATAAAAGCAACTGATTGATTAAAATGTAAAGGCAGAAATCTTTAGATATGGTGGTATCCAAGAACTCAACTCTACCCATTCTGCTGAACTCAGTTCCACTGTATCTCTGTCCTCTCCTTTGCTCAGGAACACTACTTCTCCCTTACCGGCTCCCATGCCCACTGCATCCAATAACTCCTCAGTCCTGGTGTCCAGTGTCCCCAGTTTCCCCCTCCTACACACCCTGACAATCTTGCCAACTACTTGACTGACAAAAATCAAAAGTCATGACCTCTTCAGAATCTCACCCTTACATTCCCAACTTCCTCCTATCACTCCATCCACTTTATGATCCTTCATAGCCATGTCTCAAGAGGAGATTCCTTTCCTTATTTTGAAATATATCTCTCTGGCCCTATGTCATCACATCTTATAAAAACAGTTGTTTCCATTCTTCTTCCCTCTCTGAGTCTTCAACTACTCATTCTCATAGGTCCTTCCCTTCTGCCTTCAAACTCATCCATATCTCTCCTATCTTTAAAAAAAATATATTCTTGGTAACCCACTACACTAAGCAACTATTTACCATCTCCTTCCTTCCATTCCTAACCAAACTCCTCAAATGGGTTATAAGCACTGGCTGCCTCCACTTCCTCTCCTCCAGCTACATTCTTGTCTGGCTATAATTTGCCTTGCTCCCCCCTCACAACACAGACTGCTCTCTCCAAGGCCAACCGTGATCTCCTTCCAGCCAAATCTAATGGACTTTCCTTGTCTTAGTCCTCATTGGCTTTCATCTGCCTTTGACACTTAATCCTCCCCTTCTCCTAGAAACACTAATCTTGGTTTTTCAGACACAGTTCCTCCTGGTTCTCCTCTTACCTCTCTGGATGATCTTTTTCACTGTCTTTGGCAAGCTGACCCTGTCTCCTACCTCTTAACTTTGGGTGTTCCCTCGTGGCTCAATTTTGTGGCCCCTTCTTTTCTCAATATAAACTCAATCTCTAGGGAACGTGTCTACCAACTGTGTCACAGTATACCCTCCCAAGTTTTGTACAGTGCTTTGCCTATAGTAAGCATTCAAGAAATACCACTGCTAGATTGATAAGCATAATTTCTTCCATGGCTTTATTTACCACCTCTATGCATATGACTCACAAATCTACCCTGCTACTTCCAACCTCTTTCCTCTGAAACCTCACATTTCTTCATGGATGTCCTGCTGATATACAAGCTAAGCATATCCAAAATTAAGCTTCTTATCATGCCTCCTAAATCCTCTCCACCATGTAATTTTTCCCCTCATAATTGGCAATTCTAGCTTTCTAATCCAGGTTCCGATACTTCCCTGCTGAAGAAGCTGCATGCACAGTGGAAAGAGCACGGGCTGGGGAGTCAGAGGTGATAGGTCCAAATCCTGGCTCTGCTGCTTGTCAGCTGTTTGACTTTGGGCAAGTCACAACTTCTCTGTGCCTCAGTTACCTCATCAGTAAAATGGGCATTAATGCCCCACATGGGGACAACCTGATCACCTTGTATCCTCGCCAGTGCTTAGAATAGTGCTTTGCACATAGTAAGCACTTAACAAATGCCATCAATAATAATATATAATAATAATAGCAGATAGAGCCTAGGAATAAGAAGCTCATGAGTTCTAATCCCAGCTGCACCACATATCTACTCTAGACTGTAAACCCAGTGAGGGCAGGGATTGTCTCTCTCCTGCTGAATTGTACTTTCCAAGTGTTTAGTACAGTGCTCTGCACACAGTAAGTGCTCAATGAATAAGACTGAATGAATAAATGAATGATTGGTCTGTGACTTTGGGCAAGTCACTTGATTTTTCTGTGCCTCACTTGTCTCATCTGTAAAACGGGGATTGAGACTGTGAACCCCATATAGGACAGAAACTGTGTCCAACCGGATTTACTTGTATCCACCCCAGTACTTAGTACGGTGCCTGGCACATAGTAAGTGCTTAAATACCACAGTTAGTATATTGGGAAAATCACTTAACTTCTCTAGGCCTCAGTTTCCTCATCTGTAAAAATAAGAATTCAATACCTGATCTCCCACCTACTTAGACTGTGACTCCCACGTGGTATAGGGACTGTGTCCCACCTGATTAATTTATAACTTTCCCAGTGCTTAGAAGAGTGCTTTACATATTGTGCTTGTTGTTGTCTTATGATGTCAAGTCATGTCCGACCTAAAGCGACGCCCTAGAGACATCTCTCCCAGAACACCCCACTTCCATGACCTTAATAATAATAATAAATACCACCATGTTTGTCATATCCCAGACACCTAATGCATCGGCCTTAATGCTGACCTCCCTGCCTCTAGTCAGTCTCTCTCCTCATCACTCCACACATCATTCTGCTGCCTTAGATCTTTTTTCTAAAAAAAAAAAAACAAACCAAAAAACAAAAATTCTGTGGCATGTCTCCAGCACTTCTATAACCATTCTTCCCTGCACCAAAAAGAAACGCCTGTCCACTAGCTTCAAAACATTCAATGAACTCTTTCCTCACTACTTATGTTTGCTCCTCTTCTCATTACACCTCAGCTTGCACACTTTGTTCCTAGCAAAGCAAACCACTTAGTGTGTCTTGCTTTCATCTATCCTGCTGCTGACCTCTTGCTCACATACTCTCTTTTGTCTTCCCAATCACATCAAGCAGAACTCTTCCCAGGCTCTCCCCATCATTAAAGCCCTTCTGAAATCACATATCTTTCAAGAGGACATCCCTGATTAAGCTCTCATTTTTCCATCCATTTTCCTCATGACTGCCACTTCAGCACTTCTGCATCACCTAAGCGCTTGGATGCTCACTCCTCTAGCCCCATCCCCATTCTTCCCTCCCCTGCCCCACCTCCCGAGGATGACTTAAGTACGTAACTTTAAACTCAATTTCTATCCTATACTTATAATTTATTATAGTGTCTGTCTCTCCTCTGGAGGGCAAAGACATCTCTACCAATTCAATTTTATCCTTTCCAAGTGCTTAGCATATAGTAGATACTCACGTACTTTTAATGATAGATTAGTAATTTACATATTTTTGTCCCATCTCCCTCTTCTCACCTCCCTTCTGTTTTACATACCCTCCAAATCACCCGAGTTTCAGTCTGGCCACTTTCCAAAATATCTTCTTAGTTGGCTTCTTCCTTTTTCCCTATTCACTTATCTTCCCTCTCCTTAACTGTTTCAGAAACACTTTCTCACTACAACTAGCCTAGGTACACTCCCCCTGCCAAACTGTCTTGAAATGCTCCTTCTTTGCCTGGATTCCATCCCAAACCAATTCTTAATGCTCAGGTACCCATGTCAATCAATCAATCAATTCTATTTATTGAGCAAATATTCTGGTCAGAGAACCTCACTAAGTGTTGCAGGAAGAATATAGAATCAAAATGGGGTTTGTCTGAATTTGTTATATACTGCTCCCACTCTAATTATGGAGCCTCTTCCTTCCCTTCAGCTTGGATTCTTTCAACTAGGGAAATATTTTAATTCTCAAACTAGGCTTTTCAGGCTATTTTTGAGAATAAACCTACATCCCTTTGTCAGACAGTTATTTAACAAGACATCAGCTGTCCATCAGAATGACCCAACAAATGCACTGTAACAGATTAAATAAATACTATAACTACACCATAAGGTAGGAGGCTCTTTGAAAGTGTCAGTCACATTAATGTACCAGTCCAATGTGGAATCCAGAATAAAACCATTAAGCATAAATATAATTTGAACCTGTATATAGAATCTAAGAATCTGGCATGCCTTCTCAAAGGATTTTATTCATTTTTATTGGGTGCCACTCTATGTCTTTCTTTTAGTTTCTACACTGCTTTACTCACAATATATAAAAGGAATGCTTATTAGGGTCTAACTACCAGCTGAAGACTCCAGAAGTGAAGGTAAGTAAGGGTTTTTGCAACACAAAGCATTAGTGGTCATAGCAACCATTCTGCAATGGCCTTTCAGCCATTTAATATGGCATCAATCAAAATTAAGGCATCAAGGAGGAATCAAGCAGTCCTAGCTTGGCTGTGAAAAAACTGAAGGGAAACTGTGAACACTCTTCTGAGTAAGATTAGAAACATGGTGGTAATGTAAACAAATGATCCCTTAATGACTAATGGTAAAAACATTTTAAACTTGCATGTACGTTAACCAGAAACTTCCAGAAAGGGGGATGATAGGTGCTTGTTCGTATCAAAAGTAAAATTACACGATGTTCTAGGGTTATTGTGGATCTTTTAAAAAGCACTCCACAGGCAGGGGGAGGATTATGACAGAACTGACTTTTTCTTACTGATTTTAATGAAAAGTCAGATTGTGAGACAACGTCATAATAATGTTCTACTTCCCTCAAAGCCGCAAGCATTTTCATTTCTGCTATGTGTTACTAAGCTAGCATCTATGCTTTGAAATTTTTTCCTCTATTCTTCTCATTTTAACACTCTGGAAATATATACAATTTTCTACCATGAACATGCTAGGATCAAAGTCTCATCTGGCATGCCTGCCTGGGGTTAAACAGTATTTTATAGTTAATTGATCATTAATAATCTGTAGGCAGAGAAGAATGTTGTAAAGTCACTATGGTAGTGTCCTTGTATTAGCGATGTGGTAGAAACAAGATGCCTCAGTGGACTATATTTTGAAGACTGCCCACTGCTAATCTGCACTAGGTAGAGCATGGGCCTGGGAGTCAAAAGGACCTGGATTCTAAACCTGCCATTGCCACGTCTCTTCCCTGTGACCTTGGGGAAGTCACTCAACTTCTCTGTGCCTCAGTTACTTCATCTGTAACATGGGATTAAGACTGTGAACCCCATGTGGGGCAGGGACTGTGTTCAACCTGATTAGCTTGTATCTACTCCAGAACCTGGAACAGTGCTTGACACATAGAAAGGGCTTAACAAAAACCATCAGCAGCAGCCGCAGATATTAACACTGTCAGTTGTCTAGCTGTTCCTCAATCAATGACAATTATTGGAATATTCACCATTATTTCATCACATTTTAGCTTACTCAAAAATGTTTCTGAATTTTCTTCTGCCTTATTTTGAAGGGTGTATAAATTCAGCTCTTTGGAATTACATTGGGTAAAGGGTGTTAAAAACACCAATAGAAATCACCACTATATTTACCTTATATCACCCCCACACCCCCTACATAAATATATACATTGAGCCTTACATACTCTTCAAAACGGTTTGAGGCGGGGGAATCCAGTTTATGAACAATATTTATTGTGTGTAAGGAACTGTACTAAATGTTTACAACAGTTTAATAGAGGTTAAAATGACAAACTCTCCCCTCATAGAATTTACAATCTATTGGCAGAGCCGAGACATCATTTATAATTAGGGGGAAAATATTCAGATTCTTAAATAATAGATTAAATAAATCAATATGTACATAGGTGTTATGAGTGCTCAGGTAATAGTTTGGGAAGATGGAACTTAGGGATAAGAAAAATAACAAAGGAATACCTCCTGGAGGAGGTGGGGATTCAGTTGGAGTTTTGAGATGGAGAGATCTGCGGTCTTACAGATTTAAAGGGGCAAAGAGCTCCAGGCAAGGGGAAGGGCATGAGCAAGGAGCTGGAGGACAGAGAGTTGAGAGTTAAAGACAGTGAGAAGGTTTGCTTGGGTGGACCACAAAGTACAACTGGAAAGTAGCAGGTGAAGAGGGAAGAAAGGAAAGGAGGCGAGAACCGATGGATTGGCTGGAGACCAGTGGTCAGGTGTTTGGACTTTGATTAAAGGGAAAACGGAGGTTTTTGGAGCAAGCAGAATAATGACTATAATGACAATTAAAGAAGATGATCTGGGCTTCAGAGTGTAGTATGGAAGATGGGAGGTGATGGCAACAGGGAAACCAGTACAATAACCTAATCAGTCAGGAGACGATAAGAGCTTGAATCAGTGTGATGACCTTATGGTTGGAAAGGAAGAGGTTGATCTGACAAAATAAGGCAGGATTTAATGATTGATTTATTGTGAGGGCTGTGGAAGGTTCTGGATATGGCAAAGATGACACCAAGTTTGCAGATCTCTTGAAAAGGGAGAATGGTGTTGATGATTACAGGGATGGGGAAGTTAGGAGCAATCAAATCATATTAATGCCTGTCTTCCACTCTATGCTGTAAGCTCATTATGTGCGGGGAACCACAGTAGCTAGATCTCATCTACCTTGTCACCCCCATCCTGCCTCTGGCCTGAAAGACCCTCTCTCTTCATATCCGGCAGACAATTACTCTCCTTCAAACCTTATTGAAGGCACATCTCCTCTAAGAGGCCTTCCCTAAGTTCATTTCCTTTCCTCCTACTCCCTTCTGCATCACCCTGATTTGCTCTCATTATTCACAACCTCCCTTCAACCCCATAGAAGTTAATAACCATATCCATAATTTATTTATTTATAAATGTCCGTCTTCCATTTATACTGTAAGCTCATTGCATATAAAAGATTGTATCTTTTATAATAATAATGATAATAATAATTTTGGTATTTGTTAAGCACTTACTATGTGTAGAGCACTGTTCTAAGCACTGGGGTAAATACAGGGTAATCAGGTTGTCCCACGTGAGGCTCACAGTTAATCCCCATTTTACAGATGAGGTAACTGAGGCACAGAGAAGTTAAGTGACTTGCCCGCAGTCACATAGCTGACAAGTGGTAGAGCCGGAAGTCAAACTCATGACCTCTGACTCCAAAGCCCAGGCTCTTTTCCACTGAGCCACGCTGCTTCCCATTGTATTGTTACTTTATATTGCTACTTTATATTGTTACTGTATTCTTCCAACTGTTTAGTACAGTGCTCTGCATACAGTAAGTGCACTGTAAACATGACTGATTGATTGATAGATAATACACTCTTGAAGGAGGTATAGAAAAGGAATATTTGTTTCTTTATGGACAAAAGTGATGATCAGAGAAACTGTGCTGGGTTCCAATTCCAAGTCAATAGTAGGGCTGGAAATAAAACTCAGTTGGAATGACTCCTAGTCCAGTATTTTATTCCATAGATTCTGGTGCCCTTATTCATCTGTACTGCCTCTCGGGAATGCACTCATAATTATAATGTGATAAAAAAATACATACAGGAGCTTTTTCTTATAAACAGAGGATGAACTATACTCCAAAAGTCCCTAAATCACCCACTGGTATTTTTAGTCCCTCCTTAGCTTGACGATGGAAAAGTCATCAGCCACATTTTCAATTCCATGAAAAGTGTACAATGGTCATGTTTTGTTTATCATTATCACTCTCAATTTTAAGTTTTGAAAAATGACATGTGACTCTGTAATACCCATCTATTTGCATATTATTGCCTCCTCCCATTAGACTATATGCTACTTGAAGATACACACAGTAGCTTTTTTATGTCTTTTATTATTTTGCAGGCTAGTATGGTGCTCTGTCCATGGTAGGTTCTTAAAAAATTCCAGTGATGATCTGAAAAGATTGAATGCAGTTCAGATTTCAGGAGACAGTCATGAGAATACCTTTGGTGCTTTTAATTTCTCACAACAACATGAATTATTATACTTCGTGCCTCATCATGGTTATTCTAAAATCCTGGAAATATTGAAGTCTTTGTTCAATGAGCCTTGTGTTAAAAAACATAGTATACCATATTGCATTTCATTTTGCATCCATTTAATCACACATTAACAAGGGAACACCTAGGAAATTAAAAGTCAAAATTACTTGAAATAATAATAAATAATTACAGAATTTGTTAAGTGCTTACTATGTGCCAAACACTGTACTAAGCACTGAGGTGCCTACAAGCAAATCGGGTGGACACAGCCCCTGTCCCACATGGGGCTCACAGTCTTAAAGCCCATTTTACGGATGAGGCAATTGAGGCACAAAGAACTTAAGTGACTTGCCCAATGTCACACATCAGACTAGTGCTGGAGGCAGGATTAGAACCCTTGACCTTCTGACTCTCAGCCTTGTGTTCTATCCATTACACCATGCTGCTTCTGAGTAAATATTGAGCAGGATGTTGAGGTGTCATCAACAAGAACTTTGGAAGGATTAACTAAATTTGTTTCAATCCCAACAGCATCCCTGATAAATTAGGATTATAGAATTCCTCAAGATAGAAGCAACTGCTAACTTTCAGGAACATTCCCCAAGCCAGAAAAGGAGTTTTTGGTCAGGTGTGCCTGAGAAAAATAATACTTTTGAGGAGTTTGTAAGCTAAAAAATTCCTCATTCGTCCTGAGCCTACAAAGGGGAACTCTCACCCCAACATCAATCTCACAGAGAGCACGCTTTATGACAGGAGAATGTATTTGAAGCCACACACCACTGGTCCGGCCCCAGAGGGCACCCTACATGTCATGATGTCAGCACAGCCACCTGACTGACAGTCTGCAACGTGGGTGTTTTCTTACTCCAGCCCTGTCCCTCTGTCTGGATGAAAGGCCCCCAGGGCTGTCTCCAAATTCCACTCTGACTGCAGTGTGAGGAGCGGGGTGCACAGCTCACAGTACTCCTGGGAAGCAGCTGCCAATCAAGAACCCTCCCCTGCCAATCAGGAGGCACAGGGGGTCGCATCCAATTTTGCATGGGCTCCATTGGAGAGGAATCCCGAAAAAGCCTGCCAAATATTACTGCTTCCCAACACCTTAGGTTCTGTAAAGACACATGATATGCCATTTAGAAGCACTGACATTGAGTTGGGGATGTTGGAGGAGGGGAGCAGTGAGGAAGGAAATGTGAGCAATACAATCCCTAGGCATAAAATATCACGTTATTAAAATCATTAAAATATTTTATAACAATGGAGATTAGCTTTGCTAACAAGCCTGGATCCGCCTTGGCTGGCAGATGAGTATCGGGGTGTTCACCATGCTGAAGTTGCCAGGTTCTCCCCGGGAGATCTGCAACACTCTGACAGTACAAGAATGGCAGCCAGGGTGGCACGTTAACTCATTCAGGCTAAGAAGTTCCATTGCATGCACTGCCAGAGAGCCCACTACTGAGAAAATCGTGTCCTCCATTTTGAACCTAGTTAGGCACAGGTTTTGAAGAGTCTCTGAACAGATGGTGTTGTTGTGATAAACAGAAGTAGAGTGACTTTCTTGGGGTTACAAACAAAGCAATTTCACAGCCAGAAAGAAAGCTAAATACAATATTTTTTTTCCTTGAGTTTTCTGATCTAACCCCACAGCTGCTTTTAGTCTGCGATGATCCAGTCAAACTTAGCTGTGTGATGGAAAATGAAGTTTTCGATAATAAGAGAATAATCTGTCAAGCATTAGGTACCCAAGCTTTCTTGTCAGGAAATCAAAATTAGGGACACTTAGCTGAATGCCACCAAACTAGGACTAATATTACTGATCACACTGTGTTTGACACAATCCAAGGAAAATAAGGGTTCCAGGCCAAAGTTGAAAATTTGGGGATAGCCACATCGACTGTGGCTGAACCAAATTCATAAACACGATAATGACCAAAGTCAGGATGTAGTGCTACCAATTAAAAAAGAACAACGGAAAATATTCAAGTGAAGGTTTACAAGGAAATATGTATAGTCACTGGGGATCAAAACTTCTAGAACCAAACTGATGATCTGATGAACAGAAATCGGACACCATGTGTTCAGGTATGACCCTACTTGTGAGCTTGCTAGGGTAAATGGCTGGAAACAGGGCTCAGTCTAAGGTAACTCCCAAATAATTTCCTTAGCTTCCTTGTCACTTAAATATAGCTTTAGCCAAAAGATGTATTTTACCACTTGGAGAGCTTTTCTGGCTAAGCTTCTCCTCTAGATTAAGAACTCTTTGTGGGCAGTGAATGTGCCTACCAACTCTGTTGTATTGTACTCTCCCAAGTGCTTAATACAGTGTTCAGCCCACAATAAGCACTCAATAAGTAGTATTGATTGATTAAATTTCAGGGATCATGCAGCAAGGCAAAAATGGAATTCCATCTCACAGTTCCCTTTGGAAACTTTGCTCTAAAAAGGGAGGGGGTACCTTCTCGCTACTGACAGAAGAGCCATTTTTCTCCTTGAATATTTCAACAAGTTCTGGCAAATGTTAGGCAAAACTAGGCATCTGCATCTTGGAGTTTGAAGTCCATGCTTCCTTCTCTATAATACTTCTGCCAGCTATTTTAATGCACCCTGCTCCAGCTTTGCTCTCAGTATTTTATGGTTTTTCTTAAGCACTTACTATGTTCCAAGCACTGTACTAAGCACTGGGATAGATGCAAGTTAGTCTGGTTGGATGCAGTCCATTTCCTATATGGGGCTTACATTCTTAAACCTCATTTTACAGATTAGATATCTGTCACAGAGAAGTTAAGTGACTTCCTCAAGGTCACACAGCAGACAAGTGACAGCACCAGGATTAAAAAACCCAGGTCTTTCTCACTTCTGGGTCCAGGGTCTATCCAGTAGGCCATGCTGCTTCTCAATCTAAATAATAATGTTGGTATTTGTTAAGCCCTTACTATGTGCAGAGCACTGTTCTTAGCGCTGGGGTAGATACAAGGTCATCAGGTTGTCCCATATGAGGCTCACAGTCTTAATCCCCATTTTACAGATGAGGGAACTGAGGCACAGAGAAGTTGAGTGACTTGCCCACAGTCACACAGCTGACAGGTGGTGGAGCTGGGATTCGAACCCATGACCTCTGACTCCCAAGCCCGAGCTCTTTCCACTGAGCCACGCTGCTTGTCTAAATGGTCTTCTTGGTGTCACTGTTTCATGTAAATGAGTGGCTGTATTGGAATACAGTGGAATTCCAGAGGTTCTTGAATACAGTTCTTGGTTATGTCTAACAAATAGTTGTGTCACATCTGATAACACGAATGATGGAATACCAACAGGCCTAGGAGAAATTAGGTGAAATAGTGTATGATGTACAAACAGGAAACAAAGGTTTCCAAGAATAGACACGGTACAAAAATGTGCTGTTTTATTTTTTAAACTAAGCTGCAGGCACCTTAGCCTCTAAGAGTTCTGGGCTCCTGGCTGGTAAATTTTACTGTCTCGCATCTCTGGCCCTGGTTCACAAATCAGATCTTAAACACATAAAAGGCTTTTTTTTGTTGTTTCCTAGATTAAACATAGCATCTGTTCTTTGGAAAGATCAAAGCTGAACAATAGATGGAGAATTTAAGGACCTGCAGGTTGGCAGTCATTGAGAGAACCTGAAAAGAATCCTGAAAAGACGAAAGGCATTTCACCTGGGAATCCTTCAAAGGACTCAAGGTGATTTTCAGCTTTAATTCACTACATGGTGTTTTGCTTGGTTTCTTTGTCATAATAGAGTGGCTTTAAAGAAATGATCTTGAATGTTTTCTAAGGGTACCTAAGACTATATATTTTATTGTGAAATGGTATTTTGGATTAAAGTGGATAACATTTTGGCATTTTCCTGGGTTCCTACAACCCACTGCTGCTCTAAGAACATTGAAAGTTTCTTGAATGATGTGGGAGAAACCAGTGCTGGGTTCTAACTTGGCAGAGCAGCTCTTCAAACTCTAAAGCCTCAATTGTCAATGGGAGATTTTCAGCTTAGTAGCAGGATGACAGCTAATGGAGAATGGACAATAGGATACTTCCTTACAAGACAACGGGGAAAGGTCTGCAGAGAAATGGAGTTTGAACCCACGTCTTCTACCTTATCTGAACCTGAACCATGTCACCTTGTCGGTGGACTTGGCCACAGATGCTTTGGGTTTGTAGTGTTTTGGGGTTAGCAGTCATTGGGAAAGTCTGAAGAGAGAAATACTTTTCAGCATCAAAATTAAAGGAGTCCAAATTATTTTCAGCTTGAGTTTGGAGAACTGGCCTGTTTGGTGTGTGGTCCTTAAATAAACCAAAAGACCTGCTTGGAACTCACTAAGCTTGTATATAGGCTGGTCCTGGGACTTTTAAAAAATGTTACCTGGAACACCGGCAGCCACTACTACTGCCAATCAATCATTCAGTGGTATTTACTGAGCACTTAGTGTGTGCCAAACACTGTACTAAGCTCTTGGAAAGTACAATTCATTAATAAAGAGAGACAATCCCTGCCCACCACGGGCTTACAGTCTAGAAGGGGGAGACACAAATCAAAGCAAGTGAACAGGCATCAATATAAACAGAATTATAGGTATGTACATATATATACACAGGTGCTGTGGGATGGGGAGGGGGGGTAGAGCAAAGGGAGCGAGTCAGAGTGACAGAGGGGAGGGGGAGCTGAGGAAAAGTGGGGCTTTGTCTGGGAAACCTTCTTGCAGGAGGTGAGCCTTCAGTAGGGCTTTGAAGGGGGAAGTGTGATTGCTTGGTGGATTTGAGGAGGGAGGGCATTCCAATCCATAGGTAGGACTTGGGCCCATTGTTGAGGGAGAGAGAGCAGAGAAGGAGATATAAACTTGGGTGTCATCCACATAGAGATGATAATTGAAGCCATGGGAGTGAATGAGTTCTCCAAGCAAGTGACTGTAGATGGAGAATATAGAAGGGGACCAAAAACTGAACCTTGAGGGACCCCTACAGTAAGGGAATGGGAGGGGGGAGGATGAGCCCATGAAGGACACTGAGAATGAATGGCCAGAGAGATAAGAGGAGAACCAGGAGAGGACAGAGGTAGTGAAGCCCAGGTTGGATAATGCATTGAGGAAAAGGAGATGGTCCACAGTGTCAAAGGCAGCAGAGAGATTGAGGAGGATTAGGATGGAACTGTTTGGATTTGGCAAAAAGGAGGTCATTGCTGACCTTTGAGAGGGCAGTTTCAATGGAGTGGAAGTGGTGGAAGCCAGATTGGAGGGGCTGTGGTGATAGGTGAGCGGGCTTTGAGCAGGCCAGACACTGAAGATGAAACTGGTGAGAAGGCTAGGGTTTTTCCTGCAGAATACAATGGGAGAGGAGGAGCTGCAGCTGTTGGTAACCAGTGACTGAAGACAGCAGCAACTGGGGATAAGGCTAAATGGGACAGTCCCTCCCCAGCCTGGCCTGACCCACTGCTCACAACCAACCAGAACCCTACTCCAGGAGCTGAATTCTGGTTGGTTCCTCCTTATTTCCAGCACTGGCCTAAAGACACAAAGGAAAGGTGTTGAAGAAATTGTCTTTTTTGTGTATATTGGTGCGGTAGGTGATACTAAGGTAAAAGCGGTTTTGAGATCCTAAATTCTCTACATAAGATACTTTTCATCATTGTCCAGGATAACCTCACTATCATATTTATTCATCACTAATAATATTTATAGAGCCGCCACCGCATGCAGTGAACATCTTTTCTCTTGCCTGTGAAGACCAGACTTAAGATGATTATAAATATTGGCACTTGATGCCTGGAAAAGGGAACTGCATATCCATATGTGTTACATTATAACATGGTTTAATAGCTTGTTCATACTTTTTTTTAAGAGCATCTGCCATACTGGAAACTATTATGGTATTTTTAGTTGCCTGGCTTCTAGCAGGCCATCTGTCCCAAATCATTTTGTCCTTTTACTATTAGCGAATATTATGTGCTGGACTAGTTATAGATGAGTTCCTCAGCAAATGCTTACATTGTATCACGAGGTAAGATTGACACACAAAACATCAACAGGAGGATGATTCAAGGAAGAGTTTAACTGAATTTTTCAATTACTTCTCTGGGCCTATACTGAGAACCCACAGGCAGAGTAATGGGGAACAAATGGGGAATTAGAAACAGTCCTATCTTTAGACACATCATGTCAGAGAGCTGACCCCAAATTTTGTCGGCCTGAAAATTCAGTTCCGATCTCTCCTGACCCTTTTAACTGGGTTAAGAGTCATGTGTGAAAGGATCAAGACACTGTATGGACTACAGTGGTCTCCCTAAGCTGAACAAAACTAGATCAAAGCCCAGGCAGCTGCATCAAAGCACGTGCAACAAGCTAACCTACCTCCCGAGAGATGCCTTTTTCTGTTTGGCTCAAAACTTACATCCTACCATTATGGAGATGGTTCCATTGGTTTATTGGCCTATAAAAATAATGCACTGGGAAAAGTCTATTGGAAAAAAACACGCCAAAAAACAACAACAAAAAAAAGATGTTGGGTTCTTCAGAGATCCTTTCTGAAAATGAACCTGCATTTGAGAGCTCCTTTGTTTATTAAGTATCTTTGAGCTTGGCCCAGGGAAACGTATTAAACTGAAGGGGTAGCTTCTTGTCACAGAGCTCTATTGAATTGCATTTTACCTTTCCTATCTATTGGAATACTGTCCTTTTTATCAGGCTGATTCCTTTAGAGAGTATTTACTTAAGAAGAATCAAGCAATGTTTCATGTTGCAGGGCATTTGGTGCATATTCAATTTGGTACTAAGAAAATCATCTTTTTAAATAGAACTACTCTTTATTTTCTCTAGAAATGAGTTCTTGGACCAGCATCAAAACCAGCCAGAGTTCATTTGCTTTGCTATTCTTGTTTGAGAAGAGCTGTCAGAATCCACTAGCCAGCTCATGGATGTAGGATACACATCCACAGAATAGTTCCCCAATCTTACCCATCTGAAAAACAAAGCATGCTCCTACGTGACAGCTTTATTCTTCTAATCAAATTTGAACGCAGTCCTGAAACCCTGCACTAACTGTCCATTTCTGCTTTGATAGTAAGAAAAACAGAAAAAAAGGTACCATTGCTCACCAAGGGTTGGAAGTCAAATGGATGTCCAAACTAACACCATTTGAAATTTTTCTCCTCAAACTGATGCAAGCTATGAGTTTTCCTGAATTCTGCCTACTGGAGTAGATTTTTACCTTGTCACTCAGAGAATATGTTGTTCCTTTTCCTCCTTGTCACTCAGAGAATATGTTGTTCCTCTTCCTCCCCATAGTACTACCCTCTTTGAGGAACCTAGTTCCTACCAACCTTCCTGAACCTCACCTACTTCTCCATACAGGGGCAAAAATGATAGGAACAAAAAAAACCAACAGGATTTTTCTTGTAAAACTATAATTTTTTTCTTGTGGCAATTGCACTCTTACTACATTTCCTGCATTTCCTTGCATTTCCTACTAAAACCCAAGAACACTCACTTCACTCTCTTACTGCCAACCTACTCACTGTGCCTCAATCTCACCTAGCTCACCATCATCCCCTCACTCACATCCTGCCTCTGACCTGGAACTCCCTCCCCCTTCATATCTGACAGATCAACGCTCTCCCCACCTTGAAAGCCTTATTAAAATTTTACCTCCTCCACGCAGCCCTCTCCAATTAAGCCCTCGTTTCTACTTGTCCCTCTGTCTCACCCTTGCATTTCTATTTGTACTCTTTATTCACCCCAACCTGAGTCCCACACAGCACTTACATACAAAACTGTAATTTATTTTATTGTCTGGCACTTTCTCTAGACTGTAAGCTCCTTGTGGTCAGGGAACATGTCTATCAGCTCCATTATATTGTACTCTCTCAAGTGTTTAGTAGAGTTTTGTGCCCACAGTAAGATTCAAAAAGTACAGCAGATTAATTGATTAAGGAGGTTTTGTAAAGGGTAAACTTGATTCAATTAAAAAATGGTTTCAAACCTTCTGCCACTTCATTTTCCAGAAACATAGAATAATCTTGTCCCATTTCTCTCTCAAAGCCAGGCTTACACCCAGATTTTGACAGTGCCAGGGCCAATCAGGAGTCAAACTGATAACGATCCTTAGAACAAGATTCTTAGATTTGCACAGTGCTTCCCAATCACTTTTCTTGCTTATCTTTGGAAAACACAATGGAGAAGAAATGAGTTTTATCTCCATTTTACAGATGAGGGACTCGACTTCTAAGACTGTTAAGGAGTTTGCTGACAGCTAGAAGGCCAAAATACACTAAAGTTAAGATTAGAATCCATTTTTTCATATTTCCATACTTGACTGAAAGCTCTTTGAAATCAGGATCATGCTGCATCTTTCCTATGGAGTAGCAGAGTGCTAGGCAGTCTCCAGTTACTCAAATACTTTTGGCTTAATATTTACTCTCAAGCAATACTTGCCCTCCTTTGTCGTGTGGAACTGCCAATTTATACACACCTCAAAAGTTAACTCTAGCTTTTAAATCAGACATCAACTATTCCCAAAGGCAACGCATTTACTGATCCATATTTTGAAAAAACATTTTTAGCTATAAACCTATTAAAAGTGCAATGCAATCATTATATCCCTTCTACCATAAAGTTTAGTAATCCACTGAGAGGCTTTTCATCAGGTTCTCCCCAAAATGTATATGTCCAAACCTCCTGCAATTATCCTTCTGATAGTCATGGCTTACTGGTTGGTTTTAATCATGAAACAATGGAATCCTCTTCAGAGAATAATTGTTAACATGAAACTGCTAAGCCATGAAATGTTCAGCCTGGCTTGGCAAAATGACTATTTGCTTAAAATTCCTCATAATAATAGCTTCCTTAATAAATAGAGGTAAGCTAATAGTTTACTGAAAAAAAAAAGACTCTGCAGTTGATGGGGACTCATCTAGATCATGAAAAATGTCCCAGCGTGACGAGGAAGGTGGAAATTGTGATTCCATTATGCATAGATTGGTAACCGCACACATGTTAAAGGGTTAATTAAAATATGAGCTGGAGGGAGGTATGGAATTACAAAGAATTGACACAGAGGATGTAAATGTAGCTTGAAATTCAAATAGGGGAATACCATCCAAAATATATGATGATTTGAATTACACTCAGACCTGAAAGGGATAGAACAGGCATTAGCAGACGCCAGCATCCATCACTGAATGTGACCTACCTGGAATTCCAACCTCTGGCCATGGCTTGATCCACAGCATACTGACTCACAGGACTACGTGAGGCTCCAGGTCAATATCCAGAGCCCCAAATCCTCTCCCCCTTCGGCAGTCTTCTGAGTAGCAATACCAGATTATCTATCCATCAATCAATGGTATTTATTGGGCTTTTACATGTTCAGAGTACTGTAATAATAATAATAATGATGATGGCATTTGTTAAGTGCTTACTCTATGCCAAGCACTGTTCTGAGCGCTGGGGTAGATACAAGGTAATCAGGTTGTCCCACCTGGGCCTCACAGTCTTAGTCTACATTTTACAGATGAGGGAACTGGGACCCAGAGAAGTGAAGTGACTTACCCAAAGTCATAAAGCAGACAAGTGGCAGTGCCAGAATTAGAACCCACGTCCTCGGACTTCCTAGCCCATGTTCTTTCCACTAAACCACGCTATCCTAAGCAGTTGGGAGAGTACCATACAATAGAGTTGGTAACAATGATGATCACTGCTCACAGGAGTTTACAGTTCAGAGAAGGAGACCAAAATTAAAATTAATAATAATAATAAAAATAATAATAGCGGTATTTAAGTTCTTTCTTTGTGCCAGGCACTGTTCTAAGCAGGGGGGTGGGTACAAGCAAACTGGGTTAAACACAGTCCCTGTACCACATGGGGTTCACAGTCTAAATCCCCATTTTACAGATGAGGTAACTGAAGCCCAGAGAGGTGAAGTGATTTACCCAAGGTCACACAGTAAACAAGTGGGGGGAGCCGGGATTAGGACCCATGACCTCCTGAATCCCAGGCCCGTGCTCTTTCCACTAGGCGACACTGCTTACAAATAGGATAAACCGCAGAATAGAAGGATATGTACCTAATATCTGGGGGTGTGAGTGAGGATGGTGCAGCCCACATCACCCCAGTGCTTAGTACAGTGCCTGGCACATAGGAAGCACTTTACAAATACCATTATCCTTACTATTATTATGATTGTGAACATGGCAGGCTCACTGTTCACCTCCTACAAGCACTGCCCCACCTGACTCAAAAGAAAAAAAATTGACTCAGAATTTTACAGAAGTCTTTCTCCTACTCTTTTGACACAAAATATCAGAAGCTTTAAAAGAACTTGCAGTTTTTCAAGCTGTTAGTTGACTTCATTGCAAAGTTTCTTTTATTACAGTTTCTTTCTCCGTGGACCTCACATGATTCGCAATCAGTGGTATACTTCAAGGTACCATACATAGCAAACAAAAGTCACAGTATGTGCCGGCACTGGGAGAGCTTAATGGCAGATATATATAAAAAATGAAAAGTTAATGGTCTCGGTTTTGTTTTGCTTTTTTTTCTTAATGGCAACGAGCATTCTCAGCTTTGCTTTCAAACTAGCAGAAAGCAGGCAGTAGCTACAACTTTTTCCATATTTAACACTCTAGCACTGAAAGGTAAAATGTTGGACTTGTCCAGACAAGGTCAGTGCTCTTTCAAGTGTGCCTGCTGGCTGGACCTTTCAGCTGCTTCCCAAACCGGCAAATGGCCGAGCTCAACCCAATTCATTCTGCAGCCAGCCAGCCTGGGGCCTGAGGATGCTTCTGAAGACCCCAGGCCAATAGCAAGTATGGGGTACTGGGTATAAGGGGATGAAAAATTCTGAAGTACTCCCTAGTGATGATATAGATATGGCGGCAAGCTGGAGTTCTGCAGTAAGCGGTTTCCTAATATTTGTTTTGTCTGCTCAGCTGCATCACTGCTAAAGCGAATTAGCCACTTAGCATTAGCCCCAGGCAGATTTGGAATAATCTATTGAAAATGTTTTGCCAAAGAATACATTCACTGCCTGCAAACAAATGTGCATCTCTTGCCCAGGAAATGTTTAAAATTTAGCACAATAGTCTAATTTTTTCCACTTCCTGCCCCCGGGTTGTAATTTTACCTCTTTCTTTGCTCTTCCATCCAGGATATCAAATCTCTGTTGGGTAACAAGGAAGGTCAGAACCACAAAAGGCCCAGCACGATAATTACAAGGAATAGAACAGAAGGACAAACCACTTCCCAGATAACGTATTGGGTTATTCTGGAAGGAGCACTACAGTGGAATCAATGGTATTTATTGAGAACTTACTGTGTGCAGAGCACTGTACTAAGCACTTGGGAGAATACAATTCAACAGAGTTTTTAGACACATTTCCTGCCCAAGAGAAGCAGCATGTCATAGTGGAAAGTACAGGACCCTGGGAGTCAGAGGGTCTGGGTTCTATCCTGACTTCAGCCACTTCTCTGCTGTATGATCTAGGGCAAATCATTTCTTTCTGTGCCTCAGTTACCTCATCTGCGAAATGAGGATTAAGACTGCGAGTCCTATGTGGAACAGGAACTGTGTCCAACATGATTAGATTGTATCTACCCCCAGCACTTGGTACAGTGCCTGGTATATAGTAAGCACTGAACAAATACCATGAAAACACCCCTAAAATAAAACAAAAAAACACGAGCTTACAGACTACAGGCCAAAAAGGTCCCCAGACTGATTTCTCCTCAGGAAGAGCTTGGAAAGGAAATTTTGTCTGGGCTTTCTATGCTTCTTCCCCTTTTCTATCAGCTTCCCATCCCCGGAAGAGACTTATAGTTCTTACAGAATATCTTATAGAAGTGTTTCATGTCATTAACTTGAGAACAAGGACTGTCTACTAACTCAACCGTACTCTCCCAAGCACTGAGTACAGTGCTCTTACACAGTAAGCATTCGCTTAGTGCTATTGATTAAATGACTGGAAATGTACTTAATTTATACCTGGGGGAGAAAAGGAAGCTTGGGAGAGCTAATATGAGGTTAATTTTAATCTGAAATCTTTTTCCATCAACTTTCCCTAGGAAAGTCTTTCGGTAGCCATGCAGCAATAAAATAATGACTGGTTCTAGTAATTAGACCATCTAACTTGGGCCTTGCAGCTTTAATCATCACTATGTAAAGCTCCACATTTATAAATTTCTGTTTCTAGTCTTTCCATTTTGTTTATTAATTCTCATCCTGGATCACGACTCTATTTGCAAGCTCCCATTAACCATGGTCCTTAAGGCCTTCAGAGAGTCAGTCCATCAGTCAATCATACTGAGTGCTTACTTTGTGCAGAGCTCCCAACTTAGTGCTTGGGGGAACACGGTCTAACAATATAACAGATACTTTCCCTGGCCACAATAGTTTACAGTCTAGAGGGGGAGGCAGGTTAATAAAAATAAATGAAATTACAGATATGTACCTAAGTGCTGTGGTCCTGGGGTGGGGTGATGAATAAAGGGGGTAGACAGGTCAATGCAGAAGAGAGTGGGAGAAGAGGAAAGAAAGGCTTAGTCAGGGAACTAGGTCTTGGCTGAAAGCTCAATGTGGTCAGGGAATATATCTATGAACTCTGTGGCACTGTACTCTCCCAAGCACTTAGCACAGTGCTCTGCATAAAGTAAGCACTCAGTAAATAACATTGTTGTTGATGATGATAATGATAAAGGGGTTTTTATTCCTGTCTCTTTTTTGGAGTGCTCTAAATCCAGACTGTTAATTTTGCTGGTTTTATGTTATACAACTCTAAGCATTCCCAATAAGGCAAAAGTTTCAATCTAATGCTCTCACCCAATTCTAGGACTCTCTTTTTCAAATGATATTCTATGACTCTTGAACCATGATTTAAAGTGCAAGAGCACGTAAGCTCAATTTTCTTCTCTGTAACAATAACCTTTGACATCTTTGACATATTTTGTAACACTAGAGCCATAGCATCTTGAATTTCCAAGTTGCGGTTCAGTCGCACAGCAACTCCTAGATGTTTTGTGATATTACAATGGGAAAAGAAAATCTTCCCAGTACTTCCAAAGAAATAGCAGATGTGAATACTGCATTGCCACCTGTTAATCTTTTTTTTAGTAGGAACTTAAAGATGAACACAATGATGGTGCCAGATGTGAAGGGGGAGGGTGTTCCACATAGGAGTGAGGGTGTGAGAAAAGTCCAACAGTGAGAGATGAGTGAGGCAAAGTTAGAGGAGGGTATTGTCTTGTCTTACGCTGTTGTCTCTGACCCATAGCAATGCCATGGACACATCTCTTCCAGAAGGTCCCACCTCCATTGGCAATCGTTCTGGTAGTATATCCACAGAGTTTGCTAGGTAACGATACGGAAGTGGTTGACCATTGCGTCCTTCCAAACAGTAAACTTGAGTGTCCACCTTCAACTCTCTCCCATGCCACTGCTGCCCAGCTCGGGTGAGTTTTGACTTATAGCACACTGCCTTCCACTTGCTAGCCACTGCCCAAGCTAGGAATGGAATGGGTAGGCCCCTGCTTGATTCTCCCTTCCATAGTCCAGACTGGTTGAGTCCTGGAAATTCTCCAGATGCGACCCTGAGAGGGGAGAGGTGGCTATTATAGAAGTGAAATGTCTAAGCTCAGTTTTAGTGGGAGATGAAGACAGAATATTGTAGGTGGACTATGGATCTAGTAAAATCAGTGCTTAGATTTTCCTAAACTTGATCTACTCTGCAAAATGAACACACTGTGGGTTTGTTCCTCCACTTTGAGGAGCTATGTTGATCCTTTCAGCCTAGTTTCTCATTATAAAGTGCAGTGAGGGGACCAAACTTTATCCCACCCCAATAACTACTAGGTAATTCTTCTCATAGGAATATGTAGATATACAAGGATGGGGTGTAGTCACGATTGTATACTCACCACACCTTACTACCACACCCAGGGCTCCCCTTGAAGTTTACAACTCTCCAGTAAGTTATATAGCCTGTGGGAAGCAGAAGACTGCTGGTTTATCTGCCCTGTGTAAAGCTACATTAGGAATCCTAGGAAGTGACTGGCTAAATATTATTTGGTGGATTACAGAAACATGGAATGACTCCACTGGGAATAAGTTAAGGCATAGAGCCCCTTCCTCTGAGAGACCAATGCCCTTATCTCTCCTCTGTTAATATATTTTGTGTCATGGGTAACAAAAAATAGGGGAGGGAGCCCCACTGTTTCCTACAGCAGACTATTTCTTGTTTTGCTTTTGTTCCATAAGTTCCTCACTGCCCTGTTCAAACCTCTGTCTAGCCTATAAATCCTACAGTCCTACAGAGATAGCATTAGACTACATAAATGTAAAGGAGGCAGGATATATTAGTACATTGGGTTTATACAATGAGTAATATAGAGTGCTTCATTAACAGCAAAAGAACCCTAAACTTCAGGACTGAAGCAAGATGTTAAGACTCTCAGAAGAGATTGTGACTGCCTCAGAACAATGGACTATCATGGTGAGCCCTGGACTGGGACTTTAGAAACTTTCAGGAAAAAAAATCATTTTTACAACTGGCCTCTCCACTCTATCACTGCCTCAATTTTCACCTTCTAATATTGATACTCTCTTTAGTTTTATGCATTTTAAAATTCTTCCATAAATGATTTCTATTTCTGCTTCAAGAGTATTTATCCTCTACAGAAATAGGCACCTTTCAGTGTTCTTTGAAATTTCTTTCTTCCCACTGTTCCTGATCAACAACTGAATGGTATTTATTGAAAGCATATTGTGTGCAGAGACTTATTAAGTGCTTGGGAAAGTACAATACAATGAAGTTGTTCTTAAGTCACCCTTCTCCTCCCCAAATCAACTCTGGGCATTTTATTTCTTTTGGTGTGGATGTTTAAAAGAAACATTTCTAACCCTTGCCATTTTTTCATAAGTTTTCCTTCGCTATATTCTAAGGAGCGTTAGATTGTAAGCCCGTCCTCTAGACTGTAAACTCATTGTGGGCAGGGATTACTATTACTATCACTATTACTACCTATAATATGTATCTATGTTTATGAAAATCTTTCTTTTTCTCTATGGAAAGATATATCAAGCTATTGATATATATATATATATATATATATACGTATGTGTACATATATAAATTATACATTATATATTTACATACGTATGTATATATATATATATATAAATTGTATATTCATATATATATATATGTAAATATATCCATCCTGACAGAAAGATTTGTAATGGCAAGTACAAATTGGCCTAAGATGCAAGATTATAAATGTAACCCTGTCACATATGAAGCACCCTCATGCTTTATAATGATGAGGTGAAACAAGGTGCAGGGTCAGTTTGGCTGAGTGAAAATGGGTTATGGGTGAACTGAGTGCGTTTACTGTAGTAAAATAATGACAACTAAGAGTATAAACCATTCAGCTAGTGGTGGGTCTAACATAGGAATTAGTATTTAAAAAGGTCAGTCTTCCAATATCTTTGTACCATCCACCCCTTAACCTTAACTCAATCCCCATTGAGTCAGTGGTTATCGTAACATGAGTTTCTTCGGGAAAAGAGCTACCACATTACAGCAGAAATGACTGCAGCCATTGAAAAGCAAGCATTTCAGTAAGCTCAGTCACCCTGTCTGAGGCCATCATCACATCTCAGCCTTTCTACAGCCAAACTTCAATCTAACCATGTGACGAATGCAACAGGGGCAATCACCTGTGACCAGTGTTTTACCATGTTGTTTGAGATGTTAGGCAGTTGGGAGGGACTACCATTGAATTCCACTGTTCTAGAAGGAGCTTTAGAGAAATCCCCCAGGACAGTGAACTTTCTAAGAACCCCAAATGTAGTCCTTTGGTAGCAGGCACTAAGGATGTCACCTTTTACCCAGGTTTTGCTCTCCTTTTTTTTTTTTTTTTCGTAGGATTGACACTGGCCAGGTCAGAGTATAGCAATGTTTAGAAACAGTAGGTGACTCGAAAGAGAGTTCTAACTTGAGGGGCCCAGATTTATTCCAAAACACATGAAGGATGAGGAAGCGTTATCCTAAAGATAGGGCTATTATGTTGGCTCAAGCTATTCCACATGCTCAGGAAGTATTTAAATTTTGGCTGAGCTGTCAATGGATTGTCAAAAACCTGCAGTGATTGCTCATCCATCTCCGCATCAAACAGAAATTTTTACTACTGGCTTTAAGACATTCATTCAGTTACCCCCTCCATTCCCCCATCTAACCTCATTCTTCTCCCACTAAAACCCAGTTTGCACACATGATTCCTCTAACAACATCCTACTTACTTTACCACTCACCATCAAATCCTGCTCATGTCTTTCTTCCTGCCTGGAACTCCCTCCCACCACAGTCTACTGCTTTACCCATTTCAAAGTCCTTCATATCTCCATCAGGAAGCCTTTCCCGGCCACTCTCATTCCCCGTTCCCAATTCTCCCTTCATTCTGCATTGCCTATGTACTTGGGTATGTATCCCTTAATCATTTGACTAACCAGCCCAACCCTGCCAAACTTAAATACATATCCTTCTATTCCACTATTTAGACATCTGCCTTCCCTACTAGATTCCAAACTCCATTATTAACTCCATTATATTGTAGTCTTCCAGTTGTTGAATAAATACTATTGATTGATTGGAGTGATTTTTTGAAACCGTGAATCAAATTGCTGGAAAGGGGCCTATGTCTAGCCCTCTTCAGGGAAGGTACCAACTAAGCCGTTTGAGATAGGATTGTGTCCCTTCTTAAAAAAATCTCTAGATATGGAAACTACTCAAAGCTCTTTGAAGTCCCTTTTGGATTTAAAACCACCATTAATAAAAAACCATTTGTAGCTCCCCTGAAAGCCTACATCGACAAAGAGGAAACCGTAGCTGAAACAACTAGAAGTGGTAGAAGTTATCACAACTGGCAACTTTAGCACTTGTCTATAGTCAGATATGCTTAACATGTATGTATATATCAATATACTCATGCCATTTACTTATCCATGTATTTATTAAGTTATTTCACTTTCCCATACTCTTGCTCATATAAATTATATCAATGCTTTTCCTTCTGCTTCCACCGTATGTATGTAATTTATGTCTATCTGCCTCCCCATTAAATTACAAACTCCTCAAGAGCAAGAACTGAATTACATTGCACTGCACACTGTAGGTGCTCATTAAATACTACTGAATAAATGAATATATGAATATATATATATATATAATATATAAACTCTTCATGAAAACTGTATTTGCCTGTGGATTCCACTCAGAGGGTGGAAATGGCCAAGTATGGGATGCACACTGTTGTAAAATTGAATGAAAAAATGGAAAAATCAAGGAAAACAAGCAACAAAGATTGCAAAGCCAAGGGAAGGCTGTTTACAAAACTGAAGCTATTATTATTTATCATACACTCATACCAACCTAGTTCCTAGGTAATTTTGAGGTGTGAACAGCAGAGCACTAGAAAACTGGATTGAAAGATTCACAGGACAAGAGGTTGCATTTTTTCTTATCAGGAAGCCTGGGAAACCAGGACTTCATAACACTAGGTTAAATCATTTGAAAGCATGTGATGCCTGCAACATTGCAAATTGTAAACCAATGACTTTCTCAGAAGAGAAGTACATGAACACAAGGTGAATGAGGTGTATGCATAAACTAAAATCATGTGTGCAATCCTACTCTGACCCCTTCATTGTGTTCTCTTTGCCTGGATTTAAAATTTAGATGTCCAATTGAGAAGTCAATGAATAACAACATCTTGTTCAGGGAAACTAGACAGTACCCCCCAACTGGAGTTTAAAACCCACAGATATTTGAAGACCAGTACAAGTTTAAAGTGAGGCAACAATTTTCTCTTTGACACAGTGGGTGTCTGGGTTCATTACCTATACTTCCTGGAAAACCACATTAGACCCGATGTACTGTAGGGCAGAGGTTGGACAGGCTATTTACTGACGAAAGAACTTCTGTCTGCTAATATTTGAATTGGGTAACTATGACAGCATGACAAGATGATAAAATGCTAAACTTCAGAGAATGGGGTTCTTTGGGTGTAGGGGAACAAAGGCCTAAATCTATATGAAAATTTTCTAACCCTTCTAAATTGTTAGATCAAAGCACAGCTTTCCTATCTTCCATATAGCTGGTGTACATGGAGCCAGAGAGGGTGGTAGAAGGATGGAATTTGATTAGATCTAACCTTTTAACAGGTAATCAGGCAGCTAGTTTCTGGTTTTGTGAAAGGGTCCGCTCCATATTTCGGTGCACATTCTTTCGAAGCATTCAACTTGAAAAAACATTTTGCACTGAAAATATAGGGACCTCAGACTGCCACAGCAGCCTACCACATGAAAGAGAGGCTGCTCAGTTCTACGTCAACAGACATCTAGTTGCCTCTTGCCCCTGCCCCAAAAGGGAGAAAGAATTTGGGCAATGTGAGGCCTCTCAATTTTTTGAATGTTAGGAAAGCTGTGATTGAGACTGTATGGGGCTGTTAGACTGAGCTTCAAAGAGACTGATAACTCTTCTCCTCTACCCCAAATGCCCTACTGCTCTGGTTTTTGTCAGTCTTTTCTTTCATATTGTGTGATTTGTGATTTTTCATAGTACTTGTTAACTGCTTTCTATGTGCCAAGCACTGCTCCATGCACTGGAGTCTGTACAAGTTAATCAGGTTGGACACAATCCCTGTCCCACATGGAGCTCACAGTCTCGATCCCCATTTTACAGATGAGGTAACTGAGGCCCAGAGAAGTGAAGTGACTTACCCAAGGTCACACAGCAGACATATGGTAGAGCTATAATTAGAACCCAGGTCCTTCTGACTTCCAGGCCCACAGTCTCTCCATTAAGCCATGCTGCTCCTTGATTTCTTAAGCACTGATATTTGTTAAGCACTACATGCCACAGAACCATTCTAAATGCTGAGGTAAACACAGTATAGCAGATTGAAGAATACCTGTTCCATTTGGGGCTCAGAGTCTAAGAAGGAGGGAAAGCAAGTATTTAATCTCCGTTTTACAGATGAGAAAATTGAGGGAACTTAATGACCTGTCCAAAGAAGCCAAGTCTACAGGCATATACCACACAAGCCTACAACCTGTCACCTTGGCACAATGGCCAATTTTGCTCTTTTCCCTTGCTGATGCTGCGATGTAACATATTCTGAGCATTTAGGATCTAGGAACCTCAACCTCAGGTAAAGACATGCCCAGTAAACAGGCAATTCTCTGTGACACAGTACATCAGGCAAATATGTGGGCCAAGAGTATACTCTTGAGACTCCCATATTCCTAGAGATAGAAACTGAGGAAATTGGGTAAAAGTTCACATCCTATAAAGAATGGAGTATATCATCATATACGTAACATGAATGCACAAGTTAAACTCACTCTGAGATGGTTTCAAAAGGACCTAGGTGGCTACAGACTGTCGTATGAAAACAGGATATTTCTGGAAAAAGAGAAGCTTGAGTAAAATTTTAGAATAGAGAAAGGACTTGGCTTCAGAGCTGGGGCAGTGATCAGTGAAATGAGTGACTGGTTAGATAGGCAACTAAATGGCTGGGAACTAGTGGACAAGTTTATTGGGGGAAGTGGGGATGACACGGAATTGAACCTCTACTTGATGTAATCCCACTATTATTTCTCATTGAGCCACACTGATGTGGAAAGGGAACATATCTACCAACTGGGCTGTATTTTATTCCCTCCAGCATTTAGTACAGTGCTCTGAACACAGTAAGCCTTTGATGAATTTCACCAATTGATGAAATCGAAGAACATTTGTAAAGTAGCCAGGGGAAATGCTGCCTTTTTTTTACCACCAACTTGTTGCTTGGCACTTGACCCAGTGTAGCTAAATGACTTTTCTGCTAGCAAGAAAATCTACTACATCCAGAGGATTTGGGGGAACAAGGACTGTGTCCAACTTAATTTTCTTGTTGCTCAGTCCATTATAAGCACGTAAAAGGCCACAGTTGTTAAAACTATTATTTTCCTAAGACACAGGCATTAAACCTTGTCTTGGAGTTCTGTAGTGGGAGCACTTCACAAATAGAGATATTCTCTGTGTACCACAAAGCCTGAGAGGCAACGTTACTTTCTAAAAATAAATGAATGAATAAATAAATGAACAAAACTAAATCCACACCTTTCCCTTTCCCCTGCTGTCCACCATTGGAGGACAATGTAAAGTATGAGTTTCATCTTTCCCGCAAGTGAAATGCCAACACTTCATTCCACAGATTGCCTACAAGTGGGAACAGCAACTAGGCCATGGAGAAGTTAGCAATAATGGCTTTGTTTCAAATGAAAATCCATGTAAACATCTCCACGTTCTCCTATATACTGATAGAAGTAGTCAGGGCAGGTACAGTCCTGAAAATTTTTGAACCTAATGCTTGACTGCTCTTGAATCGAAATGTCATTTGTCTGCCTTCTTATCCATGGGATCCCCCACTACAGTACCGTATAGAATATTATTTCCCTGGATTGTGGATGAGCAGGTTATTTTTTTTAAAAAAGGAAGTGTTTTATGGATGTCAATATACATCATTCCAATTGCTTGCCCGCAACACACTAATATGTTTGTTATTTTGCCATATAAGGAAACTAGATTGGCATGGTTTGTTCTTACCAAAGTTGTGTTAATTAGTACACAGAGTTCTGTGCTCATCTGTGTGTTTGCAAATGTATTTTTAAAATCCAATTTGAATATCATGGTGTATGACTAGAAAAACATAGTCACATGTGCTATGAGACAGATACTGAGTCCTAAATGTGAATATAGGCATATATTTTACTTTGTCTGAAAAATGCAGATTAAAACTGTGAATCCCATGAGGGACATAGATTGTGTCCAACCTTTATCTACCTTATATCTACCCCAGTGCTTAGAACAATGCCTGGCTCATAATATAGAGTTTAAATACCATTAATAAATCCAGATTAAGACCAGACTAAGGTACAAATTATGGAACTTTGGTTTCTTAAGTACCTTAACATTATTTCTCTTGATTTAACCAGTAGAGAGCTATCTTTTGTTTATTGGCCCCGATATTAATTTAACACCTGATTTTTTTTTTACTCCCTAGGTGCTTAGTCATATACACATGTCTATCTATCCATCTATGAACAAAAATTGGGGACCTTTTGGAGATCAAGGCAAGGCCCGTGTTAAATATAAATTACCAAAATGGTTTCTTTTACTTTCTGTTACTTCAGTACTATGAATCATGAGGCTTTTTAAAAATTAAACACGTTTTATTTAATGTGACTAAATATTCCCTCTTTCTTTTTGGAAAATGCTTTTCCAAAAAGAACAATGGGAGCATTAAAGAGCAATATACTAAAGTAGATGGCCAGAAATTGCCCAATCCATTAAGCAACAATGTGACCAAATCAAACTGGCCATCAAGCCCTCTAGTCGATGCTTTTATGTGCACACACTGTGCATCCCTGCTGAAAAGCATTCAAATCATCTACTCCCATGGCTCACTGAAATTTCTCCCCCGTTCCAATCATTTTCCTCAGAATCTTACACATGTTCAACCCAGAGACTTTTGTAGGTGCACATTAGTTCTCCAAAGACTCCCAAATTTTTTCTGTAAACACCTTACTAAAAGATATTTAGAAAAATGTTAAACTGAGATGACAATACAACCCAAACATAAAAAGTGTAATGCATTAGAAGTGACTTCATAAAACTTTGATTATTCTGCTTTCTACTGAATTTACTGACACCTGTATTTTCATCAGCTCTTCATAGATATGTTACCTAGTCTATTTAGTTACTAAGATTTAAGTCTTTAAAAACCCTGTGTTCATGAGGGTGATCAGTTTTTAGTACTCCATGGGGCACTCTAAAACTCAAATTTGTTTATAGTTACTCTCACAAAAAGCTATTTGGAGTGTTTCTCCCATTACATTGCCAGTGAAATTATACAGTGACTACTTATACAATCAATAGAACAGTACTGCCCTTCTTATTCTGAGAGAAGAAAGAATAACTGTTTTTAATATGTGAATTTCGGGAAAATAATACCGAAAGGGAGATCTTTTTTTTTTTTTGCTTTCCTGAATAGGTTTTCTCGTTATGAAAAGCATGCTAAAGTTATTTTTATTACAACAATGTGGTATCTTTTTGTTGGGCATATTTTGATGAAGGAAATCCTTCTCCCATGGTTAATTTATTCAGAAGCATCAGGTTTTTTAAGTAGAATTTATTTTTGCTCCAAATCTGCGCTACTTTCTCTGTTTATTTATAATGCCAATTCTGTTAAAGAAATTACATTACCGTATCATAAAATGAGAATTGCTTGGAATTATCACATACACCTTTCACAATTCCTTTTTTCCCCAGAGATCCACAGATATTGTTATATACAGAGCATTAAACCATTAAAAATTACAAAAGCGGAGTAATTTGTTTTTCCTGCTCATCATTTGAAAAAAAGTCATTATCTGAAAATGAAAAGCTTTGTGCTACAAGTGAAGCTACTCATAATAAAACTTTTAGGCCATCATAAGTCCCCAGGATATATTTTCAAGCTGTTTTTCCATATGAACTGGGCCCAAATGGCATTTTTTTTTAATGTTTGTTCCTGTGGAGGAAGTAATATACACATTTTTCCTTAATGTTTTCCTTTTGAACATTTTGTGACCTGAGGCAATCTAGCCAATTCACCTTTTCCTTAAGACAAAACTTTTCCCCCCCATTTCCTTTAAGCAAGAATTTAAAGGTCAGATTATCACTTCTCCAAATGTCCCATACTATTTAGTTGATTTTAACTTGTCTTGCCATAATATGCTTCCACTAATTGTTTCATAACTCATTTAAATAAGAGGTATTCTAGATGAGAATTCATTGAAGCAACTATTCAAGTAACCAATTACTTTTTTTAAGCACAGGGGAATTTTAATTATGAGCCTGTGTTATTTAAAAGCAGAGTGCTTCAATTTGCATCTTGAAATAGCTATTGTACTGGAGGAAAAATTATACCTATGAATAAAATACTGGTTCAAATAAATGAAAGTGGTTTAGCTTTTATTTTGGCAAAAAAGAAACAAAAATGCAAATATGATTTGGACTATAAAAATCACTAAATTCCATCAAGAAAGCACTGAAATGGCCAAAGGAAACATAATCCTACACCAACAACCAAGAATCTATGGATTTTAGGCTGTTAAAGACTAAAATGTATTATTTTCAACAAAATTTAATAGAATAACTTTCTAAAACAATGAACAAAAACTGGACAGACCAGAGTACATGTAGTAAAAGGGCTCACAGGCTCTAGAAACAAATTGTTCAAAGGTTGCAAGGATTCACAGAAAGCCACAGACTAAGGCCAAAACTCTTTTGTGGACTGTATGGATGACTCTAAAACAAATTATCATAAGCCAAACCATTAAGTCACCTTTACCCAGTTTTGCAATAAACTCACCTAGAGGTTCAGCTCTAGCCCCATCCAGAAAATTTTGTGTTGTTACTACTTTCTCTGTAGTTTCTAATATACATAAGCTTCCATTATATGTCACCCCATCCTCCTGGGTTTCACGTATTAGCTGAGTTTACCAATATCAATCAACCAAGAGTATTTGGTGAGTTCATAATGGATGAAGAACATTGTAGTAAATTTTTGGAAGAAAGAGACTGAATTAGATTTGAGGTAGAGATAAGGATCCCTGCCTCACAATTCAACAAGGGAGCACAGCCACAAACATTCATAAATAGTTGGAACGAATGAGAGAAACAACGCTGCTGTATTTTCTTAGTAACAGGGGTATGGAATGATAGATTCATCTATTCCACCTATTCCCATTATTTGTAAATAATTTATATTGACCTGTAGCATAAAGGGCAGGACCTCTGTCTTTCATACCTACATACCTACCAAAAACTTACTACAGTACTCTGCTTGTGACAGGTGCTCAATACATAACAAATAATAATAAGAGATTAATGTGTAAGCTAAGAAAAACCAAGGATATGCATAAATGCTAAGGATGACTGTTGGATGGGAGCAATCTGGGCAGGTGGCCTAGGGAAGGAGGGTGGCTTAATGGAGAGAGCCCAGCCCTGGAAGTTAGAAGACCTGGGGTCCAATCTCTGCTCTGCCATCTGGCTGCAGTGTGATCTTGGGTAAGTCACTTAACTTCTCTGTGCCTCAGTTACCTCATCTGTAAAATGGGGATTAAGACTGGATGTGGAACAAGGACTGTGTCTGACCTGATTAGCTTGCAGCTACCCCAGTATTTAGTACAGTGTCTGGTACAAAGTATATGCTTAACAAATACCCAAAAAAGTAGACCTTATTCAAAAAATGTCTCCAGAAGGAAGATTTTCAAGAAAGTTTGAAGATAAAAGACCTCAGGGGAAGTTTCAGGTGAGAGGAATGACAATAACAAGATATTGGTGATGGGAGAATGTCTCCCCCTATAGACTTGTAAACTCATTGTGATCAGGGAGTGTGTCCATTTATTGTCACACTGTACTTTCCCAAGCACTTAGTACAGTGCATTGCACACAGTAAATGCTCAATAAATATAATTAAATGAATGAATGAATTATGAAAAAGGCACAGTGAGTAGGTTATCTGGGGAGGACTGAAAAATGTGAACTGGGGTGTAGTCTCCATAAACACCCACAACCTTGGAGAATTTATTTGCTCCCACAGCTTCAACTACCATCCTTATGTTTCTGAGTCACAAATGCAGCTTCAGTACTGACCTTTCCCCCCTGCAGTCTTGCATTTCCTCCTTTCTTCAGGACATCTCTACTTGGCTGTTCTGCCAACACCTCAAACTTAATATGTTCAAAAAATGGAATTCCTCTTATTCACATCCAAACTCTATCTTCCTCAGGACTTTCCTATCACTGTAGGCTAGCATCACTATCCTCCCCCCCTCACAAGCCTGAAACCATGGGTTTATCCTTGACTCATCTCTCATTCAATCCACATATTCACTCTGTCACCAATTGTGGCCTAGTGGATAGCACATAGGCCTGGAAGTCAGAAGGACCTGGGTTCTAATCTTAATTCTGCTACCTGCTGTGTGACCTTGGGCAAGTCACTTACTTTCTCTGGGCCTCAGTTAACTCATCTGTCAAATGGGGCCTAAGACTGTGAGCCCTATGTGAGACAGGGACTACTGAGTAACTCATACCTACTCCAGTGGTTAGTATAGCACCTGGAACATAGTAAGCACTTAAATACTATTTTAAAAAAAACAAAAAGCCCTTCACAACCTTCATAAAATTCACCACTTCCTCTCCATACAAACTAATTCCCCACTAATGGAAGCACTTATATCTCAACTTGGCTACTTTATCAACCTCCTCTCTGAGCTCCCAGGCCCCTGTCTCTCCCCATTTCAGTTCACACTCTTGGTTCATTGTTATAAAAATCCAATCAATTCATATGTCCCCACTTCTCAAAAATCACCAAGCTCTGCTCATTCATCACCACATCCATCAGCTTTAAGGCAATCATCTTTCTTTCTGTACTTAACCTCGCTGATCTAGTACAAACCTCACACTCCCCTCTAACACCAATCTACTCTCTGTAAACTCTCTGTACCTCATTGCTGTCCGCCTCATCACTGAACCCTTGCCCAGGTTCTCTCTCATGACTTTCTCCCCTTTGACATCTGACAGTCCACTACTGTCCCCATCTTCAAAAGCCTCCTAAAATCACATCTCCTCCAAAGGCTTATTCAGACTAAGCCTTTGATTTCCCCTATATGCATTCCCTTTTGCATTATCTGTGAAATTGGCTGTGTATCCCTTAAGCTCTTTTAATATAGTACTTATGTAAATATTCTTATGCTCTACTGTTTTCCCTATCCTTAATCTATTTTAGTGTTTCTTTCCGTTTAGACTATAAGTTCTTTGTAGGTAGGAATCACATCCAGCAACTCTGTTCCACTTTCCAAAGGACTTGATTCAGTCCTCTGTACACAGTATGTGCTTAATACCATTCATTTGTTGATAAATCAATATATCATTGATTACCGACAAATCCAGTCCACACATTTTACTCCTCTAACAACAACCTTTTCATGGTACCTCAATCTCAGCTATCTCAGTGTCTATCCCTTGCCCAAATCCTCTCTGTGGTCTGGAACTCCACTTGATATCCGACAGACTACCACTCTCCTCACCTTCAAAGTCATCCTAAAAATCACATCTCCTCCAACAGGTCTTCCCTACTAAGTCCTTATTTCCCCTACTCTCTCTACCTTCTGCACAGTCTCTTCACAGGGATCTGTACCATTAAGCAGTTGATATTAAATGCACCTTCAGCCCCATTTCCCCATCTCTGATTTATTGCAATGTTGGTCACCCCTCTAGGCTGTAAGCTTCCTGTGGGAAGGGATCATGTCAATAACTAAGGGGAATGTGGCTCTTTGGAAATACCCAAGGAGCATCATTGCTTCCTGTTACCCCGAAATGAAAGTTAACCTTCCCACTTTCTAAAACATCTCCCTTTGTTTCACCAGTTAAATATCCCAAGTGAATACAGAATTTTGCACAATACCAAAGCAGAAGTGAAACACCAAAAAAAAATAAAAATAATGAATTTTCTCACGTTCTCAGAGGAAACCTCTGAGTGTCATATATAGAGTTGCTGCAAAAAAAAATTCTCAGGTTTAGAGCAGCTGTGGCAAAATCCAGATCAGTGGAAATGACTGTCTCTGTATCATGTCTAAAGTCATAGGCCTAACAATGACCACAAATACTAAAAGTGAGTAGCCATTGAATTAAGAAGTTAGGATGTTATTTTGCCTTCCCCGTTCTTTTTCCTACTTCACCTAAGTGAATGTCAGGAGCTGAAGAATCATTGAGAAATTCCTGAGAAGAGCTAATGTACAACTTGGTAAGTTTTAATGCATAACATGTTCCCACTGATTAAAGGCTGAGTTCAATTGCCATATTTTCCTCTACCAGAAATAACTTTAAGAAGTGACTCCTATAAATAAAGAAGGCAACTTCAGTACACTGAACAGTTTGTTCTACACCATTGAATTTAAGTTTATTTTTTTCTTGAAGTCTGGTCTACTGACTGCCATAGCTTTACAAATGATGAAATCATTGTAGTACTCTATTCCAGGAAAGATATTTGCTCACTGTGAATTTCTGCCATTTGGCACTCTTAATTTCTTTAGACATAGCGCTAATATATGCTACCTAAACATCATAGTAAGGGTTTAAATGCTGAGAATGACCCTACTGACACTAAATGATATAACCTAGACTTGTCTTGTAACTCAGTAACTATTTTATTCATCTTTGTTCAGAAAACTAAAGCTCTGTCCATATATTTCAATATATTGAAGGAATGGAATCCTTAATTCATTTCACCCAAGAAACAAACAGAAAACAAAAATAAATTCAGATTTCTAAAAGCACGTCTGGAAATCTTTTCCACTGAAGGAAATTCCCATGGAACATAACATGCAATTTGGCGAAAACATGAAAAAGAGCCCAGAAATTTCTATTCAGTCAAGATGCTGAATTATCATCTATCCATTTAGGTATAGATTCTACACTCGCTGTGGGTGGAGAACGTGTCTATCCACTCTGTTATACTGTACCCATCCAACCACTTAGTACAATGTTATGTACATGGAAAACAATCAATAAATGCCACTGATTGATTGATTATGGCACGAATTTCTTAAATTTCAGTAATCATCATCGTACTTATTAAACGTCTGCTATTTTGCCAAGCATTAATTCCTTCAGAAGTGCTGGCATTCATACAAGAAAAGCAGGGCAGACAAAGTCCCTGTCCCACATGGGCTTACATTCTAAGTAGTAGGGAAAATAGGTATTGGATCCCCATTTTAAAATTGAGGTCAACTGAATCACAAAGAAGTTAAGTGACTTGTCCAAGGTCATATAGCAGACAAGTAGCAGAACTGGGATTAGAACCCAGACACCCAGGCTTGTGCTCTTTCCAATTGAGCATACTACTTCTCAGGAGTTGTGTTTAAAATAAATTCCTTGGTGGTATTTGCCACTTAATTTCAGGCAACCATATTCCTTCTTCATGATCTTTAAGGCATACTGTCTAAATAGTTTACCACTAGGTCAGACAAGTATCCTTCTATGCACACTATCCATGGTTTCACTGTTAAGAGATATATTTAGTGATCCTCAAGATGTTCATAGCCCAGTCTGACATCCAATTTGGCTAGTCTACTGATCCTTTCATCCTCTGACTCCTTCCTAACCATTATACTAAGTTTTCAGGGTCTCTTCTCTCTTCCATCAGATAGTTGATTTTATATTTGATATATTTTCCAAGATGCATTACTGGGGAGTCTAAATAAATATTTTTTATGGTAGTTGTTGAAGGCTATGCGACAAACATGTTCTAAGCACCGGGGTAGTTACAAGTTAATAAGGTCAGACACAGTCTCTGTCCCATTTGGAGCGCACAGTTTAAGTAGGAGGGAGAACAGGTATTTAATTCTCATTTTACAGTTGAGAAAACTCAAACACAGATAAGTTGTGACTTGCTCAAAATCACACAGCAAGCAAGTAGAAGACACTGAATTGGAACTCAGATCCTTCCAACTCCCATGCCAGTGCTCTATCCACGAGGCCAGGCTGTTTTTCTAATTGAGTTGAAGAATCATCATGAAATTTAATTATATCCATTTAGGAATGGTTTATTACTTACAAGAAAGAGTTAGGTTCATAAAATATTTAAGAACTCAAAATTAGGTGTTCTTTTATTTACGATATGAGATTGGCCCATTTAACATTTCCTTATGCCTTGGTCAAAAATGAAAACCCATGCTCCTGGCAAAAGAGTTATCAGATGACTTGTGACACACAGACTTTCAACACAGAGGCCAATTCTTCTAATGTACTGCTATTACAGTGTTGGATGAAATTATTATACACATTCCTTTGATAATAATAATAATAATAATGTTAGTATTTGTTAAGCGCTTACTATGTGCAAAGCACTGTTCTAAGCGCTGGGGTATACAGGGTAATCAGGTTGTCCCATATGAGGCTCACAGTCTTAATCCCCATTTTACAGATGAGGTAACTGAGGCACAGAGAAGTTAAGTGACTTGCCCAAAGTCACACAGCTGACAAGCGGCAGAGCCGGAATTCGAACCCATGACCTCTGACTCCCAAGCCCGGGCTCTTTCCACGGAGCCACACTGCTTCCAGGGAGTGATAATCTAAGGGAGTGACAGAAACAACAAGATGGGGCCAATCCTGAAGAATGTAAATGTCTGGTAAATGCAACTTACATAAACTAAAGAACATTTTCATCGTATTCAAGTAGAGGATTACCAAATCACTGCATAAATGAGTCAGAAAAATAATATAGGTCTTGTTAAAAATAACAGTGTCAGTTTGGTGCCACAGGATTTACTTCCCCTCTCTGTATCTTTCAGAAGGAAAACATTATCAGTTCATTCATTGACATCAGTTACTGGATTTCAAAGGGATGAAGGGAAGGATTTGCCTACCTGCTACTGTCACCTTAGCTGTTCGGCTGATGATCGATCCATAATCTCCTAGAGAAGCTTCACACTGGTAGAGGCCTTCGTCTGGTTTATGGTGCCTGGAGTGGACTATGTTTTGTATATACAGCGAACCATTGGGCAGTTGCAGCTTCCTCTCGTCCACGGCTAGGTTTAAAGGGGCACCATCCTTCTTCCACTTAATGACTGGTACGACAAGATCAGACTCCGCTGTGCAGTTCAGGAGTACGCTACCTCCACGCATGGTGACAGCATCTGAAGGTTCAGAGATGAACCGCAGGGATGTAAAAGTTTTAACCTGGGAAGCTGGAAGAAAACAGAAGGAAGTCTATTGTTCATTGATTCAAAACCCAAAAGATATTCACTCACACTGAAGGAAAAATTAAATGTAGTATTTTAATAAAGATTCTCCAAAGGCACCTTGGATCCTTGGCAAGTAGTTCTAGAAGTAATGCAAGTAAAAAACCATCGTGCCTAACCTGAAGAAAGAAAATAACCCCCTGGGATAAATGTACTCAATGTTACTGGGTTATATAGAACATTTGGCAAAGATAAACAGAACATAAGGAAAGCATCAACTTTTATTAAGTCCAGGTTTCCAGAGTTATCCAATACTCAGAGATTCAGATAGGGAAAAATGATAATAATGGCTGAAACTCTCATTTAATCATTAGGAAGCCTGGCAAATGGTATACTTGCTTCAGGGATATGAGCACCTACTGAGCCTTCCCTTAAGCATACCCTGGGGATGACAAAAACCATTTCTAAAATTTCAAAAAGGACCCTCCATTCAGGTGCTATCTTTTTTCTAAAAGAAATAAATCTTTCATCTGATAAATTTGGTTCAAGTTAGAATTTGGAGCAACGCTCACAAAGCTTAAATGAGTTTTTAAATTGGTGAGACACATCCTGAAGCATAGATGCTAATAAAACTAACTTACAGTGATCAAACCCAGTAAATTACCAATTCTCAATTTTAATTTATAAGTTCTTTCCCAAGCATAAACATTGTTGGAGTGTTTCCTCTCTCCCCTACTCCTCCCCCCATAAACAAAATAGGGGAGGAGAAAGCAAATCAGAAGAAGAAAATAAACATTAGGAGACTTGAGATCTGGAGAATGGAGCAGACCTATTTAAGTTTTAGCTGGTAAAAGTGATTTTTTCAAAGGCTTGAAAGCACATGGAATTTAGCAGGAGAGAAGATTGTAAAAGATGACCCTTAATGGATCTAAGGGACCTTACAGGATATTCTGGTCCTAGTCTGTCCTCAGACGGGACCACATTGAAATCATCCAAGACGCAGTGGGTTGATCCTCCTAGTAAAGGTCTCCAGTGATTGATAATTCCTCCTCTAGTGTCTGATCATAGTGACTATAATTGGCCTTATATTCAAAAAATACTTGCTTACATGAATCAAATTCTCTGCATGCCATTCTAACCCCATTCTGACTAAATGTATGTGTTTTGTTATATATTCAGACCGAGGACCATCTTTCATTTACTCAAATACAAATTACCATTCAGCCTCCTCTTCTCTAGGCTATATTAGCTTAGCTCTTTTGTTTTTTTCTCTTGAGAGACTGTAACTCCAAGTATTTTTGTTCCTCTACTCTGGTCCCTCTTCATGTCCACTCTAACCCTTTCAGAATTATAACACCAGCTGCACCAGGAGCGGAATATCCCAATGTTATGTTTAAATAAAACTGCTGGTCTTGCAACATGACTCAGCTCCAGAGCCCATGCCCATGTTATTTGCAAGGATGAAGGAATGGGCCTTCACTATTCTCACCACAATCTCTCTCTGCTACTACAACTGCTTCTGAAAAGCAGTGTGGCTTAGTGGAAAGAACATGGGCTTCGGAGTCAGAGGTCATGGGTTCTAATCCCGGCTCTGCCACTTGTCAGCTTGAGCAAGTCACTTCACTGTGCCTCAGTTACCTCATCTGCAAAATGGGGATTAAGACTGTGAGCCCCACATGGGACAACCTGAATTCCTTGGATCTACCCCAGCGCTTATAACAGTGTTTGAAACATAGTAAACGCTTAACAAATACCATCATCATCAACAGAGGTGGAGAGTAAGAAGAAACTCCAACAACCTAGTTTTTTTTTTACGGCGTTTGTTAAGTACTTACTATGTGCCAACCACTGTACCAAGCCCTAGGATAGATACAGGCTAATAAAATTTGCACAGACCCTAACCCCTAGGGAGCATCTTGATATCTATTGTACAGATGAGGTAACTGAGGCACAGACAAATTAAGTGACTTGACCAAAATCAATTAGGAAAGTACAATACAACAATTAGCAGTGACAGTCCCTGCCCACGACGAGCGCACAGTCCAGAATGGGGGAGACAGATATCAATATAAATAAATAAAATGACAGCTATATACTTAAGTGTTGTGGGACTGAGAGGTGGGAGAAGAGCAAAGGGAGCAAGTTGGAGTGATGCAGAAAGCAGTGGGAGATGAGGAAAAGTGGGGCTTAGTCTGAGAAGGCCTCTTGGAGGAGATGTGCCTTCAATAAGGCTTTGAAGTGGGGAGAGTAATTGTCTGTTGGATTTGAGAAGGGGGAGTGTTTCAGGCCAGAGGCAGGAGGTAGGCCAAGCGTCCTTGGTGAGACAGACGACATCGAGACTTGGTGAGAAGGTTAGCACTAGATGGACAGGGCACTCTAAATATAACTCCATTGAATGCCATTTCATTCTTGCATTCCAAGATGTTAACTAACTGGCTTTGGTAGATAACATTTTAAAGGTGGGCAGACCCTCTCATGTTGTCATCCTTATCTTTGGTAAAGGGACTTTCACACAGCAGGGAGTTGGTCTCTGTGTGACAATTCTAGCCAGGTGCCCTTGGGTGTAATGAAAGCAGTCTTCCAGCTAGCTATACACCCCAAAACAGAACTAGAATTTTGTATCTTCCTAACTTTTTGATGAAAAGATCAATGGGACAACCATATTGAATCCATCTAGGTTGTGTCTGTATATTTAGGTTCTCTCACTGTAGTCACAACAGTGAATTAAATGTGTACAGAGAAAATCATTCTGTTGTGCTCTCCCAAGCACTTAGTACAGTGCTCTGCACATGGTGAGTGCTCAATACCATTCATTGATTTTGATTGATGACCCAATCTAAAGAAATGGTAATAACCAAATTCTGAGGTCTTACAACTTTGAGATACTTAGCTGTGGGAGCACATGCTTTTTGGGTAACTAGCATAACAGGAATCAAATTGAACTTCATGCTCACGTGTTATTAAAAAGCATTTGCTGTTTTGTTCTTTCTTGGCATCATTTTTAAACAAAGCCTTTCTGTTGGTCATTTAATTTATATTCCAGAAAGCACAATACATATTAACGTAACTGATCGTGACAGTAAAAGTTAATGAGCATGTGATATCACAAATAGTTCATGTTTCCATATAAGCATCCATAACCTCATTCCAGGGGGGTTATGGAGTTCCCAGTGCTGCAAGAACATAATTTCCAGTTAAAGATTATCATTCTTTAATATAAGTACCTTGCAGTCACTTGCAATTTGAGTTATTTCTACTTGTAAAAACCACATTTAGTACATATAGCTTTGAAATAGTCTACCTCACCGTTTAACTGACTTTCATTAGTTCTGCCATATGAGATGGAAAATTCTTCTATATATTCTTTCAATTCTCTGAGGTTCCTAGGGAGAAGATCTATTGTGTTAAGGGATGGGGTGGTTTTTGCATGTTTTTACTGGAGAAATGTGTTTGAAAGTCATGTATTCTGCTTAGTAAGATGTCAGGCATGCTGTGCAGAGAAAAGGGGACAAAACTTGGTCTTTCCTTCCTTTTTCTGATGTCCCATCCTTCATATCTCTTTCTACCTTTAAGCAACAAAAGCTAAAATGTCAGATGGGATATGTCCTGGACAATTCCAAAGGTTTAAACTGGATGAAAGACATTTTCTTAAAGTAGAGCAGAGAAAAATATGCTAATTACTGGAAACCAGCAGCATAAAAGCTTTCTCTAATATGATTGTGATTTTTGCAGGGACAGCTAGTTGGCACAACTCCAAAAGGAGGACTAGAAAAATCAAAGGTTTTGTTTCAATTCATCAAACAGTGCAAAACACTATATAATTCATTTAGTGCTATTCAACTTGCATTTTTAAGTGAATTTTAGTGACTCCTAATTGAGAAGCTAATTTCAAACCGACCAGTCCAATTCAACTGTTTGGGGGATGTAACCAAAAAGATTTCTATGCTTTCTACCCTATCTGTCTCACAGAAACAGGAACTCTAGTGGTCTTTTACTCAGAAGGAAAAACAAACAAACAAAAAGGCAATCCAAATTTATATCTACCATGAGACAAAAGAAAAAAACAGCCTGTAGAAACCCATATGGGCAAGAATATAACATGTGATTCAAAATTGGAGGGCAGATCTAGTCCCAGAGGGCTAAGATCATCATTTCCAATCACTGTCAACAGACTCTTCTTTAAAGGCTAACATTCAGAATTAGTAAGATTAAAAACTTTTTAAAGCCTAGATAGTGAGGACATCTGATCTGGCAAGTGAGATGAAGATAAACAGAGGACAAATATCTTATTCTTTCCCCTTTTGACCATTTGAAGAATGGAAAAACAAGTGTACCTTAAAATAATAATAATAATTATGGCCCTTGCTAAACATTTACTATGAGTCAGGCACTGTATTAAGCCCTGGGGTGGATACAAGCAAATAGGGTTTGACACAGTCCCTGTCCCAAGTGGGGCTCATAGTCTCAACCCCCGTTTTACATATGAGATAACTGAGGCACAGAAAAATAAAGTGGCTTGCCCAAGGTCAGATAAGTGACAGAGCTAGAATTAGAACCCAGGTCCTTCTGATTCCTAGGTTCATGGTCTATTCCCTAGGCCAGGCTGTTTCTCTCAACAAGAGTAGAAACAAAAGTAAAATTAAATTTTCCAAGCATGTGTTTTGCTATGGCTCGAGTTAAATAATGAAATCAAAGGGTGACTAACCAGTAGGTTTCAGTGAATTGGGAGTGCTTGAAGTATTCTAAGATTTATTTACATGATGAGGACCTCAAAACATCTGGATTTTTTTCTAAAAGAAAATAAAAAAAGATCTTTATTCTATTACTGTAATTCACCAGGAAGATCAAAAGATACTAAAATGCTTCCACCAGCAAGGGTCTCATGGTACTTGCTCACCTAATCATTTTAAATAATTTAAAGTACAGTCACAGACACCCGCTATTAGAATATATTTTCCAAGAAGTTTTAGAAAGTTATCTTATATCTAAGATTTTAGGTTACATTTAGTGAGGACAGTAATTTCTGATGGAGTTGGAAATACCTATCCAAGCAAAAATGTAAAACTTCAAGTTAATGAAAGAAGCATTAAAAGAAAAGATATAAAAACTCTTTCAGAAACAAAAAAAGGAGTTCAAGAAATATTCAAAATGGGAAAGTTGAATCTATATCTTAAAGAATTCAGCTGTATATTATACTATCTCCCTTAGTCTGTGACCTCTTTGTGGGCAGGAAATGTGACTACCAACTCTGTTGTACTGTACTCTCGCAAGCACAGTGCTCTGCACACAGTAAACATTTAATATAATTGATTGATCCAAGAGCTATACAGTAACATCCCTTTATTTCCCTTGCCTCCATCTGAAGATGGAAGATATCACTAAAGCAGGATTTTTCAAATCTTTTATTTTTTTAAGGAATTCTATGGAAACAGATGACCAAGGTTCTAATCCTGCCTCTGTGTGACCTTAGGCAAGTCACATAACATCTCTGTACTAAGCGATTGGGAGAGTACAATATACCGGAGTAGGTAGACACATTCCCTGGCAGAACGGGCTTACAGTCTAGAGGGACTGGCATTAATATAAATAATTTACAACATATAATTTATAGATATGCATGTAAGTGCTGTGAGGCAGAAGATGAGCAAATAACAATGTCCAAAGGTTACAGATCCAAGTGCATAGATGACACAGAAGATAGAGGGAGCCAGGGAAAAGGAGATGTGATGTTAATAAGGCTTTAAAAGTGGGGACAGTATGGAATGGTGTATATGGAAGGAGAGAGAGTTTCAAGCCAGAAGGAATGTATGGGAAAGGGGTAGGCAGCCAGATAGAAGAAATCAGAGGAAGTAGGAGGGAGAACAGGGTCGAATACCCATTTTTAAGATGAAGAAAATGAGGCACAGAGAAGTTAAGTGACTTGCTCAAGGTCACAGAGGAGACGAGTGGAGGAGTCCGTACCAGAATCCAGGTCCACTGACTCCCAGGCTGCTCCTTTCCACTAGGCCATGCTGTTCTCTAAAGTCGATGGTAAGAATTTCCTGTTTGATGTGGAAGTGGATAGGCAACCACTTTAGGAGTGGGGAAATGGTGAACAGGGGAGAGCTGAAATGAGTCATGCAGGGTTGTGAATACAAAAAGAATAGGTTTACCAGCTGTGACCGGAGGTAATTTTGGACATGGAACTTAAAACTCTTGGTTTACTGCAGCAATTAGTACATAACAAATTTTTGCCTACGGATATTTACCAAGGTACCTTCCAGCCTCCTCCCTATCCATGGCAATCCATAATGGTAGGAGCCCTCCTGAAGCAATAGGAGAAATAGTGTGGATTCTCAGAGCTCCCATAGTGCTCCTTTTTTATGAGTTGAAGTTCCAAAAATACTTCAGGAGTCAGGCCAGTGTTTGGAGAAGTCAGTAGGTGAAGTGGTGTCTCTCCAGGACTCTCTGCCACCCGTGGAAGTATTATGCTCAAGGGAGACTGGTGGAGCCTGTACAAGTTGATCACGTTGGCTAAGATTGCCCCAGAGAGAAGGGCTGAGACCATTCGGGAAAACTGGGGGCAAAAAGCTGAATCGAGGAAAGTCCCTCCTTCCTCCACCCCTACCAGTGACCTAGAATCTATCCAAAAGATGGGACACTGAGACCCACAGCTCTACCCATCATACCAAAGGCCTAGGCTCAAGCCAGAGGGAAGGGCTGCTGATCTCCTCGGAGCCCACTCGGTCAGACACAGAGTACAAAATTGAGGTAAGGGGAGGGTCTCTGTCACCACCCCCACCCTCCTCCCTCCGTGGGAGAACTGGGTTCTCCACGGATAAAAGACTGCTCCGGCTCCTCCACTTACTCCAGAGGCCTAAAATCACATCAGGGAGATGGCCCGCTGACCATCCCAGCACCTACTCAGCAAACCATGGACCAAAGAAACTGAGACAAAGGGAGGTCTCTGCTATCCCCCATGCCCCTCCCCGCCACTGTGGGACTCCTGGGATCACCCCAGGGAGAATGGATCCCAAGCCCTTCAGCCCTCCCTGATCTTAGGGAGGCCTAAGATCAAGTCAGAATGAAGGGTCATCAATGACCTTAGCACCCACTAGACAAGCCATGGGGCCAAAGAACCGAGGCAAGGGGAGGGTCTTCACCATCCCCCAAGCCCTTTCACCCATTATGGTGGCCTGGGCTCGCCATAGAGGGAAGAGATGCTGTCTCCCCCTCTGGACTGTAAGCTTGTTGCGGTCAGAGAATGTGTCTCCTAATTCCGTTGTATTGTGCTTTTCCAAGAGATCAGTAGAGTGCTCTGCATATAGTACACACTCAAAAAGTACCCTTGATTGATTTATTGACTGGGGATCATATTTACAGTCCAAGAAGTCACATGCCCAAAGCAATCCTGATCTTGGAGATGACTTTATTGCCCCCTTGCTAAACCTAATCCCATGGAAGAACAGAAGGTTTTGGCTTTTGAGGAACATTATAATCATTCATTATGATTATGAGAAGCAATGTAGCATAATGGATAGAGCATGAGTCTGGAGTCAGAAGGATCTGGGTTTTACTCCCATGTCTGCCACTTTGCTGTGTGACTTTGGTCAAGTCACTAAACTCTAAACCTCAGTTACCTCATCCATAAAATGGGGATTAAGATTGTAAATCCATGTGGGAAATGGACTGTATTCCACCTGTTTATCGTGTATCTACCTCAGCACTTAGCACAGTGCCTGGCACATAGTAAGCAATTAATGAGAAGCAGCATGGCATAGTGGATAGAGCATGGGCTGGGTATCAGAAGATCATGGGTTCTAATCCTCACTCTGACACTTGTCTGTTGTGTGAACTTGGGCAAAATCACTTCACTTCTCTGGACCTCAGTTATATCATCTGTAAAATGGGGATTGAGACTGTGAATCCCACACAGAACAGGAACTGTGTACCACCCAATTTCCTCTATCCACCCCAGTACATTGCCTGGTACATAGTAAGGGCTTAACAAACACCAGAAGTGTTATTATTGTTGTTATTACCACTATTATTATCAATAATAAATACTATTAAAAAGTCAAAAAGGGCATTAGAATAGAAAATATTGGCCTCCAAGCTCCTCTCCCAAAAATGCATAGGTCAGGAATATGAAAACTAGTCTTATAGGGATCCCTTGAAAATTAGGTGATGGTGGAGTGAGAAAATGTCCACCCACCTATTTAAAAGCACAGGACGATTAGTTTGGGGGCCTTATGTTAGGTCCCCCTTATTCTGCTCCAGCTGTTTAAAGAGCCCCTTTGTTGGGGACAGGCGGGAAGAGGAAATGGTAGCAAAAACAGCTACTGATCTGGCAGTGATTTTCCACCTGGTTTGAAGGTAACTCCACAACGACCATGAGAGTCTGCCTCATTAATTACTAGGAAGTGGTTTAAGAACCAGTACTCTCCAAAGCTAAATGAAAAGGACAACATTTCCATGACAGTGAAGTTCCTGACTCTGCCCTGTTCCTGGCTTGGCTATTCCTACTTTCCTTTGGACTCCCCTTAAAAATGACAGTGAGACTCTGATCCCAGAGAGACAAGATATATGGCTCAAATGGAAAGATGAGTTTTATGGAGTTCTCAGAAGCCTCAAGTCAAAGGGCCTTGCTTCAACTATTTGGGACTTCACTGCACCATCAAAACAACACTGGGAGCATTTTAGGGATCTGAAGCTTGAAGCTTTAAGCTCTAGATAGTGGGAACCCCACACACTTTCCTGAGTGACCTCTGACTAATGCCAGTGGTAAGAAAACTGATAAGAGCCCAACTAAACACTATTCGTTTCCCTTGCTACTCCAGGAACCAAGCCATTATACCACAGGATGATTCATTATTTGATATAAGTTGAAACTTAATGGGATCTTTCAACTCTACAGGTAACACTAGAATCACCTTCGGGTTATCATTTACTCTAGGCCAGACACAAAATTAACATTGAAAAGATAAACTTTGATGTTGTTCTAAACCTCCCCCAGCTTTGAGTCCTTCCCCGCCCTAGCCTGGGTTTGTCAAATCCCATCTCCCAATCTTTTCTTAATGTTCTACATCAGTTACTCCCACTGTAGGTGATTAAGTGGTTTTACATTCATGGTGCATCGAATCAGGACACTCCTGGTGAGGGAGGGGGAATCCCTTAACATAAGAAAATAATGGGTTGGAATTCAAAATTGTCTATACCTAGAAATTTGCTCATTCACTCAAGAATCATAACAAAATGACTGTAAAACATTTGTTCCAGAAGTCAAAAGAGGAAATATGAAAGGCTAATGGGACCAAAAGTTGTGTTATACGTCCAGTGACTAACAAGATGGGGTTCCAGTATGGGTTCAGAGGAATCCATTTCAGTGTGTTCACAGTTCAGGGAACATTTATGTCCAGACAGGATTCCGCCTTTGAAGCTGGCTTCTAACTGGGTGATTTGCTCACTGCAGCCTGCTGAAAATCAGCACAAACAATTATTCTGCTCCTAGAGACGGTCAGTTTGATGCACCTTTAACCAGCATTGTCCTTTAGTGCGATCCGCTTTATGTAGTTTTAGCCCTATGAAACCAACAGTTTTCATAACTAGTTCCCTTCCTTTCTCTCATACCACAGCTCTTCATAAGAACGTCCATTCAGATTCATAATAACACCTGTCTTCCCCTCTAGACTATAAACTCACTGTGGACAGAGAACACGTTTACCAACTCTGTTCTACTGTACTCTACCAAGTATTAAGTACAGTGTTTTGCATGCAGTAAGTTCTCAATAAATATGATTGATTCAGTTATCCTTGCTTACCCCTCACATACTCTACCAGCATCACAACTAAAGTTTAGTAGTGGTGTTCTGAGCTAGTTCAGGGTGGTCCTGTCTTTGTTCTGTCCTGTCTTGAGTTTCTAAAGAGTGCACATACACCAAGCTAGTTCCTGGCAACAATTCATTGGATCATTTATTCCCATCCCTCTGGGTTAGCCAACCTGCCCTAGCCTATTAAACCAGGGAACCATGCATGGCAAGCCATTTAACAGAACTTGGTAAGCTCCTGCTCAGATTATTTTTGGTCATAATATTAATAATAATAATTGTGGGATTTGTTTTGCACTTACTATGTGCCAAGCACTCTACTAATCGCTGCAGGGGTGGAGACAAGCAAATTGGGTTGGATACAGCCCCTGTCCCATACTGAGGCTCAGTCTTAATCCCCATTTTAAACATGAGGTAACTGAGGCACAGAGATGTGAAAAGCCTTGCCCAAGGTCCCATGGCAAACAAATGACAGAGCGGGGATTAGAACTCAGATCCTTTTAGGTTCCCAGGCCTGTGCTCTAGTCACTAGGCCACACTGCTTACGTTCACTCCCAAATCTTCAGAAATGTTCTGGGCTTGCAGCTTCTCAACAGGGTTATGTGCACAGTTGCATCATCAATTAACGATGAAACTTTTACTTGAAGGCTTTTCATTTTTCACCTTCAGTTTTGATGTCAGGACCCTTTGTCCCCAATTACTGGTTAGGTATGTCTACCAAAAGCACAATTTTAATTGACTCTCTACTTGAAGTGATATAAATCTGTTGTCCCACCACATTTCTATAGGAATCAAACTAATGATACATCATTTCAAAGTGATGAAGAATCCAAACAGGCATTCTCTCTACATCTATCCTAGTCTGTTCAAAATGAATTGAGACTGTTTTCACTGCAGTACACCGACCAGCATAATGCACTGTGAAATTTAAGGGATTCATCACTAGAAATTGTGATAGTGACCTATAAATATACAGCTATATCATTTCCTTGAACATCACACAAATATTACAGATACTGGTGCTCTCTCTTTCCCAGTCTAAGGGCTTTTTCTTGACAACATTTTCTGTTGCAGTTTACATCCATTAGTCCATGAAGTCTGAAACTCACTTGTGACAAAGATAATTTCTAGAAAAGATACCATGTTCTTTCCCAGGATCCAGCAATCAAAGAATGATAGCTGAGTGCTTACTGTGTGCAGAGCACTGTCATAAATGCTTGGGAGAGTGCAATAGAGTTGACAGGCACCATAAAGGACTAAAGGAGATTTCAATCTAAGGAATATAATGCATCTCTAAGTTTGGAGAAATAAAGTATTTTGTGCATCAATCATATGAGATTACATTTATCCCAACATTAAAACCGAGTTTAATTTAATAATGTCAAAATAATTTTATTCTATGTAAATTTGATTCATAAGATTGAGAGTTGCACACACTATCTTCCAAAGACAGACTTTAGTAGTTCATAGCTATTACGTGAATGCTTTTCCCCAAATGTGAGACAGATTCCATTATGTTGAAAGGATCTATTTTAATCACTCTTGGATCAGTTTATCAGAAATTAGGAAGGAAGAGTTATAATCCTGAAAAGTGCCAAAGATGAACAACCAAACTCATCATCTATAAGAAAGAGAGAATCTAATATTGCCCTTAAAAGATAAATGATTACATATTACAGAGGTCACTCAGGCAACAAAAGTGACTTTGTCTAGGTAGAGTATTAAGATTCATCTGAGCAGAAGTATTCATCTTTGGGAAAATCTTATTAGAAATTTGAAGGATTAATTCCATGGAGAGCAGACAACCTCTGAGACATCCTGAAAGCCAATGTTAAAAACTATGCAACATTGGGGTAGTGATAGAAAAGAAGAAATGGTAGCTTAGACTGAGAGATACTCAAAACAGATTTCCCCAAGGGGAGGTCAAACAATGATTTTCATTAAAAGGCTGACATTCATCTTGTTTTGAGAGATACCATGCCTCATAATGGCAAAACTGATACTGTCCTGCTCTCCAGCATCATCAAGGTAATAAATTAAACCATAGTTGTATGAAAAATGCCAACTTAAGAGAATTCATGACCTGTTGGGCCACTTCAAACTTCAGTGTCTCACACTATATCCTTTGAGAAGTCTTTATTTAGATGGTGGGTTTGGTTTTGGAGGGGTGATGCACCTATTTTCTGTGTGTGTGTGTGTGCACATAAATGTGAGTACTCCAACTTTCTCCAGGAAACCAAAAGCCCCAAGCAAACAGAAAACCAGAAAAGAGACTTTCCTTCAGTTTCCCTATTAAAGACATAAATCTGAGATTCTGCAAAGTTTGTCATCTAAAATGTACTGCTTCCAAAGAAGAAGCACCACTGTCTTTGCTTGTTCCTGACAATGACCTGAGAAGAGCAGAAAAAAAAAATGTTCCTGGAGCTGCTGAAACCCAGAAGCTTAGCAGCCAAGCTCTAACTACACTGGGGCAGCTCATTAGGAAAGTTTAGAAAACTGATTGTGGACAGATGATGGTTTCAAGTTACGTTTTATGAACCACTGAATCAGGAGTCTGAAAATTTAAGGCTACCTTCTGGCACCAAACAGACAGGCTATGCTTAGCGTGAAGTAGCTTAATTGCCTAGGAGAACAAGGATTCCCAAAAGACTCTGGCTGTGGCTTTGATTGTTGAACACACAGCAGCTTATCCACGCCAAGAAGCTGCACTTTGTTTCGGTAGGAAAATTATAGTGTATCTCAGAAGGCAGATCTAAAAGACCTGTAAATATTGGACATAATTTTGGGAGGTTTAGCTTGGTGGTGCAATCCCCTCTAGAACCTCACTTCATTTGGCATCCCATAGCAATCTTTTTACCTGATGCTCAGCCGTTGCTGAGAAGGAAATTCTGGATGCTCACCATGTTGTGGCTGAATGTCTTCTTCTCTTTGTTTTATAAACAGTGCTCAGGCCTAAGAAGGCAATCCAAATGTTGGGTGGCTTTGAGTCATTGGCAAGACGAGCGAAATAGAATGGAATAAAGAAAGTAGCAAGGGTCTGAGACTGGGGGGTCAAATGGCTGGGAAAAATAAAATCTGGAGGACAAAGCATTACCAGGAACTGACTCTTGTCCTCCTCAGAGAACAGGAACCTCTTTCCTCAAATGTCCTGTTTTAGCACTGTCTCAAAGTTAACCTTTTCATCAAAATGACAGTTTGCAAAGATCCTCAGTGAGCTTATGTGTTTTTAGCCTTGAATTCCAATGAGGAATTCAGTCAACCCCAATTCCCCTTCAGATATTGAGGACGGAGTACTGGAGTAAAGAATGATCCTGGCCTGGAAGCTAGGCAACAGTGAAAACTCCCCAACAGTGTTTGCTCATACAAACACCACCAAAAAGAGTCCACTGGGATCCCTGCTATGGAATCCCACCTCAGTCTTGTTCTGCTGTCTCACCATTTAAGCATTGATGTATAATATAGTTATCTTAAGGGCAGCGGGGATCTTCGGAAAACCTAGTCTTTAACCAAATAAAGCAGCAATATTGTTTCAATGAGATTTAAGCAAGCAGCTGATTCCTTTAGGCATCCTTTACTGAATATGTTTTTCTCTCCCCACTTTCAAGGCCTTATTGAAGGCACTTCTCCAATAGACCTTCCTTAAGGCCTCATTTTCTCTTCTCCCACTTCCTTCAGTGATGCCTGGATTTGCTCCTTTTATTCACTCCTTCCTTATCCCTGCAGCATTTATGTACATATCTGTAATTAATTTATTTATAATAATGTCTGTCTCTCTCTCTAAACTGTAAGATCACTGTGGGCAGAGAGTGTGTTAACCAATTCTCTAATTTTTCTCTCCCAAATGCTGCATACATCTGCACTTACTAATCGCTCATATATGGTTGATGGATTGATTGATATGTTGCTTTCCACTAAAGGAGAGGAGGTGAGATTCTAACCTGAATTCTCCAGAGTCCCCTGAAACTTCCTGGGCACTGTAGGAAATCAGAGCTCAGCTGTAGAAACCCAGCTCTATTTTGAGCAATGCTGAATTCCAGGGAATTCCTATGGTTCCAGGGTCAAAGGAGAGTATGTGTGGCTCAGAAGACTCCAAGCTTCCCAAACTGAGCTGATGGGTTTTCTGCCAATTCCCTTCTTGGCTTTAGGGAACTCCAGAATAATGGAGCTAGGATCCCTCTGTCATATTCCATCTGCATTATCATCTTATCACCATTATCACCATCAGTATTATTCATTGTTCCTCTCAGTAATAATAATAATAATAATAATGATGGATTTAAGCACTTATTATGTGCCAAGCACTGTGCTTTCTATGTGCGAGGCACTTTACTAAGCGCTGGTGTGGGTACAAGCATATTGGGTTGGACACAGTCCCTTTCCTATGTGGGACTCACAGCCTAATCCCCTTTTTACAGATGAGGTAACTGAAGCCCAGAGAAGTGAAGTGATTTGCCCAAGTCATACAGAAGACAAGTGGCAGAGCAGGGATTAGAACCCATGACCTTCTGACTCCTGGGCCTGGGCTTTATCCTCCACACCATGGATAGGCTCCCTTCACTTTACGCTTAAGAAGCTGAATCTGCTCTATTATTTAGATTATTCAAATGACAAACATTATATTTGCAATCTAGCTTCTTATAGCTACAGAACTTAAACTTCTGTTTAAACAAAAACTCTAGCAACATCTAATGGGAGGTGTTTGAGTCATTAACACTAATTTGTGGAAGGAAACAATGGAGATGCAACAAAGTGAATTAAGTGACTGCAAAGCCTCATAGAGAGTTAGAATGTGTCCAGTCAATTATCCATATAATTCTACCCAAAGTCATACTACTATTTATTTAAAGAAAAGAAATTTGGTCATCAACTACTGGGTATTGGTCATCCACACTAATCAAATTCTGATATATCATCAATCCATAAATATGTGTTTACTCAATGCAAGGTGCTGTACTAAGTGCTTGGGAGTAAGTAGAGACAATTCCTTCCCTATTGTAGCTTAATCAATCGATCAACCTATCAATTTCATTTGTATGAGCACTTAGAGTGGGTAGAGCGCTGTACTAATAAGGTTGGCATTTATTAAGTGCTTTCTATGTGCAGAGCACTGTTCTAAGCGCTGGGATAGATACAGGCTAATCAGGTTGTCCCACGTGAGGCTCACAGTCTTCATCCCCATTTTACAGATGAGGTAACTGAGGCATGGAGAAGTTGTGACTTGCCCACAGTCACAGAGCTGACAAATGGCAGAGCTGGGATTCAAACCCATGACCTCCGACTCCCAAGCCCGTGCTCTTTCCACTGAGTCACACTGCTTCTCTGTGCTTGGGAGAGTACAACACAGCTCCAGACATATTCCCCGGCCACAGCGAGATTACAGTCTCGAAGGGGAGTCAGACATTAATATAAATACATAAGTGAAACATATATATGTAAATACTGTGGGGATGTGGGGAGGGAAGCGTGGAATAAAGGGAGCAAGTCAGGCTGACAAAGAAGGGAGAGGTAAAAAGGAAAATGAGGGCTTAGTCCCTTAATCCCTATAGTTTAAAATCTAGCAGGAGAGACTAATTAAAATAAGTTACAGGTAGGGGAAGCAGCCAACTGTAAAGATATGCAGAGAAGTCCTGAGGATGGAGCCTAAGTGCTTAGGGTGTATAGATTTAAGTGCATGGGTGATGCACTAACAAGGGAAAATTGGATGGAAAGATGAGCAATTACTCAAGGGAGGCTTCCAGGAGGAGATGCAATTTTAGTAGGGCTTTGAAGATGGGGAAGAGTAGCGGCCTGTCGGTCATGATAATTGATTGACTCAATTTACCCACCACAGAGGAGGCAGACAGTTCACAGACTTACTCTCCCTCAGGAATGAATTCAGTTCTTTTAGAAACGTACTTTCCTCTTTTTCTATTGTAAAGAGCAGAAAGACAATAATACCCACCATATAATGGCAGGTGCATTTTTATTGAGAATAGATGGAATCAATACTCAAGTCATTTAAGTGTGTCATACTCACTGGTATAGTGAATATATATAGAAATAGTGCCTTAGATTGGATACAGTTGGGCAAACTTTGTTCTTTATCACAAATGGAGAAATCAAAAGTTAGATGTCGGAGGGGAAGACTATCGTTTTTTTTCTACTGGAGCAGCACAGCACAGGGATTATGAAGACATGTGTTTGTTACAAGCTGAAAGCTTGTAGACTGCCATATTTTACACCTCCTGCTGCCGTGAGCATTGCCGAAGCCTTTTCTGCCATTTTCATAACATTGAGTAAGTTGCTATCTCTGCTGCTTTTAAAGTACTTGAATGTATCCGATCTTTAGCATATTCCTTTCAAAGTTTCTCCAGTGGAAAAATTAAACTCAGTAAAACTTAATGACCTAAATCACCCTACCTGGACTCTGTTATGGGAATTGTTCAAGTCTGTAATTTACCTAAGAACAAACTACAGGTCTTGAGGAAGATTGTGGTATTAATTCTCCAATTTTCCCAAAACATACCTGACTGGAATTCAGGCAGAAACTTACATGAAAATTGGAATAAATAAAAAATGCATCTGTTCAATCACATTTACTGAGCACTTTCTGCATCCAGAGCACTGTACTGTTTGGCAAAGTAAAATACAACAGAGCAATTCCCTGGCATAACAGATTCACAGTCAGTTTACTTTTAAAATAAGCATGGGTCTCCACCTCAAATATATGTCTTGCCCAACATCCTCCTTTCTGAGCACTTGGGTTAGATTATTCAGTGACTCCTTTACCAACTTCGCTTTCTTTTTTTTCTGCTTTTGAGTGTCCTGTTTCACTCTTTACTTCCCTCCTATTTTAATGAAAACTACACAGCTTTTCTGTTTTCCCTTGTCCTTATACTATACTATTCCTTATACTATTCCCCACTCATTCCCCAACCAAGGTAGTCCAAGGCGATTATCACTGGAACACAGAGAAAACTCTCTTGCATATTTATGAACGTATATATGCAAGTTGGTTTTCTGGTGTTCCAAATGCAATTCTCATTTCACTTGCCTCAAAGGATAGATAATGGAAACTAGAGTGGAAACTGGAGAGACACCTGACCAAGTTGTATTGGGTGAGGGGTGCGGGAGGGAGGCAATTCACTGCTAATCTGTCTACTCTAGTCCAAATAATTTCCCATCTCACGCTGAACTAGCTCCAGCAATGGCATCATCTATGAATATACCTCACCCTCACATGGCTTAGTGGCTAAAGCAAGGGCCCACAAGTAAGAAGGAACTGAGTTCTAATCTTGGCTCTGCCACTTGTCTGCTGTGTGACCTTAGGCAAGACACTGACTTTCTCTGTGCCTCAGTTACCTCATCTGCAAGATGGGGAGAAGAGTGTGAGCCCCATGTGGGACAGGGATTATGTGAAGCCTCATTAACTTGTATTTACTGTACCCTTATTATTATTACTACCTCCCAGAGACTCGTTGGTATGACTGGATCATTTGAAAAGCTCCACAGAGGTTTAGAGGTACAGGGGGGTATAGGGCTTGGAAAGGAAGAAGCATCAGTGGTCAACCTAGTGTGGATACATGCACATTATGTGGATTAAATTCATCTGTTTTCTCTGTGCCAAGGAGGGTGTGCAACAACCTAACACAAGGTTTTCACTCTCTCCACAGAATGTTCTTTGTTTTTGCATAGTGTGAGCAGAAACATCAAATCCCCTGCCTAGATATCTGTCTTTTCAGCTAGTCAGGAAATGTAGCACATATTTCCCAAAACCAACCAGAGGGAAACCGAGGATAAGAAGATGCTACTTCACTTCCTTTGGGCCCACTGCCTCATTTTCATTAAGTCCAAGAGAATGGGCCAGAGCTTCTTTTCACAGAAGATGGGCCAAAGAGGGCACACTGAAGCATAACATGAACCAATGGAGCATAGCTGACAAGAGCTGAAGAGTGACAGCTGCAGACAAGCCTGGCTGATTCACAGCCATCAAAAAGAGGTGCATCCATTCAAACAAGTGCATCACTCTGTCCGCGAAGCTAGAAGGCAACAGCAACAGATCCCGCCAGCAGCGGCTGCCTTCTGACCAAATGAGACACGCTAGGCAGCCTTGGAGAAAAGGGCGCCAGGTCGCCAACCCCCGTCTTTTCGGCTTCCCACAGGAAGTCAACAGTGTCAGCTTCAAAAGTAAAGGGCAGTGGCATAATGAGGTATATGTGTCTGCAAGCAGACTGGGTGACCTGTTCTGTCGCATCCAGTGACTCCCAATAATTCATTCATTTGTCATTTATAGAGTCCTTTCGGTTAATCTTTTCTACTCATAGGGCTGACTGCCTTCCACTAGAAACCGCAAATCCATTTGGACCAGCTCCTATGGGGGCACTTAGGATTATTTTATTCCTGATTACACTAAGCAAAGTGTTCATACCAGGCAGAGAGCAACTATCATTTCACTTCCTTCTAAGAAGAGACAGGAACTCTGGAGTTACCTACGGTGACAAGACCCCTACAGAAAGATCCCAGTTGCACGGACGATGAACCAGTGATCCAAGATTAGAGGTGCTCCTTCCAGCTTTCAAATTTAAATTTCAAGGGAACCAACATGCTTCAAATGAATGAACAAAGTGGAAATGCAAGGCTACACACTTACATAAACAAAGATAATCCATGTGACCACTCCTCCTCTGAAAAATACATATTTTTGAAAGAACCTGGGAAGGAATAGAACTAGCTATGATTTTTCCCACCTTCTAAAGCCAGCTTTATAGAGTAGCCCTCTTGTTTTAGTCCTAGAGTGAAATAGCTCACAGAGACAAAAACATGTCTAAAGCATTTTTCTTTTTTTCTCTTTTTCCTTAGCATACTACCTCATTCCTCAGAGGCCATTTAGTAATGCAATAAATTAATTTGTACTTTGGAGTGAACTCTCTAATCCTTTTTGTTCTCTCCCCTCCCAATCAAACACATACTCCCAAATTTGCATGCATTAACATAATGAAACATTAATTACATAGTGTCTTGGATAGGACAAGCATAGTGCTTCAATCAATCTCAATAACTCGCATCAGGAAGGTGAAAAACACTGCCCAGCCTTATCAGGACAACATAATAGACACAAACACAACCACAGTGCCTGTTGGGGGTGTGATTTATAACCGGCATCTGAAAACAAAAAGCAGAAAATTACTAAGAGGCTAATCAATATCAATTATCTTAATGATACATGGACAATTTTTATTCTTTTGTTGGTAGCATCCTCAGTCTAGTGGTTTGCTTACTCAAGAGATAAGGATAGGTTAGAAATCCAGTGGGGGTTGTGTGTGCCACAATCCCTGTGTGCAGGGTTTTGATGACTGGTACTGATGAGAAAACTTTATCAGAGCTAGAAATGCAACAGAATGCACCAAAAGCAAGTCTGGAAGTCCAATGATCTCAGTTCTAGGCTCTGCTGTGCCACTGACTTGCTATATGATCTTGTATGTGGCTTAAACTGTCTGTGATCCAGTGTCTTCTGTAAAATAGGTCTAATGACCATTTTCAGATGCATGGTATTTTTTTACCTACTCAAATATATCCTCTAGACTGTAAGCTCATTGTAGGCAGGTAACCAGGCTATCACCCCTGTTGTACTGTACTGTTCCAAGCACTTGGTAATGTGGTCTGCCCACAGTGAGCGCTCAAATATACAGATGAAAGGAGTGCTCAAATAGTCATTTACATAAAACAATGTGTACAAAAGTAACACATGAGAAGTGACTGCAGAAGTACTTCAACTCATCCACTCTCAGCTCCACAGCATTTATGCACATATGTGTGATTAATTTATTTATATTAATGTTTGTTTCCCCCTCTAAACTCTAAGTTCACTGTGGGCAGGGAATGTGTCTGTTATATTAAGCACTTGGGAGTGTTCAACACAACAGTATAATGTTCTACACTCAGTAAGCGCTCAATAAATAGGAGGTGATCTGGGGTGAAAAATAATCTATTGGGGAAGCCTCCTGGAGGAGGTGAGATTTCAAAAGCCTCCTGGAGGAGGCGAGATTTTTGAAGATGGGAAGAGTTGTCATCTAGCAGACTTATAGGAGGTCCAGGCAGGAAGAAAGATCTGATGAAGGGATCAGCCATGAGTGACTTGAGAATGAGGGAGAAGTCTCAATTGTACTTTCCAAGTGCTTAGTACAGTGCTCTGCACACAGTGAACACTCAATAAATATGATTGAATGAATGTCAATGGTGAATTCGGGACATATAGATGTGCACACACTTTGAAAGGAAGTCAGGAATTCCAGAACCATCTATGGATTTACATATACAATGCTTGTCAGAAAACTCCACCAGAAGCTCAAAATCTTGCCTCCACCATCTGCCTACTATGTGACTTTAATTTAGCTGTATCTCAGTTTCTCCACTTGTGAAATGGTGATTAAACACCTGTTATCCTTCCCTCCTATGTCTGTGAGCCAGAGGTAGGATAGGGACTGTGTCTGATCTCTGTATAGGGTATCAATACCAGCATTTAGTATAGTGTTTGGCTCAGATTAAGTGCTTCATATCACAATTTATTTTTAAAAATTGATACCCAGTGCACATTTTTAAGCAGCTTCCAAAGCCAAATATAATAAAAACATATGCTTAACGTTCTGACTCCATGGTAATCTAGGTTTTAAGTAACAGTACTAATGACAATAATAACAACAGGACCCTCTCTAGACCGTAAGCTTGTGGTGGGCAGGAAATGTGTCCGTCAACTCTGTCACATTGTATTCTCCCAAACTCTTATTAAAGTGCTCTGCACACAGTAAGTGTTTGATATAAACAATTAATTGTTTGATTGACTGGCATTTTAACTGCTCACTCTGTGCCAAGCCCCTATTAGTGCTAGGATTAATCAGGGCAGATGCAGACCCTTCACTCATGAGGCTCATAGCCTGAGTAGGGAAAAGAACATGCTCTGAATCTCCGTTTTCAGACACAGAGAAGTCAAGTGACTTGTCCAGTGTCACCCAGGCGGCACTCATTTTCTAATTCACAGCTCTAAGTAGCCAGCAGCATTTATGTTCACGTTCGCCCGTGCACACCCAGCCACTTCTTTGTAGATACACAATTTGTCTCGACTCCCAAGGCTTCTCTGTTAATTTGACTGTTACCTGATACTTCCCACTTGAAAGGATGCGACAATTCTATAACACCACCCTCCACTAGGAGCCAAGGGGAACTGTCAAAGAGCGGCCACTGAGAATCACTCAGCCACAGACCTCTCATTTAAACCCATTCCTAAAAGATATTTTAACCTATGTGCTACTGGAATTGCTCATGAGAGTATGAATTAAAAGGTCTAGGTTTGACATCAAATCTTTTAAGTTAAATTTCTTATCATCAAGAAACCTGGCTAACTTGTCCAGCCAATAAACATGCCATGGAGCAGCATGATGGCCTGTCTCACAAATGAATCATAAATGTATTTCTAGTCTACCTTGTTAAAGAAAAATGCCTTGTGTTTATGGAGCCAGCACCTTTCTCGGAGTTCAAAAGGCTTTACCTTCCCTTCACCATCACTCTGGGGCAATAATAATTGCGATATTTGTAAAGAGCTTACTACATGCCAGGGAACATACTAAGCAGATACAATTTTTTGTGTCCCATTCTCTCCTGTCTCGCCGCTGACCACTGGCACACATCCAGCCTCTGGCCTGCAATGTCCTCCTTCCTCAGTTCCGAGAGACAATTAGTCTCCCACCCTTAAAAGCCTTATTGAAGGCGCAACTCCTCCAAGACTTCCCAGACTAAGCCCAACTTCTTCTCATCTCCCATTCCCTTCGGCATTGCTCTGACTTGCTCTCTTTGCTTTCCCCACTCCCCACCACCAGCTACACAGCACTTATGTGTACATCTGTAATTTTATTGATTTGTATTGATGTCTGTCTCTCACTCTCTAGATGAGATCTCACTGTGGGCAGGCAATGCCACTTTTTATTGTTGTATTGTACTTTCCCAAGCACTTAGTACAGTGCTGTGCACATAGTAAGCGCTTAATAAATATGATTGAATGAATCAATCAATACAAGCAAATCAGATTGGACACAGTCCCTGTCCCATTTGGGGCTCACAGACTCAAACCCCATTTTACAGACGAAGTAACTGAGGCACAGAGATATGAAGTGACTTGCCCAAGTTCACAGCAGACAAGTGGCAGAGCCAGGATTAGAACCCATGACCTTCAGATTCTCAGGTCTGTACCTGCATTGTACTGCTTTTTCAAGGTAGATCAAGGTATCACAGACCACATTTTCATGTCTCAAGAAACCTGGCCCATCAAGAGTAAATGGCTGCCAAAAGTCTTCTAGCAAATCAATGACAAACTTGGAAGGGGAGACCTCAGGACTCATAATTTTCAGGATAAGGCAATAGCTACTCAATGACAGTGCTGCAATACTGATTCCCATAGAATAAAAGTTGTAATTTCTAGAAGAAAAGGGGTGCAAAAAGATAGGATAACACACTGAGTGTTGGTTACTGAATTTATGAACTCCTAATAACCAAGCTCAACATCTTCGATATACATTAAGAAAGAGAAAAAGGAGAGATGAACAATAGTAATTAGACATAGAAAGCACTTAGCGCATCATAGCACCTCATGCAAATAGGCACTTAATCATATCCATGTCAATATAAGAGGACTGTATATTCTAGGGCTCTAAACCTCCCTCCCCACCCCTGGAAATTGAAACCCTACCATTTCGATCCAACTGCTGGTAGGAGATGGAAAAATGTTCACCATTAAAAAACAAATGGCATTGCTCCAATAAAATAGAAGAGTTGAGAAATAAATGATGGATGTAGTGAAAATGCAAAGCCACTCTTTCCTGGCATAGGGAAAGCAATGTCATAAAGCCGATGGGCCATGGGTTATGAATATGTTGTTTCAGGTTTTCAGAACCCAAAGAAATTTTTGAAAAAAAATCATAATCCTGGCCTAATCTGAATCATAAACCCTCCAATAAAAAATGGTATTTCAGCACCGGTGAACACCAGCCCCATGCCAGCAAAGGGTTATCGTCACGGTCTTCCTAACATACACATCAACATCTTTACCAGAAGAGCACATTTTATTTTGTTACATTTTCTGATGTCCCAGCTTCCAGATCTCATTTTCTTTTCAATTCAATGAATCCCCCTATTTCAACAAAAAAGAAATTAAAAATAAAAATGTGGGGGCCATAAACCAGCATGCCCAGTCATTTTAATGTTTAAAATAAATGTTTAATGTCCAACTCCAGAAATAGATGACATTACAAGTGTGGATTATTTGCTTCCTGGAGACTAACAAAAGCAAATGAGAGACAGGGGTATTCAAAGTCATGGACTACTGAAGCATCTTTATTCTTTGCACTTTCAGTATTTCATCAAAACTAGTTGTCAAGAATATAAGTCCTTATTATAATCCACTGGGATTTGCTTGAATAATGAACGGCATTCCTGTATCAGAAAACCTAACAGGCGTACTGCCATACAATACTGAACAATCTTTTGTATAATGGCTGTGGGTAAAAAGGAAAAGAAAGCCTTATGAGTCCACCTTAGTAAACAAATTATGGTTGAATAAATCTCCCTCCTCAGAGGACCCAGAAGAGTCCAACTGCTAAGGAGTTTCTCACTCTTTTAATAATGTTTAACCTTAGCTTTCCCTCTCTTTGGTCTCTGATGATATCTAACCACTCCTTCACTGTTCCTGAACATCTTTCTTTCCTCTTAGGATGTAGTGTTTTCCACCTTCTTGATAGACATTCAGGAGAAAAGGACCAAATAGGATCTTTCATCTTTTCCAGAAATATTCTGGAAACATGACCGTTTCATCACGAAAGGATGTAATTTCATAGTAAAGGACACCTCAAACATCTTATGCTGGCAAGTGGTAAGCCTTTCCCTTCACTATTCAATTTCTTCAGATGATTATTCTTGCACATCCTTTGAATCAGAAACATCTATTTCATTTTCCTCCTCCAAAACACAGAGATAATCTCTACAATATATTTCCAAATTACCCTCCTCCAGCGAGCTGACCTTAGGCATTTTCAAGCATGTGGCCACCTTTCCTCTATCATGTTTTTTCTTTGGTTGGGCATTTTTTGAGATATCCTCAAATGACTTTCAGAGCCACTATTCTGACACTTTATTTACCCCCTCTGCCTGGATGGGGCTCCTTCTAATGTCTCTACCATGACCCTTTTCATTCATTCATTCTATCATATTTATTGAGCACTTACTATGTGCAGACCACTGTACTAAGCACTTGGGAGAGAGTACAATATAACAATAAAACAGACACATTCCCTGCACACAACAAACTTACATTCTAGAGTGGGAGGCAGACATTAGTATAAACAAATTACACTTTATAAGTGCTGTGGGGCTGGGAGCAGGGATGAAAAAAGGGGGCAAGTCAGCGAGTGGGAGAAGAGGAACGGCTTAGACAGGGAAGGCCTTTTAGAGGAGATATGCCTTCAATAAGGCTTTGAAGCAGGGGAGAGTAATTGTCTGTCGGATATATAAAGGGAAGACATTCCAGGCCAGAGGCAGGACAATGGAAAGAGGTAAGACGAGAGATAGATGAGATCGAGGTACAGTGAGAAAGTTAGCATTAGAGAAGCATTCCATCTTGGTCAAGATCATCTCATATTTAACCTATTGAATCTTTACTCATCCTGAAAAAAATTAAACCCTTCTCATTGAGCTGCCCCATTTTAGGTTTTCAATTCTCCAACTTGGCCTGTGAACTGTTCCACATCTTTCCATATAATACCCTGAACTGCTAACCTCAGCTTGTTGCATACTGTAATTTTCACATTATTTGTCACTGTCTGAATAGACAGTAACCATCTGTGAATCATTCTGTGATACTTTCCTATGAAAGATGTCACATAAAAATTAATTGCATTGTATTATTGTCTGAACTGACTGATGTTCTAGAATAACTTGAAGTTTTTCTGCAGATCTTCTCCCATCTTTTGCACATGACCCTGAAGGCAGATCAAGAGAGGACGAGAAAGGAAGTCTAATTTACAATATGGAGGGAAAGGCATATGTCTTTGTTATGGTATTTAAGTGCTTACTGAGCGCTTAGAAGCAGCGAGGCTTAGTGGCAAGAGCCCGGGGTTGGGAGTCAGAGGATGTGGGTTCTAATCCTGGCTCCATTACTTGTCTGCTGTGTGATATTGGGCAAGTCACTTAACTTCTCTGTGGCTCAGTTATCTCATCTGGAAAATGGGGATTAAAAGTTTGAGCCACACGTGGGACAACCTGATAACCCTGTATATCAGAGAAGCAGTGTGGCTCAGTGGAAAGAGCACGGGCTTGGGAGTCAGAGGTCATGGGTTCGAATCCCAGCTCTGCCACCTGTCAGCTGTGTGACTGCGGGCAAGTCACTTCACTTCTCTGTACCTCAGTTATCTCATCTGTAAAATGGGGATTAAAACTGTGAGCCCCATGTGGGACTACCTGATCACCCTGTATCTACCCCAGTGCTTAGAACAGTGTTCTGCACATAGTAAGTGCTTAACAAATACCAACATTATTATTATTATTATTATAAGCCGGTGCTTAGAACAGTGCTTGGCATATAGTAGGCTCCTAACAAATACCTCCGCTCTCTCGATCCCATCCGTCTTTCCAATGGCATCTCTCCTCACCTTGCCTCCCTGTCCTCTCTTCCCACTCTCGACGATCAGGTCTCCGCTCTCAACTCCACCCTCTCTACTCATCTCGACTCTCTTGCCCCCCTTTCCCTCCGCCGCTCTCGCTCCACTAACCCACAGCCCTGGATCACCTCCTCCGTCCGCCTCCTACGCTCCTATGCTCGAGCTGCTGAGCGCTGCTGGCGAAAGTCCAAGCACCGAGCCGACCTCACACACTTCAAATTTATCCTTTCCTGCCCTAACTCTGCCCTCTCCTCCGCCAGGCAAAGCTTCTTCTCCTCCCTCATCGACACCCATGCCCGTCACCCCCGCCGATTGTTCCGGACCTTTAACTCTCTCCTTAGGACCCCTGTTCCTCCCCCTCCCCCATCTCTCACCCCTAATGATCTGGCCACCTATTTCCTCACGAAAATCAACACGATCAGGTCTGAGCTCCCCAAAGTCACCCCTCCGCCTCTCCCCTCCCCCCCCAACAACCCCCTCCCCTACTTTCCCATCCTTCCCTGCAGTATCCTCAGAGGAGATCTCCTCCCTCCTCGCAAGTGCCACCCCCTCCACCTGCGCCTCGGACCCCATTCCCTCTCACCTTCTTAAAACCATCGCCCCTGCCCTCCTCCCTTCCTTAACTTCTATTTTTAACCACTCAATCTCCAAGGGCTCCTTCCCCTCTGCCTTCAAACATGCCCACGTCTCCCCAATCCTAAAAAAACCCGCTCTTGACCCCACTTCCCCCTCCAGTTATCGTCCTATCTCCCTACTACCCTTCCTTTCCAAAATCTTAGAACGAGTCGTCTACAATCGATGCCTAGAATTCCTTAACTCCCATTCTCTCCTAGACCCCCTCCAATCTGGCTTCCGTCCCCTCCACTCTACCGAGACTGCTCTCTCTAAGGTCACCCATGACCTCCTTCTTGCCAAATCCAATGGTTCCTACTCCATTCTGATCCTCCTTGACCTCTCTGCTGCCTTTGACACTGTCTACCATCCCCTCCTCCTCCATACCTTATCTCACCTTGGCTTCACGGACTCTGTCCTCTCCTGGTTCTCCTCTTACCTCTCTGGCCGATCATTCTCGGTCTCCTACGCTGGAGCCTCCTCCCCCTCCCATCCTTTAACTGTTGGAGTTCCTCAAGGGTCAGTTCTTGGCCCTCTTCTGTTCTCCATTTACACTCACTCCCTCGGTGAACTCATCCGCTCTCACGGCTTTGACTACCATCTCTACGCAGATGACACGCAGATCTACATCTCCGCCCCTGTCCTCTCCCCCTCCCTTCAGGCTCGCATCTCCTCCTGCCTCCGGGACGTCTCCACCTGGATGTCGGCCCGCCACCTAAAACTCAACATGAGCAAGACTGAGCTCCTCATCTTCCCTCCCAAGCCTGGTCCGCTCCCAGACTTCTCCATCACCGTGGATGGCACGACCATCCTTCCCGTCCCGCAGGCCCGCAATCTCGGTGTCATCCTTGACTCGTCCCTCTCGTTCACCCCACACATCCTATCCGTTACCAAGACCTGCCGGTTTCACCTCTACAATATCGCCAAGATCCGCCCTTTCCTCTCCACCCAAATGGCTACCTTACTGTTACGGGCTCTCATTATATCCCGGCTAGACTACTGTGTCAGCCTTCTCTCTGACCTCCCTTCCTCCTCTCTCGCCCCGCTCCGGTCTATTCTTCACTCCGCTGCCCGGCTCATCTTCCTGCAGAAACGATCTGGGCATGTCACTCCCCTTCTTAAACAACTCCAGTGGTTGCCTATCGACCTCCGCTCCAAACAAAAACTCCTCACTCTAGGCTTCAAGGCTCTCCATCACCTTGCCCCTTCCTACCTCTCCTCCCTTCTCTCTTTCTACCGCCCACCCCGCACGCTCCGCTCCTCTGCCGCCCACCTCCTCGCCGTCCCTCGATCTCGCCTATCCCGCCGTCGACCCCTGGGTCACGTCCTCCCGCGGTCCTGGAACGCCCTCCCTCCTCACCTCCGCCAAACTGATTCTCTTTCCCTCTTCAAAACCTTACTTAAAAATCACCTCCTCCAAGAGGCCTTCCCAGACTGAGCTCCTCTTCCCCCTCTACTCCCTCTGCCATCCCCCCTTTACCTCTCCGCAGCTAAAGCCTCATTTTCCCCTTTTCCCTCTGCTCCTCCACCTCTCCCTTCCCATCCCCACAGCACTGTACTCGTCCGCTCAACTGTATATATTTTCGTTACCCTATTTATTTTGTTAATGAATTGTACATCGCCTTGATTCTATTTAGTTGCCATTGTTTTTACGAGATGTTCTTCCCCTTGACGCTGTTTAGTGCCATTGTTCTTGTCTGTCCGTCTCCCCCGATTAGACCGTAAGCCCGTCAAACGGCAGGGACTGTCTCTATCTGTTGCCGACTTGTTCATCCCAAGCGCTTAGTACAGTGCTCTGCACATAGTAAGCGCTCAATAAATACTATTGAATGAATGAATGAATGAAATACCATCATTATTACTATTATCATTATTATGTGGCAGGTACTATACTAAGAAGATATGAACTAATCAAGTTAGATACAGTCCATGGCCCCCATGGGGTTCACAGTATTAACCCCACTGATTAATAAAGGGGGAGAGGATGCACAGGGGATGGATAGTAGAAGAAAAATCAGAGGTGGCAGATGAAACATCTCTCCCAAATAATCCCTACTCATAGCTAGATATTTGCGTGGTTTTAGATCCAAGTATCTTGATGGTTTTCTTGGTACGTAGGCTGACTACATTTTCTTGGTATATAGGCTGACTACCAAACTAGAACTGACTCCTCTCTTACCACGACTGAACAAAATGCTAACTGATAATATGGGTTGTTGTAGAGCTTAGTGCTCTCCAAGTAACATCTTGCATGTGGCACACTGAATGAAGTTAACACCCAATTAGGACCATACCAGAGCATAATCATATCGATTTAGACTTCTGTGATTGTCTTGAATATTTCTTCATTAAGATACCTTCCTTTTAGGAGGTAGGCACTAGACTCACAAGACAGCAGTTCAAATACAAAGTAAATACCTGACTGGCATTTCGTCTTGCATAACAGTTGCCTAAGAAATTTGTGTAGATGATAAGGAACAACTGTTCTCCATTTCCATTAAAGGCAGAACGTGGCTCAGTGGAAAGAGCTTTGGAGTCTTGAGAAGCAGCGTGGCTCGGTGGAAAGAGCACGGGCTTTGGAGTCAGGGCTTATGAGTTTGAATCCCAGCTCTGCCACTTGTCGGCTGTGTGACTGTGGGCAAGTCACTTAACTTCTCTGTGCCTCAGTTCCCTCATCTGTAAAATGGGGATTAAGACTGTGAGCCCCACGTGGGACAACCTGATTCCCCTATGTCTACCCCAGCGCTTAGAACAGTGCTCGGCACATAGTAAGCGCTTAACAAATACCAACATTATTGAGTCAGAGGTCATGAGTTCGAATCCCAGCTCCGCCACTTGTCAGCTGTGTGACTGTGGGCAAGTCACTTAACTTCTCTGTGCCTCAGTTACCTCATCTGTAAAATGGGGATTAAGACTGTGAGCCCCACGTGGGACAACCTGATTCCCTTGTGTCTACCCCAGTGCTTAGAACAGTGCTCGGCACATAGTAAGCGCTTAACAAATACCAACATTATTATTATTATTAAATCATTTAAATCAGTCTCTTGTATTTACTGAGTGCTTATTATATGCACAGCACTGTACTAAGTGCTTGGAAGAGTATAGTATAGCAGAGTTGACAGACAAGCCCACAATGAGCTTATAGTTTAGAGGGGGAGACACATTAATATAAATGAATAATTCATAACATACACTTCAAAGATATGTACACAAGCGTTGTGGCATTGAGGGTGGGATGAAGATCAAATGTCCAAAGGTCACAAATCCAAATGAAGATAGGATTTAGGGCTTAACAAGGACAGGTTTCCTGAATATAATAATAGATAATAGTGATAATTGTGGCATTTGTTAAGTGCTTACTAACTGTACTAAGTCCTGGAGTGAATACTAGCAAATCAGGTTGGACACAGTCACTTTCCCATATGGGACTCATGCTCTCAATCCCCATTTTACAGATGAGGTAACTGAGCACAGAGAAGTTAAGTGAGTTGCCCAAGGTCACACAGCAGACAAGAGCCGAGCTGGGATTAGAACCCAAGGTCCTTCTGACTCCCAGGCCCAAGCTGTATCCCCTGGGCCAAGCTCCCTAGAATAGTGTTAGATTTGCAGTTTATTAAGTTACGGGTATTCTTTTTACCTTTAAAGAAAAATGTGAGTGAATACCCACTCAATCAATCAATTAATGGTATTTATTGAGCTCTTACTGCGTTCAGAGCATCATACCTAAAAGGATTGTCAGAGGAATGTACAGGGGAAATTAGTAATGTTAGATGGTATATCATAATCATTCCAAATGATGTCAATGAGGACATTACCCAAAGCATCCCACAGCTACTACTGGAGAAAGTATTTAAGTCTAGAAGCAAAATGGGCTTAACTCAATGAAAGTATTTATCTTTATAACAATAATAATAATTGTGGCATTTGTTAAGTCATTACTACATGCCAAGCACTCTTCTAAGCACTGGGATAGATACCAGATAATCAGGTTGGACACAGTCCCTGGCCCAAATGGGGATCACAGTCTTAATCCTCATTTTACCAATGAGGTATCTGAGGCACGGAGAATTAAAGTGACTTTACCAAGGTCACAGAGCAGATGATTGGCAGAGCCAGGATTAGAACCAAGGTCCTTCTAATTTCCAAGTTCATGATCTATCCACTAGACCACGCTGCTTTCTCATTTTGGGCAGGGAACATGTCTACTAAATATGTTATATTGTATTCCCCCAAGTGTATTACCAAGCTGTTCACTGAGTAAGCCATAAATATTGACTGATTGCAGGTGTTAGCTATTTAAATAAAGGGACTTCGCATAAGAATATAGCTGAATCAGCAGAATTGCTGTGATTTCAAAAGTTCTGAAATACAGTGCTCTGCACATAGTAAATGCTCAATAAATAAAATAACTTGCTTGATTTCACTATTCTCCTTGCTGAAAACTGTCAAACTGCCCCCTTGCTTCAACAGAATGTATCATCACACCTAGTGTTTTCAAAAATGGGTCACTTCTCAATTCTTGTGTGGGGGCACCCTGGGAGAATTTGGCTGTAAAGAATTAGTCATGACTTAATAAAACATTCAGTCTGATTAACAAATTCAAGATCACATCTCATCTTTCATAGTTGGAACAAACACCATTGCACCTCCCTGACGTCCTATTATATCCATTCTACGTTTGCTTCTAGGAAAATGATTTTTGGAATTTTGTGAACTCAAAGGGAAAACAGAAGGAACAGCCAGCCTACATTAAATTATTCACTTCAACAGCTTTCCAAATTGAAATCTCAAAGATTGCAAGGACAGTGTTGTAACTGCACAGGAAACGATTTGAAATAATTTTAGATCTGAGCATTGCCATACGGTCCTGTTGATTTCAATGGAGAGAACTTAATCATGTGGATAATACTCTGCAGATGGAGCAGTGGTGTTTCAGCCTTTTGCCAAGACCTTCTTTGCTCCTGGCCACCTATGACACCAAATGCCCTTTGATTAAACTCCACACAGATCCCAAATTTTAGTAAAAGGGAAAAAATACATGTACCCATTACCTTCAGTAAATGGATGTTTTTCTGTTAGAAGCATGAAATTCAACTCTTCTACACAGATTAATATTCATCAATACAATTCAACAATGAATCCTACAGGAACCTAGTTTAAATTCTCTTGCAATTATTTTCCTTTGGGTGAGTGACAAATTGCCTGAAACTACTTAGCCACCACTCATGGATAAATAGATTCTAATTATTAACTATCCAAAATTTAAATTAATCTATCAACAGCTTTAATTGTAGAGAAGCCTACTTAGCATATGCTTCATAGTTTTATCATTAGGATTGGGGATATGGAAAGATTAGGGTTAAGTTTGGAATGGTGTTAGTATTAAAGAAAGGGGCTGCAACTAGGACTAGGCTTAAGGATAGGCTTAAGATTAAAGGGGTAGGGTAGGTGTTTAGATGAGAACCAACAGGATTTGGTAGCAGACTGAATATGTGGGGAGGAAGAGAAAGAGAGACAGACAGACAGAGAAAAGAGTCAAGGAAAATGGCAGGCTTGAGAGATGAAGGCGGGGGAGTGCTGTCAACTCTGATAAACTTAGATGAAGGAGAGGATTTGGGAGGGAAGATTAATTTGTTTTTGGACACATTGACTTTGAAGAGCCAGCAGGACATCTGCAAAGTGATACAATGAAGTCAAGAGGAAATGAGGGACTTCTGAGGAGAGAGGGTGGACTTGGTGAAGTAGATTGGGGAATCATCTGTATAGAGGTAGTGGTTGAAGCCATGAGACCAGATGAGATCCCCAAGGGAGTGATTTTTAGATCAAAAGTGAAGGACACCTAGAACCTTGTAATATATCCACAATCAGAGGTAGAAGAAGAACTCACAAAGGAGACAGGTCAGCCAGAGAGGTAGGAGGAGAAACAGGAGAGAACTGTGTCAGAATAACCAAGATTAGATAATATTTCCAGGAGAAAGGTCACAGCCATAGTATTTAATGTAATTGAGAGACTGAGGAGGATTAGGACAGAATAGAGTTTATTAACTTTACTGAGTATGGAGGTCAATGGTGACCTTAGATAGGACAGTTTCAGTAGAGTGAAGGGGGTGGAAATCAGATTGAAGAGGGTAAAAAGGGGATGGAGCAGTGAGTAGTTAAATATTATCATGTTTTACTTTTCTAGGGAGGCAACATGATCTACTGGAAAGAGTACGAGCCTGAGGACCTAGGTTCTAATCTTGGTTCTGTCACTTTCATGCTGTGAGACCTTGCTGTGCTGTGACTCTTCTGTGACTGAATTTCCTCATCAGTAAAATGAAGATTAAATACCTTTTCTCCCACCTACTTAGAATGAGACTCACGTGTAGGACAGAGACAGGCTGTCCAACCTGATCATCTTTTATCTACCTCAGCACCAAGGAAATAGCAAATAATATTATTAATTATTATTGCTATAATTAGATTGGGAGCCTTGTGTGGGACAGTAAATGTGTTCAATTTGTTTTTCTTGTACTTATCTCAGTACTTAGCACAGTGTTTGGAACTTAGTAAACACATAATAAATATCAACATGAATACTGACCAAATCATAGACCACCATTCTCCATTTCATTAGTTAATATGGTTGAGGACCAAAAAAAAAAAAAAGGTAGCAAGCAAAATATTTCTTTTCTGTTCTAAAGGCTCTAATATCTTTTTACCTTTTTGAGACATATTTTCCAACAATCTCCTCCCATGGATGGCTCCAGAAGATAAACTAGTGATGCACCACCAGAGAAGACAACAGTGGTGGTAAAAAAAAAAAAAAATAGAAATTGTCCAGTCTCCATCCAACCAAGTTGAAAATGAGGCCTTTGATGAAAGGTAACTAGCTTGGAAAGGAATACAATGGCTTTGGAGTAAGGGAAGGAGTGGTGAATTTTTCCCCACCTAAGGTGATGAAATGTGTAAAGGCAACCCTAGCTTCCCCTTCTCCTCTTCTCCTCTCACAGATAGTCTTTAGAATGCTTTCTGCCAACTCTAATTTGGATTTAGATTAGTTGTACCCAAACCTTCTGTCAGAAGTACCCCCTAGCTGGAAAGAGTCATCTTGCGAAATATTGCTAAAGATGACCACAACGGGCAGCACCTTGGTAGGATTATTTTCTTGTTGGCATCAAAAAGCAACACAGAACAATTCCCTTGGGATGCTCAGGTGTTAGACTTGAAGGTATCAAATCTGGGCAGGGAAATGCCAAAATTTGATGACGTGAGGCAAAAGATAGATGGGTGGACAAGGGTCTTCATTAATTTTAAGGAAGGATTTTCTCTTACCTTTGTTTACAACTGAAGTAAAGGAAAGCATTGTTGATTGGTTTTTGATTAATCTGGGCCATCAAAATGGACTATTCATGTAATAGTGGAAGAAAAAAAGCCCCTGCTTTTCATCTATCATCATTCTCTCATTACTATCAATCCTCGTCAATCACCATCATGAGCAGCAGCAGTTATGGGTTACTGTGTAATAATTAGCTGTATGAAGCTGGGGATGTGTGATAGTTAAGTAGAGCTCTGCAGAAATTAGAGATAAAGTACCCTGACCTCTAAGTACTGCTATTCTCAGATAAACAAAACAAGCATAAAAATGTTGGTGAATACTCAGTAGGTAATGCTCCCAGAACTGTTCTGTCTTTTAAGCATGAAAGAGCTGTTTTCTTTTCATATTATGCTTTAATGTTTAGAGCATGAGAAGACCCAAATTGCCGGAAGAGTAAGAGAGGAAGAGGAAATATTCCAGTACGGGAGTTGGAGAGAAGTAACAGGAGTCCAGGACACCCAGTGTATCACCAGCCCAAGAACCTGGCACTCTTCTAGCTTGAATCCATTGCTTTGATGATCAATTTCTAGGGAAAACATCCTTTGGCATTTGACATCCATGACTTTTTTATGGTATGTGTCAAGCACCTACCATTAGCAAACACTGTTCTAAGCACTAGGGCTAATACAAGTTAATTAGTTTGGGCACAGCCCAGTATGGGGCTCTAAGTAGGAAAGAGAACAGGAAAACTGAAGCACAGAGAGATGGGAGAAGAGGAGAGAGGAAGGCCCCTATTCTTTCTTCCCACCTCTAACTATTCAACTGGATAATTGTTCTGCCCTGTGATTCATTCGTGTAAGCAGGACCATAGCAATTTCAACTGCAATGTGGCAGTCAGACTCACAGGTTGACTATTGTCCGTTTTTGCTCAGGTGAGGATTTAGTGGATTCCAGGGTTATCTTCACTCCTTCCCTCCTTCTTCACTCCTCCCAAAATTACCTCCTAACTGAAGCTGCTCTGACCCCTTGCTCACCTCACTGTCAAGGCCTGGGATGCGCTCTCCAGCCCCAAACCATCAAAATTCCACCTAATCTAATAATCCCTTTCTCGTTAATTTCCAACACCCTAAAACATGTCAACCCAATAATCATCCATCTCTAGACAATTCATTTCATTTGTATGGTGTTTGTTAAGCATTTGCTACGTTCTAGTCACTGTACTGAGAGCTGTGGTAGATACAAAATAATCAGGTCGAACAAAGTTCCTGTCCCACATAGGAGACAAGACAGGACTAGAAGCTAGGTCCTCTGACTCCAGTACCCTGCTCTTCTCACTAGGCAATTCAGATATAAATATATTAATTTACACCTATCTTCAACATTTCTGTATTCATTCATTTAATCCTATTTATTGAGTGCTTACTGTGTGCAGAACACTAAGTTCTTTGGAAAGTACAACACAGCACTAGAGAGAGACAATCCATGCCCACAATGGGCTCACAGCCTAGAGGGCAGGGAGGCATTCCTACATTCAATTATACATTCATCTAACAACCATCTCTAGACTAGGTGTTTATACCTATCTTCAGCCTTTGAATACATATGAATATTTAATTGTAAATTTAATCGTTTTTTCAGTTCTACCAATTGCAAATTTTTTTAGATGTCTTTCCCATTAAAATGTAAGCTTCCTGTGGGTAGGGATTCTACCTTGAGCTTCTGTTGTAGTTTCCCCAAGGTATAATGTATCACACTGCACTCAGTAGGTACTAAATAAAATTACTTCTACTACCCAAAATGGATGGTTCTGGCAGAGACAGATTCTCCCATTGTGAAATCTAGTTACAGAAGGAAATCAGAAGTTTCGGAAGCCTGCATAACTCTTTCAGACTCCAAAATCTCATTTAGTACTCATAGCTGGGAGACTCTGGATTTACGAAGCAAAGTGGAATCGTCTTACATGATTTTTTCTATAATTTAGGAATTTCATGTTCTAAATCCTGACAACTCAAAATAAAAATTCCTAGCAATAATAAAATAATAATGGTATTTGTGAAGCACTTACTATTTGTCAATCACTGTTCAAAGCACTGGGGTACATACAAGTTAATGAAGTTGGACATATTCCCTGTTCCTCATGGGTCTTACACTCTTAATCCTCATTTTACAGACAAGGTAACTGAGTTCCAGGGATGTGGAGTGATTTGCGCAAGGTCACACATCAGATATGTTGAGCAGCAGGAATTAGTTAATTAGTTTGGACATGTCTAGCATGGGGCTCACAGTCTAAGTAGGAGGGAGAACAGGAAAACTGAGGCACAGAGAATTTAAGTGACTTGTCCAAGGTCACAGAGAAAACATTCAGCAGAGCCAAGATTATAACCCAGAGTCAGAGGACTCCCTGGCCCGTGCTCTTTCCACTACACCATACTGCTTCGTGGAAGAGGAAGGTTTTTGATTAAGAAGCATCTCAAAGTGTAATAGTAGAAGTCCTTCTGGCCCAGGAATCCAAGTGCCCCCCACAAGCCATACAGACCTGATTTATACTCTTCGTAAAGTAACCTGCTTCACTGAGCATTAATGTTCATTCAAAAGCTAACCCAACAAAGAGGAAGGAGGGATCTGAGCCCCAATATTATAATGCTGCCTGATAAACGAGTGCTAAGCCAGCCCATAAACCTTAGCCTCTGATTTATACCGTGAGCGGTTTTAAAAGTTATGTCATAATGGCTTAACGTTCTGAAATAAAGCATTTTTATTTAGCTTTATGGGCTTTAGTTCTACTCAATATTATACTCCCCTGCTGCTCCATAGGCTGTGCAATTGTTTTGTTCATACAGTTTCCATTCAAATCCGAGTTAGGCTACGGCAAGCAGAATTTATTTTCATCTATTCCCTGGGGCCCTCTTGTGGTCAGCCAAAAAAAAGAAAGAGGGCCTTCAGTTAATGCTTTGTCCAATTCTCTTGTGCACTTTTTCTGGCTCAGACAGATAAGACAAAGCACGTTAAAGGAAATAAAAAGGACAATTCATTCAGGTTAGAAAAAAGTCTTGCTTTCTCATTATGATTTCTTTTGATTCTTTTTCATGACCCCAAACACTTGAGTTTAGATGGACCTTTCTTTGGGGAGTTCTCTGTAGGACTTATCGGGAGAAATGAGAAGTAGCCATTAATAGTGAAGCTGAAGGAGACTGCCCTAAATATTGAATGGGGTGGAGAAAACCATAAGGACCCATACCAAGGAAAAGGAGGTAAGCAGAGAAATTGGCATTAATTTCCATGACAGTGGAGACAAATTCAAAAATCTTGCCGCCTCTAACTAAATCTTGCCCTCCAACTGAGGACACGTCAGCACCCACCTCAGCACCCTCCACACAAAAAACACTCGATAAATACATTTTTGTTCAAAAATACTGCTAGCTGACAAGCAGCTGGCTAAGAATGTGGGCAGGGACCTTACACTTCTCAACTGGGAATCATATAAAGGATCTTTACCATGTACCTCACGCCAACATTCATGGCACAGTGATATATGTGGAGCTTCCTTGCTAACAGACAAAATTCTAAGCCACAAAATTTCAGACACTGTTACAGTTTGAATATCATCATCTTCAGGAAACTCTCCTTTGTTTCCATACCACATTAAAACACACTCCTATCCTTCATTCTTTGGGTCACATATGGTTGACATATGCACAATGGAAGAAATACAGAAAGCAAAGAGATCATTAGGTGACTCTGAATCCCAGGATGACAGACACCCGGAGGGTATTGCCTCTATGCAATAGGAAAGCATAGCCTGCAGGCATTTCACAGGCAAATCCTTATCTGGAGATGGCACTTGCAGAGGAAATGAAACACAACAGTGAACCTGGAACAACTAAAGATCCCAGGAATGCACCTGCTTCCAGGCAAGTGGGCAACAAGCTGAAGAAGCACTAATTGGGAGAGATCATTATCAGGACACATGGTTTCCTTTCCATGGGAGTGATTTTGCTCAAAATGAGGAATGTCCATCATTCAAAAGATTGAAAGAGAAGATAGAGAATTCTCTTTACCTACTCATGGCATCTTGAATAAAAGGGGTATATTCATAAGGGGCAGAGTTCCTGTTGCTATCCACTGAAAGGTATTCTCTTTCACAGTATTTTTGTTTATTTCTAATACTTGTTCACCACCAACTTTATAAACAGCAGTCTACTAGGTGCTTGGATATAGATATATAAGATATTCACACGTTAGTATATATAGTATATTCATTCATTCGTATTTACTGAGGGCTTACTGTGTGCTATATCTTATATATGTCTGTATAAAATGTACAATTATATATATACAACAAATATATTTATACACCCGTGTATATATTTAGATATATGCCTAGAAATCTTTACAGATGGGGAGCTATAGATATCTGTATCAACATTCACACATACATATAAATGCACATATATAAATCTACACATGCAAATATATTCCTGCAAATATATGCATATGCCTGTATATAATCTAAATGGCAAGAAGAGATAAACATAGGAAAAAAAAATCTAGCAAAACACAAAAACTAACCCTTCTCCCTCATGTTCAATCCAGTTGTTAACCGGCACCATAAACACACAGAGATACTAGAAGTTGCCCCATTCAACTGTTAGGCAATTTTCATTAAATTGAATCAGTGTGCTTTCTTCTTGACTTTAGTGTGCGTAAAATGATTTACTCTGGACAGGTTTGTTGTCATAGTCCCAAGTCTCAATTCTGAGGCATGAAAACCAAGCTGTTTGGCTTTCCAGTGTGGATGAGGAGCCATGAAAAAATTGGGATGCCCTATTGAGGTTTCATTCCAGCCTAACATGCAGCAATGAAATTTTTATTTGAAAAGAGTTCTCACTATGGGGAAATGAACATCAACGTTGGAGAAGAAAAAAAATGGAAAAAATAAATACTTGCGCTGAAAAGAGAATAAAAAAATCGTTCAGAAAAGAAACACTTCATCTTTACAGTGTTACTCATAAGCTCTCCTGGGTGCAAGTCATTTCAAAGAAAATTACTAGGGATTTTCCCACCTAAAAAAGTGGAATTATTGGTACAATAAATATCGAAAGTAGTCTTAACAAATGTTTAATCTACCCTGCCTCAATCTTAAATCTGTTAATACGGTGAATATGAGGGACCTAATAAAAAACTGTAATGCAGCAATAGGATTAGGGACAATGACCCCAGAAAAATCAAAATTCGAATACATGTGATGTTTGTTCAAATTCTGCAAATCTTAGTCTATCAACCCAAACTCATACCTTCCACTTTATATAATCTTTCTTTGGTTCCTGGGGTATTCTTTATAGGGGCAGAAGGCACAAAAAAGCTGTCAAAATAAATATTTTATCTAGTTATTCCCACAGACTGACACTTACAGGAGAATTCATTTGGCCGTTTTTCTCAAGATATTGTCATTCAAGCCATCCATGGACCACTCTATTATCTTTCGAGCACACTGTATCTATCTCTGACCAAAAAGCTTTGGCATTGACCGTCCTTGGGTGTTTTCAGCTTTCTGCAGGTATTTTCTTCTTTTTGCAGACATTACCTTAGGCAGGCAGTTCATGCTTTGCCCTGCCTCTAGGACACCTAACTCACCTATCTGCATTTTTTTCATAGATACCTGCACCCTATTTCCCTTCCTGAATGCTTCAGAACTCGTCTAAATCCAGAGGGAAGTTTTTAATGGAGGAAAAATTGATCAGATCCGGAAGGAGTATTTTTAAACTAGCGTTTCTTTGCCTTATGAGGCAGTTCTCAATCTAAATTCCAGCAAGGACATGTTTGAACTCTGAACAGATCAGAATGCTGAAAAGCAGTGTAGCCTAGTGGAATCAGAAGTATCTGAGTTCTAATCCCAGCTCTACCACATGTTGCTATGTAACCTAGAGCAAGTCACTTAATTTTTCTGTGCCTCAGGAACCTCATCAGTAAAATGGAAATGGGGTTAACAGTGTGACTCCCATGTGGGACCCGGAATTAGCCTGTATCTACCCCAGTGGTTAGAACAGTGCTTGGCATATAGTAAGCACTTACATACCATAATAACAATGATTATTCTTAGAAGATGATCTTATTCTCCTCATACAACTGGTTTATTATCTTTTAGTTAAGACACAAATTTGGTTTGCAAGTGCAAAAGTAAATTTTATAATAGTAACTTACATTTTCTTCAAGAACAGGAAGGGACTGGTTGGAAAAACAGGAACCAATTATTGTTTTTGCCCCAGAGTATCTAAATGAGCAAATGGGCATATTTTTCAGTGAGAGTTCAATTAGACTACACAAGTAATTGAAGTCTTCAAAAGTAACTGATTATTACATTAGGCTGTTGAGGGGTTGTGGAGTTTCTATTTCTGGGGACTTTTAGAAAAACAATAAACAAGCTTCAGTACACTTTACTGAGGGAGAAAGCAGGGCCCCAACCTGAACAACCCCATACTGCTTTCCACCCCCATGGCTGGACTGAGAACAGCACCTGCGGCAAGAGGCCTCGTAGAATCTTGCAAAAGAGGGAAGCAGCATGGCTAAGTGGAAAGAGCCCGGGCTTGGGAGTCAGCGATCATGGGTTCGAATTCTGACTCTGCCACTTGTCAGCTCTGTGACTGCAGGCAAGTCACTTACCTTCTCTATGCCTCAGTTACCTCATCTGTAAAATGGGGATTAAAACTGTGAGCCTCACATGGGACAATCTGATTACCCTGTATCTACCCCAGTGCTTAGAACAGTGCTCTGCACATAGTAAACACTTAACAAATACCAACATTATTATTATTATTATTATTAGTGACTGCAGAGGCACTGCTGTGTATACTGAATCACCAGGAGAAATCCTGCTCCTCTCAGGCACAGCTTTTGTTTTTATACTGTATATTACATATTTGCAGTACTTACCCCTTTTGCTGTTTTAACGTTTTTGTGTTTCATTGCTCCCAATGAATACATCTTCAGTCCCTCCCACTCCCACCCCACCCCACTATATTCCTAGATTGAGAGGCAGGGTCCATGTCTAACTCCTGTCTTTTTGCATTTTCTCAGCATTTAGTACAGTACTCTGCACAAGGTAAGCATGTACTGCTATTACTATTAAAACCCCAGTCCTAGATGGTCTAGGCATTCCTCCTCCAGCTCTCTGAAGTGACCCATTAAAGGAAAAATCAGTTCCTTCAGAGCTGGACTTGATTTCTACAGTGAGCGGCAATTGACACACCCTTCACATCCAGTTGATTCTTACTTAATAAAGACCATTTTAAAGTGATCTGAAATCAGGGCTACCTTTGGAAGAATAGCATCCCAGATAGTTTTGGAGAACACCTGAATCCTCCTCAATGTACTGCTAACCACTGCCCCAGATAAGAGTGGTATAGGGGTATGAAGAGGTGGAAATGCTTACAAATTCTCGCTGTCACAGGAGAGACAGGATGGTGTCAAGAGCTCAGGATTCAACTCAGGACATCAGTAGAGCCAGAGGGGTGGGAGGGAATTGGGGGGTTGGGACTGAGGCAACCCACTGTGCATATTTAAAAAAAATAGTTTGGAGTGTTGCAGGATAGGGATACCTCCATACCCTAACAGGATTTTCTCAAAACCCTCTCAGTTGGATCCAATATTGTCATGTGGGTCATCATCATATATTGGATAGGGCCCTTTCTAAACCATTTCAGTATGATTTCTTGTGAACATGAAGGACACATCAGAAGATTCTCGGGCACCTCGCTGAAAAATTGCCCTCCCTACAGCTGTAACAGAATTCAAATCCTTTTTTTTATATATATATGACATGTCAAATTTGAAGGATGAGGTACAAACAATCCACTTAAAAAGCATCTAGCCAGAATGTACCTCTCCTTTGGAAAACTACGGCAATTATGGGGGATTCTAATAGGACCAGTGGTGCCCAGATTGATAGACAGGAATACTGAGGCTTTGAAGAAGGGTCCATGATTCATTCAAATTCACTGAAGCTCTTACTAGACCTTGTCAGCCATCATCTAATTGTATGGCCTTCCAGTAGACTAAGCTTCCAAACACAGAATACTTTTTACTCTTCTATAGACACCAAAGAAATTTATCAGGCACTAAACTTTTGGTTTAAACTTTAAGCTATAAATCAGGGCAAACACAAGAGTTAATCTCTGTGACCACATTGTTGCCTTTGTGCTTCACTCTTTTAGTTTTTTTGAGTTCCTTATTTGTCAATATGTTTTCTTTGCAGGGAAGTAGATTAAATTTAAGCAATTCTTTAGGCTTTATGAATCTATTAAAGCTCTTAACAACTGCAGAGTTTCTCAGAACTGTCCAGTCTGCAAGCCTCATGATCTTATTACTGCTGGCACTCTTTCTGCTCCTGTTTATACTGTGTGTAAATATGGCTGCTTTGCCTTGCCAGCTTCACATTTTACCACAATTCAGTGAATACTAAACCAGGGAAAAGTGGCACATGAAGCACTCAGACTAAGACAGCTGAACAAACATGATTAATAGTTTGTCTTAAATCACTCTCACCCTCCACCTTTACAAAGCATTAAAAAGTTTTCCTGCTAACCATTAAATTGGGTTGGCATCTCAAATGACCTTTTACTACCTATTATGAAAAATTCAAACACCAATAGAAGAAAAGGAGATATTTTCTGTTTCCTCGATTTGTCTCCCTAGGAGGACCAGGGTGAAGGGAAAGACGTTTAGATATTAAAATTCTCTCCAAAACAGTTCAACTGACAAATAACTACAAGTTACAGCGCCTATCATTTACAGGGCTCTTCATTACAGCTATGGTTTGCACTACAAACAATTCTGTGTGCACAGGTCATACTTCATATTGTATAATAATTGACATAAGGAAGCTGACTCTGATAGGAAGTAAAATAAGCTGGGGAGGGAGGAAGAAACCTTCAAAGCAAAATAATATGATTAGATTACACAGGTTAAGTGCTCATAGATTTATTTCATAGATAGGGTGGATTCCCATCCAATAATGTATTGGAGTCAAAATGCCTTTCTCTATTAATGAAGTCTCTAAGGCTTAAAAGATCCATTTGATTTTACATATTTAAAATTTCCCCATAAGAATCCACTTTGAAGATGAAGAAGGCTTTTGTGCTACTGACCCATGATAGCTCTTTTTGGCCAACAATGTGGGATAGGGAAAGGTGGAACACATTATCTGTTGTCTTGCCAACAAACTGCTATCAGGGAAGTGTCCAATTTCAGTAATAACAATAATGATACTGATGGTACTTGTTAAGCACTTACTAGGTGCCAAACACCAGGGTAAATACAGGCTAATCAGGTTGGACACAGTCCCTGACCCAAATGAGGCTGCAGTCTTAATTCCCATTTTACAGATGAGGTAACTGAGACACAGAGAGGTTAAGTGACTTGCCCGAGGTCACACAGCAGACAAGTGGAGAGCCAGGATTAGATCCTAGCTCCTAGGCCCCTGCTCTATCCACTAGGACATGGTAGATACAGTTTTAGGGAACAACCAAGGACAGGTAGAATAACAGGAATGTACTGATAAGCTTCAGATAAGATTTGGTCAATCAATAGGTAGGAAAATGACCAGAGGCAGTTTCAACCAGCCAAGGACAGTTAATTATAATATCTGGGCAGAAGACCAAAAGAGGCAGAAAGAGTCACACTTTCTGTCCTAGAAAAAAAGCTTAGTGTAACTGATAAGAATTTTACAGCTCAGCCACAAAAGGCAGGAGCCAATCAGACTAAGGGGACATAGAGGATAATGAAGGTGAGGAAGGGAAGGGGCAGGAATTAGGGATGCTGGATATATCCACCTAAGGGGGAGAATCAAATGGCTGAATAAAAAAGAGAAGCTATCACTTCTATGCTGCTGCTGACATACATCCTTGGTTAGCCCAAATGGGATTACAATTATTAAAGATTTCACATTTAGTGCTGGGTCTTACTTTCTGTATGAGTTGTGTAAGATTAGGTCCTATTGTTATAACTGGATCTCCCCAGGTTGAGAAATGAATCCAGATGGCAGCTTAATGCTGGAGACTTGCCATGGGATACTCCTGATCTGACTGCCTTGGCAGCTTTCCTTCCTTCCTTGACTTCCATGTGAGCTTCAAGGGTTCCATGTGTCATTATTGGCATCGTTATTTGTTATTTTTTAAGCATGGAGTAATAAAGATGCAGTGGGGACTAGGTGAAAGAACGCTAGACTCCTGGGTTCTAATAATAATGATAATATTTGTGATGCATGCTCAGTGCTTACTATGTGCCAGACACTGTTCTAAGCACTGGGGTAGATAAAAGATAATTGGGTTGGACACAGTACCTGTTCCACACAGGGCTCACAGTCTTAATCCCCATTATACAGGTGAAGGAACTGATGCATGGAAAGTGAAGTGACTTACTCAAGGTCACACAGCAAGCAAGTGGCAGAGCTGGGATTAGAACCCAGGTCCTTCTGACTCTCAGGCCCGCAATCTATCTACTAGGCCATGCTGCTTCTCCAGTATTCACTCTGCCACTTGACTGTTGGGTTAACTTGGACAAGTCACTTAATTTGTGCCACACTTTCCTTGTCTAAAAGTAAGAATGACACCTTATCTCCCTTACCTTTATGGTGAGTCCCATGAACGACAGGCGCCTGTGCCTGTTCTGTTCCTATTGTATCATTCCTAATGCTTAGTGCAATGCCATAGTAAGCATGTAACAAATATAACATTTTAATTATAATTATTAATAATAATCACTTTGTATCAAACATCAAACTGAACAATGGGGTAGATATCAGCTGATCAGATTAGACATTGCCTCTGATCCACAAAATGCAGGCAGCCTAAAGTGACAGGGGGAGCAGTTTATTACCATGGCTTTATAGATGAAAAAACTGAGGCAAAAGTGGTTAAATTACTTGTACAAAGTCACTCAGAACTCTTGGCAGAGCTGGGACTAGAACTTGGGATTCCTGTCTTGAAGTGCTGTACTCTGCACACTGGCTTCCAGATTACAGTAGTGTTTGCCAGGTGGGCAATGTGTCCTGGAGGACTCAATGAACTTTCCTTTTCTGACCTGCTCCCACTCTATTCTATCTTCTTTTCATTTTAATCACCCTTTCACTGAGTACCTAGAAAACCACTCTCAGCACCTGTTCAACATTTGGATTCTCCAAAATAAACTTTAATGAGAGCACAGCTGAATCATATCTCTGAATAAGTATTAAATTCTGATTTTGAAAAAAAAGAAAAAAACGGAAACAGTGCAATTGAAGCTTTAGAAAATTTTTACTGCAGTCCATATTTATCTCAGTTGATTGAATTTTACTATGGGCCTATGTATACCAATCAATCAATCAGTGGGTTTTGGGGTAGTCAGAAGGTCGGTAAAATTATTCTTGTGTGAAAAACAGAACCGAGATCCTTTTGGAAATCAAGATCTTTAAAAAAAGGGAAAGTTGCAATACCACAGAGAGGCCCCTGAGAGGCCTCCAACTTTAGCATATCCTTGACTCTTCTTTCTCATTCGCCCCCCACATATTCAATCCATCACTAAATTCTGTTGGTCCCACAGTCACAACATTGCTAAAATTTGCCCTTTCTTCTCCATCCAAACTGCAAAAATGCCTCACTTTTGGCTTCAAAGCTCTCCATCACCTTGCCCCTTCTTACCTCACCCCCCTTCTCTCCTTCTACATCTCAGGGCAGACACAGCTCCTCTGGTTCTAAATTTCTTACTGTGCCTCTATCTTGCCTGTCTTGCCGCTGACCCCTGGTCCAAGTCCTACCTCTAGCCAGAACACCGACCCTCTCCAAATCCACCAAATAATCACTCTTCCTCCCTTCAAAGCCCTACTGATGGTGTACCTCCTCCAAGAGGCCTTCCCAGATTAAGCCCACTTTTCCTCAGCTCCCCCTCCATTCCGCGTCACCTCAATTTGCTCTCTTTGCTCTTCCCCCGTCTCCCCTCCCCACAGCGCTTATGTATATATGTCTATATCTATAATTCTACTTATCCATTTTGATGCCTGTTTACTTGTTTTGATGTCGGTCTCCCCTGCCAGACTCTAAGTCCATTGTGGTCAGGAATCGTTTCCCTTTTTTGCTGTACTGTACTTTCCAAGTGCTTAGTACAGTGCTCTGCACACAGTAAGCGCTCAATAAATATGACTGAATGAATGAATTCAATGAATAATACAATCACTCATTCTATCCCTCCTGGATTATTACATCAGCCTTCTTGCTGACCTCCCAGCCTCCTGTCTCTCCCGTCTCCAGTGCATACTTCAAGCCACAGCCAGGACTGACATGTCACCCCACTCCTCAAAAAACTCCAGTGGTTGCCCGTCCACCTCCACGTCAAACTAAAACTCCTCACCATTTGGCTTTAAAGCAATCAACCACCTTGCCCCCTCCTACCTAAATTCGCTCCTCTCCTACCACAACCAGTCCTCACACTTCACTCCTCTAAAATTAACCATCTCACTGTGCCTCGATCTCACCTATCTTGCCGCCAACCCCTTGCCCACATCCTGCCTCTGGCCTGGAACGCCCTCCCTCCTCAAATCTGATAGACAGTTACTCTTTCCCCCCTTCAAAGCCTTATTGAAGGCACATCTAAAAGCCCTTCCCTCACTAGCCTCACCTTTCGTCTTCTCTGACCCCTTTTGTGTCGCCCTAACTTACTTCCTTTTCCCCCACCCCCCAAGCCCCAAAGCACTGATGTACATATCTGTTATTTTTTTATATTTATATTAATATCTGTCTCCCCCACTCTGGACTGTAAGCTCAATCTGGGCAGGGAATATGTCTGTTTATCGTTATAGTGTGCTTTCCCAAGTGCTTAGTACCGTGCTCTGCACAAAGTAAGTGCTCAATAAATATGATTGAATGAATTACAAGTTAGACTGGTACTTGCTTTGGGTTAGTGGGACATTAGGTGCAAACCTTAATTAATGGGAAAAGCTGCAGGGCCTCAGCCTGTGACTATCAGAGGCCTCATCTCCTGGAGAGTCACTCTGTGCTGATGGAAGGTGAGGATTGGATTTACCTTACATCTGGACAATATTGATAATGTTAGAAAGGCAATTAAATTGAGAAGCAAAACTAAATTTTCTTAAGAAAAGGTATTTCCAAATAACATACTTTACCTCTTTCAAACTCTGACCTGTGTTTTCTGTCTGCCATGAAGCATGCCAAAAGTGAAGTTTGGATTGATAAAAGTCAGTAGTTCACCCATCATCAAAGATTGACAAGTCAACTGTCTTCTAAAATTAACAGTCTTTCCCATCAAGTTAAATCTGTCCTTCTTTGAGCCACCTAATGAAAGCAATAGTGTTCAGGATCCAGTTGGTTTGCCATATTTCTGCTATATGCCTCCTTCTATGTTACTGAGAACACACAAATATACACATTTTTTTCTTCCATTTTCACTGATTTCCCATTGAAACCTTTGGACAATCGAATGAAAGAGCTGTAACTTTCCATGATCATTATTATTAAGATGACCCTCTTCCTTAACTCATCAAATGACAATGTTTTTCACGTGTTTCACAGAAAGGAGAATCTACAGTGATGGAGGGTCTGAAAGTGGAAAACACAGGCACAGATGTGGATCTTATACTCCCAGTAACTCCACAAACCAGAAACCTGCACCTCCAAAGCCCCCTATTTTGATGCAGTGCCATCTCCTTAAGGCATGACTATTAATAAATTAGATCTCCAATGAAAATGATACTGCAGGAACATATGGTCAATCTAAAATGAGCAAATACGATAAAATAATATTTTAAAGTAATCAAGTTTTTAACCTCTTCGTTGAGTAGATGTTGTAGTTACACAAAGAACAGGAATGCAACAAGGAATGTAAACACAATATAAGGAAGACACAATAAGCACATAAAAAAGCCAAGTAATTGAGTCAATCATCCAGATATGATATGATTCAAACATGTGTCTGTCTCTCACTTTTGGAATGTTAAATACATATCAAATGTTTTTGTTTGGGTTTCACTTAGAATGAGTTTCCATCACCATACAACCTGAAGCACGACTTGTAAGAAGAGTTCCCTGGCTTGTGATCAGAGTAAGACATGGCTTGGTCGAGAAAAGAGGAACATTTTTCAAAAGTTAGTAGACCAGTTTAGTCTAATTGTGGGAACATACTCTTCTAAAATCACAGTGCACTATGAGAGGGGAAAAAAGCATTTGGTGACTTGAAAATTCCCAAGACAATTTTGAAAACAAAAGACTTGGCAGATGCCCAGCTCTGATAAACAGAAACTCCTCTTAGGGGAAAAATTCAAAAAGCTCAAACTGGAAAAGGACTATTCTTCAAGCCAGTATTATACAAGTAGTTACAACTGACTTGTGGAAACTGGAAATTCACATTATTTTATCATTACAATTATCCTATAACAAGTTGAGGCATGAAAATGATGATGCTTGTGTATGTGTGCAGTTTTGCTTGATACAATAACTACCCTATATTCCCAAATACTAAGACAATATGAACTCACAATTTCAGGAGCTGATCCTTTATAATAGCTTGAGCTGTTAAGACTGTCAACTGTTGGCATATTCCAAATTAAAAATTTCAAGTCAAGTATGGTTATTAGTGAGATACCAGTGATCAAGATGATACCTCATTTCAGAAAATAACTTTCTACAGTTTAGCAGCAGAAGATAAAAACAGATGCAGAGATTTTTGAATATGCTGTACAACAGAAATGATTTGAGTAGAAAAAGCAAATTTCAGTAATCTTAGATAAGATCTAATCACAGAACCCCATGTGTTACTAGCCAGAAAATCCCCAAACCCATATTCCCCATTCATCAGATGATATTATAGATACAATTTCCTGAGGTCAGTGAAATTTACAATGACTGGGTTTGTTGTTAAGGGCTTCATACAAGTTTATTTAACTTCCATTGGTGAGTAATGTATAATTATAAAACTCAATAGCACTAAATCAATACCATGTGTTATTCTCAGCATTAATGTCTGTACTTCAAAGAGCCTCTGTTATCACTGTAATTGCATTTTACGCTCCTTGGACTGATAGATTTTGACAAAGTTTCATTTTAGCAAATATATGGCCAATTGCCAAGGAGTGAAGACTCTTCTTAATATTAAAATCAGCCAAAATATAAAAATAATGATGGTGTGGATTCAGTTCTAAAAAAAATGTTATAGAAATATTCTAGGGGTCAAGAGAACAAGAATCTGACTGGATAAGAATTCAAACCAAATAATAAAAAATTTTTTGGATATTATTTTCTCTTTTCCAAAGTATTTTTGCATTAAGAACTCATTTTATCGTCACAATATCCTTGTGAGATAAAGAGAACCATGATTATCATTATATTATTTGTTAATTGCTTACTATAGATCAAGGATTGTTCTAAGTGCTGGGGTAGATACAAAGTTAACCAGGTTAGACACAGTCCATGTCCCTCACAGTACTCAAAGTTTAAATGGGAAGGAGAGGCAGGGGTTATTATCCCCATTTCAACAGTGAGGATACTGAGGACCAAAATGAATAAATGCTTTCTCCAAGGTCACACAATGGGCCAGTGGCACAAACAGGTCTGGACCCCAGGTCTCCTGACATCTTGTCCCCCACTTCTTTGATTAAACCACATTGTTTCCTCAAGGAAAAAAAAACATGAAGAAAATGTGAAATAAGAAGGCAAACATCACCCTCATCAGTAGCTACTGAACATCTTTTGTGTACAAGACCTTTAATATAATCCTGGGAAACAGCCAATTAAAAAAAAATAGAAGTTGAGGTGTCTGCTCTTGCGATGCTTGCAATTTAAAGGTTTCAGGGCAAAACAAAAGGCCAGACCCCTTCCCAGCCTCCATCTTCTGACTGGTGGAGGAATGGTGAGGAAAGAGATCTAGGACTTATAGGGGCACAACTGACTTGAAATGCAAATGTGACTTTATCTTGTGCCCTGCTATTGTGACCATCTGTTTTTTGTTTGTTTTTTGCTTTTTGGCTTCCCTGAAAATTTCCACTTCTATTCTTCTACTCTTCTGAGGGTAACCAAAGTGAGCTAAATAATAATAATTATAATAATAACCGTGGTATTTGTTAAGCACTTACTATGTGCCAGACAACTGTACGAAGCTCTCAGGGTGGAAACAACCAAACTGGGTTGGACATAGTTGCTGTCCCAAGTGGGGCTCACAGTCTCAATCTGCATTTTACAGATGAGGGAACTGAGGCCCCAACAAGTAATGTGACTTTCCCAAGGCCATTCAGCAGACCAGCTGTGAGGTGGGATTAGAACCCATGACCTCCTGACTCCCAAGTTTCTGCTTTATCCACTACGCCATGCTGCTTCGGGTTGAATTTGGAAAAGATGCCTAATGTCAGATGTGAAGTGCTAAGTTAGGGAAATTTCTCTCTGTGAATCTCTCACCTTCTACAATATTAACTTGAATTTCCACATTCAAATAGTAATTATTGCACTTCAAGTGCTTACTCTGTGCTAGGCACTGTATTAAGTGCTGATTAAATCAGATTGGACACAGACCCTGTCCCACGTGGGGCTCACAATCTCAATCTCTATTTTATAGATGAGGTGATCGAGGCACAGAGAAGTTAAGTGATTTACCCTAGGTCATGCAGCATATAAATAGCGGAGCTTGAATTAGAACCCATGACTTTCTGACTCCCAGACCTGTGCTCTACTAAGCCATATAAATCTGTTCATCTACCATGGTGTCAACTGAGGCTTGATTTGAATTGTTCTATTTTTTAAATATTCCAAATAATTGTAAATTGCAATTTCCAGGATCAGGTCTTTAACCACAAACTGTTTTATCAAATCAAGTTTCATGAAATGTTTCCAATCAAGGGCAGGGAACAGATCAATCAATCCATGCTATTTGTTGAGTGTTTACAATGGGCAGAACATTGACTTAAGCACTTGGTAGAGAACAATACAACAGAATTAGCAGACAATTCCCTGCCTATAAAGAGTTTACAGTTTAGCTTACAGAGGCATAGAAAGAATGGATGTGGTGCACCTTGGGGAATACTTGAAAAGAAACTACACATTAGCAAGCATTCCAAGCTCTTAGTACAGTGCTTTGCATATAGTAAGTGCTTAATAAATATGATTGAATGAATGAATGAATTCACATTTACAGTTTGGCCTAGAGCTGTTCAAAAATAGCTCAGAGTTAATGAAGATATACTCAAAATTGTTGTTTTTGTTTTGGAGAGAGGGGCAGACCAACAACATACATAAAAATATATTGTGATTGGGGAATGAGAATGGGTCTTTATACCCCCTCCAAGCCCCTCCAAAACAGCTCTGGGTTGCTCTCAGACAAAACCAGGGACTGCTATCTATGGCATCTCTATGCTATCTCTGCTCAAAGTTCTCAAGTACTATTCCCAGCAACTGGTTGACTCAAATTGATATACTCTTAAAATCAGGACTGAAGTGTCACATAAGGTACAGAACTCGACTGAATGCTTTGTCCAACAGAAAGAGGAAAAGTGGCCTTTCAGCTAACAGCCACTCAGCATCTTCAAAAAGTTAAAGCAATAAAAATCACTGTTGTCTCACTTTTTAAGGAATACTTTGGGGCTCCCAATGAGCTCCATATATTACTTGTTATTGGGAAGGCAGATTTTCTTTGTCAGGCAATATGGTGCCAGGAAAAAAGGAAAAAAAAAATGTATTTCCATAGCTTACAGAAAGGAAAATCGTCATTATATGCACCTTTGCCTTGTGGATAAATAGAGTGTTTTAAAAGTCCTTTATAAATGTCAGCTTCAGAAAAAGGCAATGTGTGTAAACAAACACATTTTCCCCTACTCCTTTTCTCTTCTGCACTAACTTTGTACCATTTAAGCACTTGATATTCACTCCAACCTCGGCCCTACAACACATATACATAGCCATAATTTATCTATATTAATGTCTGTCTCCCCATCTAGACAGTGAACTTCTTGTGGGCAGGGAACACGTCTACCAACAGTACTGTTGTACTGTTCTCTAAGTGTTTATTAGAATGGTCTGCACACAGTAAGCACCAAATAATTGGATGGACCGATTGATGTGAAATGAAAAGTCTGGGATTCGACCCCCCAGGATCAGCTTATTTTTGCCAATTTTTAAGCATTTTGCCACTCACAGCATAGACTACCAGGTCTTGGGGAAGTAAATCCAGAGTGGCTTAGACTGCCAGCGTGGCTTAGTGGAAAGAACTTGGGCTTGTGAGTTGGAGGAGGTGGGTTCTAATCCCTGCTCTACCATTTGTCTGCTGTGTGACCTTGGGCAAACTGTTTAACTCCTCTGTGCCCTCAGTTACATCATCTGGAAAATGGGCCCCACGTGGAACAACCTGATTTCCTAATACTTTCCCAGATGCTTAGAACAGAGCTTGGCTCACGCTCAGCGCCTAACCAATACCCTAATTATTATCTCGAAACTGCAGTCTATACTTCATTCCACTGCCTGGATTAGCTTTCTAGAGAAACGCTCTGAGAATGTCACTCCCCTCCTCAAAAACCTCCAGTGGTTGTCTATCCACCGTCGCATGAAACCCTCTTGGCTTCAAAGCTCTCCATCAACTTGCCGCCCCCTCGTACCTCACCTCCCTTCTCTCCTTCTCCAGCCCACCCTGTACACTCTGCTCCTCTGCTGCTCACCTCCTCACGGTCCCTCGTTCTCGCCTGTCCTGCCGTTGACCCCTGGCCCACGTCCTACCACTGAATGGGAATGCTTCCCCTCCTCACATCCACCAAGGTACCTCTCTTCCCCTCTTCAAAGCCCTACTGAGGGCACACCTCCTCCAGAAGGCCTTCCCAAACTGAGCCCTCCCTTTCCCTCTGCTCCTTCCCCTTTCCCAATTCCCCCTCTCCCTCCCTCTGCTCTTCCCCCTTCACCTCCCCACAACACTTGTGCATATTTATATATATTATTTATTACTCTATTTTATTAATAATGTGTATATATCTATGATTCTATTTATCTTGATGGTATTGATGCCTATTTGTTTTGTTTTGTTTTCTGTCTCCCCCGTTTAGACTGTGAATACATTGTTGGGCAAGGATTGTTCCTCTCTGTTGCTGAATTGTACATTCCAAGTACTTAGGACAGTGCTCTGCAAGCAGTAAGTGCTCAATAAATATGACTGACAATGAATGAGTCAAAGAAAATCTGTTGTGGGCAGGGAATGTGGCTGTTTAATTATATATTATAGTCTCCCAAGTGCTTAGTACAGTGCTATGCACACCGTAAATATGTGCTCAATAAATATGATTGAATAAATGAATGAATGACTATAGCTTCCACACTGGAAGCGGAAATCCCAGACCAGGTGAAAAGAATGTTTTTTCTCCCTAAGAAGGTTATCTTTCAAGGGTCTCCCTCAGCACAAATTAAGACTTGGACTAAACAATGAGACAAACATCAATCTCTTTACATGAGCACAGAATCTACATAGGAAGCCTCTGTATAAGAAAATATTTGATTCGGGTTTAAGCGCTTTCAGTTGATTTCTAAAAGTCCTACACTTCCACCTTCTCACTTTGCCAACTTTAAGTACCGTTTCTTTCAGCCCACCAACTACAATTTCCCAGATCAGTGTAAAAGTATTTATCCTCCAGGGGGAAACTGGCTGCTCTAGATGGTAGCCATGTATTATATCGTAATCCCTGACAAGTATGTTTTGCATGGAACCTGAAAAATTCCCAGTTCACATAGAGGAAGACAGAACCTCAGTTGTGTGATAAGTAGGAAAGCCCATGCAGAAATCATTCACGTTGAAGGGAACGGCAGGCAAGCGGCATGGCCTAGTGAACAGAGCACTGGCCTGGGAGTCAGGAGGTCATGGGTTCTAATTCCGGCTCCACCACTTGTCTGCTGTGTCGCCTTGGGCAAATCACTTTGCTTCTCTAGGCCTCAGTTACCTCATCTGTCAAATGGGGATTGAGGCTGTGAATCTCATGTAGGACAGGGACTGTGTCCAACCTGATTTGCTTGTAACCACCCCAGCACTCAGTACAGTGCCTAGTACATAGTAAGCACTTAACAACTACCCTATTATTAACTGTGGTTTAGACCTGTGAGGAGTCTACGTACACCATACCTGTTATGATCATTTTCTCACATCTTGCCTGGGTTGGAATGTACTAATCCTGGTACTGGATTAGCAGGTCAAAATCTGGTTTACTCAGCATTGTGCTATTCATTTGGAGAAGGCAAGTGATGGAGAAAATGGCATTCAAAGCTTTTACTACGTTGACCTACCATGAAAACAGACTGAAATTATTTGAACCAGGTGACTTTGGTGGATTCAGGTGAGCTGTACTCCCAGCCAGCCAATCAATTTTATTTACTGAGCTTTTATTATGTGCAGAGCACTGTACTAAGCACTTGAGGTAGTACAATATAACAGAGTTGCAGACATGTTTCCTGCGCACAAAGAGTTTATAGTTTGGGGCTGAGAGAAGACAGACATCAAAATAAATTACAGATATATACATATAAAATGGACCTGTTGTGCCAATGTGGGTAATAACTAGTCGGCAAGTGACTAAAAATGTGAGAACTGAAATTTAGTTATGGAACTGAAATGCTAATCTGTTCCAACTATATATCACCAAGACCTGATGTGTTTCCAATTTGAAGTGCTCTATTGGTATGCAGTGCAGCTATTGTATATGGTGGATCAAAATAATTTTCTTCCAAATCAGTTTCCCTTATGATGAATAGTTTAAATTGCATTTCCCTGAGCTTTCTAATTGAGTAAAAGCTAGTGTTACACTGATTGGCTGTGATGTTGTTCTACTTTTCTCGGGTCATTTTTCAACCAGCAAATGGCAAACCGTGCTTTCCACCTGATGAGGGTCATTCACATTTCTTCTGATTAATTCTTTCCATTTAAGTTTTCCTTTTTAGAGTTTGTGGGCTATGACTTCCATTAACAGAACAGCACATTCTAAAGAGGGGGAAAAAACACTTTGGTATATGCGTTGGTATTTTTCCAACCCAACTACTAAATTTCATGACTTGAGTACTAATCCCAGCTCCTCCACTTGCCTGCTGTGTGACCTCCTGTGTGGACAAGTCACCTAATTTATCAATGCCTCAGTCTCCTCATTACTAAAATGAGAGTTAAATACCTGTTCCTCTAGGACTGTGAGGCCCATATGGGAGAGGAACTGTGTCTGACTGGCATGTAGTACAGTGCCAAGCACATAGTAAGCACTTATTCAATACCACAATTGTTATTATTATTATTGTTACTACTGCTGTTTTTATTTTCAATGTTAGGATAATAGGAGCAATGCATTTTGACAAACGTATTCAGAAGAGCCTTTCCAAAAATGCTTTCTTAAAGTACAAATCTGCACATCTTATACAAAATATGCAGTTAGGATAAGTTGAGCTGGTTGCAACAGACATAAAATGAATATGTGAGGAATGGATTATAACATAATAATTATATCTTTCTAATTTTCTGTCAACTATGGTGAGATCTGGTTTATAACTTCTCTATCAGAATGTTGTTAATAAAATATTCAGACTACTTAGGTAGCTTGTAAGTGAAGTTTGGATTGTCTCAGTCTCTATCTTACCGATAATGTTTGCCCTAGAAACATGTGACAATGTATCTTAAAAATTGCCCTTTATCATACACACTTGTTGATGTCCTTGGCTTGTAGAGGCAAAAAACATTTCCCAAAGGTTTGTAAATGGACACCAAGTGCATTTCGGCATTGTTTACAGTAATAATTGGGATGCTGGTTTACTCCATCAGATACACATATTGATCATTCATTCTAGTTGCACAAACACTCTCTATTATTATTGTTTTCTTTCTATGGTTACCTCATCCCAGGAATTCCTGCCCCTATGAGTGTTGGTGAGTCATAGCTCAGACTCCATTTTAGTGAGAATATTTTGAGTTTTTTAAGCTTCTTAGTATTAGCAGAGTTTAGCACTAGTGGTGGTTTGGGGGCTAGAAAAAAAGAAAAAGAAATGCAAGTTGCAATTGCAATTGGTTAGATTTATAAGTGCATTTGCAGATTTGTAAGATTCCAGCAAGGACTCTTACATAGACATTTCTGCAATGACCATTCAAGGGAATGGAAGAAATGGAGTGATGATAGTGAAAATGATTAATGTTTTCTCAAGATATTTCTGTAGTTCTTAATTACAAATTCATTCATTCAATCATATTTACTGAGCACTTACTATATAGAAAGCACTGTATTAAGCACTTGGAAAGTACAATTTAGTAACAGAGACAATCCTTAACCAAAAACGGGCTCACAGTCTAGAAAATAAAATGTATAGCTACCAAAGTGTGGCTCCAAGTAAGAATTAGAATCAGAAGTAGATCATATCTTTTCCAAGGAAAGAAAAACATGAATAAATGCTATATCCAATACTGAGTCCAGATTTTACAATTCAAAAAACTCTCCAGTACTTCCTTCTTATGGTATCCTATTCATGTCCTCCCTCTGGCCTGGAACTCCTCCTCTTCTTTCAGAGCCAACAGGCCACCACTCTCCCCACGTTAAAAGACCTACTGATATCTTACCTCCTCCAAGAGGCCTTCTCTGATTTAAACCAACACTTTCCAGTCTAAGTTCTCCCTTTTATGTTGCTTATGAATTTTGATCTGTACTCCTTAAGCACACTGATGGACACCACTTTCCCAGCCCTGTAGCACATATATAAAGACTCTATCCGTAATTTATTTTACTATCTGTTTCCCCCTCTATTCTCTATGTTTTGTGGGCAAAGATCATATCTAACCACTCTATTATATTGCATTTTCCCAAGTACTTCCTATTATGCTCTGCACACTGTAAGTGCTCAGTGACTATTGATTATATAATCAATAGCATCTACTCAGCACTTGCCATGTTCTCCACATCACATACCTTCATGTCTATCAGTACACATATTTTCATAAACGTTTTGGATAAGACATGATGACTGATCATGGAACAGTTTCAAAAGAATATGCTCCTGCCTGGATCCCAGACAATGCGATGTTGGTAGAAAGAGTTGTGTGCAAGCAAATGTGTTGGACACAAGACTTAATACCAAATTGTGAGTTCTTTCTAATGAGGGCTTCTATAAGAACACAACCACATATTTAACACCAGCTTTCTATTCTTAGAAGTTGATACTTTTCAGTTCTTGTTCCATGGAGACTTTTTTTCTTGTGAATGGAATGGCATCTTTCTTCTTGTTCCCCTTCCCCTCAAGGGTACCCCTTCTCCTTTTCTCTCAGAACTGCTCTTCCATGAGCCAGGGGTACTCTGTACTAATCAACTGCTAAAGTTTAGAGCAGAAAATGGCTAGATATAGGGGGGTGAAATAAAGAAAAAATAAGGGATAAAAAGGAAAATAAACTTTGCCTTTAATGCTATGAAATAATTGCTCAGTGATTTTGGACACCCATATTCAAAGGACATTTAGATTAAAAATATATATATATATGTATAAAATGTATATGGCAGTATGGCACAGTGGGTAGAGGATAGGCCCGGTAGTTAGAAGGTCATAGGTTCTAATCCCAGCTCCTCCACTCGTCTGCTATGTGATCTTGGGTAAGCCACTTCATTTCTCTGTGCCTCAGTTACCTCTTCTGTAAAATGGGAATTAAGCCTGTCAGCCCCCATGTAGGACAAAGACTGTGTCCTACCCAAATTGCTTGTATCTACCCAAGCACTTAGTAGAGTGCCTGGCCCATAGTAAGCACTTAACAAATGCCACCACTGACTTGGCAATCAAGCCAACGAGCCAGAATGAAGTCAGACCTGGAAAATCATCTCCAGAAAGTCTTTGAAGAAAATAATCTCCAGGAGGCAGATTATCTAGAAATTTATCAATCTTCAATTCAGATTCCCCTGAAATGCCAGCTGCCACCTGCCACCTACAATGGTGACATTCATTCATTCATTCAATAGTATTTATTGAGCGCTTACTATGTGCAGAGCACTGTACTAAGCACTTGGAATGTATAAATCGCTAACAGAGACAGTCCCTGCACTTTGACGGGCTTACAGTCGACATCTCCTTGCCCATCTCTCTTCTGAGAAACAAGCTGACAGTGGCTGCACCTACTGATTGATGAACATGGCCATAGAACAAATGCAGCAAACAGCCATCTTTAAAACCACCAAGAATCCCATCACAGGCACAGTGGAAAAATCTGTTCGAGAAAACGTGTTTACTCTTTCCTCCAGGCAATTTGGAGCCTAAACTTTCACCCTTCTTTCTATTTTCCAAGAGCTGCTTATTGTTATGTTACTGATAAGTCTTGGGTCTAAATAAGATAATTAAACAGCTCAACTGCTGTCCTCCACGGGGTTTGCATTTTAGAGAAGATAACTCCACATTAATACTTAGAGTGATCCATCACTTCTACTACAGGTCAGCTTTCAGATGTCACATGTATATTAAGCCCTCTGTATGGTACTTTGGGTTAATCTTTCTTTTTTTTTGGCATGGCATGACAAAAGCTTCTGCCCATCATCACTAAGCCTCAGTTATCTCATCTGTTAAGTGGGAATTAAAACTGCTAACCCCATGTGGGACAAAATGAGTCCAACTTGATCAGTTTACATTTACCCCAGTACTTAGTATAGTGCCTAGTACATAGTAAACACTTAACAGATACCATCACAAATATAATTATTATAAACATCCTTGTTACAATAATAATAATAATTACAGTATTTAAGCGCTTAGTCTGTGCAATGCACTTTACTAAGCACTGGGGTGGATACAAGCAACTAGGTTGGACACAGTCCCTGTCCCTCGCAGAACTCACGGTCTTAATCCCCATTTTACAGATGAGATAACTGAGGCATAGAGAAGTGAAGTGACTTACCCAAGGTCACAGAGCAGACAAGTAGCAGAGCCAAGACTAGAACCCATGACCTTCTGACTCCCAGGCTGGTGCTCTATCCACTACACCATGCTGCTTCTCATGACCAATGGGTTATCGCCAATGTCTCCCCACTATATAAAACAAAAGATCTTGACCACTGCTTCCAGTTGCCTCCATTATCTGGCTCCCTCTATCATAACCTCTCTTTTCTCCCATGGTACTAATGATAGGTTTGTCCCTCTCTCCTAATAAATCTCATAATGGAATCCATCTCCTGTCAAACTCCCTCTTTCAAATCCACTGCTCCCAACATTGCTCTTTCTGGTTGGCTTCAGCAGAGTTCACCTACTTCAAAGTTCTACTTAAAAAACCTCCCTCTTCCATGAAACATTCTCTGATTAATCCCCTCATTATCTCTGAAATAGCATCCCCTCTGCTCCCTCAACTCTTTAATATATTCAGCTGTTTGTTATTGATATATTTATCCCCTTGCACTTTTTTTTTAATCTCTTCTCACTTTTTTATGTATTTGGCAATGTATACGTACTTCTCTCCTATTAAATTGCAATCTCTTTGAGTTGGGGCATTTCTTATACTTCTTCTGAATGTTCCTTAAGGACTTGCAGGGATACCCTATACAGTGACTACTATTGATTATGATGACTAAGTTTGTCTAAACTAGGAAACTGAAGCATGATGAATTTAAACCATTTGGTGAAGTAACTAGGATAAAAACTACTGACATTAAGTATTTACTATCTGTCACCTATTCTAGGCTGTAAGCTCCTTGTGGGTGGGAAGTGTGACTGCTAACTCTGTTGTATTGTACACTCCCAAGGGCTTGGAACAGTGCTCTGCACATATTAAGCTCTCAACTGATGGATTAGGTGGTAAGAGCTGGAGCAGACACAAGGTTATCAAATTAAACACAACTCCCGCTCTACACAGGGCTTCCAATATATCTTATCTGAACTGAGAGAGGTTAAATGAATTGCCCCAGGTCACAAAGCAGGTGAATGGAAGAGTTAGGAACCAGGTTTCCTAACTTCCTGATCCATATGGGAAAGCTAATGCCATTTTCTATATAATGATGAGCTGTAGGTCACCCCACAGAAGTAACTTTAAATTTCTATGGCTCAGATACTCATTAATTAACCCTTCCGACACATCCCACAGATTAGACCTGCATTAGTATCCTCTTTTTGACAGTTAACTATTAGTCAAACATTCAGCTTTTCCATCAGCACCACTCTCTCCCCTTGCTCCTTGGCAGGTGCTGTTGTGGATTCAAACTGATTAAGTTGTAGCAAGAAGGGAAGTGGACATGAAGAGACTAGAACATGTTAGTTCTGCAAGCACATTAGTACAAAGATATTTCAGAGGAAGAATTCAGAGGTTGTAAAGGATAAGCTCCTTTAGAAAGGGATCACACCTACCAAATTAATTGTATTTCTCCTAATGTTTAGTAAAGTGTTTGACATACAGTAAATGCTCAATAAATATAATTGATTAAATGAATAAGGGGGTTCCAGGGAGGGTAAAACATTCCCACAGGGAAAAAAAAAACAAGCCCCAGTTAGGACAGGGACTGTGTCTGATCTGGTACATTTGTGTCAGCTTTGGTGGTTAACAGAGTGAATAGGAAACATATTATAAATATCACAATGAATGGACAAGGGAAGAAGAAGAGTGGCAAAAGAGCGCAGGAGGAGTGAATTTAGGATGTATTATACTTGTGGTCCATGAACAGTTGAAAAGGGATTGACACTTCCACTGTTGTGGACTCACACGAGATTTTTTCTGGCCCCGATTTTTGAAGAATCAGAAATTGATTTAGTGAAAGTCTGAAACTCCTAAATACTGACTCAGTTTACAATCCGGAACTAAAATCCAGAACTCATAGACTAATATCATGCTCTACAAGCCCTTCACTCTGCTCATTTTATTTAGAGGAACTGGTCTATGACTTGCAATGAGTGGCAAGTGTGTAAAGCATTTTGCAGAGTGGAGGACATAATGATACAGGAATTTGTATCAACAAATCAATGGTATTTATAAAGTTCTCATTTTATACAGAGTTATTTTAAACATTTTGGAAAGTACAGTATTATAGAGTTGATATAAATGTTCCCTGCCCACAAAGAGCATCCCGACATGGTGGTTTCCTCTTTAACTCAAAAATTCCCATTAACCCAATGGTTATTTCAATGGACTGTTCCATAGCAGAGGTTCTCCAAAACAAGAGTCCTTGCATTAAAAGAGAAATCCATTTATTATATATATTTCTATAAAATTACTAACTAATGCATATCTTTTTAAATTACAATTTCCATGTTGCTCCAATTTCTCTCCTCTTCTTTCTACATTTTTTTCAAATATTTTGGGTTATTTCATTATTTATACTCATTATGGGCAAGGAACATGTCTACGAATTTAGTTGTATTCTTCTTTCCCAAATACTTAGTACAGTCGGTCTAATCCTATTCAGTGCTTATTGTGTGCAGAGCATTGTACTAAACACTGGGGAGAGGACAACAATCCACAGACACATTCCCTGCCCACAACAAGCTTACAGGACTCTACACATGGGAAGCACTCAGTAAATACCATCTATTGATTATAACATTTTAGGTAAAATGCTAGGATTATACTTTGGGGCCATAAATGGTTGCTTGACAAAAGAACAGCCGACTGCCCTGCTTCTGTTAGGTATATAGCAGACCCAGAGGTTTGTCTTCAGGGAGGCTCCATATAGAATGACAGTGGCTTTGCAACTCAGTGGCACTCAAAGACATTACACTGCAATGCAGTGGCTTTGCAGTGTCCCTGCAAACCAAAGGATCTTTTCTGATTAGCACAAATTCATCCCTTCCAGTCAAAGCAGGGAGATGATGCATTAACAGTTGAATGACAATTTAAAGCAAGGACAACGCCAAAGCACTTTCTCTAACACTAATCCACACACCTCAACACCTTTACCAGACCTTTGTGCTACTCTCCCTACACTAAGGTAAACTTTATATTATATTAGAGTCGTATATTTACTCTACTAAAGGCTCTACTAAATTTATATATATTTCAATCAAAATGAATTCACCCTATCATAATATTTCCCCAAACCTAGGCTTTACATGATAGCTTAAATATCAAATCCTTATTATTTTCAGTTCACAAGCATCAATTTGGAATTACAGCACCATTTGCTGTGGAACAAAGAACGACTAGTGTCACAGTTTGTCCCCAATACATGTGTTTGTTCCCTCAAAGCTGTTGATTAAGAGATCATGTGAAACCATTCAAACGACAGCAAAGTCACAAGCCTGAGAGAGGGTCCTGCATGCTGGAAGGATGCTGATTCCTCAGCCTTGTAATGGGAAAGGTCCACCCTAAGGAAGGAAGGAAAGCAGGGCAAATTCTCCTGAGGGCATAGCAAAGGCAAGTCAGGTAGAGATTTGTGCCTTCCTGCTCTCCCAAGACCCACCAGAAGCATGTTCAAATTTATTTATTTTTTTGTGGTATTTTGTAAATGCTTACTATGTGCCAGGCAATTGGACTAAGGGCTAGGTAGAAACAACATAATCAGGTTGACGCAGTCTATATCCCATATAGGGATCACAGTCTTAATCCCCATTTTACAGATGAGGTAATTGAGGCAGAGAGAAGTTAAGTGACTTGCCCGAGACACATGCCCTGCCCACACAAGCTTACAGTCTAGATGAGAGAAGTCAGACGTTACTATAAAAAAAAAATTACAGATACAGATTACAGCCCTTTGCTGTAAGAACAAAGGGAGCAAGTCAGATTGATGCAGAAGGGAGCGGGAGAAGAGGAAAGTGGGGGCGGGGGGGACTTACTCAGGGAAGGCCTCTTGGAGGAGATGTTTCTTCAATAAGGCTTAGAAGCAGGGGAGAGTAGTTGTAAGATTTGAGGAGGGAGGGTATTCCAGGCCAGAAGCAGGGCATGGGTGGGAGATCAGCGGCAACATAAGTGAGAGAGGGGCACATTGAGAAGGTTAGCATTAGAGGAGCACAGTGTGTGGGCTGGTTGTAGTAGGAGAGTAGCAAGATAAGGTAGGAGGGGCCAAGGTGATTGAGTGCTTTTAAAGCCAATGGTGAGGAATTTTACTCAATCATTCAAATCATATTTATTGAGCACTTTCTGTGTGCTAAGTACTGTACTAAGCCCTTGGGAAAGTACAATACATCAATAAACAGACACATTCCCTGACCACAGTGAGTTTGTAGTCTGGATTTGGTTGCCTTTTTTGAGCACTATAAATTATTACGCCCAGATGGATATTGGTGTTTTAGAGTTAATGGCCCCAAACTAGGACTAAGATTGACCACCCTAAATCCATGCCATCCAAGGGAAATGAGGGATTATAAAACCCAGCCAATATCCAGTTCATAGCTCTGGGAAGGCCTCTGTAATCATAGCTAAACAGGTTTCCAAACAGAGTAGCCTCCAAAGTCAAGTTTGAAACAAAATTACATATTAGAAAGAATAACAATATCACAAAGACTAAGATTTACAGAATATCTAGTTTCACGGAGGTTTAAAGCTGAAAATGCAAAGCATGACTGCCCACTTACCAGAAATCACTTACTATGAATTCAGTGAAACAGTGTGGCCCAGTTGACAGAGCATGGGGCTGGGAAGGACCCGGGTTCTAATCCTGCCTCTGTTCCTTGTCTGTTATGTGACCTTGGGCAAATTGCTTAACTTCTCTATGCCTCAGTTACCTCATCTGTAAAATGGGAATTAAGACTGTGAGCTCCAAGCGGGATAGGGATTGTATCCAACCTGATTTGCTTGTATCCATTCCAGCACTTAGTACAGTGCCTAAACCATAGTAAGTGCCTAACAAATACCACAATTATTATTATTACTATTAATATTATTCAGCCATATGGTACTCCAAAAGGCCTTGTTGGGTCACTGTATGGAAAAGGTTTTAGACTAAAATAACCCCAACCTAGCCCATCCTAGCTTCCAATTTGCCCGGGTAAGCAGAGAGAAATACCTTCTCACATGGAACCTTCCTTCTGGCCAGGGGAGCAGCACACAGTCACCAGAGTTCAAAGGTGCACACAGACAGAACTGAGACTTTTTTCCCCAGTTTCTTCTTAGGAAAGTGCCACCTCTCCCTACTAGCAGAGAAGCTAAAATTCTACCAGAATGTCCCAACAGCTCCTGAGAACTGTAGGCAAAATGGGCACTTTGCATCTTTCCTAGTTTTACTCGTCTTTCTTTTCCTGCAATGTTCTTGCCAGCCATTTAGACAGGCCTGTTTGAAATGGTTTTTAAGCACACTGCTTCATCTGTTACCCGCCATCAGCATCACCATCCTAGGTGGTTAATATTCAGAATTCCCTGACGTTTCTAAGTCCTCCTATTTTTAAAACTAGCACTCAGAGTCCTATTGACTGCTAAGTGTTGGAGTCCTGATTCTGACACTTTTGGAACTTAGTACGGATATCCATGTTACCATTAAGAGATGGCCTCTTCTTTTTCAACATCGCATAGCTTTACTCATATCCATACACGACTTCCTTCTGTTTATCGTATTTCTATATGATTATTACATCTTCTCTCTGGGTTGTAATCATTGTGAGAGGCCATGGAGAATGTGTTGTAAAAGAAGAAAAACAGCAAAGTCCTTTGCAAACTGGGTTAAAGAAAAGCAAGGATGTGGTAATAGGATGCTCAAGCTTCCCATTTCAATCAATCAGTCACATTAATTGAGCACATACTGTGTACAGAACACTGAACTAAGCATTTGAAAGAGTATGATATAATAACAGAGTCAGTAGTCAAGTTTCCTGCCATTTCCCAATATTGTGTTTACACCACATCTCTCCTTCCCTCTTTGTTTTTTGCTGAACACTCCAAAGAGGGACAATAATAACCCTTGACACAAAAATGGATTTATGAGAAAACTACTTTTTTGAGGGCTTTATAAATAAATTGAGAATTATCAGGTTTTAACAACAACCATATTCATAAAGAGAATTACACAGTGATTGCAATAACATTTACCCTCAGTGAAAAGGAGTAGTTTTCTAGTTTATCTGATGAATATTCACTTTTCTTCGGAATCAAAATACAAGAAAATTGATAGGAATGTTTTTCATCATTAGCACTTAAAGCAGCTACGCCACCTGCACTCTTGAGGGATTTTTTTTTAAAGTTTGCATTCTTAATTATAGGTGAACATTTGATGTTTAGCTTAAACTAGATATGTGTCCTCAAGCTAAGCAGCTTCCTTTTTCCCCCAAAGTTCACACTGACAGCTCTAACCTGGATGATTGTATGGAGATACTTCATGGACATGAACAAGGCAGGAGTGATGTCATGAAAAATGTCAGAGATTTTCGATCTGCTTTTGGCATTATATCGTGGAAGCTACCCAAATTCAAGCATAACTGAGAGCCCTACAATCACCACACAAAGGGACTGATGGGTTGCATACTGAATTCTGGAAATGATTACATATAATTGTATCATTACCTAGAGTGAGATTAATGGAAGCAACTATTCAGAAACACAAGAAAGAAATTAGCTTTGAAGACGCATAATGAAAGATTTTAATTGGGGGAAGGAATCAGTAACATTTTAAAATTACTAGTTGCAATTCTATCAAATCTACTACAGCTCAACCAAGTTCTGTTTGTTCTTGCCATCAGTATACATCCTCTACTTTTTGCCACTAACTAGGGTCATGTATCTACAAAGGAAAACTTCATTTCAAGGTTTAAAATATAAAATCCATTCAAAACGTTTTCATTGCTTTCATACAATGTGTAAAGGTGATTAAGAAAAGGGTACTTCCTAATTAGTAGTGAACTGTGATTTTACTGGCTTCATGAAAATTAATAAAATGGGTGTACTTCCATTTGAATGCTGTACAGATTTAAACAACAAACCTCTCAAGCCCAGCTAAATGTTTTTGTCTGTATCTCTAATGAAAGCACATATATCTTGTTCTATAATGGGCCCCAAACAAGTGGCAAGATTTATCACATGTAACTTGACACTATACTTGGTAAAGGATAAATCCCAAAAAAACTTCAAGGAGCCACAACCAATTTGGAGCCTTTGAAATAAAGTTCTCCTTAATTCTGTCCAAACACTATTGTCCTTAAAGTAAACTATTTCAGTGCTCAAATTGAATAAACGAGACAGTCAATAATATTCTGTAAATACAATCTCATTAGCACATTGCTCTTTCTTCTTATGTATTTACTAATTTCAAGTTCGGTTTGGTTTTCATAAAATTAAATGATCTGGTACAAATGGAGTTGCAATTCTCCCCAAAGCTTCCAATGTAACCCCATTTAAGAACTTACTTAATAAAACCCTAGCATTAAATGGAAGAAAATTGGGCTGGATATATTTTAGTTTATTATCATTGTACTGTTCCATAAGAAAGGGAGAATGACTAATTATTAACTCGAAAAGCAGAATTTTATTGGTGGAATCTATATAAAGGTGGCACTTTACCCTACTTTCAATTGTGAATAGAGCCACTAAGTCTGCTTTTACATTGGCTAATCCCGTTACTGAACAAGCTGACTGAAAAGGCGACTTGATTGTAATTCAGCTGAGTACTTTGCTTGCACTTGGCCTCTTTATAGTAAAGCCAGGTCAGTTGAATGATTGCTCACTGCAATTCCTTAATGTTTTGCATCCCTTGACAATGGAGAATGGAAAGCAAGAACTTCCTGTTACAGAAAGACTATATCATATGCTTTTTTGCACTTGTACATTTATCTATTTATATCTATCTTCACCACTTCTTTATAGATGCATATTTCACACTTTTATGTCAGTAACTCCAGTGGGAGTGTAAGCTCCTTTTAGGCAGGGAATGTTCCTTGTTCATTCGTTCAATTCATTCAGTCAGATTTATTGAGCACTTACTGTGTGCAGAACACTGTACCAAGCACTGGGGAGAGTACAATATAGCAACAAACCGATACATTTCCTGTCAACAATGACCTCACAGTCTAGAGGACTCCCCTGTGGGGAGGTAACACCTCTTGTACTTCTGTTCCATCTCCCCTGCATTTAAGACAGTGTATTGCACTCAGCTGGAGCTCAATAAATTCCATACTACTAATGCTCTTCCTCAGAAAAACAACTATTTTCTCTCTTCTTCAATTACTATAAACTAATGAGAACATCTAAAAGCACCACTGTGTTTACATTTGAAACATTACAGTACACCACATTCCCCAACACAAACATTTGGAAGTTGGGTCCATGTAGAAGCCTTTCAGAAGAGAAAACATATTTTTAGTTGGGATGTGAAAATCTTAAAGATGGATGTTACCTAAATGTATGGGGGAAATCAATTCTTTTCATATAAAACTTCCAGTATTCCCTTCAAGTTAAAGTCACCATGGGCTACTTTAGAGTTGTGTCACGGCTAGTATTCGTGGACACCAGATGACCCTTTGTTGATCCCAAAGTAATAGAACTATGTTATGTGCATTATGGAGGTTATACACATTAATGGAATAACATCATATGCAACCTCTGCTGGGGAGATTCACAGAACCTCAAATCCTCACGGGCCTGGGAGTCAGAAACCTGACTTCTAAGAATAAACTGATTAGCTTGTACAGAGCTTAGTACAGTGCCTGGCACATAGTAACTAATCGACCAGTCAAACAAGTTATCATATATACTGAATGCTTACATCATGCAGAGCACTGTACTAAGCACTTGGGAGAGTACCAGAATTTTTAGACACTTTCTTTGCCCACAGTAGTAAATAATAATAAATGTAGAGCATCTTCCTAAAGGGACTACCCCCTCCCAGTCTCATTTCTTTTCTACCCCAGGTCTCTGCATCAGTGAGTAATCCACTTTTGAGCTGCGGGACACAAGACCTGAGATGCAGGAGGCTCGGCACAAAACACAAAAATATTGGACCTAAAGACACCCAGTTCTGAAATAGCCATAATAGAAGAGAGGCCACTTGATATAAAACTAGACAAAAAGTCAAGTGTAATTTTCTCATGATTTCAATAACATGTCTAGTGATTATATGAATACATGTCATAAAATTTAGTTAGCAGGAGGAAATGAAAAGGCAAGCAAAAAATCAGGAAAAAGAACAAAATGTTGACATTTAATAAAGAAAACCTTAATTTGTGAATTCAAATAAAGAGTTGAGGCTTGGTTTTGTTTTTCCATTCTCCATCTTGAGAGGGCCACTGATTAGGTTAACTGGCCTTAGTGGAGTCAGCTTCAAATGTTAATCAAAGTCCTGCATCACTTCATTTACTAACAGGCGGTTCTTGGATCATCACCTTTTTTATCCTACACTCTCATAAATATGCTTCATTTTAGAAATGCTAGTTCCCTGAGGCAAAACTCATATTTTAAGGCCCTATCCCCTGTAGACTACAAAATTTCTCATCTGACCCTGCCCTCTTGGCTTGATACTGATTTTTCAATTAAATATTTATGAGGACTAGAGTAGCAATAAAGTGGCCCACCTCAAAAAAAGGAGGGCCAGAAAAAAGAGACGGAGAGCTCCTTTCTTAAGAGAGGCACCCTCAAGTGCAGCCAAGCAAGGAATAATTGCACATTCACATTAAATGCACCCATTTCAATGACAGGGAGGGAGAGAGAAGAAAAAGGAAAGGAAAGCAAACAAGTGAGAGCAAAGGAAGACAAACAGAGTGGAAAACAAAAAGAAAAACAAAGAAGCAAGACAGAGAGTAAAATTGGTTTTCCTGTGAAAAGGTTAATTAAATTTTTAGTGGCGTGTTATTTTGAGAATGACTTTCCTGAATGTAAATGCGGAAAGTGCTCTTTTCCTAAACTCTTTCTACACAATAACTTGGCATAAGAGAAAACAAGTCCACGATAAATCACAGAGTCACTCTTCAAAAGGAAGACTGGAGCAAATGTCTAGCTGTTGACCTGAAAATAAATCTTCCTTGCCAGACATGTTCATTGGTGGCTGCCGCAATAAACACAGGCGGGGCCTTCATTTTTATTTTCCCCAAATACATAAATATGGGATTGTGCTCCTGAAATGGATGATAGAGTGGACCTGTCATGGGACAGAATGCATAAAATCCACTGGGGTCTTATAACCTCAGTGCTGCTCTGACGTTCACAGCAAAGTGACTTTTTCTTAAGGCAGATAAAATCACATATCATCCCAGGAAGCCACTGGCCACAAATGACAAGAGAAATATTGTACTTTGTTTTCCTCTTTTAGTTGTTTTGATCTTTCTATACAAACCAAAACCACTTATTTCATTTACCAAAAGAAAAAGAAATCCCACATTGATCAATGATCAAGAAAATCATATAAGAATTTAAATAACTTCATTCATTCAAATGAATTTTTTGAGTGCTTACTGTGTGTAGAGCACTGTACTAAGCACTGGGGAAAGTACAATATAACAATAAACAGTCATGTTCCCTGCCCACAGGTTTACAATCTAGAGGAACACAATAAAGTACCGTGCTAAGTCCTTAGTATCAGGGCTTTGCATACAGTAAGTGCTTAATAAATATGTTTGAATGAATACAGTACAATAAGAGGAGCTTACAGCAAAGGCACATCATGGATGGTCACTTAGGAGAGCCACATATTCCTAAACAGATTTCCTCAGGTCTAAACATTAAACACCATGAAACATAGAATTAAATCTCAGTTCTGACATTTTCTGATGTGTGACCTTGGAGAAGTCACTTTGCCTATCTATGCCTCAGTTTCCTTATCTATAAAATGGAGATTAAATCCCTGTTTCCCCCCTTAGTGAGCATCATATAATCTGTCATGACTATCTTTTGAGCAGACTATATTTAAGTAACATAGCCTTGGCTTATAAAGCTCTCATTTTGGGAATCATGGGATGTTCAAGGCTACCAAATTTATTGCAGTTTATGGGGCTGCAAGATGCAAAGGGGTGAAGTGGAGGTGTGCAAGTATCCCCATGATTGCTCAGCAACACTCAGAGATTCTCATGTGCTTGAATAGAATCCTTTCATGTGGAAAATCAAAAACAACAGAGGGCTGTAGTTTCTTCAGGGAGTCAATTTTTCTTTCCACTTCTGCCAGAAAGCACATTTGAAAGAACCAAAAAAAAAATCCATCACAGACACTTCAGCCCTCAAGCAGAACCAGAAATTGACAATGGTTTCTTCTCCAGAAGAGAGGCATTTCATCTTGTCCTTCTGGACAGAAAGAAGATGCCATGCAATGGAAATTGAGAATTGGCCGGAACTGATAAATTTACAAATGAGCCCAAATTATAAAATGATAGTCATAAGATGAGTGATAATGGGAACACAGGACAAAGCACCTTGCCTGTGATTGTTAGAGTAATGGAGCTCTCAATGGCCCTTCCTAGATACTCCTAATCACGCCTAATCAACTCATAAGAGTTGATTTTAGTACTCAGTGACTTTGCATCCTCAGGATTTTTGGGTAGTGAAGAAAGGAAGGAGACTCGCTCTTAGTATCAAGGCAGGAACTGTGTATACCAACTCTATTATACTCTGCCAATTGCTTCACACAGTACTCAGCACACAATAAGCATTCAGTAAATATGACTGAACGATTAATTCCCAAAAGCGGATAAGAACATCCTTTCTCACAGTATCGGAATTATCCTTGACCTATCCCTCTCACCTCCCTCTCTCTCATCAACCCGCAAATTCAGGACATAATCTAGTCCCGTCAATTCTATCATTATAGCATCTCTAAAATCTGCCCCTTCTCCATCCAAGCTGCCAGCCACCCTGCTTGGTCCAAACAATTGTCATATCCCAGACCAACTAAAAATTAGACTTCTCATTGATCTCTCTGCCTTTCACCTCTCCAGTCCAGACTTTTCTTTAATTCATTCATTCAATCTTATTTGATCACTAACTGTGTGCAGAACACTGAACTAAGCATTTGGGAGGGCACTATGTAGCAAACAGACACATTCCCTGCTCACAACGAGTTTACAGTCTAGACGGGGAGATAGACATTAATATAAACAAATAAATTACAGATAAGTACATAAGTGTTGTGGGCCTGGGAAGGGGGATGACTAAAGGGAGCAAGTCTGGGCAACACAGAAGGGAGAAAGAGGAAAGGAAGGTTTAGTTAGGGAAGGCCTCCACAGACAACAGGAGCCATTTACCATCATCTTGAAGGAGTTCAATCCACTCTCTCCCTCCTACCTCTAGACTGTAAGGTCCTCCTTCCTGTGGGCCGGGAACATGTTGACCAACTTTGTTATTTTACTTTCACAAGTACTTTTTTCACGGTATTTAATAAGCGCTTACTATGTTCCAGGCACTGTACTAAGTAATGGGTAGATTGAAGATAATTGGGTTGGTCACAGTCCCAGGCCCACATAGGACTCACAATTTTATTTTACAGATGAGGTAACCAAGGTGCTGAGAAGTTAAGTGACTTGTCCAAGGTCATACAGCAAGATACGGCAGAGCTGGGATTAGAACCCATGTTCTCCTGGATCCCAGGCCCCTCTTCTATTCATTAGGCCATCCTGCTTCTCAATACTTATTACAATGCTCTGCAAACAATAAGCATGCAATAAATACCACTGATTGAGATCTCTCCTTTCTCCTCTCCCACTACAACCAAACTTGTACAGTTTGGTCTTCTAATATGAACCTAAGCACCGTGCCTTGAGCTCGTCTTTATACCTGGCTCATGCCCTCCTCTCCTATATGGAATTTCCTCCCAATTCATATCTAACAGACTACCATTTCTCCATCTTCAAAGCCTACTAAAATAGTACCCCTTGCAGGAAACCTTCTCTGATTAAATTCATTACCTCTTCCTATTCTCCCTTCCTTCTATATTCAGAACCCTCTAAGCCCTTGGGTATTCACCCCACCTCACTTCTGAACACATCTTTATGCTCTACCATTCCTTCTATCTGCAATTTATTTCAAGTTCTGTCTCTCACTACTTGATTGGAAACTCCTGGAGGGCAGGGTTCATGTCTACCATCTCTACTGTACTTTCCCAAGCACTTCATGAAGTGCCTTAGACACCTAGACACAGATAGCACTTAATAAATGCCAGTGACTGATTTATGATGAACAAAGGGAGATGTTCCAAAAATCAAATAAAGTCTGAGGAAAATGGAAAAGTCAATCAGACATGTCTTACAATTACTAAGAACAGCTACAGCCTCCACCAGAGGTAGACTGAATACAGTGTTAAGTACAGAGTTGAACATCTCTCAGTTTTATTTCTGACTCCACCACTGATCCTCTTTATGACCTGGACTTAATTTATAGCGTAAGTTCTTCACTTGACTGCATAAAATGAATAATGATAGAAGACCTTCTAACACAGGAGTACAGAGATGATTAAGGTGCCCAAGGATTCCTTGGGTGTTAAATTTGACATTTAGGCTAATGTGTAATGGATTTTATCAATCTCTGTTCCACCAAAAGTGTAAAAAAAAAAAAACCAAACCCCAAATTCCCACCATGTGACCAAGGATGGTTCCTTCGTTCATTCATTCAATCATATTTATTGAACACTTGCTGTATGCAGAGCACTGTACTAAGCACTTGGGAGAGTACAACATAATAAACAGACACATACCCAGCCTGCAACAAGCTTAAAGTCTGGAGGGGAGACAGGCATTAATATAACTAAATTACAGATATGTACATAAGTGCTGTGGGGCTGGGAGAGGGCATTTGAGGAGCGAGGGCATTCCATCCCAGAGGAAGGATGGGGGCAAAGGGAGGATGGGGGCGAAGGGGCGGCAGTGAGATAGATGAGATCGAGGTATAGTGAGGTTAGCATTAGATTAGAATAAGTTAGGATTATTTTATTCATCTGGCAGTATTTTAAAGCACTTTGTACTCTGGGAAGAAAAGCTCCATAATCAAATATAGGGTAAAATTGTTATCAAATGCTATCTGATATAGTTTTCCCTCTCACTGGTACAGCATGGATAGCTAACAACATTGAATAGTCCTCATTAGAAAACACTTTTAAATATCTACTTCCCCTCAATATTTATTTTATCAAAAATAGATAAACTACATGGAATAAGTAATGTTCATCCAATGTGAATACCTAATCTTATTTGTTTGCCTCAAGCCAAAAAATCAAGTGCTAGTTGGGTGTAATCTTAGTACAGTGCTTGGCACAAAATAAGAGCTCAATAAATATGATTGAATGAACAAACTGAATAATCTTCATTGTGCACATAAAATGGACTTGGACACCTTTAATGACAAAGCAAGTTGCTCCCTCCTTAACCTATTCCCACAAAGGAAATATTTCTTTAAAAAGTTTCTAAAACTTTGCAATATCCTGAGGGAATGAAAATGAACATTTTGCTGTAACAATGGTGCATCTGTCTCTTTAACTATATTCATGTAAATGACACTGTGCATCTCTGTTCCATGGGGTCTTCCTTCCTTTAGCTAGAGTTTTAATTCTGCAAATGTGAGTGTAAAATGTGTTGGCACATTGACCAAAATGATGGCATTGTGATGGAAAATCCGCTTCAGAGGGAAAATGGCATCATCTGGGCCTTTTGATTTTTCTTTTTTTAAAAAAACCCACTGGAAAAGGGAAGAGGAAGTGGTATTTTGCATACAGAACAAAGATAAATAACCCGTGGAGCAGACTGAAATGAATAACCAGCAACTAGGAGGAATTTGTTAATCTTGAATATCTCATTTTCTGAATTGGTCACAGTTTCAATCACTTGGCTGTCAAAGGTCATTCTCCACTGGTAAGTGGTCAGCTTTCAGGTGATGAGAATGAAAATGAGCTTGCCTGGTCCATCAGCTTGAGTTTGCAGGGACTCAGGCTGATGTTGCAAGCAGTCTTTATAATATGCAGGAAATCTAACCCAAACTGTCTGGAGATGATTATCTTAAGCCTCCCCAGCAGGGGTCACTAAGTTAATGATAAATATAAGCTCATTTCTATTATAGAAATCTATTTCAGCTGATTTTGAGAGAAAAGAAAAACTATCACAGACACAGCCTACATGCACTTTCTGGGACATGTTTTAAATATTTCTAGGTAATAATGAATTGAAACTTCTGAATAGAAGCAAGAAAAATTTTATAAATGACTTTAACAAATTGGAAGTTTGCAAGGTAGAAAAATTTAATTCATTAAAGAGCAGCATGCTCCAAACAGCTATCATAAGACAACCTTTAACACTGTTAGCAAGGACACCTTATATTTCAAGTCTTCGTTATTTAGGGAAAGGGACACATAAAATACACTTGTGAAAAATTAGCAGTCAGAATGTCTTCACATAAGTTTAATAATGATTGAATTGAATCTCTGATACAGAGAAGTTATTGAGTCAATACTTTAGAGTTTGAATAGAACACTTCCTTTTCATCAGGGAAGGCAAATTTTGTCAAAATGCAGTGTTCCAATGTCAGGATAGTGTAAAGCTGTGTTAAAAGGGAAGCTTCCATATGATTGATTAGCTACATAACAGCAATACTGTGAAGGAACCCAAATTTCTGATGTTTGCCCAGAGTTGAATGATTAAATACATAATCATCCACTGTATGTGATAAAAAATGCCCTTGTGAACTAATCAGCCTGAAGGGATTCCAGGGTAAAATTGTGTAATTATTCAAACTTCAGAGCACGTAAGCATTGGCTTTTGGTGGAAAAAAAATAGTTATAGCTTCCTATAAATGCAGATTCTCATGAAAAACAAATCAAAATAATAGAAAGAAGAATCAGAGATCTTTCAGATCTGCTCTCTAATCTTTATTAGTCCAATGTTTGATTCTTGGACTCCATCCTGATTTCTATTAGGCCCAGGACCTTTGGGTCACAGTTCATTTTCTTTACTATGTTATCGATCAGTCAGCCGGGCTCTCTCTCCATTTAGATAGTCAGTTCCTCAAGGACAAGTATTGCATCATTCCCTTACTTGTAATCCCATAGCATCTAGATATTTGTCCTTAATTCAGCAATGCCTCATAATGTTGTGATGTTATGTTATGGTGCCTCTCTCTTCAGCTTAGGACCAGATTTTCCTTTTCTTTTCTATGTACCCACCTTGAATAGATATCAAGTCTTTAAAAGAATATCTGATTTAAAGAGCAATTTAAGTCCTCTAAAATTGCACAGATTTAGGGCCGAATGATAGAACAGTAAAAATGACCTGTCTTATAAACTTGTCCAAATTAAACAGAAAAAAAATAGCAAGTTGAGCTGTGCAGAAGATCCATAATTGTTTAATTGACAATCAATCTTATTTATCAAATACTGTGTCTGCAGAGGGCTTTAGTAAGCACTTGGAAGAGAGTAAAATATAACAATATAACAAACACATTCCCTGCCCACAAAGAGCTTACAGTCTAGACAGAGAGATAGACATTAATATAAATAAATTACAAATAAGTACATAAGTTCTGTGAAGCTGAAAGGGGAAATGAGTAAAGACAGGAAATCAGGGCCACACAGAAGGACGTTGGAAGAAGATGAAAGGAGGGTGTAGTCAGGAAAGACCACATGGAGGAGATGTGCCTGCTACAAGGCTTTGAAGGGGGGAGAGTAACTCTCTGTCGGGTAAGAGGAGGGAGGAGGGCAAGAGGTCAGCAGTGAGATATATGGGATAGAGGTACAGAGAGTAGGCTGTCAGTAGAGGAGCAATATGTATGGGCTGGGTTATAGTAGGAAAGGAATAAGCTGAGGTAGTATGTGCGTGGGGGAAGCAGGTAGTCTGGCCCCAAAGATTCTTTTCCATTTAACAAACATGACTTTATCTTGTTTCAGGCATAATTAATGGCCCACATGAAAATATGTATTGCCTGAAAGTTTTATGAACTGACTACATTTTATTTTTCTTATGTCTTCCATTCTATTTTATGCACACTTGTGGCAAGAATTGCATACAAGCAATTAAATGGAAAAAAGTGTGTCCTCTTAAACCACCTGTTCAATGCAAATATTGTCTAACTCATCAATCTGCTTCCCAGATTGCCTACACATGCAGCCTGAATTTCTGAATCTCCATTTTTTGGCTTAAATTATGTGCCTTTTATAAGCCTTTTTAGACCTTCTAAATTTGCAGAAAGCATCCTAGCTTGAAGCTATTTAGCAAAAAAGCAGGATTCAGATAATGCTCATATCCCACCACTCTTCTTGAAAGGAAACCCTTTCTAGTCTCCCTTCTGCTTTGATAAGACCCAGTCATTTCTCACATATATAGAAAAGTAAAATAGTGGTGAAACCTGAGGGGGGTGGGGGTAGCACTTCTTAATGAATGTGTTTCAATGCTGACATGTCTTCTTTCTTTCTTTTAAACTGGCAAATTCTCAAAATGGCATTGTTCACTTTGAAGTGGTTTTTCATTGTTCTCCCACCAGCCTATATCAAGGACTTCTGACAGATGACCCATCAAATGCTCTCTCCTTTGTCTTCCAACCTACTAACTACCCCATTTTTTTTTCCTCTGAAAAGGAACAATCTGCTGTCTCTACTGCTTCTTCCTCAAGGACTAGCAGTTGGTAAGCCCAGTGTGTCCCAAATTCGGCGGCTGTATGCAGCATGTGTCTGTATCCCAATTATCACAGGAGAAGTTCTGCATAAATGAGTTGGTATTGTTATTAAAGCTGTCAGGGATAAACTGTTCGTATTTACCACAACTGTCAAAGGAGGGGAGGGGAGTTCTAAGATGAGCTTTGACACAGCACAGCTACTCTAAGATAGATATTGCAAAAGTTGATTCCTGCCAAAGTGTTACCCCAATCACTCTTATCCAGCCTCAAGAATGAAATAGCATCAACAAGAAAAAATACTTCTATTTTTACTGACTAATCATGCCATCCTATACAAATAGAAATTAGGTTTGGGCTTGCAAAATGGACCTGAAGTCAATGCTTCATAACTGCTCTCCTTTCCCCTTTGACTGTGAGCACCATGTGGGACAGGAACTGTCTGCTGTGATTGTATTTCCTCCGTCCCAACATTTATCACAAATGCCTAATAAGAAATCCTTAACAAATAGCTCATTGTAGACTGGGTGAATTATGACACCCTTCTACATCACCTCTAAGTGCTCAATAAATACTATTTTTAAAAATGCTTATTTTAAGCACTTTAGAGCTAGACTTATGCAAAACCTGTTTCTTCTTTCCCCAAACCCAATGAAAGTCATTTAGGTAACATTTCACCTTCAGATAAATATATTTAAGGCCTTGTTAAAGAAGTAATCACTCAATCAATGGCATTGAGTACTTACTGTACACAGAGAACTGCACTAAATGCTTGGGCGAGTACAATATAACAGAGTTGGTAGACATGGTCTCTTGAGGACCTTATGGTCTAACAGGGAAAAGCATCGGCCTGGGTGTTGGGTTGGGTTGAATACTTTGGCTACAAATAAAACTATGTACAGTACTTCCATTTTTTCACCCATCTACCTATATGCAATCTCCAGCTCTTCATTTTTGACCTAGTAAAATTGACTTTCAGACTAACCAGGCCCCTTGGGTGCAGCGACGAGTTGTTTGAATGATTTGGTAGAGTCAGAGTACCTGGGTTCTAATCCTGACTTCACCACTTGCCTACTGTGTTACCTTTGGGCAAGTCACTTGTCTTCTGTGTACCTCAGTTTCTTCATCAGAAAAATGGTGATTTAATACTTATTATTCCACTCCTTATGGGACAAGGACTATGTCCAAATTGATTATCTTGTATCTACCCCAGTATAGAGCTTGGAACCTAGTAAACTCTTCACAAATATCACTACTGTTCTACTCTAATTACTACAACTCCAAATTTATTTTAGAAAGATGAGACCCAATTCTCTGAGGTTTGGGGATTTTGGTGATTGTTTTCCAAGAAGGACAGTACCCTGTAACACACCAGCATTAGTTCTCTTCTCAGTCTTTCCCATCAGTCAATCAATGCATCAGTTTATTGAGCACTTATGGAGAAAGGATAGATGATGACAGATACCCAGGCGTTTCTATTAGCCCACCTTCTTGCAGCTTTAAAACAGCTAGCAGAAGTGTTCTGAGCAAAGGCTGGTTATGAAGTCAAATAGAGTGATAACCTAGAAGCACATTTTGCTTTAAAACTATACTATTTTGATTTGAGATATTAAGTTTGATTATAAACTCTGAGGGAATTAGATGAGGAAATTAAAATTGGGAGGATTTGAACCGAATACTTGGTCCTAGAACTCTTTGATGACCTCAAAACATCTACCAGCTTTACAGGGCAAGAAAATACTTGTTACCCTCTAGAATACAGTGGGAACCTGTGGACATTTTTGATGAGAGGTTGATGATGACACTGGAGATTTAAGAGAAAAAATAAGGTATCATCTCTGGTTAAATGTCCCTGTGATTGTAAATAGAGAAAAGTGACGTAGAAGAGAGCACTTCCCATCATCACATAATGGTGTGGCTATTGTGCTTTTTTTAAAAAAAGAGGGTGTAAACCAGACTGAAATTATCTACAGTTACAATTCACTAACTTCTGGATGACATCCAAACTCTTCACACACATCTGCTCTACACACTAACAAAATGTACAGCAACCAGTGCCTCACAATGCTCCTAAACACTTTAAATATTTTTGATATAATTAATGATATGTAATTAAACATAATGTAATTACATTTGGGCTCTCTGAGGTAACTATTTTACAATTAGTGTTTCATCAACAAATGCCTTTTCCAGGCCTAAGACAAATCTCTCCTCACAGACATATCCCACCACCCAAGCGTTCCAATTAGAGTAAATATTCACAGGGCAAAACAAAGGAAAGAAAGGAGGAAAAAAAAAAAGGACAACCCATCAACCTTCAGTTCCTAATTATGTTCCTCAGTAACAAGGGCCTTTTGCAAGCTGAGCAGCCCGAATATCAATGACTTTCCCAACATTACGCCAAAGGCTTCAGGGTCAAAATAGTAGCATCCTTTGTGCCCTCCTCATCAAACTTGGTCATTTACCAAGAGATTGATAAAACAGGGGGAGAACCATCATCCCTCCATAATGTGTCAGCATGGCCAATAAATCCTATCCAGCTATCTACCTTTCTTCTTGGGTCAGGAATTTTATGAGACTATAGTAGGAGAGAATGCATCTGTTTAGTTTTCCATTTAGCAACCAAGGGAGGGCAGTTCATTTTCATTTGCATAATGCCAACACGTGAACTATATATACACCATAGCTAGTCCATGAGGCTTCCTGTACTTAAACCAATGGTCCATAGCATATACCACCAGCTACAGAAGTGATGTCACAGACTTAGGTTTTGAGGTCTTTGGGCCACTGGACTCTTTTTTGTAGTAGTTGTGTGATTCAAAAATAAATTTCTTAGCAGGTTTTGAAAGATAAAAAAAGACTTGTAGGTCACCGGTACCACTCCCTCGTTTAAATGTTGGTCTCGATTTAGAAGTGATCGTGACCTATTTCAATTTAGTTTTCTGATGGACCACTGGAAGACAGCCACGCTATTTTTACAAAAAATCCTTCCATCTTCTCAGATGATCATCTATTCCATAATGGTTCTTTATTTTAAAACCAGAGTAATTCTTTATCTCCTACTGCAATACACAATGGAGAGTTAGTCTCAAAAATGGTCATTTTTTGAACTGCAGCTGTTGAGGAGTAGGTGACAACCCAAGAGCGATTTGTTCTCCCAGAAGATGGATATAAACAATTAAGTCTAATAGAATCTGAAGGTGAAGATTTGTTACCCCTTAAGCATACCAGAGGAGAATTGGATATGCACAGTATCTTTTATATATACTCCATCTATACTTGGGTTATAAAGAAAACTATGGGCATTGCTGAAATTGTCCATCTACCTACCTGTTACAATCTCCAGCTTCTCCACTGTGACTCAGTGAAGTTGACTTTCATACTAGCCAGGCACTGTGGGTGCAGGAATGATTCAGTGATTGGATGTATGTAACAGCTTTTTCACCACCCTGGGCTCCCAAATCCAAGTGTTTTTGTGATTCACAATTCCTCCCTGGAAAATTAGGAAATGAACTTATGGCAACCCTGTCCCTTCATGCATTATTTTATTTAAAGGATTTAGTTTTCGAAGGAAAATGTCCGACCTTTGTTGAAATACATTTAGCTTCAAAAAATAACTAAAAACTGCCAACCTACTAAAACATTTTACCAGTCAGCCAACTCCTGGGAATTAAATGAATATAATTAAAATTATTTTCAATTTATTTAGCATTAACCAAACTTTCCTGCGTAGGAAGTTACCCATTTGCAAACTCACCTTAGAGCACCCTGAACAGACTATTTTATATTCTTACTAGTCATTACAGTCTTACAAAAAAGCAATTTGCCCTGCATCCATTATTCAAGTTTTAACCGTTGGTTCTAGGATCTAAACCTGCTGGCTCTCTTACAGCCTACCTAAATTCCACTTAGGAAGAATGATTATGTAGGAAAATGAGACTGAGTCTATGAAAGATTAATTCTGTTGTATTTTCTTAATAACAATAATAGTAATAATGGTATTTTGTTAAGCACTTACTATGTGCCAAACACTGTTAAAAGCACTAGAGTAGATACTAGGTTGTCCCACATGGAGCTCACAGTCTTAATCCCCAAGTTACAGACAAGGTAACCGAGGCACAGAGAAGTTAAGTGACTTGCCCAAGTTCACACATCAGATAAATGGTGGAGCCGAAATTAGAACCTAAGTCCTCTGACTCCCAAGCTCGTGCTCTTTCCACTAAGCCACGCAGCTCCCAAGTACAGTGCACTGCACTGGAGGCACTAACTAAATACCATTAAAACGCCTATTAAATTATTACTTCTAATAGAGAAGCACGGGCCAATCCCGGCTCCACCAAATGCTTGCTGCGTGACTTTGGGCAAGTGGCTTCTCTAGGTCTCAGTTACCTCATCTGTAAAATGGGGATTAGGAGTGTGAGCTCCATATGGGACAGGGACTATGTCCAACCTGATTAACTTGTATCTACTCCAGTGCTTAGAACAGTGCTTGGCACATAATAAGTGCTTAACAAATACCATAATTATTATTATTATTATTTTTGTTGTTAAATTGTAGATGGGTCATGTCTTCAGTGGATATGTACTGAAAAACTAGGTGATTTGTCCTAAATCCATTTAGACAATGACTAAAATTAACCAATAAGCTTCCTTTACTCATTAACTCTTTCAAAAGACCACAGGACCCATTTGGGCAATAACCGCATTGTATGTCCTAATTATCCACCTTCCAATGATTTAACAGGAAGGCTCACACCTCATTGATCTATCTCCAGTATTTATAGGGTAATTATTGCCGCATTAAATTGGTGGAGGTATGAAAGTTGCAAAAACCTATTGCTGACTCAGTTTCAGAGGTTCAGGAAGAAATCATGATTAATCATACAAAAGTATAGCATTTATCATTGGCAAATAAATCAGTAGTGAATGATCAAACCTCATAATCATTCAAATCCATTTTCATGGTCATTTTATTTTTCAATCTTATAAAATAATCACTCATTTTCCTATCCAGAGTGAATGGCAAAGAACGGTGACTTCACTCATTCAATTACCCAGGGAAACTATATTCGTTTTTTTAAGGATATTTCCAACATTTTTTATGGTATTTGTTAAGTACTTACTATGTGTCAGGCACTGTACTACATGTTGGGTAGATGCAAGCTAATCAGGTTGGACACAGTTTATGTCCCAAATGGAACTCCCAGTCTTAATCCCCATTTTACAGATGAAGTAACTGAGGCCCAGAGAAGTTAAACAACTTGCCCAAGGTCATAGAGCAGATATGTGGTGAAGGTAGGATTAGAACCCAGATTCTTCTGACCCCCAGGCATGTGCTCTATCCACTAGGCTATGCTGCTTCACCACCTTTCACTTAGTTGTCCAAATGTTCATTGTGGATCCAGATAGAAACAGTAATTGATCGCTAGTCCAAATCAATCACTTTGTTCACTGGCATGCATAAATAAATATCTCCAGAGCATAAAACATACTTGTAGGGTAGTTTTTTACCTATATCTTTTTGATAATGAACTCCCAGGATAGAACACTGCAAACATAGCACTTGAAATTTCTTATTTTCCAACACTGAAGATGATACAAAGCAATAAACCTGGGAAGAAATGTGGCCTAGTGGGAAGTAGTGTGGCCTAGTGGGAAGTAGTGTGGCCTAGTGGAAAGAGGCGAGGCTGGAGAGTCAAATCCCAGCTCTGCCACTAGTTTATTGGATGATGTTGGGGAAATCACTTACCTTCTCTACGTATCAGTTTTCTCATCTGCAAAAAGGGGATTAAATCCTACTTCCTCCTACTTAGACTCTGAGCCCCATGTGGGATAAAGACTGTGATCAAACTAATCATGTTATATCTGTCCCATTGCTGAGTATAGTGCATGGCACAAAAAGCTTAACGAGTACCATTAAAACAAAAAAAAAAAGTCACGGTCAGATCCTGAACCCTGTCTGAGATTACAAGTCATATCAGTCACCCTCTCAGTCACCACACCTGGGAAAATGGAGAAGCTTAAGTATCTTGGTCACATCTGACAATAAGAGGCAAGAGAAACATATGACACTGCTTTTAGGATGGTAACTGATTTCAGAGATGTCAGCAGTTCCACAAAGGAGCCTGTGATCTGAGGAGTTTACACCTCAATAGCACCAAAGCACAGGCTTGAATTCAATAAATTAATACTCACAAACAGGAACAGAAAAACTTGCCACCTACACATTGTCATCAGGGGAACCAATGGCTCCAAGTTTCAATCATAGTTTGAACAGCTGAATAGGGAAAAGGATCTTAGGCGAGGAGGATTTTAAGTATTACATTATTCCCTAAGGTATTTATTCCCCAGCCATCAAAAGAGATTCCTCAGGAAAGGCTTTTCAAGATGAAAAGCTAAGGAAATGCTTCCAGCTACTTGGGTCACTAGTGCCACTTGGAAGAACTCTGCAGCACAGATTGCACCAGAAAGAGAAGATAAAATGAAGCTAATGGGGTGGGCAATCCACAACCTGAGGAAAATACCAGTCTGTGGAAACATGGACCAAAGAATCTGCCCCAGCACAGAAGAGGATATTTGGGTTCTTTAACCTCAGTTTCCTCTCTTCTAACTCCTTACTCTAGGATTAGCATGGAATCAGTTTGATTGGAAAGGAAAGAGCAAATTCTATTGATGTTGTGAAAATAGAACCAACATGATTTGGCAACAGACTGAATATTTAGATTGGATGAGAGAGATGCGTCGAGGATTATTCCAAGTTCACAGGCTTGTGAGAGACAGAGAATGGTGGTGCTGTTTACTGCGATGGGAAAGCCATGGTGAGGAACAGATTTGGGAGTTCTGCTTTGGACATATTAAGTTGGAGATGTTGGCAGAATATCCAAGTAGAGATGTCCTGAACACAGGAGTAAATGAGAGGTTGAAGAGGAAAGAGGTCGGGGCTGGAGAAGTTGATCCAAGAACCACCCATATTCATTCATTCATTCAATAGTATTTATTGAGTGCTTACTACGTGCAGAGCACTGTACTAAGCGCTTGGGATGAACAAGTCGGCAACAGATAGAGACAGTCCCTGCCGTTTGACGGGCTTACAGTCTAATCGGAGGAGATGGACAGACAAGAACAATGGCAATAAATAGAGTCAAGGGGAAGAACATCTCACCCATATAGAGATGATGGTTGAGAATGATGGTTACTATTTGGGGAGAAGAGAGTTGTGGTTGTCCATAATAGCCCTACTTCCCCATTACTCCACATAAACATTTTACAGGGGGCAGGGAACAGGAAAGATCCTGGAAAACCTTGGCAAAGCACCATCTCTGGCCCACCTCCCCATCATCCCACTGAGGATGGCACATTTAGAACTGAAAAGTGCTTCTCTTACCCTCCATAGATAGAAAGAAATGAAGAAAGGAAAGAACAGCTCTCTATGTACATCAGTGAACACTGGATATGCCAGCACATATTTATACTACCCATTCCTATTGTGGAAAAGAGAATGGTACTAAATATAATATTGCAAGATATGCATAATAGATAATGAACATGATTAGGAATGAGAATGGTCTTCCAAATAGGAGAAGCAGCATGGCTTAGTGGAAAGAGCACAGGCTTGGGAGTCATACGTTGTGGGTTCTAATCCCCACTCCGCCACTTGTCAGCTGTGTGATTTAGGGCAAGTCACTTAACTTATCTGAGCTTCGGTTACCTCATTTGTAAAATAGCGATTAAGACTGTGAGTCCCACATGGGACAATCTGATCGCCTTGTGTCTATCCCATTGCTTAGAACAGTGCTTGGCACAGAGTAAGTTCTTAATAAATGCCATCATTAATTAAAAATGAAATAATTAGCCCCTCCCCTGCTCATGTCTCATTATCATCATCATATTCAACAACCATTGATTGCAATGCACTGTGCTAAGTGCTTGGGGAGTAAATGAGAAATACTATATACATTCCCTGCCCACAGGGAATGAAAAATTCTAATAGAGAAGATAATGCTTAAACTACACAATACTAAGATTACTGAAAAAAAAATTGTAGGTGTATATTTGCTTATTCATTTCCCATTTGGCTGATACGTAAAGTGAGGCACAGTGCAGTTGTTTGACGTGATTCAAGTTGACTTAAGATCAAACCTAGGCCACTCACACTCTGTTTTTTTTTCCCCCATCTACCTCCATATACCTTTCATCCTAAATATAAAAATGAAGAACAAGGAAATAGGGGTTAATATTTGGAAAACTTCCATTATTTCTCCCTCTTTTCCCAGCTTGCTCTGCCTTTTGTATTGTCTGTGAGCTTCAGACATTTTGATACTTGCCCCACCCCTCACCCACAGTACATATCTTTAAATTATATATTATGAATTACTTATTTATTCATACTAATATGCATCTTCCCCCCCCCCCCAGACTGTTAATAGTATAGTACTCTGCATGTAGTAAGTGCTCAATAAATACCATTGATTGATCAATTAGTTGTGTAAACTAGTACTTGATTTCAGCATTTTATAGGAGTAATTCCATAGTCAGCATCAGCAACATCCATTATGGGACCAAACTATAGCTTATTGAACCAGGGAGAGTGAGAATTCTTAACAGACTGATTACGTGTCGATATGGGGTCAAGGACCCAATCTAAATGACTCTGGAAGAAATCCTTGACACTACAGGCAGTACGAACTTACCCTGGTTAAGATATTTGATCAGCTCTTCCTCCCTTGAGCCCCCACATATTACTGCTCTTCTTCCATTACACCCCAACTCACACATTTTGTTCCTCTCAAGCCAACCTACTCACTGTCTGTGTTCACGTCTTACACTGTCAACTGCTTACTTATACCCTTATTCTTAGGATTTCTTTCCACTTGATATCATGCAGGCCACTGCTCTCCTTGTCTTTAACATCTACTTCTGGAGATCTTCTCTAATTAATAATCTCATTTGTCTACAACTTCCACATTACCAAAGTACATGGACACTCACACCCTTTGCCCCTCCCAATGCACTTTTTTTTTACCCTTTCTTATACTCTGTTACTTCCTCCTATCTGTAATTTATTTCAGTGTCTGTTTCCCTTGTTAGATTATAAACTCCTTGATGGCAGGGATCACGTCTACTAACTGGATTACACTCTTCCAATAGTTTAGTATGTGCTCTGAACTGAGTTCTCACTAAATATTGCCTACTAATAAAAATTCAAAGTAGGTCCACACTTTTAATAATTTTATCACTTGGAATTCTTTGAGAGTTTCCCATACAGTTTCTTTGCATGCCAGTGATTAAGTAACAAGGAATTGTTGTTTGTTTAATATGTCCATATGATCGAAGGATATGATCCAGAACTTAACTGTGGCTTCCACAAAGCAGAGTATATTTTCCATTTTTGAAATTTTTAACATTAATAATATTGAGGGAAAGGTAAAGTAATTCTCTACACTAATTAGACCATATAAACTATTATCCAGGTTCCAGAAATAGAACTAAAAAAAATCTTATTCCTTTGGGTTTCAAGTATAGTTCTGAAACACTTTACTGAAAGTATTAAAACAAACAGCCTTATTATTAATTTGTCAAGGCATTTCATGGAATGGATTTCACCTCTCTTTAAGACTGCCATGCTCCACCATGACAACTAAGCTTAACAAGCCCCCAGTCTCCCATTTCACCCAAGCAGAACATATTTTTCATCAGTGGCAACTGTGCTTGAAAGAGCTCTAATTTATGGTGCTAAATGCCTTGTTTTACTCTTCTGGAAAAAGAAAAAATAAGTGTAATTGTTTGAAAGTCAAAGATGATTAAAGGGTTAATGGGAGGAGGGGAAGATTCTATTGCTCAACATGGCACCTCCACCATTTATGGACACTTAAATTCTGCTATTCAGCAGAGGGAAATTTATTTCCCCAGTCATGCATGGAGGATTTAAGGTCAGTTGGTTTATATTTATAGCAGGTTCCAGATAAACAATAAAAGCTATTGAGTAAAGCAGGTAGAATAGGCTACTTGGCTTGGAGTACAGGACTTGCACTTGAACGCGGCATAAAAGACGTTAGACTTTCTCTCTCTACTGAAGACCCACATCTAGTTTCAAACTTTCAAGTAGGGTAATGTTGCCAATTAGGGTGAATTTTGAGGTAATAATAATAATGGTATTTATGAAACACTTAATGTGGGTCGAGCACTATTCTAAGCACTGGAGTAAATGCAAAGTTATCAGGTTGTCCCACATGGGACTCACAGTTTACAGATGAGGTAACTGAGGCACAGAGAAGTGAAATGGCTTGCCCAAAGTCAAACAGCAGACTAGTGGCAGAACCGAGATTAGAACCCGTGTCCTCTGGCTCCCAAGCCTATGCTCTTTCCACTTAGCCATGCTGCTTCTCTCTGTGGTAGACAACACCACTACCCTTCCTATCTCACAAACCTGTAAACTTGGCATCCTCAACTCATCTCTTTGAATCCACTCATATATTCAGTCTGCCACCATATCCTGTTGGTTCTAGCTTCACAACACTGCTAAATTCCTCTTCATTCAAACTGTTACCAGGATGATTCTATCCCATCTTGCCTACCGCACCCACTTCCTCGCTGACCTCCCGGCCTCCTGTCTCTCCTCACTCCAATCCGTACTTCACTCTGCTTAACACTTAACAAAATCATTCAGTTGACTCTCCACTCTTCAAGAACCTCCAATGGATGCCCATTCAGCTCCTCATAAAAAAACAATCCTTACCATTGGCTTTAAAGCACTCGATTATCTAGCCCCATCCTACCTCACATCAGTCATCTTGTACAACAGCCCAGCCCATACACTCCACTTTCCTAGTGCCAGCCTACTCACTATGTCCCTATTCCATCTATCTTGATGCCATTCCCTTTCACACATCCTCCCCCTAGCCTGGAAATTCCTCCCCTCTATATACTCCAGAGGGCCACTCTCTCCACCTTCAAAGAATTTTTAAGGTCACATTTTCTTCAAGACATCTTTCCAAATTAAGCCTCCCTCCCTCGGCTCACTGTTGCTTCTGTGTTGTCTATGTACTTGGATACGTGACCTATGGACATTTGATATATGCCCCATCTGCAACTTCACAGCATTTATGTACATATCTTCAAATTATATATTATAAATTATTCATATTAATGTCGGTCTCCCCTTCTAGACTGAAAGCTCATTATGGGCAGGGTATGTGTCCACTAATCCTGCTGTATTCTCCCAAGCTCTTAGTACAGTGCTCTGCCCAGAGTAAGCACTCACTAAATACCTTTGATTGTCTGATGGATGGATTGTCCTTGAAAATCTGCTACTTTAATTTTACTATCTGCTCCTTGAAGATCCATTGATTCTTTCATGTTCCACAGATTTTTTTAGTGTGGAACTCCTCTACAGCAATCTTAATGAATTATTCCTTTGAAACCCTCACCAGCTGGAATGTCTTCCTTTAATAATAATAAACCCAAGACTCTGAGTGAATTGTCCTGCTTCCTGATATTATGAAGGACCAATGTTGGTTACTAAAGAGTCAGAGAAATTAAAAGATTCAAGTTGTGTTTTGGCATTCCTTTAGGTAGAAACTAAGGGGTAGGTTTCAAACTTGGCAGGCTCTTAGGGAATGGAAAATGGAGTTAATTTATGCTGACCAGAAACATATTTCTTCTGTTCCCAGACTCAAAACTGACAAGGTAAGAGAGTTGTTGCTGCTAAATGGCAAAGAGCCTCACCAACCATGACCTGCCCAAACCACCTTTTGTGGATTCATCATCCCTCTTTTGAGGAGTTTTCACCATGCATCATCCTTATACACTTTTATGACAATCTGTCTCACCTGTTCAACAATCATTAATTGCTGCTCATTTGCTCCACTCTGAACACTGCTCAGAACACCCGAAAAAGCCTGTCAGGTGAAGTGCAAAGAGAAAAATCCATTGAATGCTTACTGTACTAAGAGCCTGTGCAATACAACAGAGGTAGAGCACGGGCATTGGAAGCAGAAGGACCTGGGTTCTACTTCCGACTCCATCACCTGTCTGCTGTGTGACCTTAGGCAAGTCGCTTCACTTCTCTGGGCCTCAGTTACTTCATCTATAAAATGGGGATTAAGACTATGAGCCCTATGTGGGACAGGGGCTGCATCCATCTTGATTATCTTTTATCTACCTCTGTGTTTAATATAGTTCCTGACAGATAGTAAGCAATTAAATAGCACAATTATTATTATTTTTATTATAATGCCTTCCAAGGGAACAAAGATAGTAATAACAGAGTCTTTAAATATAGCACAGCAGGAATCTTGTGGGGCAGTTAAGAGAATTGAGGCACAGAGTAGTTAAGTGATGTGCTCATGGTCTCACCGCAGACAAGTGGCAGAGCCAGAATTAGAACCCAGGTCCTCTGACTCCCAGGGCTGTGCTCTTTCCACTCAGCTACCCGGGTTTGGTTTTTCTCACTGACTTTATTTGAAAGTAGTATCTAGGAGCACTAATCATATTATGACAAGGTTCCAGCCCTAAAGAATAGCAGTATGGCTTACTGGATAGAACATGGGCTGAGGAGTCAGTAGGACCTGGATTCTACCACACAGCACCCTGGGCAAGTCATTTAACTTCTCTGTGCCTCAGTTACCTCATCTGCAAAATGGGGAGTAAGACCGTGAGCCCTATATGGGACAGGGACTGTGTCCAACTTGATTATTCATTCATTCATTCATTCATTCATTGTATTTATTGAGAGCTTACTGTGTGCAAACCATTGTACTAAGCACTTGGAAAGTAAAATTCAGCAATAAAGAGAGACAATCCCTGCCCATACTGGGTTTACAGTCTAGAAGCGGGGAGAAAGACATCAAAACATGCAAACAGGCATCAATATACATAGAATTATAGATATGTACATATATACAGTATTGCTGTAGGGCAAGGAAGCAGGGTAGAGAAAAGGGAGCAAGTCAGGGCAACGAGGAGAGGAGAGGGAGCAGAGGAAAAGGGGGGCTTAGTTTGGGAAGGCCTCTTGGAGGAGGTGAGCGTTCAGTAAGGCTTTGGAGAAGAGAAGTGCGATTGCTTGGTGGATTTGAGGAGGGAGGTTGTTCCAGGCCAGAGGTAGGATATGGGCGAGGAGTCGACGGTGGGACAAGAGAGGACGAGGCAAAGAGAGAAAGTTAGTACCAGAGGAGCAGAATGTACAGGCTGGGATCTAGCAGGAGAGAAGGGAGGTTAGGTAAGAAGGGGCAAGGTGATGGAGAGAGCTCTAACGCCAATAGTGAGGAGTTTTTGTTTGATACAGAGGTTGGTAAGCAACCACTGGAGATTTTGGGGGAGTGGGGTTTACATGCCCAGAACATTTCTGTAGAAAGATAATCCGGAAAACAGAGTGAAATGTGGACTGAAGGAGGGAGAAACAGGAGGTTGGGAGATCAGGAAGGAGGCTGATGCAGGGACCTAGTCAGAATAGGATCAGTGACTGTGGTAGCTGTTTGGATGGAGAGGAAAGGACAGATTTTAGCCATGTGTGAAGATGAGACTGGCAGGCTTTTGTGAGGGATAGGATATGTGGGGATGAATGAGAGAGCAGAGCAAAGGATGACACCAAAGACGGGAAGGATAGCTGTGCCATCTACAGTGAGGGGAAAGTTCAGGAGAGGACCCGGCTTGGGAGGGAAGATGAGGACCTCTGTCTTGGACATGTTGAATTTTAAATGATGGGAGGACATCCAAATAGAGATGTCTTGAAGACAGGAGGAGATGTGAGCCTGGAGGGAGGGAGAGAGAACAAGGGTGGAGATACAAATTTGAGTGGCATCTGCATAGACTTGATAGATTAGCTTTTATCTACCCAGCACTTAGTACAGTGCTTGGCATGTAGTAATAATTACGGTGTTCGTTAAGTGCTTACTATGTGCCAGACACTGTTCTAAGTGTTACGGTAGATATAAGCTAATCAGTTTGGACACAGTCCACTTAAGAAATATCCTTAAAAAAAGTGTCTCTGAAGTTGCTTACAAGTTAATTTCCAAAATTTATACAAATGCTCTGATTTCCAGTGCCTGAATCTGCCTCAGGATGGGCTACAATTACTTCCACAGAGGCACAGTTTTAAACAGTAGCATCAAAATGCAAGGGTCTTTTTCCCAAATTCAGTAGAACAGTAACAAAGGAAATCAAACAATATATCAATCAGCGGTTTTTAAGGAATGCTTACTGAGTACAAGGTACTTGCATTAAGCACTCAACAACCCGAACAAACCTGGCCATTGTGGCATTTCCCAATTCTTGTTTAATGCTTGCATACACTATCTCAGAGGAGTTTCTCTTCCCCAGTCACCTCCCATTCTTTTCCAATCTGTAATCCAAACCTTTACCCCAGGGTCCAGCTGGGACCAACACAAAGAAAAAGGGAAAATTTTGAAAAGAGATTTCCAAAGGCATTTAAATCTTTCAGTGGGGTCAGGTTGTGTTTCTGATATATCAAGCAACTCTGCATTTAAAGGGTCACCTCACCTTTTGTTCCTCATCTCTGTCCAGGGTCACCAGGCCTTGCCAATCAATAGATCATTCCTCAGAAACTCCAGTAAGCAATATCTCCAATGGATGTAGAGAGAACAGGAAAAAAAGTCCCATTGTATGGGAGACTGAAAAGCAGCCTAGATTAAATCAAAAGGTGGGGAAAGATGGGATGACTTAATAGAGTAGCCTCCACCAGGCCTTCTTCCCCAGTCCTCATCCAGTTGTCCAAGAGAGGTAGGAAGACTAGGAAAGAATTCTCAAAATAACTGTCATCTAATTTTCAGCTTCTTATATTCTCTGTGGTGCCTTCTCAGATATTTCTTAAATATCCCTGATGACACAACTTGAAATTCAATGTACTTGACATGCATACTAGAATCCACTTCTGCCAAGTCAGAATTCGTCACTGTGGCAAATATATGCTAATCTTAATTTTCAGGGAACATGAAAATTCCAACTCAGATTGCATTGTAGTCTTAATACTGTGCTTAATACTTAATACAGTGCTCTGCATACAGCATATGTTCAATAAATACCATTGATTGATTCACCTACTTCCTTTGTGCCTGCTCGCTTTTTCTGTTCGTCTATGCTAAGGTCCAGAAGGTTGACACAAAAATCACATTTTACTCTTCCAGGGCATGTATTCTCTATTCTCCTTAAAAATAAATTTAACCTCTTGCCTGGTTCATTGGTAGGATAGGCTATTTAAGCTTCTCATGTGGTAAGTCTGAGGAGTACCTAAAATAAAATTATTTCTAATTATACAGAAGTAAACTACTTTAGAGATATTAAAAATAATTACATAACCATTAGGGAGAAAAAGGCTTACAAGTGATGAAGCCAGTTAGCTAGTCTTCTGCCAAAGAAAGAAATCACATTTAATCAAAATAGAACACATCATGCTACGTTCTGTTTAGTTCTAAAATTGTGGTGAACTCTCTGGGGTGAAGCCAGCTCATTTACATGTTTCAGTTCAATTGGCAGAAATAAGCCCATTCAAGTTTCTTGGCTCTCTCCGTTCTTGGTTGTACGGGGTTTGAGCTCTGAGCAGAGCTGAAACTGCACCTCCAAGATTTCATTCAATTATCTCAACACCTGGTAGCAGAAAATAGAGTTCAGCATTTCCGAAGGAATCTTTTTGCAAATATAAACAAAACAGGGGACTCGAGAGTATTAAAATATGGTTCCTGTTAGACTAAATGGAAGATGATATGATATTCAGAAAGTATACCACCTCCTGTGAAAATGTGTCATAGAAGGGTTCAACACTAACAAGACGACAGATTTTTCAGAACGGTCACTCAAGCCACCAACTGAATAAAATTCTGTTAACATTTCCATTCCTCAATTTTCAATGGACATGGCCCCTTAACCACTTCAGTATCTCTGGCTGTTCAACATAAACCCTGGGAATTGTTATTAATTCAGCTCAAAGAATTGAACTGCTTGTCTCTCTGCTCCACAGAAGACAGCCAGAAAAGCAGAGAGACATCATTAGCAACTGGTGTTGGCCAAACTTCAGCATATAAAGAATAAAGCAAACATATTTGTATGTTTTCTGCCACAGGCACTTGACTTTTGGGTATACTCTAAAAGTGTAAGCTCCTCAAAGGTAAAGAGAAATTCTTTACCATTCCTTTGTACATTCCTTTTAAGCACCAATGCCCCACCCTACACCACATTTTACAGATGATGTTGATTTATAGTTTGGGGTTGATGATGAACATCTCTTTGAACAAATGAGTTCCCTGGGTTTTTTTCACCTCAGACTTATTCTACTTGCCAAACCAAGGTCACCACAGCAACTCTTCAGGGCCCAAGATCAAATCTTTATAAAACAGTTATGGTAAATAGGTTAAAATGTGCGTATATTGGACTTAAAGCAGCCACCTTCCTTAGAAAATTTTCTACTTGAGCGTTACCCATCAAATTATGATCAGGGAACTTTAAGACTGGCTGGCCATCTTGATTTTTCTTCCTCAACCACCACCTCTGGGAAGAAGACTCCTAAATCAATTTTGCTAATCCTGGCTTCTTTCCATCTCTACAATTTCACATTTCCTCCTGCCTCCAGAACAAATCTACATGGAATTTCCACTGATACCTCAAGCTCAACATGTACTAAACAGAACCAAAAATTATCCCTCTCAAATCCTCTCCTCCACCTAACCTTCTCATCATATTTGAACTCCTATTTTCCCAACAAAATCTTGTCCTCAGGATTTTCCCAATACTGTATACAGCACCACCATCCTTCCTGTCTCACAAGTCCGTAATCTTGACTTATCTTCTTTCGTTCAACCCAAATATGCAGCATTATCACTAAATGCTGCCAGTTCAACCTTCATATCATCACTAAAATCCACCCCTTTCCTCTCCATTCAAACTGCTACCATGTTAATCCAAGAATTTATCCTATTCTGTCTCTCAAAACGGGCCATCTCACCATCGATCTCTGGTCCATGTCTGCCTCTGGCCTGGAATGCCCTCTCTCTTCACATCCAAAAGTTACTCTCCCCACCTTCAAAGCTTATTGAAGGCACATCTCCTTAAGGGGTCTTGCCTAAGCCCTGATTTCCTCTTCTCCCACTCCCTTCTCTGGCACTTTTGCACATGGATCTGCTCCCTTTATTCTCCTTTCCCACAGCCCCACAGCAGGTATGATGCATATACATAAAAATATTTATATCAATGTCTCTTCGCCCCTCTAGACTATAAGATCATTTTAGGCAGGGGGCATGTCTGCCAACTCTCTTACATTGTTATATTATATTGTTATATTGGATTAAGTGCTTAGTATAGTGTTCTGCTCACAGTAAGCGCTCAATAAAAATGATTGATTAATCCCCATTTTACAGATGAAATAACTGAGGCCCAGAGAAATTAAATGACATGCCTAAGGTCACACAGCAGACAAGTGGTGGAGCTAGAATTAAAACCCAGGTCCTCTTGACTCCCAGGCCTGTGTTCTGACAGCTAGAATACACTGCTTCTCTTCTCTTACATCCCAGAACACAATCTTTGCTTCTTTCAAGCTAAGCTACTCAATCTGCCTTCTCATCTCTCCTACTGCTCACCTCTTGCTCGTACTCTCCTGTGGGATACTCCCTCTTCACATCTCTCCATCTTCAAGGATGTTCTCCCCATCTTCAAGGCCCTAATGAAATTATATGCCTTTCAGGAGGCCTTTCCCAATCAATTCCTAATTTTCCAATTTGTATTCCTTAAATGCCACTTGAGTCTTTCTGTACCACCTAAACAGTTCAGTACTCACAAACCTCACACCTGTACATAACTATATATTCTATTTCCTCCTCTTACCTGTAGCTGATTTTAGTGTCAGTTGTCCTCACTAGATTGTAATAATACTAATGATTGTGGTATTTGTCAAGTGCTTACTATATGCCAAGCACTGGGGTAGATACAAGATTATCAGGTCTCTCATGGGCCTCACATCTTAAATAGGAGGGAGAGCAGATACTGAATCCCCATTTTGCAGATGAGGGAACTCAGGCACAGAGAAGTTAAGTGAATGTACAAGGTCACACAGAAGGTACATCGTGGAGTCAGGATTAGAAAGAAGATCCCCCAGGCCCGCATTCTTTCTACTAGACCATTCTGCTTCTTGTGGTCTTGCAAAGTCCTTGAGAACAAGGTTCATGTCTATTATCTCTGCTGTAGTCTCCTGTACATAGTAGGCTCGCAATACTTGACAGATTGTTTCAAGGTGGCTTTCCATAAAACCTCTGAAAAAATTCCCCCTTTCTTTGGACTTAGAAGGTTGATTTGAATGAGTAAAAAACTCACATTTCAAAAGCTGGGAGAGAAATGGATTCCTGTTTTCTATACTGGCTCTAAAGGTTTGACCATAAACTCCACATTTCCTTTTGTTAAGCCCTGAAGATCAAATATATTGCAAAAAGCATCGCTTGAATGTTACATTACAACTTCTCTGTGCCTCATTCACTCAATCATATTTATTGATCACTTACTGTATGCAGAGCACTGTACTAAGCACTTGGAAAGTACAATTGAGCCACAAAGGGAGACAATCCCTGCCCACTGTGATCAGTTTCCTCAACTGTCAAATGAGGATTAAATACTCGCTTTCTCTTTCCCTTAGACTGTGAGCCCATGTGGATCAGATACTGCTTCTGATTTAATTCTATTGTACCATGACTGTTATTATACTGCTTATTCTCTATCAACTAGAGTGCTTAGTACTGTAATTGGCAAATAGTGTGTGCTTAACAAATATCATGATTAATCATATATCCTTTTATATGGTCCTTCTCAGGTATTTTCTCATTTCTTCTCTCCAATTTTAAAAGCTCATTTTCAAGTCACTATGTTGCTTTCAGGACTATAATGTCAAATAAATAATAATTTTAATGGTCATAAAATAGAATTCTTAATAATAATTATGATACAGATCAAGTGTTTACTGTGTGCAAAGAATATGCTGTGTTGAGTAAATACAAAAAAATCAGAATGGACCCAATATCTGTCCTACATGGGGCTAAGAAGCACAGAGAAGTTAATTGACTTAAGTCCCACCACAGGCAAATGATGGAACTAGTACTGGAACCCAAGTCTTCTAAGGTCCCAGAACCAGCGATGCTCTTTCCTGTAGGCCATGATTCCTCATGAATAAGCCCAATATTATTTTTTATTATTACTATTACTACATTTACTAAGCACTTACTATGTGCTAAGGACTGTACTAAGGGCTGGGGTAGATGCAAGATAACCAGGTTGGACAAGTCTCTGTCCCACATGGGGCTCACTGTCCAAGTAGGACATGGTACAATTTAAACCCCTTAAAATTTTACTAACGTAAGCTAATGTAATGAATTATTAATGAAATGAAACTGAGGCATAGAGAAGTTGAGACTCACCCAAGGTCCCACAGCAGGCAAGGGTCAGAGCCAGATTAGAACCCAGGTCCTTTGACTCCCAAACCCGTGCTCATCCCACTAGACCATGCTGCTTCTAGACTGAATGTCCTTTGTGGGCAGGCAGTGTGTGTGTTTACTGTTATATTGTACTCTCCCAGGCACTTGGTACAGTGCTTTGCACACAGTAAACACTCAATAAATACAATTGAAGGAATGAATAAATGCGTCCCATTTTTTTAAAGCATCTAAGGAACATTCAACCTATTCAGATGTCCAACCATGTGAGGAGTTAAATTATTGAAGAACACTCCTTTAAGGAAAACACCTACTGTCACATGCACATTTTCACCAGTGCCAGACACATGCGCATTTCTTCCAAAATAGCATTACATTTTTCTCAGAAAGCACAGGTTGTTTGAAGAACTCGCCCTAATTCTGCAATAATGTTCTATTCAAAACACATATTGAAAACATGAGTTGTTGGAAGAACTGACTATTCAATGGACCCAAGTTGTGGAATGCACTTTTAATCTCTATAGCCACCTTCAGCGGTAAAACTAGATATATAAAGAGTAAAATGAATATGTGAAACTTTTTTTCCAATAATTATATTACATATTTTCCTGTGGACAATTTTCCCAACATTAAATATCTCTGAAAGGAAAAGGTGGAGATAAGATTATTGCAATCATTTAAAACTCAAATTTAAAAAAAGGTTGCCAGTCTGCAAGGATAATTTTATCTGATCCATGGAGTATAGACTGGAGAACAAAACCTGACCCTTTCATATTTCCAAATTAAGTGACAGTCTGGCATGATCTTCAAAAGGCTTCAATGTTGGAAAAACTCTGCTTGAATTATGAACTGGTTATTTCCTCTCATGACTTGCTTATAACAAATTGACCTACATCACACGATTGTTGAGAGGACTCTCACTTTGTCCTAACATATCCTGGAATAGTAGGTAAGAGGCAGGTGTTTTTTGACCCATATTACATTCTAAAAAATTGAGGAACAAAGTTGAAATGATATCCAGGCTTATACAGATTAATTCCAAATCCAGTGCTCAATCCAATAGAGTATTAGATGACTTTCACCAGGGATGATCAGGGAAACCGGAATCTAACCAAACTGCTTTATATATATATATATAAAACAATAATTCCCATACATACACAGACACATTAATGAGGTCTGAAAAACAATGCAATTATTCCTATATGATTTGATGTAATGCAATATAGTATTAATATTTTTCTAATATTTTGTCACCAAAGTTATTAATATGATAATAATTTGTTAATGAATTAACAAAAATGCCATACAAATATAACATGGGTTAATACGATGAAACGCCATGGAAACAGTATGCATAATGCATTAGACTTTGTTACAAGTGCCTGCCAAAAATACTGTTTGGCAAACAGTAGTAGGCTTGAAAAGTGCCTAACTGATTAAAATTTATTGCAGCTGATAGACCCTGTGCAAACACTGAACAATCTACACTATTCATGCATTGGCAGGGACACCAGGTTCACTGACTGTTCAGATTATCTTTAAAAGCTTCTGTACACCCCCAGAATTAAGGAAGACACTTAATGAGAACTTTGGTAGGAGGAAAGTGACTCATCCAAACTAAGGAATTCCCACTTTGGGAGGCTTAATTTTCGCAGGACAACAGGGCTGAAAAAAGTGCTTTGAATACAATTTAATTCATCCCCTGCCTTTAAGAGAAACTGCCCTCAAGTTATCATTTCAGTTAGATATCTTCCACTCGTTTTAGCACCACATTTACACAGGTTAGCTTACAAAGGTTTCAGTGATACTTTTCCAAAGATGTTACTATTTAAAATCAGTGGGATCATTAAGCACCACAGAGCCCCATATCCCTGGGTAGGGAAGAGAAAATCAGCCTATCTGGGCAAGAAGATTCCCATGGAAGGTTTACCACCAGCTTTGGGGCCCAATCCAGGCCAGAAGGCAGCAGAATCTAGGTCCAGAGAAGGAAAGCTGCAGAGATAGGACCTTCAAACTTGGACCGGAATTTTCTGAAACTCCAGGGCAGCACTGCCTTCCTGACTTGCTCTATGCCACCTCTGCCTACGCAGACCACTCTGGCCCAGCCTAGGGCCCAGCCTGGGGTTTCCAACGGGGCTACCCACTCCCCTTGATGCCAGAGTAGCCACTAGGATGGGTCTGGCTCCATAACAATGACAAGAAAACAGGAGGAGAGTGTAACATTACACATTCTCCCTATGTCTTGCACCAATACCAATAATATTCATTCATTCAATAGTATTTATTGAGCGCTTACTATGTGCAGAGCACTTTACTAAGCGCTTGGAATGAACAAGTCGGCAACAGATAGAGTCAGTCCCTGCCGTTTGACGGGCTTACGGTCTAATCGGGGGAGACGGACAGACAAGAACCATGGCAATAAATAGAGTCAAGGGGAAGAATATCTCATAAAAACAATGGCAACTAAATAGAATCGAGGCGATGTACATTTCATTAACAAAATAAATAGGGTAACGGAAATATATACAGTTGAGCGTACGAGTATACTGCTGAGGGGATGGGAAGGGAGAGGGGGAGGAGCAGAGGGAAAGGGGGAAAAGAGGGTTTAGCTGGGGAGAGGTGAAGGGGGGGTGGTAGAGGGAGTAGAGGGAGAAGAGGAGCTCAGTCTGGAAAGGCCTCTTGGAGGAGGTGAGTTTTAAGTAGAGTTTTGAAGAGGGGAAGAGAATCAGTTTGGCGGAGGTGAGGAGGGAGGGCGTTCCAGGACCGTGGGAGGACGTGGCCCAGGGGTCGATGGCGGGATAGGCGAGACCGAGGGATGGTGAGGAGGTGGGTGGCGGAGGAGCGGAGCGTGCGGGGTGGGCGGTAGAAAGAGAGAAGGGAGGAGAGGTAGGACGGGGCAAGGTGATGGAGAGCCTTGAAGCCTAGAGTGAGGAGTTTTTGTTTGGAGCGGAGGTTGATAGGCAACCACTGGAGGTTTTTAAGCATGGGGGTGACATGCCCAGAGTGTTTCTGCAGGAAGATGAGCCGGGCAGCGGAGTGAAGAATAGACCGGAGCGGGGCGCGAGAGGAGGAAGGGAGGTCAGAGAGAAGGCTGACACAGTAGTCTAGCCGGGATATAACGAGAGCCCGTAGCAGTAAGGTAGCCCGTTTGGGTGGAGAGGAAAGGGCGGATCTTGGCGATATTGTAAAGGTGAAACCGGCAGGTCTTGGTGACGGATAGGATGTGTGGGGTGAACGAGAGAGACGAGTCAAGGATGACATCGAGATTGCGGGCCTGAGAGACGGGAAGGATGGTCGTGCCATCCACGGTGATGGAGAAGTCTGGGAGAGGACCGGGTTTGGGAGGGAAGATGAGGAGCTCAGTCTTGCTCATGTTGAGTTTTAGGTGGCGGGCCGACATCCAGGTGGAGACGTCCCGGAGGCAGGAGGAGATGCGAGCCTGAAGGGAGGGGGAGAGGACAGGGGCGGAGATGTAGATCTGCGTGTCATCTGCATAGAGATGGTAGTCAAAGCCGTGAGAGCAGATGAGTTCACCAAGGGAGTGAGTGTAAATGGAGAACAGAAGAGGGCCAAGAACTGACCCTTGAGGAACTCCAACAGTTAAAGGATGGGAGGGGGAAGAGGCGCCAGCGAAGGAGACCGAGAATGACCGGCCAGAGAGGTAAGAGGAGAACCAGGAGAGGACGGAGTCTGTGAAGCCAAGGTGAGATAAGGTATGGAGGAGGGGATGGTCGACAGTGTCAAAGGCAGCAGAGAGGTCAAGGAGGATCAGAATGGAGTAGGAGCCATTGGATTTGGCAAGAAGGAGGTCATGGGTTACCTTAGAGAGAGCAGTCTCGGTAGAGTGGAGACTACTCTGGCATCTGTTTAACACTTATTATGTGCCAGGCATTCATTCATTCAATAGCATTTATTGAGTGCTTACTATGTGCAGAGCACTGTACTAATGTACTAAGTGCAGGGGGGATGTTGGGGGTGGGCAGGGGCGGGGATACAAACAAATTGGCTTCAACACAGCTTCTGTCCCACTTGGGACTCACAGTCTTATTCCCCCCATTTTACAGGTGAGGTAACAAGCACAGAGAAGTTAACCAATGTCACACAGAGAAGCAAACAGCATTGGCCAGCATCCCCTGTCCACTTGTTCACCCAGGACCTGAGCCATGGTGGCTGGGGGAGTCATGTCTTGTTCTCTGCCTGTCTAACAAAGGATTGCCCTGTCTCCTAGGGAAGGGTAAGGCTCAACAGCTCAGGCTCAGAAAGAACCTCCTATGTCACTGCCTGGCCCTTTGCCTCCAACTCCTAGGACACCTCCTCCTCCACCTGTGTTCTGTCCCTAGCAGACAGAAAAGCAGCAGCAGCAAGTAGAGGAGATGTGGTAGTCTGACTTCCACCACCATTTCTCTCTGCTCCCAAGTGGAGCAACACAAAGGTTCATATCCAGGCTCTCGAATCCTGCTGTTCTCCCAGGGCCCGGGAAATCAGAAGACCTGACTCTCTTAATTACCTTAAGCAAGTCACTGTACTCTGTATCCCAGTATCTTTATCTGAAAGTGGTGATTAAATATCTGTTCTCTGTCCGACTTTGACTGTGAGCCTCTTCTGGGACAGAGACTCTGTCTGATCTAATTTCCTTGTATCTACTCCAGTGCTTAGTACAGAGCTTGGCACTGAGTAGGTAAAAGAATGCTTTAGTACTAAAAATAAACAAGAGTATTTATTGATCATTTACTGTGTGGAAAGGGCTGTACTAGGCATATGGGAGAGTTCAATGCAATAAATTTGCTAGATACAATCCCTGCTCACAAGAGAAACAGTGTGGCCTAGTGGGAAGAGCATGGGCCTGAGAGGAAGTGGATCTGGGTTTTAATCTTAGATCAACCATAAGTCTGCCTTGTGACTTTGGGCAAGTCACTTATCTGTGCCTCAGTTACCTAATCTGTAAAAATGGGGATTAAGACTGGGAGCCCCATGTGGGACATGGACTGTGTCCAACTTGATGATCTTGCATCTACCCCAGCCCTTAGTACAGCGTCTGGCACATAATAAAAATTTAACAAATACCATTAAAAGTAAAGAGATCTTAGTACATACCAAAGATTGATGAGTTAAAAGCTACCAAGCTCAGGGACCATATCTTTTTCTTTTATTTTATGCTCCCAAGAGCCTAGGACAACCCTAAGGACACAGTATGTGAGCAATGATAATTTCTGTTGACTTATTTTGCCTTGATATATGCATAGTTTGATGTGTGGTAAACTCCTGGATATGAAGAAGTGACCTATGGTACAGCAGGATTACATTTGGATCTTCGAGTTAGGAGGGCCTTGGTCAAGCCGCAAAATCTTGCCTCTTTTGACAATATCAAGGTAGCTGCAGCTTCCCCAAATGCCAGCTGCCAGGCAGACTGTGACTACATGTCTAGCTCTTAAAACTGCCTCTCCAGCACTTAGAACAGTGCTTGGCAGATAGTAAGCGCTTAACAAATACCATCACTATTATTTAAACTGTAGGGAATGGACAGCTGAAAGTCGAGCATGTAAATCCTCAATTCATCTAATGAGATTCTGGAGTAGTTTCTCTGCCCTAGCCACTTCCTCTTCCTCCTCAGTCAGCAGACCCATGGAGGTAAGTGATTCATATAAATAGGTGCCAATCCCTGACAAAGACACTTGATTTATTGGTCAAGGTAGGTCATTAAGGGGATAGTAAACTGGGAGTGGAAAAGTTGGTTTGGTGTTTAAGAAGCAATTTGGAGATTAGGTGAAAGAGAAAGACAGAAATCTTTTCACTAGAGGTAACTAGAGTATGTGTTTACTCATCAGGTTGCCACCCCATGGCATTCTTCCTTTGCAATTCCTCTGCCCCAGGCTGACTTTGATTTCAGAGGACCAAGCCACAGGGCAAACTGTTGGGAGGGAGAGGGAAAACACATAAATACTGAGGCCACAGAGACGGCTTCTCCATCTCTGTCAATACTCTGGCAGGTGGCACCAATATGACACCATCCCACAGCACTACAAATTACATCACCTGTGTCAAGGATCACTACATGGGTGGGGGGATGGGGTCCTACTAGATGGCTAGCCCCAGGCCCAAGCATCAGCTATTATAACTGTGAATACAAGTACACCTACATAATTTCTGCCTACGCCTCCAGAATTCAAATTTATTCTAAGATCCAACTGGATGTATGAGTACTCTATTTGGATTACAGTTGTCCTGTGGACTCTGAAGTGCTCCAGGGCTGACTTCAGTGGTCCAGTGGAACTGCAGAGGGTAAGATCAGTTTTCAGGCTCCTCTTGGAGGTTTCAATCCATTTATGGAATGAGCTGGGTTAGTCTTGGTCACTGGGACCAAACTGAATGATATTAGGTCAACTAAGGAAGCTCTGATTAAAATTTATCCCTAATGATTTGAAATCAACCTAGACTTTGGGCAGTCCATCTTCAAGGTGCACTATCTATAAATTGCATTTATTGAGTACTTACTGTGTCCACAACACTATACTAAGCACTTTGGAGAGTACAATACAACAGAATTAGCAGACACATTTCCTGACCAACTGAAAAACATCTTGTTAGGATTCTTCATGGCTCTTATTCCTCATCATTTTTCCTTGATAATTAAAAGTTACTAAACACCAGAGGTTAAAATCATCATCATCATCATTAATAACAATAAACAAAAGGACTTATTGATGTCTGCCTTGGGCAGAGCAATGTACTGGGTCCCTGCATAAATATTCAAAAACCCTGGGAAGAAATCAACAGAAGATTAATTAGGTTGGAAATGCTTATGAGGTTCATTCATTCTCCTTTTTTCCCCATTAAAAAGCTGTCTGAACTTGTAAGTCAGGGTAGTGGATGAGAAGAAGGACACTGGTGTACAAATACAAAGAATTATATTGGGAGAGAACTAAAAGGCATAGACATGTCAATAAATGATGTTAAACCTAGTTTCTTGAAATTCTACCATAAAATGAACTCTGAAACACTCAAGGAAATAATGAACATTATTTTTGACTGGTAGGAAGGCTAACTTCAAAGGATAAAGAACACTAGAAAAGTTCCAAGGGAAAACCTACCACTGAAATGTAGGAAAGTCTCTACAGAAAGATATAGTTGGAAATCTATAAAGTGCACTAAAACTAGTTGAAGGGACCGTTATCGGGGAGAAGAGGAAACAGATTGCAAAACCTCAAGCCCAGAGCTTTTTTTTTTTTTTTTTACCCCACATCTGTCTTTAGTAAGCCGGAAGCAGGATTGACCTGTTATAAAGCCCAGTGGAAATGATGGGCCAGCCAATAAGGAAATAATCAGTTCAAACTCTGGTTTGCCATCTTCCTAAAATAAGCTGGGATTGATGAATTGAAAGACATTCCTCTTTGGCTGAAAGAGGATTTTCAAATCTCTCAAACACACTATATTTATTGCCATGGAAGACTACTTCGGACAAGAAAAAGTTTTGGCAACAAGGAACAAGTTAACGGTTAAATTTCCTGGGCAACCTATTTTCAGCACTACAATTCAAGTTGCTGAGTTCAAATGGGTTTTATACTTGCTGGCATTAAGCCGCCTAGTCTCCTGGCAAATCACCTTGGCATTTGAAGTCAATCACACACTCTTGCTAATGACCACACTTTGCAAGGGAGGGTGACTGGAAGTGGATCATTCTCAGTGGAATTCAACTGCCCTCTTGGATTCAATTTACCAGTCTGAAGGATACTGAGACGGAACTGATAAGATGGGTCAAGCCACAGACTGATCTGAACACTGGTTACTAACCAAGAAAACAGGGCCTCCGAATTGTACAGTGTAAGTTTAAAAACAAGGAGGATGTGTTAGACAGTTAGATTATAGCTAAAGTGGTAAGCTTATAAGAATGCTCCAGCTAGGTCCAATTGAAATCTTGCCACATAATTGCAGGGAAAGAAAGGGCAAGAGAACCTATAAAACCCAGACTGTAAAGGGTCTTCGTTTGCCTGCCCTTCCCAGAAGTTTTGGGACCTTCTAGGAGGAGTTTCTCTTCCCTACCCATAGTGGAAGAGTTCTATTTTCCACTGAGTCTTCCTCAGGGAGACTCTGGGGGAAGTCTCAGCATTTGTGATACCTTTGACACCTACTGGTTGCTCTCCTGGCTTCTTGATCCCTTATCTGTTCTGCTTGGCTGGAGGAAACCCTACCAGAAGACGATTTCTATATGGTAAGGTCATTTTATCTAAGGTTAAACTCTAACCAAGCTCTACTTTCCTTTTTTCCGTGTCCCTCAATCAATCTCATGCCATCAACCCACAGCCATGAATCACCTCCACAATTTGCTTCATTAGCTCTTGGGATTGAGTGGCAGAGCACCATTAGTGGAAATCCAGAATCAGACTGACCGTATCCATCTCAAACTCATCCTCAGCTCTACAACTTCGCTCTCTCCTCTGTCCAACAACATATCTTTTCACCCTTGTTGTCCCCCATGCCCTTTGTCCATGCCAACCATTTCAGACTTTAAACTACCTCCTCAAACCCCTGGCCCCACCTCCCATCTTTACCCCAAAAGACTGTGCCACCTACTTGATTGATAAAAATTGGAAACATCAGGCTTGATTTCCCTAAAGTGTCCCTTGCTCTTCTCCAATCCTCTCCTCCTGACTTCCATTTTCCCATCCTTCCCAGTTGTACCTCAAGAAGAGATTCTCCTCCTCCTCTGAAAATCTATCCCCTCCAGCTGTGCCTCTGACCCCATCCCTCTGTACCTTATTAAAACATTTGCTCCTTCTGTTTCTCCTTCCCTGATGAAGATCTTCAACAGCTCACTCCCCAATGTCTCCTTCCCTACTGCTTTCAAACATGCCCATGTGTACCCTATCCTAAAATAACTCTTCTTGAACTCAAAAATCCTTCTGTGCATGCCTCATTATTCATTGAAGAACTCCAGTGTTGGTATATCCACCTCCCCATGAAGCAGGAACTCCTAAGCATTGTCTTTCAGGCACTCAATCAGCTCTCCCCTGACTACCTTTCCTTGCTGATCTCCTACTACAAACCCCACCTCACTCCACTAATGGCAACCTATTCACTGTGCCTCCATTCCATCTATTTCCCCATCAACCCCTTTCCCACATCTTCCCTCTGGCAAGGAACTCCTTCCTTTGTCATATCTGACAGACGATTACTCTGCCTATCTTCAAAGTTCTACTAAAATATAATCTTTTTCAAGAAGCTTTCCCTGACTAACCTTCATTTCCCCATCCTATTCATCCTCCTTTCTGCATTGTCTATGCACTTGGCTCTGTAACTCTTTAAGACTTTGATGCTCACCCCATCCCCTCAGAATTTATGCACATATCCTTATACTCTGCTGCTTCCCCTATCTGTAATTCATTTTAATCTTTGTCTCCTCTACTAGGTAGTAAGATATCTGAAGGCGAGGATCATATCCACTACTTTTACTGCATTGTAGAAAAGCAGCACAGCCTAGGGGATAGAACTTGAGCCTGGGAATCAGAAGGACATGAGTTCTAATTCTGCTCCTCTGTTTGTGTGACCTTGGGCAAATCACTTCACTTCTCTGTGCCTCAGTTACCTCGTCTGTAAAATGGAGATTAAATGCTCAATAAGGGACCGGGATTGTGTCCAATCCAATTTGCTTGCATCCCCTCAGTGCTTGGTACAGTGCTTAGCACACAGTAATCTCATAAATTTCACAATTGTTATTATCATTACTGTACTCTTCCAAGCCATTAGTACAGTACTCTGAGTACAGTAAGAGCTCAATAAATATCACTGATGGATAGAGTTGGGGATATTTCCGTTCAATGCCTTCAGTCTAAAGTCTGTTCAAACCACTTCAACCAAATATGCTAAGCTAGAGGGGTTCATGTGACCAAGCATATGGTAAGTGGCTTTTGTAATCTGGTAATTGAGCTTTGTACTCACAGCTTTATAACTACAGTGACAACATTTCAGATTTTCTATCCTTTCTAACTGTGGTACTGATTAACCACTGACTTTAGCCATTACTCTGTTTGACAGCCTAATTCAACCATGGTGACCAAGGCCTTTGCAGTGTTAGCAGTTGGATGGATATCACCTAGCTTTTCCAACGTCTTTTCCCTTGAATTATTCTGAAGATAGTATGGTCACCATTCCTTTTTATTTTTAGTGCTAGGTTGATACTATATAGCTAAGTGACCCCGATATCATAACCCCAATACCTCCAAATCTAATAGGATGCAATTATTAAAATGAAAAAAAAGAGGCTCTGAACAATTCACAACACCATAGCTAGAGGACAGCAGCTAGAACTCAATCATCTGCAGAAAAAACACAGAGCCCAGCACAAGTTACAGAGAATGACAGCAGTGATTAATGTCATTACAGGGAAATAAATCAAAAATTGCAGAGTGGGATCACCAAAAAGGCTGTGAAAAACAGACTTGTAGGAGGGCTAGTATAGGAAGATTGTTGAAACACTTAAGATTGAAAATGACTTAGTGTCTCACATCAAATATTACTGGACTCAGGGAGGGGATGAAATACTTTGTAGGAGTGCAAATTGGTTTGGATCCAGGTAACAGCACCTGGCCATGTGTGGCAAGTCTTTTAACTCGGAAGGATCCATTTCAGAGACCTTTCTTCGGATACTGTTTTCTTTTCATTTATTCATATTTCTATTTCTATTTCTCAAGCTTATGCATGTAAGCATACATGGTCACCATTCCTTTTTATTTTTAGTGCTAGGTTGATGCTATATTAATTTAACTGAAACATAATTAACAGCATACTAGCTACTCTTCCCCTCTTCAAGGCCTTATTGAAATCACATCTCCTCCAAGAGGCCTACTCAGACTAAGCCCCGCTTTCCCTCATCCCCTACTCTCTTCTGCTTCACCCTGAGTTGCTCCCTTTGCTCTTCCCTCCTCCCAGCCCCACAGCACTTATCTACATATGCCACTTTACTTGTATTGATGCCTGCCTCACCTGCTCTAGGCTGTAAGCTCATTGTGGGCAAGGAATGTCAGTTTATTGCTGTATTTTACTTTCCCAAGGGCTTATTACAGTGCTTTGCACACAATAAGCACTCAGTAAGTACATTGAATGAATACAGTAACTGACAATAAGCTAATCACAACTCAAATTCAATTTTTTTTTCAGAAACAAATGAATTGGAAAAAATAAAATCCTTTTTATTCTCTGGTCAAACTAGAATATAAAAACTCATCTCATCTTTGAGCTAAAGTCTAACTAGGGAATTTTTGTGAAAGCTAGGTATAGTGTCAAGATTTGGTCAACCTATTGGAAAGTGCACTGAATATTATATCCCAGGGCAATGCAAGTTTAGGAAACTCAAGCAAATTATAGAAATGATGTTGTTCCTGAATCCTGGTCGAGGTAATTTGATGTCCTAAATATTAGATATGCTCTCATCTGTTGATCCTCAGTAAGAATCATATTAGAGACACCATAATGGGTGTAGAAATTGATTTAGAATTAGGACTTGGGTTCTAATACCCGCTCTGCCTCTTGTTTGCTGTGAGACATTGGGCAAGTCACTTCACTTCTGTGCCTCAGTTTCCTCATCAGAGAACCCCATTTGGGACAGGGATTGTGCCCGACTTGATTAATTTGTAATTACCTCACCACTGTAAGCACTTAAAACAAACCTTTATATTTATTTTAGTTAACAAAAATCTTAGCACAATAAAGCCATAATCTCCTATCCAGAGGCCCTACAAGTTACTACTCTACGGGCAAGTCTAAGAAAATCTAAATATACATGGAGCAAATCCTGATGACAAGGTATACTTTTGTATTGGAATATATGCTGGATTGGAAGAAATGTTCCAAAAGTCATTAATTCTTAGACAAGTCTCACTAGAACACTAATGTTTAAACCAAGGAAGAAGGCAGCCACGGCTGGAGCTCAGCTACCTCCTTTAGTCTCCCATTTTGTCTAAATGGGCCAGACTGACCCTTACGTGCACTTCAAGTACTCTTCTGAGCTCCTCAACCTTCTCTTCCCTTTCACTCAGTGGTATTTATTGAGCACTTGCTTTGTGCACAACACTGAACTAAGTGCTTGGTAGGCATGAACCTTGATTTTGAGGAATTTACAGTCTAATGGTAGAGACAAAACATTAAAATAAATTGTAGGTAAGGAAAGCAATCTGGATGGCTGCAGGAGAGGTACCTAAGTGCTCTGGAGGTGTATCAAAGTGCTTAGGGAGTGGGACAAAGTGTATGGAGGAGTCAGTAAGGAGGGAAAATAGGGTGTTGGGGATGAGGACTTAGTCAGGGAAGGCTTCTTGGAGGAGACATAATTTCAGTAGGGCCTTGAGAATGCAGGGAATACTGCTCTGTGGGATGTGTAAGGGGAAGTCATTCCAGGGAGTTCTGATCAAAGGCAGAAGTTTACCACTGAGAGAAGGGAAAGGAGGCTTAAAATGCACTCTGCTGATTGATGGCATGCTTGCCATTCTTTCTGGAGTAGGGTCTGAGGTAGAGCTGCCCATCTACTGCTGCAATAACCTCCCACTCCTCATTTTGGCTTTTCAAGTCAAAAATGGATTTTCCTCAAGAAAAAAATTCTCTCTAGGCATTGACTTCTGTCATGTGACTGGGAATGGAAGGATGCTGGGTGAAATTAAGATATTTTGGATGGCAGTTCAGATTTGTCCTACCCATGGGTAGGTTAGAAACAGTTTCCACTAATAATGGAATTGTCTTATCCCTAGCCAGGAAACTCAAAGTTCCATGTCTTTCTCTCCAGACCCCTGTTCTTTCAATATCTATGAACTATGAACCAAGAACGCTGTCCTGCCTCAACCCCACCAAGTGATCAAAAACCCAATAAAATGTGTTACATAACTCACCCGCACGGGTCCAAACAAAAATAAGCTAACACATGCCCATGTCCCTGGCTCTTCACCTTACTATCTGGGAGAGTTACTCTGGAAGGAGCAGATCATAAGGAATGATCTACATATTTCCTTGCTCCTTGTGTTCAGGGCTAGGGCTGTTGTTCAATTCAAGTCTGGTTCCCACTTGATATGCAGACAGGATCTCTTGATGCCACAAAAAATGTTCCCTTAGACTTATACCCACATTTTTTTTTGTTGTAAAACTACAGTAGTTCATGCCCTTGTTTATGCTAGGACTAAATGGCCCTACATTTTTCTTCTCTTTTACATGTAACAAAAGGGGTATTATGTCATAACTATGGTGCTTACTATGGGCCAAGCACTGTCCTAAACACCGGGACAGAAAAAAGCTCATCAAGTTCCACATTGGCTAACAGCCTAAGTCGAAGAAAAACAGGTATAGAACCCCCTTTTTGCAGATAAAGGAACTGAGGCATGGAGAAGTGAAATGATTTGCCCAACATCAAGCAGCAGACAATTGGCAGAGTCGGGATTAGAACCCAGGTCCTCTGACTTGCGGGCCTGTGCTCTTTCCATACTGCTTCTCCAGCCACGCTGCTTCCCATTTACACTTATATTGTCCATTATAGCCAAGGAAGGAGTGGTGCACATAGGAAAATAGAAATATTAATTTGGGCCAGAGAACCCTATGCAGTCATAATTATCAGCTGTAAGCCCTTAATTTAATTATTGCTTAGATTTACAAGCTAGCCCTTGCTCTGCCGTTTAAAGACGTGCTTTATTGAAAAGATTTCATCTTTGTGATTTACCGTCTGGGTACAAGCATAGTTTATTTCATTATGGAAGAAACGATTATTTGTCCTTGAAGTAGAATTCACTGCAGAAAGTAAAGGGGGGATGGATGGGAGATGTGACACTCTACCTCATACCCATGCCCCCTGCCCCTGCCATTCATGTTAAAGAAAAACATCAAATTACTAGTGGACAATCCCTGTTCTCCTTGTTTGTCGGAAACATTTTCCCCATGGTATTAAGTACCCACCTGGTATTGCTTATTAATGCCCAAATCCTAGCTGACATTATGATAAGCCTTAAAGCAATCCTGAAATGGAAAGAAGACATTTCTTTTACCCATGGTAAATCTTGAAAAGATGAAGGTTGGGAGGTGAAGGAAAGGAAAATGAGACAGAAACCTGAAAGCAAAAACTTGAAAATGAAGAAAATAAATAGACTGTCGTAGGAAAGACATCTGTACAGGAAAGTATCCTTGAACAACCTTGCTGAGAAAATGGTATAAAATAAGCCAATCTATGTAATCCCATTATGAACTGTTAGCTTACGGGCTTTATTCACAAAGAAACTGTGTAATGAGATTAAACGGCACAAGTAAACACGCTTGGCTGCTGTTTGTTGGATGAGCAAAATAAAGAAAGCACTCAATGGACAAATATCACTTTTTTTTCCTTCTCTCTTCCTGAAACGGAACAATTAGGAGGGAAGATTAGATGATAAGAATACCAAACCCTGGGCTCCCTCTACTGCACATTTCTTTAGAGATTAGTTTTCATCATTTCTTAAATTTTATTGTAATGAAATAATGTATTTTATTGGGAAAGGTAAGAGCTGCTGATTAAAAAACTGGGTCTGCTGCTAAGACCACTAGATTTATGTTCAAGGGAAAATGTTTTAGTAAGAATCCATTCTCTGAATCCCAGAGCTTTCTAAGGCTAGAAGTTTTGTTTATGAGGGTGAAGTGAAGATGAAGAGGGTTTTACTTATCCTTTAAAGGAGAAAATAGTGGCAAGGAGGAGATCATCTGCTATATTCATTAATGTTCCTAATTCTGTTTTCCAGATGAGACCAAAGAAACCCCATGGTATCCCATTTAGTACTCCCATAGGAACTGGGTGAATATACATGAGAGTGTACTTGTTCTCTCGTACTTTAAGAATCTTGTTCCCCAGGAGGAACAAGGTATATCGACTCTAATAATAATAATAATAATAATAATAAATGTGGTATTTGTTAAGTGCTTCCGATGTGGTAGGCACTGTAGTAAGTGCTGGGGTGGCTACAAGAAAATCAGGTTGGACACAGTCCCTGTCTTATGTGGGGCTCACAGTCTTGATCCCCATTTTGCAGATGAGGTAACTGAGGCACAGAGAAGTGAAGTGACTTGCCCCAGGTCACATAGCAGACAAGCGGCAGAGCTGGGATGTTGTATTGTACTCTCTTCAGTGCTTAGTACAGTGTTCAGCACTCAGTAAGCGTGGCCATGTGGATAAACCATGGGCCTGGGAGACAGAAGGATCTCGGTTCTAAACCCTGCTCTGCCGCTTGTCTGCTTTGTGACCTTGGGCAAGTCATCTAACTACTCTGCATTCAGTTAGCTCATCCATAAAATGTGGATTAAGACTGTGAGCCCCAGGTAGGACAGGGACTACATCCATCCTAATTAACCTATGTACCCACATGACACTTAACAAATATCATAAAAATGAATACCATTGACTGACTAAAGATTTAGGTAGGAAGGTGTAGTTGAAAGTTGAGTAGACATTCTATGCAATCAGTTCCTGTCTAAAGAACACTATGTACTCCCCATAAATAGGGAGGTTGTGCTCCACAGCCCCAGTGTAAGATAATGACGTCTCTATCATACTCACAATGTTCACAAAGCTCAGTTTACAGAGATTAGGAAGCAGAGGGAGATCAGGTAATAATTGGGCAGGGTCATGTGGAAAGGGAATATGTCTACCAATTTTGTTCTAGTATACTCTCCCAAGTGCTTAGTACAGTGCTCTGCACACACAGTAAGTGCTCAACAAATACCATTACCTAATTGATTGACATCTCCATATGGATAGCCCACTATCAATTTAGGATCAATTGAAGCTGAATATGTCAAAAGGTGAACTCTCAGTGGAAAGAGCCCGGGCTTGGGAGTCAGAGGTCATGGGTTCGAATCCCGGCTATGCCACTTAGCTGTGTGACTGTGGGCAAGTCACTTAACTTCTCTGTGCCTCAGTTACCTCATCTGTAAAATAGGGATGAAGACTGTGAGCCTCACGTGGGACAACCTGATTACCCTGTATCTACCCCAGCGCTTAGAACAGTGCTCTGCACATAGTAAGCACTTAACAAATACCAACATTATTATATTCCATCCAAGATTTCTCCTCTAACACCACCACAACCACCATCTTTATCTCTAAATCCTTCAACTCTGGCATTATCCTTGTCTGCTTTCTTCTTTTCAATGCCCACATTCAGCCCATCACCCTATCCTGTTGGTTTTTCCTTGTCAACAGTGGTACAATCCTCCCCTTCCTTGTCATTCACACTACCACCTCAATTGTCCAGAGATTTTTAATAACCCAACATAACTAGTGAATCAACTGCCTTGCTACTTTCCCTACTTCCATTCACTGATCTCTCTTATCTTGCTTCATTCTCTTGCCTAATTCATCTTTCTAAACCATTGCTTTGCACACTCTCCTGACTCTTCAAAATCCTTCAATACTTGCTTATTTCTCTCCACATCAAGTCCACAATCATCCCATCTCCCTCTTTCCTACCCTCTTGCATCTCCCACTACATCCAGCTTGCACCTTTTGGCCCTTAAAAGCTAACCTCCTCACTAACTCAGTCTAGTCAATCATGGGCAGGGGAGTCAGAGGTCAGAGGTTCAAATCCTGATTCTGCTGCTTGTCAGCTGGGTGACTTTGGGCAAATCACTTCACTTCTCTGGGCCTCAGTTCCCTCATCTGTCAAATGGGCATTAAGACTGTGAGCCCCATGTGGACAACCTGATCACCTTGTATTGTCTCCAGCACTTAGAACAGTGCTTTGCACATAGTAATGCTTAACAAATGTCATCATTATTATTATGTCTCTCTCATATTTGATATTTTGCTCATGTTCTCCTCATTGTGTGGAACTCCCCCTCCTCCTTTAAATGTGTCCATCATAGCTCTTTCCATATTCAAATTCCTTCTGAGGTCCTATCTCCTCCAGGAAACTTTCTTGATTAATTTATCCTTGCCCCAAGTAAGATTTCTCCAATTACCATATAAGCAGTTTTGCACCAACTGTTAGCACTTTTATACTCACAACCAACTGTAGTTCTTCATGGACCTTACTATCTAACATTAATTCATATATATATATACATATATATATATATGTATATATAACCGCTTCTTTTACTTCTTATCTGTACATTGTTTCAGGGTCTGTTTCCCCCACAATACTGTAAATTCCTTGAGCAGCAGAGCTGAACCTGCTAATTTTTTTGTGTTATCTCAATCTCTTAGCACAGTGCTCTGCACACAATAGTTGCTGGATAAATACTATTGATTGGTTGAATGGAAACTCTCAGAAACTCTACAGATAATCAGTAGGAGCAATTGCCTTGAAGATGCCTACATTGACAGGGGAGAGATAGAGATACAAAAGAGACAAACATAAATACACACACACAAACACATATACAGATGGAAGTGGGCATGGCGCAAGTGATTTCTGGATACAAAGCAGTTATCTGGGATACTAAAGACCTAAATTCTCATCTTGAATCTGTCCAAAAACTACAGTTAAAAGCCATATAATCTTCTCTGTATTTTTTAAAAAATTCAAGATATTTGTTAAGTGCTCACTTTGTGCCAGGTACTGTACTAAGTGCTGGGGTAGATAAAAGCTGGTCAGGTTGGACAGTCCATGTCCTACATGGAGTTTACAATCTTAATCCCATTTTTCAGATATCTGATGCCCAGAGAAGTTACTTGTCCAGGGGCACACAGCAAACAAGGAGTGGATCAGGGATTAGAAGCCAAGTATTTTGCTCTATCCGGGAATCCACAACTGTTTCTCCTGTATAGGTATGGGATTGGTGAGATTTACGCCTTTTCCCATTTTCTAACCAGGGCTGAGACTACTGTCCATCAGTTTTCATTCTTTGCTTCTGTTTGTCTTCTGAATCCAAACTTTTCTAAAGATTTTAGTTCTGAGAATGCCCCAGCAAAGGTCGTACCAATGAATTAATGGTATTTATTGAGTGATTACTGTGTGCCGAGCACATGTCTAAATTCCTTGGGAAAGACCAATACAACAGAGTTGGTACATGTATTCCCTGCCCACAATGAGTTTATAGTTATGTTTGAAGAATTATTCATTAAGAGAAAATTCAGTTAATTTAGCTTATATTTTTGCACTATTTTAACACCAGACACTTCCTCAGACTGTTAAAAAAAAAGAGAGAGAGAGGCAAATAAACTGGGCATTCAGACATTTGTGGAGGACATGAAGCAGACTGCTGAAATCTCCAGCAAAAACAATGGCAGTTGTTTCTAGAACACTCCACTGCACATGCTTCATCTGCTAACTGCGGGGAGAGGACAAGAGAGGCAAAATTGGAAGACCTCAAGTGGGCTCATCTCAGGAGTCCTAGAAAACAGTTTGCTTTGAGAATTCATCAAAAGCAGCTCTCCTTAAATTAATAAGAAAAAGACTAAGCAAATTTGTAGGGTAACTGTCACCAGATAGTAGGTAATTGCCAGCATTTCTTTCACTATCACACAGGACTATGCTCATGCATGCTATTCTGGTCAGTTTCCGTGGTATGGAGCAAATTATTATAAGGCCCTGGGAGTACCTTAATAACTCTGAAACATGATGACAACCTTCAGGCTATCTCAAGAATTTTCAGATAGTAGATTATAAAAGAAAACATTATAAAAAGCAAATCCTATTTCTCTAAGGCTCTTAAACCATAAATTGTGAGAAACACATCCCTTTTATCAAAACACTATAATAATTTTCCTTTTTTGTCAAAATACGCTGATATTGCAGAAGCTTAACAAAGTACAAAATTATTTATAACACGTCATAATTCCTATCTTTTAACCCAATAAAAGCCTACCCTCAACCCCACATTTACGTACATATATTTAGATTATATAATAAATATTTATTTATATTAATGTCAGTCCCCCCTTCCCAAGACTATAAACTCATTGTGGCTAGGGAATGTGTTGGCTTACTCTGTTCTATTTTATCCTCCCAAATGCTTAATTCAGTAATAATAATAATTATAATGTTGGTATTTGTTAAGCGCTTACTATGTGCCAAGCACTGTTCTAAGCGCTATGGTAGACACAGGGGAATCAGGTTGTCCCACATGGGGCTCACAGTCTTAATCCCCATTTTACAGATGAGGTAACTGAGGCACCGAGAAGTTAAGTGACTTGCCCAAAGTCACACAGCTGACAAGTGGCCGAGCTGGGATTCGAACCCATGACCTCTGACTCCAAAGCCCCTCCTCTTTCCACTGAGCCATGCTGCCTCCCTAATCTGAACATAGTAAGCATTCAATAAATACCACTGGTTGAGGTCAGGGAACATATCTACCAACTGTTACACTGTACTCTCCCAAGTGCTTAGAACAGTGCTCTAAACACAGTAAGTGCTCAAAAAACCTCATTAATTGATTAAAACTACTCATATTGGTTGCTCAGCAGAATTTCATATGCTTGCTATCTAAAAGAGTCAAAATAAAGACCACTTTCCTCCTTCCAGATCTTTTACCACTGAAAATAGACCTTCCCTGTGGAAATAGCCCCAAGCTTAATGAGTCGGCTTATACCTGTATTGACTGCTAGCTGCTTCAAGTCAATAAATGGAGAAAATGATTAAGCTTTGCTTTCCCCTGCAGAACAGGGTCTTGTGAATTCATGAAGGCTGAATTTCTTCTTTGGTTTGAGTCTGAGAAGGATAGGGTCACCTGCATCCAGTGTGTACGCTTGTTGTGGGAAGGGAACGTTTCTATTTATTGTTACACTGTACTCTAAGAGTTTAGTACAGTACTTTGTACGCAGTGTTTGTGTCTAACACCTTGGTAATTACAGGTGGTAACTGGCCCCATCTGGGAGCTTGAATGGGGTGAGCCAGAGGCAGGATCACTTATGCTCAGCAGCTGCCTCCTTTCACCCCGGTTTCCCGACTTATTTACGCATCTTGTTGAGGTCTGTTGGTGGACTCAGTGCCTGGAGTTCTTGAGTGCTGGGATAGTTGGAAGTAGTTCCAGGATTCCACTCCTCCCAGTGGCTCAGCATACCTCAGGACAATCTCAATTCCTAGATTCCAGTTTCCTGAGACTCTTCCCCTCGTAGAGTTTGCATGCCAAAATGTTCTCAAAAAGAAAAGGCTCTGGGAATTTGGGTAGTTCTCAGAATCTATTAGGTTTCTCTTTCAGGGTACTATGAGAATGGGGGAAGCCTAACCCCTTGGGTTCTCACAGTTCAGGATAAGTACTTAGTTTTTCCCAAAGTAATTTTAACATTGTTCATATCATTTTATCTTTCTAACATCCTTGGGAAATTATCGTCCCCATTCTTCATTTGAAGAAACAGGAGCAGAGAGAAGTTAAGTAACTTGCCCAAGCTCGCACTCCAGTCAGTGGCAGAGCCGGGACTGGAAATTCAGTGTGTTTCCAATCCTGTGCTCTTTCTTCTAGCTCCCAGTGATATCCTGGTCTAGAGTCTTGAAGTAGGGTCTTCTAGGAGGCTTGGAGATTGATGTATACTAGGTGCCTGGTACTGTACTGAGCCTGAGGGAGATACAAGCCAATTACGTTGAACACAGTCCATTCCCTACTTGGGGCTCCCAGTCTTAATCCCCTTATACAGATTAAGTAACTGAGATTCAGAAAGGTTAAGTGACTTGCCCAAGGTCACACAACAGAATCCAGGCCTTTTTGAGTTCAAGGCCCATGCTCTATCCACTAGGCCATGCTGAGTCTCCTTTTGGCAGAAGCAGCAGGTGCTCTTGTAGTTTTTCTGCTTTTGAAGGAGACTGTGGATGTCAGGCATCCATTGTTTAGACTGTGAGCCCATCATTGGGCGGGGATTGTCTCTATCTGTTGCCAAATTGTTCATTCCAAGCGCTTAGTAGAGTGCTCTGCACATAGTAAGCACTCAATAAATACTATTGAATATGTTTTAAGCACTTGATATTCACCCCATGCCCCTGCCGTAAATACTTACATACATATCCTTATACATTCCCTTCTCCCTATCAATCATATTTATTGAGTGTTTATCATGTGCAGAATACTTTATTAAGAACTTGGGAGAGTCCAATATAACAGAGTTGGTCTATCCCGGCCCACAGTGACCTTACAGTTTTAGAGGGGGAGACAGATATGAATATAAATAAATTACCGATATATTCATTCATTCAATCATATTTATTGAGCATTTACTATGTGCAGAGCATTGTACTAAGTGCTTGGGAGAGTAACGATATAGGAATAAATGGACACATTCCCTGCCTAAGTGCTTTGGGGCTGGTTGGAGAGGGATGTGGAGGCAAATAGGATACAAATAAATAGGAGCTCTCCTACTGAGAGCTCACCTCCTCCAAGAGGCCTTCCCAGACTGAGCTTCCCCTTTTCCCTCTGCTCTCTCTGCTGCCTCTCTACCCCCCTTCACCTCCCCTCAGCTAAGCCCCATTTTCCCCCTCTTTCCCTCTGCTCCTCCCCCTCTCCCTTCCCCTCCCCTCAGCACTGTACTTGTCTGCTCAATTGTATATATTTTTATTACCTCATTTATTTTGTTAATGAGATGTACATCCCCTTGATTCTATTTATTGCTATTGTTTTTGTCTGTCTGTCTCCTCCGATTAGACTGTAAGCCCGTCAATGGGCAGGGACTGTATCTGTTGACGATTTGTACATTCCAGGCGCTTAGTACAGTCCTCTGCACATAGTAAGCGCTCAATAAATACTATTGAATGAATGAATGAAATAAAGGGAGCAAATCCAGGTGACCCAGAAGGTAGTGGGAGAATAGGAAATGAGGCATAGTCAGGGAATGCCTCTTGTAGTAGATGTGCCTTCAATAAGGTTTTGTCTTTTGTATAGGAAGAAGGAGGGAATTCCAGGCCAGAGGCAGGTCATAGGTAGAGATAGAGGTAGAATGGCTAAGTTGGCATTAGAGGAGTGAAGTGTGAGGCAGGGCTACAGCAGGAAAGCAGCTAAGTGAGGTAGGAAGGGCAAGGTGTTTAAGTGTTTTATAGCCAATAAGGAGATTCTGTTTGAGGTGATAGTGGATGGGTGACCACTGGAGGCTCTTGAGGAGTGGAGAAACATGGCTTGAACATTTATGAAGAAAAATGACCCAGGTGGCAGAGTGAAGCATGAAAAGAAATGGGGAGAGACAGGAGGCAGGGAGGTCAGCAAGGAAGCTGATAGAGTAATCAAAGCAGGATTGTACAAATGATTAGATTAAGTTTGGATGGAGAGAAAAGGCCGAGTTTAGTGATATTGAATCTAAGAGCCCCATGTGGGACAAGGGACTGTGTCCAACCCAATTTGCTTGTATTCACTCGGCACTTATTATAGTGCCTGGCACATAGATGTGCTTAACAATAACATAGTTATTATTATTGTGAAAGTTGAACCAACAGGATTTAGTGAGAGATTGAATATCAGTAATTTGGTTAACTATCAGTCTCCCCTCAAGACTGTAAGTTCCTACTGGGAAGGGAACTTATCTATTAACTCTATAGTAATGTTTTCTACTAAGCTATTCCACGGTGAACCAGGGCACCCACCCTCTCGAGACCAAGCATTATTTTGTGGCTGCCTGAGCTAATGAAGCAGAACTCAGAAGTATGGGCTGGCCCCAAACTGAAACCCCTAGAGAGACATTGCAGACTAGGAATTCATAAGGTTCCCTTCGCACCCATGCCAACCACATAAGGTGCGTGGGGTGGGGGCCGGGGGATGGGGAGAGATTGGACAAGCCGAAACCGGAAACTCGAATGACCCAAAAGGACAGGTGATAAATACCTGCTATGATCTATGATCTATGATGATGCTCTGGACAGCAGGCCAGGATGTGCCGCAGCTGGCTGTGGGTCACCTTTGCCCACAGCATGGCTGTCCTCTCTGTCTACATCAAGTAATGTAGGATACTGAGTGTCCTGTTGAACGCTCACCACGCATCGGAGGATTCATCAGTGGATTCCTCCCGAGAAGAAGTGTTCGTGGATGGGAGTTAGATGCTTCGTCACATGCAAGCAACACACAAATGGATTCCTACTGAGAGGAAAGTATTCGTGGGTGGGAACTGGGTGCTTCATCTCATGCGCGTAACTCATAAGTGAAGTCCTCCAAAATGGGAAGTGTTCATGATCGGGGGCAAAGTGTTTTTCCATGTGCGAGTAACACATAAGTGAATTCCTTGAGTGGGAAGCATTTGTGATCAGGAGCTAGATGTTTCATCACGTGCTAGTAACACATAAGCGAATTCCTCCTGAGTCGGAAGCATTCGTGGTTGGAGGCTAGGTGTTTCTCCATGTACGAGCAATGCATAAGTGCATTCCCCCTGAAAGGGAAGGTCAATATGCTGCATGTAACTAAAATAAGTGTATTCTTCCTGAAAGGGAAGTTCAATTCACCACACAGAATAAATCTTGCCTGGCTCAGCCCGACTCTAATCATTCAAATCTTTGAACCCATCCTCAAGTGATGGGTGACACAAGCACCTATTACAGGGCTCGTCACACAGTAAGTACTTCAAAAAATATCATTGATTGATTGATGCACCCGCTTTAGTGGCAGAATCTGGGGAAATGTGGCCTCCTGAATCCACACCCTCAAAATGAGTCTCGATGAAGGCCGTAACATTCTGTCTTCACTGGAAGGGCTAACTGATGGGTTTTCATATCCATCATCAAACCACTGAGCCACCTATTACTACTACTAATAATAGATAATAATAATAATAGTTGTGGATTTTTAAGCATTTACCATGTGCTATGCACTGTACTAAGCACTCGGATACATACAAGATAATCATATCAGTCACAGTGCCTGTTCCACATGGGGCTCACTGTGTAAAAGAGAATAGATATATAATCCCCATTTTAAAGATGAAGAATCTGAGGCACCAAGAAGTTAAGGGACTTATCCAAGGTCACACAGCAAGGAAGTGGCAGAGTCGAAATTAGAACTCAGGTCCTCTGACTCCCAGACCCTTGCTATTTTCACTAGACCAGGCTAGACATCAAGTCAGGGTCGCAGTGATCAGTTCACCCAGTTTTATAGCACTGGTATGCAAATGACAAATGCAGATTCAGGTACCTAGGAGTGAATCTCCTAATCCAGCTTTTACCACCAACCAAAAATTCAGCCTACAACTTAGAAAAGTAAACTTCTTTTCTTGTCTTTGTGTTCAAAGGAATTATTGAAGGGGATGATTTACCATTAAAAGGAATCAGACCAGAAGCATGTCTAGTTTTCAAATGTCCCACTTGACCAAGAGAGTGAGAAAGAATTTTGTGAGAAAGCATAATTGTGGCATTTGTTAAGCACTTACAGTGTGCCAAGCACAGTACTAAGTCCTAGGAGCGATGCAAGATGATCAGGTCCTAAATAGGAATGCAGTCAAAATAGAAGGGAATTACCACTTTGCAGATGAAGCAACAGAAGCACAGAGAAGTTAAGTGACTTGCCATAGGTCACCCAACAGGCAACTGGCAGAGCCACGTGGGATTCACAGTCAAAGTAGAAGGGATACCAGGTACTGAATTCTCATTTTACAGATAAAGAAGGAATAGTTAAGTGACTTGCCCAAGGTCGCACAGCACATAGGTGGCAGACCAGGGATTAGAACCCATAACCTCTCACCACAGGCTCATGCTCTTTCCACTTTGCTTAGACTGGAAGCAGGGGAGAATATTCGAAGATATAATACGAGGGCATTTATTTAATCTTGGGACTCATGGGTTTCCAGTCATGGTTCATCTATACAAAATAGGGAATCACAGTCTCGTAAAAATAAAATTTCCTCTACTTGATAATTTGCCAACAGCTTTAAGCAAATCTTCAGGCTAAATGGAGGGAACCATGTGGAAGGACTAATCTGCCACTTTCTAGCTGTGTGACCTTGGGCAAGCCATTTGATTTGTCTGGGCTTCAGTTTCCTCACCTGTGAAATGGGGATTCAAGATCTGTTCTCCCTTCTACTTAGATTGGGTCCAAAATGGATATCTTGTATCTACCCCAGCATTTAGTACAATGCTTGGCACATCATTCCACAATTATCATTACTAGAAACTGGTTACAGAGGAAATTCACTAAAGTCTGGCCAACCAACTTGCAGAAGAAAAAGAAATCCGTAAATAGGAGGTAGAAAAGATTCCGACTGGAAAAAAAACTCCTGGGTTTGGAATGTTGGCAGGGTAACTTTTAAGTGAGAGAGTCTCCAAGGACACGGCAGCATTGAGGGAAATTGCATGAGGCAGCTCACCAAGAATAATAAACTCTAAGGGGATACATCTTGAATAAGATGCTATCCTGGGACAGTTGCTTACTTCAGATTAAAAATGGAGCTCAGGACCAAATCACTACACCTTCGCCTCTGTAAATTGGGCTCAATAAAATGTTTAAATTGTGCTCATGAAGGGGCAGTTTATAAATCTCTTTGAGCTTCATGGAGAAAGATGTGCTTCAGAAAACAATCTGTTTCTGGAGTTTGAGTCCAAAGTTTCAGAACTAGTACATATCTCTCAAAAAATGTTGTCTTCCTATGGCATGACATGATAATAATTGTATTTTTTTTACTTTGAGGTATTTGTTATACACTTATTATGTGTCAAGCACTGAAGTAGGTGCTGTGATCAATAAAAGATAATCAAGTGCCACCTGGGGTTCACAGAGTCAGTAGGAGGGAACCACCATTTCGCAGATGAGGTAACTGAGCCACAGAGAAGTTAAGTGATTGACAAAGGTCACACAGCAGCCAAGTGACAGAGCCCAGTTTAGAACCCAAGGCCTCTGAACTCCCAGGACCACACTCCTTCCACTAGGCCATGCTGTCTTTTCCAGGGTAGTTAATTGTTTTATCCATTAGGGGTTCCTATCACAATTAATAGGAATACTTTCACAAAGAAGGAACTCTGACATTTCAGGGACATTTTATACCAACCAGAAAGAAGAATTTCCCTTTGTTCCAAAGCCGTTTAAATTCAATGTAGAGAAGACTTTTCACCAACATATTCTATTGCTTGTCCTGAAGATGGTGTTCTCCAATGTTCATTTCTATGCATTACTAATTTTTCAAATGTCTTCTTAACCTCCCCCAATCCCATGAGCGAAGGATAAAGGACATTTATATAATTATGCTATTGAAATTTGGAGCTTTTAGCTACAATATGCTTTGCATTCCAAGTCTTTAATCACCACAGGGCAACCTACTTAGTCCTCTTTTCATCATTGACAGGAGAAATATTTACTTATTATCATTTTGTTCTATCTTCTCTGATGCAGGCAGGGAACAAGAAGCAGAACTCTACGTGGAAGGGAGAATTGAGATTATCCTCAAATTGGGCATTATAAGGTATATGCTCCCTCACCTGGGTCAAACGTCTACTGAAATTTCATGCCCATACATGTTTCCCCTGATGTACAGAATAAGATCAATCAATCGTGTACTTATTGAGCACTTGTGTGCTCAGCAGTGTATTAAGCGCTTGGGAGAGTACAATATAATGGTGTAGTTAGACATAGTCCCTGCCCATGAGGACCTTAAAATCTAGAGATAGTGAGAGAGGTTAGGCAAACTCCTTCCCAAAAGACCTTTATCAATTGGGTTGACCTCCATGTGCCTGGAAAGGTTTAAAAGCAAGCTCACCTAGGGCAGGGATTCAATTACAAATCTATAATTCTGGGCATTCATATTTCATCATGTTAAGGTCTCTCTAGAAATTCTGAGACAACTGTTCCTTTAATGAAGCAAAATGAATGAGATATTGACAGATCACTTAAAGTTACAATTACAAATGAAATGATTTCTTTTACACAGAAGAAAAAAAAGGATGACAGGTAGATAGAAAAGGAAAATTCTGGGTCAGTAGGTTTCCACTTTCCTTGGAGATAGGGAACTAGAAATCCTACTGTTAAATATTTAATTTCTATCAGTTCCTGTTTAGAAGGCTAGTACTGAACTCTCTGAGCCTACTCTGGTACAATTTAGTAAAACCTTTTTTTAAAAAATTTATGGTATTTTTAAGAGCTTATTATGTGTGTCAGGCACTGTACTCAGCACTGGGGTAGATGCAAATTAATCAGACTGGACACAGTCCATGTCCCACACGGGACTCACTGTCTTAATCCCCAGTTTACACATGAAGCATCTGAGGCCCATGGAAGTTAAGTGACTTGCCTAAGATCACACAGCAGACAAGTGGTGGAGCCGGAATTAAAATCCTGGTCCTTCAATTCCCAGCCCAGGCTCTTTCAACTAGGCCAAGCTGCTTCCCAGTATGAATCTCATGGTGATTGCCTCCACTCTCTAAAGGAGAACCTTTGTGGAGAAACATATCCTGCCCATATCATTCTCAGTTTTATGTGTGGATAGTTTAGATTTCTTCAAAATAAATCTTAGAAAGTTGGTCACTTGAAATCCCAGGTAAGAAAATCAAATAGAAAAGAATCCTTGAATAGAAAGGATGATAGAAGCACATTCAGAGAAATAAAATAAGAGGGAATAAAAGTTCAGGTCACAGGAATAAACACATATTTCACATGAAGATTGTGAAATATCTCTCTGCTTTGTGCAGGAACGGGACTAGTTTTCTTTGCCCATTTTCTTAAATCCATAAGGGTTTCTCCACAGTCTACTAACTCAGTTGTATTGTACCTACCCAAGTGCTTAGTACAGTGCTCTGCACACATTAAGTTCTCATTAAATACCACTGATTGAGTATAAGCTCCTTGTAGGCAGGGATCTTTAATAGTGTCTTTAAAACATTCTTCCAGGTGTTTTATAGGGCAGGGAGCATAGAGTAGGTTTAAAATGACGAGTGATTGATTCACTTTCTCCTCCTATGTAGACAGAGCCCAGAATCAAGTTCAAAAGAACCCCTTGGATTTCTGTAACACTCTTTTCCCTAAGACTGCAGATGCATGTTCCTAATTCTGTGCCATTGGGAGATGCAGCTAGTATTAGCCCCATTTTCAGTAGGGGGAAGAAAAAAGAAGCACAGAGGCCAACAATAATCCAGCTTGTGGGGCCAGCAGGTAAGGAAAATAAACAATCTAGAGAGCAATGGTTCTTAACTGTCATCAGGTATCATCAAACCTAACCCAACTACTTCACTAAAAGCAGTTGTGGTAGGAGGAATAGCAGCATTCGTTGAGATCCCACTTGGGATGGTGCACCGTCTTTGGCTCTTGAAAAGTACACAGTGGAGACATTCACTGTTCTCAAGGAGATTATTACACTCTAATGGGGGAAAAACCATAAAAAAGCATTCACTAGAGTAGTCAAAACGTATAAACGAACACACATATAATTGTTAAGGATATAAATGCTTAAGTGCTAGAGTTGACTGAGGGGATGATATGTCTTAGGGTGCTGAGAAATTAATTAGTCATGTCCCAAGGAACATGATTGATCAAGAGAACTAGTGAGAAGGGCTACGGAGACATGTAGAGAACAGGATGAGCTTTTCATCCGAGTTCAAAGGTCAATGGACAAGAGCACAGTAAAATAAGAGAGAAGGAAGCTCAAGTTCACGATTCAGATACAAGAATGTCCTGTCTTTAAGACCCGGAGAATGGTAATTCACCACCTGCCAAAGGGAGAGAAGAAGAGAGAGAAAGAAAAGAAGGGACAGAGAAAGTAAAGAGTTGAAGGCAGCTGAAAAGTTGAGGAGAATTTTTCAGCTGCCTTCAACACTTTGGACCTTGCTTTCCTATTGTAAGCATTAACTTCAGCTTCACTAACAATGTTCTCTCCTGATTCTCTTCCTATTTCTCTGTCTGCTCATTCTCAGTCTGTCACAGACTACTCCTTTGCCTTCTATCTTTCAACTGTGGGAGTCCCTCAAGGCTCAGTTCTGGGTTCCCTTCTATCTCTATTTTCACCCACTCCATCAGAGAACTAATTCATTCATTCATTGGTATTTACTGAGCCCTTACTCCATTATACTAAACCCTTGGGAGAGCAAAAGGCAACAATAAACTGATGCATTCCCTGCCCACAGTGAGCTAACAATTCAGAGGAGGGGAGACAGACATACAAATAAATTACCGATATGTACATAAGTGTTATGGGGCTGGGTGAGGAGAAGAACAAAAGAGCAAATCAGGGAAACACAGAAGGGGGTGGGAGAAAAATGAGGGGCTTAGTCTGGAAAATGTCTCTTGGAGGAGATGTTCCCAAAGCTTCAAATACCATCTCTATGTAGATGATTCCCAAATCTCTATCTCTAGCCCTGACCTCACTCATTCTCTGCAGTCTGGCATTTCCTTCTGCCTCCAGGAAGTCCCTATTTGGATGTGCTACTAAATCCATAGAATTAACATGTTCCAAACAAAGCTTCTCATCTTTCCACCCAAATCCTGTCCTCCCTCTGTGTTTCTCTCACATCACTGTAATCAATCAATAAATGAAAAATTGGGAACGGAGCACTGTGAGAGTGATAGGGAGGGAGCATAGATCGAGGCTAATAATAGGGTTATTTTAGGGATTTTGCTATGGGGGATTATGAAATCACACAAAAGATTAAATTGCAGATGTTGGATTGTTTATGCAGATCAACCACTATCACAGCAATGGAGTGCTAATCCTGTCTCTGTTCTAGACCTCTGTGTCCTCTCTGAAACACAATTTCTTTGTGTCTGTTTCCTCATCTACCTAATGGGAAGACAATTCCAAATTGCCTTAGTAGATTGTTGTGAGAAACTTAACAAAATTAAGGCATTTAAAAGCAGAAAATCCTATGTAGAAATGGTTAGTGATTTAATTTGCATTCTACTTATATTTCAGACTTTAGCTTTGCACTCTATCATACTCTTGATAACAAGACTCCAAGAATATTTCAGCAAGAGTGATCCAAAACTGGGCAGGCCAGCATCCCTGATCACATTGCTTCTTTCTACCTATTTTAACATTCCTTACACAACTTATTTTTCTTTTTATTTCATTTTATCCTCTGTGTCATGCCTGTGGAATGAAAATAAGTTATGAGACTGAGACCTGCATAATAGAGAGATCATCTCTTCCCAAAGGAAGAGGCACTTGCTTCCGCTAAGACAACTTAGGCAGGGAAAGGCAAGAAGCTAGTTGTGAAAAACTCATGTGAGGAAAAATTCCCTCATTTGTTTTTCACAGGTGACTCAGGTCAGATTGCCTGGTGCATTAGATTAGAAAACTCTCTGAAATGAAACGAAGCCCTCATTTGATTTTGGTGAAATAATCCTAATAAGTTGTATATAAAACCAGATTGTACTTCTTTTTTTCTTAATGGAACTTGTTGAATGTTTACTATGTGTGCCAGGTACACTAAGTGTGGGGACATGAATTGTGTCCAAATTGATTTGCTCACAGCCACTCTAGTGCTTAATACAGTGCTTTGACACATAGTAAGTGCTTAACAAATACCATAAAAATAATGATAATAAATTATTGTTGCATACAAGCTAATCAGGTTGGACATTGTCTATATCAAAGGTGGGGCTCACAGTTGTAATCCCCATTTTACAGATGAGGTAACTGAGGCACAGAGAAGTTATTTACCTAAGGTCAAGCAGCAGGAAGTGGTATAGCTGGGATTAGAACCTAGGTTCTCTGACTCCCAGGTCTCTTTCCACTAGGTCTCACTACTTCTATTGTACTTCTATTTCATGCTTGTGGGACAAAAGGCTTCACGGTGAGTCGACAAGTAATAATTGTATAATAATAATAATAATAATGGTACTTAAGTGCTTACTATGTACCAAGCACTATTCTAAGTCTTGGAATAGATACAAGTTATTCAGTTTGGACACAATCCCTCTCCCATGTGGGGTTGTACTCTTAATCCCCATTTTAAAGATGAGGTAACTTAATCCGCAGAGAAGTGAAGTGACCTGTCCAAGGTCACAGCAGACACGTGGTGGAGCCAGGGTTAGAACCCAGGTCCTTCTGACTCCAAGGCCCGTGCTCTATCCACAAAGCCATGCTCCTTCTTGTATGAACTCATCAGTTTTAGAACTATATAAATCACTGGAGGATATATGTTCAGGGGGAGTCTCTCCCTTCAAAGAGGTCCTAGGAGCCCCATAAAAGGACAGAACTCTTACCTCATGCCTGTTCCCCACTCCCACCCCCGTGTCTCTTTGGTGAAAAGCTGCTGGACAAAGGCCTTCTACCCTTTATGTTATTTGAACCATACATGGGCAAAGGTCAGGATCTGCATTAAGGCAAAACTCCAAGGCAATAGTAATCATGGGAGAGGCCATGCCAATCCATGGAACATAGAAGAAGCATTGTCTAGTGGATAGAGCATGGGCCTGGGAGTAAGGAGGAGTTGGGTTCTGATCCAGGCCTCTCCATTCATCGGTTGTGTGACCTTGGGCATCTCCCTTCACTTCTCTGTATCTCAGTTAACTCATCTATAAAATGGGGATTAAGACGGTAAACCCCGTGTGGGACATGGACCGTGTGTAACCTGATTACTCCATATCTACCTCAGTCCTTAGAATAGTGCCTGGCATTTAGTAAGCATTTAACAAATACTGTGAAGAAAAATTCCTACTCAACCCTTCCGTAAAGCTGCACTCAAGACTGCTTGCCACATGGCTCCCATGTGGCACCTCGAGTCCAGGTCGGCTGCCTGTAGAGCCAAATTTCTGCAGCCTGAGGCTTCAGGCAGGGTAGCACAGGAGTTGGAGAAGCACTAACCAGGTTGGTGGGGGTGGATGGGGGGGGGAGGTCCTCTGGGTTTCGTGATCTTTTAAGTGACTTGTGACAGAAATACATCTAATCTTCTTTGCTTCAATACTTCTCCCTCTCCCAATCCCCCAGGCATAATTGCTCTTACTTAAGCTAGGAATGAGACAGAAATCATTTGGTCAAGGTTAAGGAGGTTAAGCATAGGGCCTACAGGACAGGACCAGCCTATCAACTGATTATGAGCCCCATGTGGGACAGGGACTCTATTCAATCTGATTAGTTTGTATCTACCCCAGTGCTTAGTATAGTGCCTGGCACAATAATAACCATTTAATAAATACCATCATTCTCATCATATTGATTTACACCAATCTTTGTTTATATTGTATTTGTTAAGCACTTACTATATGTCAGGCCTTGTACTAAGCACCGGGGTAGGTTTGAGCTAATCAGGTTGGACACAGTCCATATCCCATATGGGGCTAACAGTCTCAATCCCCATTTTACAGATGAATTAACTGAGCCACAGAGAATTTAAGAGACCTACCCAAGGTCACACAGAAGACAAGTGACAGATCTGGAATTAGAAGGCAGGTTCTTTTCACTTTCAAGCCCAGATTCTGTCCATTAAGACACACTGCTTCCAAATTAATCAGATGGCTCTAGATCACCAGTCTTCTTTCACAAGTGTGCTTTTCCTCTCTTGCCTCTTTCCAACACTAAAGGCCAGGTAGACTTTCAGAAAGTTCCTCAATACTTCTGAATATTTTGTGACAGTCTAAATAAAATAATGGCTTGCCCCTGTCATCATGCATGGTATTCATTGAGCGCTTACTTTGCACAGAGCACTTTACTAAGCACTTGAGATATGCTCCCTGCTTACTGTCAGAAGCACCTTTCTTCCTATGTCCTATGTCCTCTACACCCAAGTTTGTCAGGTTTGTAGAGGAGTTACGATGTATCATTTTAAAGCAGACAAGCCAGCATTAGTTAACTAACCATGCTAATGACACTTGAAACCAGGAAAAGCCTACCATATACAAAACCTAATATATTCTGACTTCTTTTGAAATAACTTTATCTAAAGTAAAAGGAAATGGCCTATAAGGATAATCAAATTCTTCATATTTGGGAGGAACTGTAAACTGATTTCCAAAGAGGTTGTGAAAACCAGTGATATTATCATTTGACACGTATCTGAATGATGCTGGAATCTACAAGAAAAAAAAAAGAAAACACTAGATTCTTCAGCAAGAGGCCAGTCTCGAAAAAAAAAAAAACATGGTGGATGACTTTAGGTCTTGTCAAGAGATCTGCCCTGTCTTGATTGTAAGCTTACTGTGGGTAAGGAATGTATCAGTTTTTTGTTCTATTGTATTCTCCCAGGCACGTAGTACAGTGCTCTGCACACAGTAAGTGCTCAATCAATATGATCATATGAAGGGATGTGACACATCCCATGTACCTGTGGGAATGAAATGAGTCATTCCAACAGCTGGAAAACAAATTTGGCTCATATAGCATAAGACCAATTCTCCTGGAGATGAATCAGATATCACTTATTCTCCTTTCCCCTGCCACACACACATACACCTCTTTGCTCTACACATCTATGGCTATAAGTTAAACAAGTGCCAAAGAGAGTCACAAGAACTTTAAATAGATTTAAGCCACTTGGGACTCTTTAACATTGTGCCAGAAAAGCACTTGCTCAGTTCAGTCAGAATAATCAATATTAAATACATTTCAGAGGGCCTTTCAATTAATTTAGAAGACATATTGCATAAAATTTTAGTTACAAAATATGAGGCCTCCCAGTCAATGCAACCAAACGCTTAAGGTTTACTGACCAGTTAGACTTTCCTTAGTTATTAGAACACTATAATCCTAATTGTGACCAACAGTCTCTATCATTAGCCCCAAGAAAACTAAGAGAGTGTATTGACTGGATTTCTGGAGGCGATCGGTGTGGGAGGGACTTCTGGATTAAAATGTAGCTCCTCAAATTAACATCCCTGATCAATGCTGTCTTTGTTAGGGATGTCCACAGCTTATCACAGTAAGTCAAGTTCAGACCCAGAAATGAAAAAATAGACCATATAAAGCAACTGCAAACCAATTGTCTGCTGCTATTCTGCATTCCATACACGAAGAGAGTAGAAATTATGATTAAACTGTGTGAGCAAGATAGGGATCATCACCTGGAACCACTGGCTGCAGACAATTTCATATGTGTTGGGCGGCATGCTAGCTATTCTTGGTTGAGTTGGACTGAAGATTAAATATAAGTTTCATGTATTCTACATTCCTTGTAAAATGCCAGAGCTGCATATGCTGTTTGATGCTGCAATACCTAAACAAATGTCAGATTAATACTGGTGATTGTGGCAGGAGCCATGAAGATATAACAAATCAAATACAATAGCTTATTAGTTGTAACTGTTGTTTTTCTCTTGTTCTGGGTTTCTCACATTAAATGAAATGTCAAATGAACCAAGTTGAAAACCTTCCCTTGCCTTATGCAAACTGGCTATTAAGTCTATTGTTTCTACTCACAGCTATCACAACTTTTGTTCTGAGAAATTTAACTTCCTGGGTTGTGAAGAGAGACTAAATCAATTAACAGATTAATTGAAAAGTTTCTCACTTATACTCTTAGAAACCATCTTTAACCTTCCATATTTACTCTCAACCTCCTTCTTTGCCTCTAGTGAACAGTGACACTTTAAGCATCAGGCATGCCTGGGTACAAGGAGCAGGCAAAATTAAAAATTCCAGAAGAGATGAGATCATCTTTTCTGAAATGGTACTCAGAACCTGAATGGTAAAAACAAAGAATTGGGCACTTAGATGTGTAAATTCTACAAGTGTATATAAATAGTTTAGTTTATAGTAAACACATATACATATATACGTATATGTATACAGTAAACCCTCTGGGAAAAGCTGAGTCTCTGTTTTCATTTCATTTTATTGATTTTAAACACAAACATTTTTCTCCCCCTCTGAGGAGGAATGTTTGTGTTATTCCTTCATTCCCCCTTCCTTTGTTGCCTTATAAAATGCATGTTTACAGTTCATTATTACATTCTGCTTTGTCAATCATTTGATTTGGGTTTAAGGGAAAATACAAAATTTTTCACTTCAAGGCCTGGTCATAATTTCTCAACAGCTCCCCTTCGGTTAATAAAGTAAAAGTATATTAAACAGTTGTTAAAAAAATATTGTTTTGGTATCTGAAGCCAGACTCTACCTCCACCTTGCAAGTTGGTAAAACCATGTGTTGTCAGACTAGTGGGATATGGTGACAATGAAAAGGCAAGAGAATTTCAATATCCCACTGCCCTCTGGTGTAGCTTGACCCTGAGACTGTCATAAATCTGTACTCAATCAAAAACCTGATTCTCTCTTGACTGTGATAAAGACACTCGGATAATGAAAAAAGGTTTCATAGGATAAATTCACATCTCTGAAGAATTAGCATCTATAGTCAGCGAATATAGGATGTGAATCTCATTTCTATTTATTTGCTATTGTTTTAATGAAATGTTCATCCCTTTGATTCTATTTATTGTTATTGTTCTTGTCTTTCCGTCTCTCCCGATTAGACTGCAAGCCCGTCAAAGGGCATGGACTGTCTCTATCTGTTACTGATTTGTACATTCCAAGAGCTTAGTACAGTGCTCTGCACATAGTAAGCGCTCAATAAATACTAATGAATGAATGATTTCTATCCTCAATTATAATGATTAGTATTGACCAAAAGCAAGAGATGATATACAAAACAGAGCAAGCTTGGGGTGAATGGGAGAAGTGATAAGAGTATCAAACTTAAAAAGGGAGGCCAGGGAGACCTGCAAAAAAATTGGCTTATTGAATGCCTCAGGACAAATGGCCACTCAGAAATAACCAAGAAGAATGAAGAGGCGAGTGCATCTAAATGCAAGGGGAAGAGGCACTGGGCCAAGCAAGACAATATGCAATACTATATTCGTGATAAGAAATGCATTCAAGACATTATAAGACAATTTAATATTCCACCATAACTAGAAACACTTCAAATGGTCTTTTGAAAGCATCTGTCAGAAAAAAAAGGGGCAATCTTGCAGAGCACTGTACTAAGCATATAAGAGCGGGGTAGAAGTAAAAAACACGGATACCGTAGTAGTATTCTGGACACAGGGCAAGATCATTGCATACATCTGCAGAACCTTAGTGAGTTTGGGGGAAAGAAGACTTAAAATTGGAAGCCTAGATCAGGATGCCTGGAGCAGGAAGACAAAGATGAGACAGATTCATTCTATTTGGAATTACTGGAAAAGTCCTTGAGAGTAGATGATGTCAGTGTGTTCTAATCACCAACAAAAGTAGTGGAAGCTCAAGAAAACTGACCATTCAAGCCAGAAAGAAATACTGATCAAGGGAAAGCAAAAGCTCAAGGTGAGTTTCAAAATTATAGCTCTTCCTCACATTTGCACAAAAATAAAAAAATCCATAAAACAATGTAATGAAATAATGATGTCCCAACAAAGGATGGGTATTGTTGTTGACATGATTCAAAACAAAAATAAAAACAGATTGCATTTAGAAATTACATAAAGGCCTTTCAATAAAAGATAAAATCAGTATATAAAAGGTTAATAGCTGTAGGGATCAGAGCAAGGCATTTTGAGGTAAGCTGTTAAACAAAAGATATTGACTTGGGGCTTGGAGCAGACAGGGTGGAAGAGAGAAAGGGAAGAATACAGAGAGCTTCAAGACTGAAAGAGAAGTAATGTAGGTAAAAGAAATTTCCTAGGAGAAATCTGGCACTAATGTCAGCATCCCTGGAAAGGTTCTGCAACAATATGGATACTTACAGAGGCTACTCAGGAAACCCATATCAGAAAAAAAAATCAAAATAAAATCAAAGGAATCAGATTGTCAAGCTGAATTCTGAAGGTACACCACGAGGTTCAAAGCTGATTCGAGCTATGAAAGTGGAACTAGACATAAAGCCATGAACAGGCTTCATTCAGACAATCAACCTCCTCGTTTCTCCTGAGCTAACAGAAATCAGAGAGAAGTGAATTAGGGTTTGAGATGCTAAAAATATTGTTATCATATTCTAATTGAAAAAGGAGTGATAGCAGCCAAGCCAGAGTCCTTTCAACTTTTTTATTTTTTGGAAAATCAGTCACTGATCTGCATCCTCCATGTAGTGTCTGACCAACTGGAGAGAATGTATATGCGGGTGGCACTGTTCAAAGACTGTTCTCCACACTTCAACCCTCCTGGCCATTAGATACTGTTTCCTGGCCAAGTCTTTAAGTGATAATTCTTGTTTTCATGAGTCCTTCTCCCAACCCCAAGCCATATTTTCCAGCTACAAGAAAGGCTGAACACAAAAGATTGCGTAAACATCCTAATTGGTGTGATCGCATATTTTCCGCACTGTGAAGAGCGGCAGAAATAATACTGACCGATGGCTGCAAGTTGACAGAGAAATGTCAAGGCAGAGCTGCAACAGTATTCCACGTACTGAACCAATTCTGTATACAAAGTCGAGCAGGGGAGCGGGAATCAAGTGAGAATGAAAAAATATAAACACTTCTGATTAACAGCCAATAGCAACAGCTGGAACAGAGAATGGAACACAAAAGGGTCAGCTCTAGTGGTGACAGGTTTGTCAAGGCAACCTTGTTGACGGTGAGATGAAACTTCATTGGCTCACAATTTCATAGGCTGCTTTTGAGACACCTCCTGCAAATTGACTCTAGTCAATGGAATTGTATATAGCTTTACTTTTCTGTTCAGCAAAAGAAAAAAATGATTTCCACATGCCTTTCTTTGGAAACTAGCAGAAAACAGGTTCTACAGTCTAAGTGTGTTGGAAACCACTACGCAATCCCTCCACAAAAAGCCTGAGTGGTTTGGTTTTGAATAACTGGATGTGTTAGCTGTGGGCAGGCTCCCATTTGATTGCACTGGCAATATTAGAACCAGCAGAGAGGCACTAGGGGAGAAAAACTGGTTTAACTGTTGAACGATGCATAACATTATGGCTTAGTGGAGGAAGAAAAGTGTTGATGTCTTTCTGACAAAGGTATTTGCAAAGTGGATATGCAATAATGAGTAGGTGTTAGTTATGGAAAATTAAAGGATTAGAGGCATTAAAAGCTGTAGAGTGTAACCTCATAAATATTACAATTACCAATATGGCACTTTTCTTTCAAAATACTTTCAGGCAGAATCTCATGAATTGGCTTTTCAGGGCACTTCAGTTTTTAAACAAGGGCAATTCACTGCCAACTGCAGGTGAAAAGCCTGATGGATATTCCATCAAGTTCTCCATTGGAAATTTGCAGAGTCAGCTTTCCCCTAGGAAGGAAGATGATCTTACACAAGGAAAGTTGAAAATCATGAGCTGCACTCTCGCCCCAACCCTCATAGGACCATTCCAAATTGAATTTAAATGTTAAATATCTTTTTGGAGCACCAAGGACCATTTCACATATAAGCCATAGCTTATTTTGTGCTGCATGGCTTGGGGTCAAGGAGTTGGTGCTATGATTTATAGCTCCAGGAGAATTGCCCCAGGATAGAATTCAAAGAAAACTGCAAGTCAGCTGATAAATGGATGTCTGGGCTACTGAGAATGTAGGCTCAGAGCCTTAGTGCTATTCACAACAGTACTCATTTCATCATTGCCCATGCCAGGCAGATTTACATTTAATTTATGAATAAAAAAATGGTTTGGTTTCAGAGCACTCTTCTCTCTGGGTTCACTTGCATGCAGGTTTTTGCATGCTAATACAAGAACTTTCCAAAACCATGATACTTCAAAGAAGGTAGTCAGATTGAACCAGTCTGCACCCCAAATTCACCCTCATAATGTCCCCAGTTCACATCAAAAAGAGAACATGGGTTTGTACAGCTCAGCAAATGGAGGTCAAGGCAATTAACCCTTGGATAAGCTGCATGAATACTGTAGCTTCACTAGATCATTCAAGCCACAGAACAGACAAATTCAAAGCCTGAATGAAGGTTCTGGGTTCTTTGTGGATCAAATTGCTCAATTGGGCTGTGCGGACCCAATCAGAATATTCAGGTGAGGTGTCACTAATGTCATTCCCTGTGACATCAGCGAGTCAGACCAAAGTTTGGAGCCAAATTGTTCCTTAATGCAACAAACAAAAATAATGATATTTTTCAATCAACTATTTAACAGAAATTGGAATTAGTTCTCTTATGATGATTTAAGCAAATCAAGTGACTGTCAATTTTTCAAGACAGCTCAGGCATGCTTTTCATGTCTGTAAAATTGTGACTCTGACATGATCCTTGATATCTGAGTATATGTCCAACTGTTAACTGCTACCCAAAGAAGCTGCCCCCTTCCCAGTTCATAAAAAGAAATGTTGAAAAAAGGAAACTATTTTGTGGCCTTTAGAAACTAGAGCTGAAAAATAAGCTAGGACATATACACACACACACTTCCCAAACCAGCTGTTAATAAGCATTGGCAACCAAAGTTAGGGCAGTGACATTAGTCATAAATATGTAAAGTTGACCATCCTGGTGAACATTTGGTGCCAGAGTTCTTGATTCCAGTAACATCAGTTTTATCTATGAAAGTCAATCCTTACTGATGTTAATTTGGTGCTAGAGATATGTTTGGCTCCATAAAGATTTTAGTCCCAAACCAACATTTCTCTCTGGATTGTAAGCTGTTGTGGATAGGGAATGGGTCTATCAACTCTGTTTTATTATTTAGAATACTGTAAATGCTCCGTAAATATGACTGATTGATTCCAAATGAAAATTACTCTCCAAGAAGATATATGCCCTGTAGAGAGAGACAGCTTCTGATCCAAAAGCCAGTTCTATGAGCATCTAGTGAGTGTGAAGCATTACTGGAGGCTGAAGCATTTAGAGGCTAAAATACACATCCTAATCCAAGAATAAATAGAGTATAGGCAGCAGAAGTGAAAATTACTCCATAATATACCATCTGAATTTCATTAATAATGGCCAAAGATGGAGAAGTAATGCAATTTCCATTATCATGCCCCTATTTCCTTACCTATTTAATGCTGATCCATGCAAATGAGGGTTTTCAATCTAAAGGCCCTGTTGTACAATTGACTTCTCCACTGAAGGTGCTAACAAAGATGATTGTTACAGGAATCACAGTGGTTTTCTGATGAGGCTAAGAGCCCGCTGAGAACTGAACATTCAGTGTTTAACATATCAGACAAGCTGGAAACAGTAGCTGCCAAAGTTGGAATTAATTTGGGTGTTACTGAAGCTGTTTCATACAGCTTTCATTTGTGCCCTATACCTAACTACAGTGCAGCAAACTAAATTTGTAATACCTAAATGAAAGCACAAAGTAAAATTGTCTCAATTCCAACCCAGAATGAGTGGTGCTAATCCTTATCTTCCACTTGCTATACAACATGTCACATTTACACAATATTTCCTTCAGAACTCATATGGGCTCACTGAATCCATTCTTTCCAGGTACTAAATTGTTGTCCAAGAGCATCTTTTGCAATCATGCCTCTGAAGTCAAGCAATAGCTGGCACTAAAGAACTAGAAAGGGTTACTCAGCCTGCCCCCATCTCCCTTACCTTACTGTCCTCCTACCACAGGCAAGCTTAAATGCTTCCTCCTCTCACTAGCTTGCTCACTGTACCCAGATCTTGACTATCTGGATGCTGACCCTTTTCCTACATTCTCTCTCTGGCCTGAAATTCTCTCCCACTCCATAAACACCAGACCACCACTCTTTCCACTTTAAAAATCTTACTTAGGTTACATTTAACTTACTTAGGTGAGAAGCAGCGTGGCTCAGTGTAAAGAGCCTGGGCTTGGGAGTCAGAGATCATGGGCTCAGATCCCGGCTCCACCACTTGTCAGCTGTGTGACTTTGGGCAAGTCACTTCACTTCTCTGGGCCTCAGTTACCTCATCTATAAAATGGGGATTAAGACTGTAAACCCCACAAGAGACAACTTGATCACCTTGTATCCTCCCCAGCGCTTGGAACAGTGCTTTGCACATAGTAAGTGCTTAACAAATGCCATCATTATTATTATTATTTCCTCCAAGAGGTCTTCCCCAATTAAACCCTCTTTTCCCTGATTTTCTCTTCCTTCTGTGTCACCTAGGCACTGGGATCTGTACTCTTAGTGCGCTTGGTATTTGTCTTACCATTAACCCCACCACATTTATGTACAGATCTGGAATTTATTTATATTAATGGCTTTTTCACTCTCTAGACTATAAGCTCGATGTGGACAGGGACTGTGACTGTGCTTTCTTAAGAGAGCACAGTAAGGGCTCAATATTGTGAGCCCACTCTTGGGCAGGGATTGTCTCTTTTGCCGAATTCTACTTTCCAAGCGCTTAGGACAGTGCTCTGCACACAGTAAGTGCTCAGTAAATACAATTGAATGAATGAAATACCATTGACTGACTAATTTGCACATTAAAAGGCCTCCTCTAAGCAGAGTCACTTTTTCCTAGATATTTGTAAAACTAAAACGTATAGGTAAACCATTACTATGGCAGCATAATGAAAACCTTCCCAAGGAATAAGTGAGTTCTGGACTAAATCAAAAGTAATGTGGTCTAGTGGAAAGAGCATGGATCAGGGGATCTGAGGGCCTGCCACTTGCCTGCTGTGTGACCTTGGGCAATTCACTTAATTTCTCTGTGCCCCAGGTTCTTCAACTGGAGATTCAATACCTGGTTTCCCTTTTACTTAGAGTGTGAGCCCCATGTGGGAGAGGGAAGATGCCTGACCTGGTTAACTTGTATCTAAGAACAGTGCTTAGTAAGTACTAACAAATACCACAAAAAAAGGCTACTTGAAACTGTCCTTTCAGTCATGCACTAGAGCTGATGAAACTCCCAGCGTTTCTGTTCTTTAATGTAATTGTAACATTGATTCCTGTGTTGTGCCATACTGGATGCCTGGGAGTTACAGAACAAAAAAGGAACACTTTCCTGCTCCAAATCAATCAATGGTATTCATTAAGCTCTTACTGTGTGCAGAGCACTACAAAAGAGTCTCTGTCCACGTCAGCTTACAAGTCTAGATGGGGAGGTAGACATTAAAAGTCTCCTGCTGTGGGACTGAGGATCCGTTACCAAGACCTGCCCGTTTCACCTTTACAATATCGCCAAGATCCGCCCTTTCCTCTCCACCCAAACGGCTACCTTACTGCTTACGGGCTCTCGTAATATCCCGGCTAGACTACTGTGTCAGCCTTCTCTCTGACCTCCCTTCCTCCTCTCGTGCCCCGCTCCAGTCTATTCTTCACTCCGCTGCCCGGCTCATCTTCCCGCAGAAACGATCTGGGCCTGTCACTCCCCTTCTTAAACAACTCCAGTGGTTGCCTATCGACCTCCGCTCCAAACAAAAACTCCTCACTCTAGGCTTCGAGGCTCTCCATCACCTTGCCCCTTCCTACCTCTCCTCCCTTCTCTCTTTCTACCGGCCACCCCGCACGCTCCGCTCCTCCGCCGCCCACCTCCTCACCGTCCCTCGGTCTCGCCTATCCCGCCGTCGACCCCTGGGTCACGTCCTCCCGCGGTCCCGGAACGCCCTCCCTCCTCACCTCCGCCAAACTGATTCTCTTCCCCTCTTCAAAACCCTACTTAAAACTCACCTCCTCCAAGAGGCCTTCCCAGACTGAGCTCCTCTTCTCCCTCTACTCCCTCTACCGCCCTTCACCTCTCCGCAGCTTAACCCTCTTTTCCCCCCATTTCCCTCTGCTCCTCCCCCTCTACCTTCTCATCCCCTCAGCACTGTACTCATCCGCTCAACTGTATATATTTCCAATACCCTATTTATTTTGTTAATGAAATGTACATCGCCTCGATTCTACTTAGTTGCCATTGTTTTTACGAGATGTTCTTCCCCTTGACTCTATTTATTGCCATTGTTCTTGTCTGTCCGTCTCCCCCGATTAGACCGTAAGCCCGTCAAACGGCAGGGACTGTCTCTATCTGTTGCCGACTTGTTCATTCCAAGCGCTTAGTACAGTGCTCTGCACATAGTAAGCGCTCAATAAATACTATTGAATGAATGAATGAATGGGTGAATATCAAGTGTTTAAAGGGTAAATGCAACACAGAGGGAGAAGGGGAAATGAAGGATTAATTGGACTCGATTGGGAAATGATAGGAGGCAGTAAGTTCAGCAAGGAGACTGCTGCAGTAGTCACGGTGTGGTAGGATAAATACTTGGATAAATGTACTAGTAGTTTGGATGGAGAGTGATGTTGTGAAGTTAGAACCCACAGGATTTGGTGACAGATAGACTCTAATTGGAGAGACATCCATAAAAATATTTACAGGTATAGTGGTCAAAATAAATATAGATCAACCTAGAAAGTTTATAAAAATACCAAGTAGGATTTTAAAATATGTGATTATGATGGGCAACAATTTTTCCTTTCATGTTTATTATTTATTTGTAATACTGAAGAGTGATGATGAATTCTCAAGATAGGTTCTAGGAAAACTTCAGATATCATCCTCTTGATATTTAAAACACTAAAACCTTCAAAACCCAGCCAGAGTGAAAGCACATATGCCACTGATTTTATTTATGAAATAGCAGGCATAACTGCAGTAAATGGGAATAAGCAGTTAAACCGCCCTTAGACTTTGTTCCAGGAAAGAAATGGGGAAGTGGGGAAAACTGCTACATATAAATGTTGGAGAACTTTTCTTCAGTCTTGTAAAATACAAACATTCTATTATAAGGACAACTTGTGTTCTTCACCCTGAATTTCCAATGCTCACGAGCTTCAAATGGAAGCTCAAACGTTATTATGAATGTGTCAAGAGTATGTGAGAATACAATCAGTATTCTTGCAATCGTTTGCAAAATAAGCCAAATCCAATTTAAATTAGCAAATGTCTCCCCTATACTAAGGCCCTGAGACGGTTAATAGACATTATGTCATTTTAAGTTTCCATAATGCTTTAAGTTTTCAGGATGAGTATGCTATGTGATTATAAAAATAATGGTCTGAACCTAATTGAATAAACTGCTATTTATCCCTGGGAAGTGAAGTCATTTTTCCAAGAAACGTATAAGTGAGCTCGTCTAATCACATAAAAGGCAAGGAGGAGGAGAATGGAGAGACTTCTTTTAGTAAAACATGAAGATTAAAATTACTACGGTACACCACGCTATTATGTGAGGAAGCAGGAAGACAGCAAGCTTATCAAAAGATTATTAGCAATCATAACACACCTGCAAATGCGATGCAAGACCATCAGTCCAAAGCTAGCATAGTCTGTCTCCATCTGTTCCCACCTCCATATCTTCCACTCCCTCCACCCCATCAAACATCTTTACTCCTATTTTCTCTATCAATTTTGCCAATGTAAATACTGTGTACACTATGCTTCACTCTATCTTTATATTGTTTATCTTGCCCTCTGGCTTGTGTGCATCACTTCAGTTCATCATCCAGCATGTGTTTCATCTTTTCTTTTCATGTCCTGCCCTGCAGAGATAGGTGGTGGAGAATATTGCTTCAAAACTGGTGAGGCCTCAGCATTCCAGTATCTCACTGTTAGTAATGTTGAGTATGGCTCCAAGACGGCACTAGTAAAACTGCTCCAGGAGTGGGCTGTGTGCTCTAGAGTACATCGGTGAGAAGCAGTGTTGCTTAGTGAACAGAACACAGGCCTGAGAGTCAGAGGCCTGGGTTCTAATCCTGCTCTGCCACTTGCCTGCTACATGACCCTGGTAAAGTCACAACTTCTCTGTACCTCAAGTACTTCACCTGTAAAATGGGGACAAAATGCCTGTTCTCCCTCTGTGACGATGGGACCGAGCAACCACACTGGATGGGAACTGTGTCAGATCTGTTTATGTTCTATCAATCTCAGTGCTTAGTACAGTGTCTTGCACATAGTAGCGCTTAACAAATATCAAAATTAGTATTAGAGCATATGAAGGACTCACAGCCCCAAAGAATGTTGGCCAATATAACAGCCTTACAAGTGATTCGACTGGGTAAGGGCTGATCCCAAGAGATAGCAGTGAAAACAGAGACAGGCCTTCGAAAGGACAAACCCATTAACACAATAGGGATCTATCTTTAAGTGCAAATAATGCAGCAGAATTTGTCTGTCATCCATTGGTCTTTTCAATCAATTCACATGTCTTATTGCACTACTGTAGTATTACCTTTGAACACCTAAATGGATGCTTATATCGATATATTTATAGATATACCTATATAAGTAGATATGCCACAACATGGTTCAACGCCACCTGTTAGTTTCATATAGCTTCTCTGCTTTGTTACAGAGTCCCTAATTAATCACAATAGCTTGAAGTTTCCATCTTGATTGACATTTTTAACAGGAAATTTAAAATGGGGCTTTGATTCCTGAGTTGGATGAAATGGAAGCATGTCAGCAGTAATGCATTTTATAAAGTACATTTAAGGAACATAACTATATCCATCAATCAGTCAGTGGTATTTGAGTGTTTAACACCTCAATATCCTGCTTTCCCTCTCTGATTTGGAATCTGATAGGAAATATGAAGATTATACCTGTGCTATTCTAAAACATATGAACATACTACACAGGGAATTTAACAAATATCCAAGGACTGTTTGGGAACCCTATACACAGTCACAAATATGCAGATTTTTGGGGACATTCTTGGAAAGATTTATACTTTTTTGCTAGTAAATGTTACATGTTCATATCATAAGGCCAAAAATGCATTTCCTGTGATGGTTTTGTTATTGTGGACTTTATTTATCTGATGTCGGCACCTAATGAAAACCATTTAAAACCAGTATTTTTCCAAAGTGCCAGTATAAATCCATTTACAAAAGCTGCACTAGTTCTCAGGCACATGAATAAACCTAAACGTTCTTTTGACATTGTAGTTTCTGAACGTATTAAACAAACGTGTGGTAAAACCCTTGCTAGCACAGTTATCCTGCTGAGCAACAATCAAAGTGTTCATTCTTGTTCCAAATTGAGGGGAAACGTTACACATGTATTGCTATCCATGTCGCTAAAATCTAAAACATGATTTGGCAAGCAAAATACTGCTGCGGTTTGCTAGATTATTGGAAACTTGAACCTGGCAGAACACTCGTTGACCTCATTCTTGGCTACAACTCATTAGCTTGAGGCAGCTGATGAAATAATTCTATTCGACCCCAAACCTCCCCAACTCCATGCTGAGCACCTTCATTAGACAAGTGGTGGAATATCAGAGAACACATTATAAGATGCTTAGGGGACAGACCAAGCTTCAGCCACTGATCATATGACATTAGGTAAATGACTTAGCTTGACTCTGCCTCGGTTTCCCTTCAGAAAACTATCTGTGCTATAAAACCCCTGAGTCCAGTGAGTATAAAATGAGATTTGTGGCAGGGCTTTCAATTGAAGGGAAGCAACATAGCATATAGACTACAGGTCTAACTCTTATCAGGAATAGTAAAATTAATACGGACTTTGAAATTGGAAAGTGGGGCAAATTAAGGAATAAATGACAGGCATTCTATGTCCCTTGGCTGTTTGGAGATTAAAATAACAATTAAAAATGTATATATATATATATATATGGTGTTTTCTATTCCTATATATATAGGAATAAAATACTAAACTTTTAAAAATGGAAATTGTAAAAACATAAAGGAATTAAGAAAGGCCTCCAGGAGATTCATTATCAAAAACAATCAGCATTTTCTGTGGTATTAACTTATGCAACAGTCTTGCTAGTCTTTGTAGCAAATATACTCAAGGTTCCTTTTATACCTTTCCCACTTTCCCACTGGATTTTGGGGGTTTGTGAATTATCTCACACCCACGCTGTGCTCATCCAAAGACAAACAAATGTTTGGGTAAAAAAAATAAATCAGCACATATGGTTGGGGATAACTGTGTCTGAAAATAAGAAATGTTTACTTTTTTATTTCACCTTTAATTTATGTCAGCGAGAGGCTTTACAGACAAAACTGCCAAGTCTATTTACTGCCATATCTTCTGCGCTTTCCTTATCTCCTTATAGACAAACAATATGGAACTGAAAAAGGATAGTTGATGCTAAACTGCATAGTTTTGAAGACATTTGCCTTGTACAGACTCTAGCAGACAGAAACATACGCTATTTAAGGTTGTAAAAAAATCTTTTGGGGCATTTGATTCCCATCTGAAATGAACTGGTAATCATTATCCAATTCTGGTTAGAGACACAGGAATAGACAGCAATAACCTAAATTCAGATAAATAGGCCAATTAGTTTCCTTGTTGACAACTCTGAATAATGGAATTCGTTAAGTGTTTACTATGTGCCAAACATTGTTATAAGAACTGGGGTAGATACAAGATAATCATATCTGACAAACCCCATCCCAAATGTGGCACAGGCTAAAGGAGGAGGGAAAGCAAGTACTGAATCTCCATTTTACAGACAAAACTGAACAAAGTTAAATAACTTGCCCAAGGTCACTCAGAAGGCAATTAATGGATCCAGAATTAGAACCCAGGTCCTCTGACTCCCAAATCCATGTGCTCTTTCCGCTAGGCACACTGTTTTTTTGGTTTTTTTTTTAATAGAACCCAGAGGGAAAATACACAGAGCTTCAGAGTATAAAACGTACAGTACTGTCAATCCAGAATCAGAAAATTCACCTTACAAAGTGACCAGGTATTTTATGAAGTGGTTAAAGCAGCTTTATTTAAGGATTATCCAGAATTAGACATTTAAGAGTAATTGGAAATTCACTTTAGAAACTGCAGACTGGGATTACTAGGAACTATACACACCAGGGTTTCGAGGGAATTATTCCATATTATCGCCTAGAGAAAACCCTCAAAGCAATGAAACGCAATAGGTGATCAAACAAGAACAGTATCTTAAAAGGCATGTGACTCCATAGAGTAAATAACACTTCTAGTGAATGTCTGTTTCATAATGAAAATAGGTCAATGTATTCTCTGGAAAAGACATTAACTACTGTTATCCTACAATGGTAGTACATAAACAATAAAAACCTTGTAGTTAATATTAATAAAGCAATAGTATTCATTATACTACTGTGTGCTGTGACTATATATACATGTGTATATATATATATATATATATATATATATATATATATATATTTATACTGCGTGACTCTGGTTGCCATATACTTCATTGATAAAATTGGGACCATCAGGAATGATCTCAGTAAAAGTCTCCCCTACTCCTCTCCAATCCCTATTTCCTCTGGCTCATTCTTCAACTCTCCCTTCATTCCAAGCAGCATCTCAAGAGAAAATCTTACACTTCCTCTCAAATTCTAGCCCTTCCACCTGTATACTGATCCTGTCTCTTGTCACCTCATCAAAATGGCTTATTTTCCAGTGGCTCTTTCCCCTCTGCTATCAAACATGTCCATGTATTCCCTCTTCTAATAAAGCCCTCTCTTGAACCCTTGACACCGTCCAGTTAACACGCCATCTCCCCTTTACCATTCTGCTCCGAATTCCTTTTGTCTCCGCCAGCCGCTTTAATTTTCTCTTCTCAAACTCCTGTAATCTGGCATCTGCCCTCCTTCACTCAATGGGAATAATAATAATAAAAATGGTATTTAAGTGCTTACTATGTGCCAACACTGTTCTAAGCACTGGGGTAGATACAAGGTAATCAGGTTGTCCCACGTGGGGCTCACAGTCTTAATCCCCATTTTATAGATGTTCTCAGGCTCAGAGAAGTGAAGTCACTTGCCCAAAGTCACACAGCTGACAAGTGGTGGAGCTGGGATTAGCATTCATGACCTCTGACTCCCAAGCCTGTGCTCTTTCCACTAAGCCATGCTGCTCCTCAGTGTGGAACCGCTCAAAGGTCATCAATGACCTCCTTCTTCTCAATTCCCAAGTCCTCTAATCCATCTGAACCTTCCTTGACTTCTCAGCTGCCCCTGAAACTGTGGACAACATCCTTCTTCTGGAAATACTATCTGATTTTGGCTTCACTGACACTGTCCTCTCCTCTTCTCTTCCTATCTCTCCGGTTGTTCCTTCTCTATCTTCTCCTCTGCCTCTCACCCTCTAATGTGGGAGACCCTCAAGGCTCAGTTCTGGATCACCTATTACATTAAATATGCAGATTTAATAAGAGTGAGGAGTCACAGATAATGCCAAGGATGCAGACTTGTGAGATAGGAGGATAGCAGCGTTGTCTACCGAAAGTCAGGGGGAAGAAAAAGTTTGGGTGGGAACATGAGTTTGACAGGTCAGAAGGACATCAAAGTAGAGATGTCTTGAAGGCAGCAGGAAATGTGAGACTGCAGAAGACAGAAATGAAAGCGATCAGGGCTGGAGAGAGAGATTTGGGAATCATCCATGTAGAGATGATAGTTGAAGCTTTGGGAGCAAAGGAGTTATCTAAAGGAGTGGGTGGGGATGGTTATTACCTTTCAAAAATTTATATGTGAAAATGTTAATGAAATGTACTCACACACACATACATTTAACTGACAAGCAGCCTTATACCTAAACTAAACAGTTACTAAGTCATCGGGGTTGGGTTCCTACAAGCCAATATAATAATTAAGTTTTTAGTTCCCAAACTAAACTTGCCATCCATCTTTGGTTCCCTGGTCCCACATCAACTTGCACCTCTACTTTAAAGTCCAGTTTAGCATTTCCTGTGACTTCAGTTCCTGTGACTTCAGGCAGGAGATGGATGCTCGGAAATGCCATCCTTCCTCATCGATTTTACCCTTCATTCCTTTGCCAAGGCACCAAGTCACAGGTTTCCTGCTCCTAGGAAATATATTCCCAGTATGAAAGAATTTTCTATGACTATGACAATTTCTAGCACCTAGTAATGCTTTCAAATCAGCATGAGCTTTATATCTAAATGAAAATTTCGATATTAGGGTATCTAAAATTTTTCAAATACCTAAATCTCTAATTTTAGATAGCTACCAATTTAAGCATTTTGAAATGTTTAGGTAGTTGAATGAAAATTTTCACTTCCATACCAGGTATTACTGAAAACGCACAGAGAACCGAACATTACTCTTGCTCTGGAAACTATGAGTCTTTACAGGTTTAGTTAGGTTCATTTGAAATCATTCATCTTAAAGATAGTTCAGGTTGCTATCCCCTCGATGACACTGTTCTTTGGGTCTGACCAAACCAAATGGAGCAGTGTTAAGGCCTGTTTACCCCTACTCTATGTTATGAGTTTTGTTTTTTTTAATAGAGTTTAACATGTTTCATTTGGTTTGGGGGTGGATGGGGCTCATAGGTTATGAAGTTTCTTTTTCTTTCCACTTGGCATATTGTATGTTTTGACTTTAGAGCAGGTCAGACCTTACAAGGGAAGGCCAAGGGAAGGCTTAAAGGGATCAGGTTCCCTTGACCAATCCACTCAGCCATCACGAAGAGCCACTTCTTCCACAGGGCAAAACAACAGCTTCCCCGGGCTGGCCAGGATCCTCTTTGAGCAGTCTGCCCCACTTACTTCTCCCCTGCTCCATAAACTTCTACATTCTTACCTCTACAGTGGCCACTGCTCTGGGCTAGAAGTGGCCTCAGTAGGGGAAGGGAACATGCATAAATGGTGTTGGTGGAGCAGGGAGAGAGTTTTGGCCTTGGCCAAACTGTTTTCATTATGTTCAGTTTTTTTTTAAATAAAGCTATGAGAGAAACCCAAGGGATGAAGCAAAGAATATCAACTGCCTTTAAAGATAGTCTTCAGTCCTCCAAAATGTGTGCCCAGTGAATAATATAGTATCAAACCTTGCCCAGGTTATGACTCCTGTTTTTCCTGTTTAATTTTTTTTCAATCAGTAAGTGCAAATCATGTAAATAGAGCTGCCCTTTGTTTTAGATGATGACATTACAGAGGGACACTGCCTATCCATGAGTGTAAGCGTGGCTGAAGAAAATGAACGATAGATATTACCATTTGAATGGAAATATACATTTCAGCTGCAACATGTATTTTCATTGTTGGATTTGGATAGGTGAAGTATAGAGAAATTATGTTTCCATAAGGTAGCTGTAAATTGACTGTGAAATGACTATGGATTGGCTATAATGAGGGTCTACCAGGAATGTTTCAGCCATTTGACAACATAATATCTAAGTTCTGTAATCATAATTCATTAACATTTCAAAGGTAACCCTTTGTAAATATTAAAAATTCATTAATAGAAACTGGCTTTAAGCAGAGCAAGTTAGTTTCTGTGAGTTGCTTCTAGCTGTATCTCATTATATCCTCTGACCCCATGACCCTGCTGCTCCTTCGGACTTGAAACTTCATCCTCACATCAGACAGATTACAGTTCCCCTGTATTCACATTCAAATCCCACCCCTCCAACAAACTTTCCCCAATTCATTTCCCAGCACCTTGTCAGTTATTCTTTTAGCCATCTCTAGCACTTCTGAATTTACTTATATTCTTTTTAGCATGTATATTTGACCACCCTATTTTCCCAGGGTTGTAATTATTTTTATGATTCTCTCTCCTATTAGAGTATAAGCTCCTTGTGGTCAGGGAACATATCATTCATTCTTTATCAATAATAATATTTAACACATTATGTGTCAAGCCCTGTACTAAGTTCATGGGGCTCACTATCTAAGTAGAAAGCAGAATAGGTATTAAATCCACATTTTCCAAAAAGAAAACTGAGGCACAGAGAAGTTAAGTGATTTGCCTAAAGTCATGGCAGTGATAAGAACCCAAGTCCTCTGACTCCCAGGCTTATGCCAAACACTATACTGGAACCTGATATCTGGAAGAGCGGTCCAGGGCATAATCAGCATTGCCTAATGTCCAAACAACTTGGGGAACAGAGCCCCAAGTGTAGTGATGGGAGTACGGCGGAGCGAAAGAAGTGAAAAATTTCTGCGTATTCTTTATCCTTAACAATGTCTTTAATCACACATGTGCAGTGGTTTTTCCCTTCTAGCAATATTATCATCATGTGCTACTGAGCGCTTACTGTGTGCCGAGTACTGTACTAAACTCTTGGGAGCTGGTAAATAAATTCCCTGCCCACAACTAGCTTTCACTTTAGGGAGATTACTATCCTTAAAATTACAGCTCATATTTGGACTGATGGAAACAAACTGGATCTTTATCCTGGATTTCCTCAAGATGCAAAATTCTCTGATTTTCTCAAGTTTACTGTTATTCGGCAAAAGAAGAAATGATCCTTTATGAAAAACTAATTTAGAGATGCTCACTATAAGCTTTCTGGCAGTAAAAATAGGATGTAGGCGGCTTTTGATGAAAGATACATTTTTAAAATAATAATGTGGAATTGGAGGAGTGAAAGAAAAAGGCAGAACTGGGGCATAATTAATGTCATAGAAATACAGCGTTGCTGTACAAGGTTAGATGTATTTAAAGGTTCCCTATCAAGATAAAAATATTGTTTCAAAAACCCTTCTACGCATAGGTCTAATTTAATATTGTTAACTCTTAGGAGATCTAAAAGATTTTTAAATGTGGCTCACTGGAAACAGCACGGGCTTGGGAGTCAGAGGTCATGGGTTTGAAATCTGCTTCCGTCACTTGTCAGCTGTGTGACTGTGGGCAAGTCACAACTTCTCTGGGCCTCAGTTACCTCATCTGTACAGTGGGTATTAACTGTGAGCCTCACATGGGACAACCTGATTACCCTGATTACCCCAGCGTTTAGAACAGTGCTCTGCACATAGTAAACACTTAACAAATACCAACATTACTAAACCTTTCGGTCAATAGTTATCTTTCTATTTTTCATTCAGTTCTATTAATTATCCTATCCCTAGCACTTATTCTCCCCACCTTGATTAGTACGCTACCCTCCTTGCTGATCTCCCACTCTCCTTTCTCTCCCCACTACAGTCCATACTTCACTTTGCTGCCCAGATTATTTTTCTCCAAAAATCTTCAGGCCATGTTTCCCCACTCTTCAAGAACCCCCAGCAGTTGCCCATACACTCCACAACAAACTGAAACTGCTTACTTTCGGCTTTAAAGCACTCAGTCACCTTGCCCCCTCCTACCTTACCTCACTACTCTCCTACTGCAATCCAGACCATATATTTTGCTCCTCTACTGCCAATCTTCTCACTGTATCTTTATCTTATTCATCTATCTCACTGCCAACCTCTCGCCCATGTCCTGCATCTGGCTTGGAATTCCCTCCCTCTTCATATCCAAGAGACAATTACTCTCCCACCTTCAAAACCTTATTGAAGGCACACCTCCAAGAGACCTTCCCTGATTAAACCCTCTTTTCCTCTTCTCCCACTCCATTCTGTGTCACCTTGACTTGCTCCTTTAATCCAGCCCCTCTTTCAGCACTTATGTACACATCTGTAATTTTATTTATTCCTATTAATGTTTGTCTCTCCCTCTAGACTTTAATCTCATTGTGCACAGGGAATGTGTCTGTTATATTGTTATAGCATACTCTTCCCAGGGCTTAGTACAGTGCTCTGTACAAAGTAAGTGCTCAATAAGTACCACTGATTGATTTAAACGCTTGGGATCCTGCCACCTTCCCATCGTGACAGGGCCCCTGGCATTGTCTTCTATAGGATCTCCATGCTGCCTCCTCAGGATCCCATAAGGAGGAAACTCCGACTCTCCCCGCCTTGCCGTACCCCAGTGGCAAAGAAGAAAGTAGCCATAACATGCTGCTTCCACAACAATTCTGTAAGACTGTGACCACTGCTGCTATAACTGTATCTGAGGCTGTCGGGATTGTGGACCCTAAGCTGTGAGGAGTCCAAAATTCTGCTCCCCTAGCCACAGTTTCCCTCAGTTCTTTACTTTTATGTTGTCTATTCTTCTATGTCTTTATGTCTGTCTTCAAATTTCATCTCTCCTAATGTGTCAGCCAGTTTCCCCCTTTATCTCCTTTCATTTTTAGACTGTGAGCTCCCTGAAGGCCAGAAACCTGGTCTATATCCCTCCAGTATACATTTTTTTCCCAGCGCTTAATACAGTACTCTGTCACAGTAAAGACTTAATAAATACTATTCAGACTACTGGCAAAATATTGGAAGCAGCAGCATGGCCTAGTGAAAAGACTCTAGGACTGGGAGTCCGAAGGCCTGGGTTCTAATCCCACCTCTGCCAATTATTTCCCTGTTCTGTGACCTTGAGCAAGTCACTCAACTTCTAGATGCTTCAGTTTACTCATCTCTAAAATGGAGATTAAATACCTGTTCTCACTTATTGCCATTGTTCTTGTCTGTCCGTCTCCCCCGATTAGACTGTAAGCCCGTCAAACGGCAGGGACTGTCTCTATCTGTTGCCGACTTGTTCATTCCAAGCGCTTAGTACAGTGCTCTGCACATAGTAAGCGCTCAATAAATACTATTGAATTGAATTGAATTAAACTGAGTCCATTAAGAGACATGAACGGTGTCCTACCCAGTAGCTCTGATCCCCACATGAGACAGGAGCTATTTCTGATCCGATTGTGTTGTATCTACCACAGAGCTTGGTACAGTGCTTGACACAAAGTAAGCACTTGACACATACCACAATTATTGTTTGGTACAATTAATAGCAAATCATAAATTCTTAATAATATTCATCCTTTCCACTGTTAACATTATTCATCAAACCACTGAAAGACAGGGCCCAACCGCTTCAAACTGATTTTTTTTTCTTTTTAAAGAAAGGTAGCACATAGGTGTGGGAATTTTTTTCTTTTCACTTGCCAATTTTTGCCACTGAAAAGCATAGAAGAGAACAATTATAAACTGTGGTGAAGGATCTTTCTTCCCGGGACTTCTGGAAGAGAATGACAGGTAAGCCAAGGCCCGAGACTTCAAGTCTGAGAAGCTATGTGAAGGAATCAATTACAGTTCTAGTTCCATGCCCCTCACTTCTCCGTTTCTCTCGTCTTTGCCAGTCATATGCCTGCCGGGGCCTGGAGTCAATGACTGAGTAGGCGGGGAGTGGGTGAAGTGATGGGAGCTCTCTGATAAAGCCTCATAATATCCTTCAGGAAAATATGGATTTTTTAAATCAAGCTGTGGCAAAGAGGGACAGCAGCAGGCTCATAGACCTGGTTCAAAAAGCGATTGCTGGAGATATGTGCTGCTCTCTCTCCCCCTTAGACTGTGAACCCCCTGTGGGACAGGGACGGTGTCCAACCTGGTTAACTTGTATCTATTGTAGTGCTTAAAATGGTCCTTGGCACATAGTAAGCACTTAACACACAACATTATTATCTTTAATATTAATATTGCATCCTTCACAACCATATATCATATACTCACAGCACTGAAACCAAGCCAAAGTAAGGAAGGGGTCTCATTTCATTATTATTGCAGCCATTTCACAAAGTGCATTAAATTATGAAATGTATCTGAGGCGCCTCTCTCTCTTCACCTTCACACTCCTCCATAAACCCTCCTCTAGACAATCCCTCTCTTGCTTTATTTTTGCCTCTGCAAAAAATTTAAAAAGAATAAAATAATCTCCCCCAAAACGTATTTCCTTTTACTTCTTGGGTAGTCACAAGTTCACAGATAGTGGCTAGTGGTAAAAAAAAAAAATGGCCCTATTCTTGGAACTTTACATGATAACATATACTATTTTGATATATGAGGGGCCATCACAGGAAGTAATGACCTGTCCTGAGTCATCTTTTATCCAGCTACTACAATGCTTTGGGGAATTATGTAGTAAAAATGCAGAGTACAATCTCAGGAGGAAAAAAATCTTCCCTTTGATTTGAAGTTGCTTAGCTGGTACCAAGTAGCTTGCTTTCCTGATAATAATAAACATGGGTGCATTAACTCACTGGTTTTCAGATGTAAGCCAGAACATTATAAATGTTTGATAGGACACTCGATGAAATATTGTTACCCAAATTATAAGAATGATTTGGTCTGGGAAGAATAAAGATTCTGAAAGTCATTAATGTCACCAAACTGCCAGTCACAACTATATCTGAATACAAGTGAGGTCCTGCAATGACAAACTGAGAACTAAGTCTCTATTATGGAAAGGATCTATAGGGAACATTTTCTAGCAAATTTCTCTTAATTAGAAGCTGGCTTTTATTGGAGAACATATGAGTGGTATTTATCTGGCTGACATTAAAAACGTAATTCATTCACCATCTACCTTTGGAGGATTGCCTTAGCCTAGCTAGTGACAGACATTGGGGAAATTAGTCCGCAGTATTTCAATTAAGGGAAAAATATTTAGAGTTCAAGAAATGACAAGTGCCTGATGGGGATTTTTCTGATGAATTAATCGTAATGTTCAGAGGTTGCCTTCTCTGACAAGCTTATTTTGCAGTATCCTTATGCATTTTTGACAGGAATTTTAAGGTCTAGCAATGGCAAGAGTGAAGGGGTCAGAATCATCCAGTCTTAAATTATTTCCTGGCATTGTAATGGATCAGTAACTCTCTAGTTGGTGGAATACAGAGCTCCTTCATGTTTGGAGGTGATACTATTAACACTGACTTTCATCCTGGGGAGTGAAGGAGTAGATCAAACAATTATTGGGATTTATTGAGAGCGTTTACTCTGTGTCAAGGGAATCGCTGAATAGATGTGGGCTCAATAGTCCAACACTAGATACGATCAGTGGTATTTTTTTAAAAATCACCCCCATTCGATCAATTGTATTTATTGAGCGCTTTCAAGGTGCAGAGCAGTGTTATTAGTAAACATGCACCCTTTCAGTGGTATTTCTTCTGTTGTATTTATAATGCATGATACAGTTTGCAATCCTAACATGGACATATTCACATACTCAATCCATCACCAAATGCCCTCGGTTCTACCTTCACAACAAAGTTGCTAAGTCCCTCCTTTCCTCGCCATCCCATCTGCTCCCACCCTGATCCAGGCACTTCTCATATTCCGTCTTGATTACTGCATCTGCCTCCTACTGAGCTCCCTAAGTCTCCCCACTCCATTCCAACTTCGCTTTGCTGCACAGATCATTTTTCTCAAAAAAGTCTGGTCAATGTCTTCCATTTCTCAAGAACCTCTGGTGGTTGTCCATCCAGCTCTGCATCAAACAGAAACTCCTTATCGCTGACTTTAAAGCACTCAACTTGTACCCTCCTAACCACAGTACAGACTAGCCCTCACAATTGGCTCCTCTAGCACCAGCTTACTCACTGCGTCCTGATCATGACCATCTCTCTGCCAACCCCTTTCCCACATACTCCCTCTAGCCTGGAATTCCCTCCCTTTCCTGCCCCAACAAAAACAGACCTCCATTCTCCCCACCTTCAACCCTCTATTGAGGTCACAGCCCTTCCAAGAGGACTTCCCCGATTAAGCCTTCTCTTCCCTGGGTCCCTCTCCCTATGCCTCATCTATTCATCTGATGCTGTGCCCTTTGGACATTTGATATTCGCCTCACAGTACTTATATACATATCTATAAATTATATATTAAAAATTCATTATTTTTATTAATGCCAGCTTCCCCCTCTAGACTGCAAGCTCAATGTGAGCAGGCATCGTGACTATCAACTCTATTACCTTGTACCTTCCCAAGCTTTTAGTACAGAGGTCTGTACATAATAATGTTGGTATTTGTTAAGGGCTTACCATGTGCCAAGCACTGTTCTAAGCGCTGGGGTAGACATAGGGGAATCAGGTTGTCCCATGTGGGGCTCACAGTCTTCATCCCCGTTTTACAGATGAGGTAACTGAGGCACCGAGAAGTTAAGTGACTTGCCCAAAGTCACACAGCTGACAAGCGGCAGAGCTGGAGTTCGAACCCATGACCTCTGACTCCAAAGCCCGTGCTCTTTCCAGTGAGCCACGCTGCACATGGGAAGTGCTCGTTAAATATCACTGATGATGAAGAGATAAAATATTCTGCATTCCCGAATTTTAGAGTTAGTGAGCCTGTCTTGCCAGGTAAAATGAAGCATAATAATAATAATAATGATAGTAAGCGCTTTCTATGTGCTAAGTACTGTTCTAAGCGCTGGGGTCGAAACATGGTAATCAGGTTGTCCCATGTGGGGCTCAGAGTCTGGATCCCCATTTTACAGATGACGTAACTGAGGTCCAGAGAAGTGAAGTGAGTCATCAAACTCAAACAGCTGATAAGTGGTGGAGTGGGATTAGAACCCATGACCTCTGACTCCCAAGCCCAGGCTCTTTCCACTAAGCCACTCTGCTTCTCATCAGCCACTCTGCTTCAAGACCAGTGAATGAAGCTTCTGAAATCATTAGCGAAGTCAGATGAAGCATAGGCCTGGGGGGTCAGAAAGACCTGGGTATTAATATCAGTTCTGCCACTTGTCTGCTGTGTGACCCTGGATAAGTCACTCAACTTCTCTGTGCCTTGGTTACCTCATCAGTAAAATTGGGAGTAAGATGAGCCCCATGTCAGACTCTGTCCAACCTGATTATCTTGTATCTACCACAGTGTTTAGAATGTTGCTTGACACGTAGTAAGTGCTTAACATTATGATACATCATAATGATACAGGTAAATTGATAGGGTTCAGAAGAGTACTAGTGATATTGCTGTCATTCAAGATGAGACTATAAGCTTATTGTGGGCAGATAATTTGTCTACCAACTCTGGTGCATTGTACATTCCCAAACAGTACAGTTCAGTGCTCTTGACACAGTATGTGCTCAATAAATACCATTGATTGAGACAACCATCGATGAATGAGGTGCTGGAATGTAATCAGCTGCCAGTCACTGAAAGAATATACATAACAACACAGCTTCACTGGGCAGGACATATGAAAAGAGTAATAGTGCAGGTGTTCACACTATGATTAACTAAAGGGGACAACGCAACAAGGCAGAACAGACAGTTTAAAGATAAAAGTGTTGTCAAATAGTAAACGAGGCAAAAGAATGGAAAATTGTCAAGAGACTCCTGTAACCAACAGACCAACCAGGTGAGTAACATTTGGGAGAAGGGTTAGTGTTGTTCCAGCAAGGTGTCACCAAGCAGGGTGGAGCAGCATTGCCTAATGGATAAAACATGGACCTGGAAGCCAAAGGACCTGGGTTCTAATCCTGACTCTGCCACTTGCCTGCTGTGTGACCTTGGGCAATTCACTTAACTCCAAGTGGGACAGCGATTGTATCTTCCCCAGTATTTAGATAAGTAAATAGTTAAATACCTTAAAAAAAAAAAGACCATGTTACCGGAGACTGGAATGAAGCCAAAAGTAAAATCTGCATGGGACAAGCCATTAATGTAGCAAATATTATCTTCAAATGCAAAAAAAGACACCTGGGTATGTCAGTTTTGCATCAAGTCATACACAACTGGATAGGATCTTCTCTGTAGCACTGTTGTCGGAAATAAAGGACAACTATATATACACATATTGATATACAAATAGGTGCTGCTTACTTTTAAACTTGAAGTAGTAGCTGTCAGGTAACCACTTAATTATGGGTGTGGTTAAAAGGATAAGTGTGCAAACAACAGGGCTTTCCTTCTTTTGCATAAGAAAATAATCATCCTGTGGTTTGCGGTCACAGCTAACACATTTAGAATCAGAAAGTGTGTCAAACAAACACTTGCCCCTTGGCTCACAGTCTATATCTAATCCCTAGGGAATGATCACGATCAGCATCAGTATTTACTGAGCACCTACTGTTTGCAGAGCATTTATTCATTCAATAGAATTTATTGAGTACTTACTATGTGCAGAGCACATAGTACTAAGTGCTTGGAATGTACAATTCAGCATTGTGGTAGGGCCTTGGGGACATACAAAAAAAAAAAGGGAAGACATCTCCTTCCTTGCAAAATACACTTTGATGGGGGTATACAATCTTTCTAGCTACTGAAAAATCATTTGTTACCCTCTGCAAAATTATAGCCTCAGAGACTAAGTGGTATGTCCCAATATGCCTGATTTCCTAAAGCTCAATATTATGAACCAGCCTGAAATTGGCAAAACCTGCTCCCACCAAAAGATCAGCACTTAATACAAAACTGAATGCTGCCACTGAGTTCCTCCACCTAGGCAACACCCCTGTCCAATGCTGCAGTCAGATGAAGATTTCTAAAACCAAATCAAGAAGGCTACTCTACTATGTCCTTTGGGTGACTGATAGGCAAAGCTTCAGACCAAGCTTAAGTTCTGTAAACAAGTTGTAGTTTTCAAATTTCTGAAAGGCTCGGAAACTGAATTTCCTATAGCATCATATCCACCTTTTAGAGGATTTCCGCCAACCCCACTTAGATACCATAAGTCACTTCAGATGATATTATGGCAAACAATAGATCCTGTAATGCAGTCTGGCTTTACCAACGTCAATGCACTGCTTGTCCCATCACTCTTGTGCAGGGAAGAGAACATAATAATAATGATAATAATTATGGTACTTGTTAAGCACTTACAATATTCCAAGTATTGTTCTCGGTACTGGGGTAGATACAAGTTAGTCAGGTTGGACACAGTCCCTGTTCCACCTTGGGCTCACAGCCCTAATCCCCATTTTTTATAGATGAGATAATTGAGGTACAGAGAAGTGAAGTGATTTGCCCAAGGTCACACAGCAGACAAATGGTGGAGCCAGGATCAGAACCCAGGGCCTTCTGACTCCCAGACCCGTGCTCTATCCACTAAGCTACACTGCCTCTAATTAGATAATTGTGAAACCCAAAGACCTGCTGAATAGTGGGTTGAAATGGGAATGCTCTAAAATAAACACTTAAATGACAAATGAAGCGAAACCTCAAACGATGTGGTAAACCTGTGGTTTGCTGAAAGACCGCAGATGACGTACCAGTGGGGATTCAGCAATCAAAAATGGAGCGACTCAGAACAGAAACTGAGGGAAAATATGATAAAGTGGTAGAAGTAAAATGGTGGCAGGCACTATGGGGAAGAAACGCAAGTTGAACAAGACTGCTTTTCTCAGGGTTATTAGATACATTCTCAAAGAGAAAAAAGATTTGTCTATGGTCAGAGCCAAATTAAACCTCACAAAGGCTCCGAACTTAATAGCATTTGGGGCTCCCCGTGATGTAAAATGCCATCAGATCATGTCATAAATGATGATACTGGAGCCGTGTTCTCATCTTCAATTTGCTCCTGTCATCACTCTAAAGTCACTTGCCTGTCCTGTGAATTCTTCCCTCAAACAAACACATACACACACACCCCGCTTTATCTGAAGTGGGGCAAGGGGAGAGTGTGTGTGCGTGCACTTGCATGCCAAATTAACCTTCACAGAGATTCCAAGCCAAATAACATTTGGGACTCCCCATGATATAATCCCATCAGGTCTCTCTGATCTCCTCTTCTCCTCTCTCGCCCCGCTCCAGTCTATTCTTCACTCCACTGCCCAGCTCATCTTCCTGCAGAAACCATCTGGGCATGTCACTCCCTTTCTTAAACAACTCCAGTGGTTGCCTATCAACCTCCGCTCCAAACAAAAACTCCTCACTCTAGGCTTCGAGGCTCTACATCACCTTGCCCCGTCCTACCTCTCCTCCCTTCTCTCTTTCTACCGCCCACCCCGCACGCTCCGCTCCTCCGCCGCCCACCTCCTCACCGTCCCTCGGTCTCGCCTATCCCACCGTCGAACCCTGGGCCACGTCCTCCCGCGGTCCCGGAATGCCCTCCCTTCTCACCTCCGCCTAACTGATTCTCTTCCCCTCTTCAAAACCCTACTTAAAACTCACCTCCTCCAAGAGGCCTTCCCAGACTGACCTCCCCCTTCTCCCTCTACTCCCTCTACCGCCCTTCACCTCTCCGCAGCTTAACCCTCTTTTCCCCCCATTTCCCTCTGCTCCTCCCCCTCTACCTTCTCATCCCCTCAGCACTGTACTCATCCGCTCAACTGTATATATTTTCATTACCCTATTTATTTTGTTAATGAAATGTACATCGCCTTGATTCTATTTAGTTGCCATTGTTTTTATAAGTTGTTCTTCCCCTTGACTGTATTTATTGCCATTGTTCTTGTCTGTCCGTCTCCCCCGATTAGACTGTAAGCCCGTCAAACAGCAGGGACGGTCTCTATCTGTTGCCGACTTGTTCATTCCAAGTGCTTAGTACAGTGGTCTGCACATAGTAATCGCTCAATAAATACTATTGAATGAATGAATGTATGATGACACTGCAGCCATGTGCTCAACTTCAACTTGCTCTGTCACCACCCCAGTGTCACTTGCCTTCTCTATGAGTGAGCTCCTCCTCAAATACACTCTCTTTCTTTCTCTAACACACACACACACACACAGAGTCTCTGTATCTGGGGCGGGGTGGGGGAGATATTGTGTGTCCCTGCACAGGGACCATTTTTAAGAATCTGGGATTACAATTTATGGGTCTGGCAAAGAGCCTCCCCCACTAATCGGGGCTATTTATTGAGTGCTTAGTGTGCACAGAGCACTATAATAAGAACTTTGAAACTATGATAATAATAGTAATAATAATACTTATGGTATTTATTAAGCACCAGGCATTACACTAAGCGCTGGATAAAGATGGCCTCCCCATTCTGACAGCCCTGCACCACTCTCTTAACCTAGCTGGGACTGATTGTCTCCAAAAGACATTGCAGCCTCCACCCAACTTAAATCCTTCCAGACCTCATTGGGTGAGCTTTCCCTCAAAGGCCAGGGTTTGGGGTACAGCTTAAGGGAAAAAAAAGGGGGAAGACAGGTGAGGGGTTGATCCTAAGATCTACTTTTCTCCTAAAATGTGTGGGAGCTGTCTCCCCTTCAGGATTTACGAGATCCTGAGAGTAGAGTAACTGAGGAGATTTGCTTAGATCTAACCATCAGGGACACAGGCAAAATCTGAGCCAGGGTCTCCTGGACCTGGTTGGCCAAACTGTAACACCTGCACATCCAGGACTCCATTTAGCAACTCAATCCCCCACATTAAACCAGCCCTGCCTACTGTAGTGTCATCTTCCGAACCAAAAGCACACTATCCTTGAAATCATTTTCACAATGAGGGAAATTCAATGCATCCCTTTTCTCATGAACCGAATGACTAATAGCTTATCAGGCGCTCCCTCACATCTCGATTCTACAATCTCGCATAGCTCTGTCTCCAGTTTGTCTATTCTGTTTTGGTTTCAGTTCACTTAATGAACAAACTCTAGTCTAAATGTGATCTCACCAGATTAACCATTTGGCCAGACTCTAAGATGACTGTAGGTAGGGAATGTGTTTGTAGGCTCCCTTGTATCATACTCTTTCAAGCGTTTTGTATCATGTTCTGTACGCAGTGAGTGCTCAGTAAATACCATTGATTGATTGAGACCATTTACATTTTAAAGTACTCTGACCTAATATTTCATTCCAGAATTCTATAAACTTGTATTTATTTTTCATTTCCCTGACATGCCCCTGGTCTTTATGATTCCCACTGATGAGTAGGCTTGATATTATTAATCCCTAAGAATAAATTACCTTGTAGATGATTTTAGTACCTTTTCTCTATTTCTAATTTCCTTAGGCTTTTTGATTTTTTTGTTGTCTGCGACTCCCTCCCGTGTAGCATTTTCCCTCCCTTCCACTGAAATTCTAGGTGCTGGAATGCAGGCAGGCACTTTGGAGTTTCTAAATTTATCTCATCTTGTCCAACCAAAGAACCACATTCAGTGCTCGATAGAGAATTGGATACAGTGTCTTTAACTAGATGTATTTCCTCTAGGAGTAACCTCTCAAATAATTATAGACATAACATTAAAAAAAAAAAGATCAGAAGCCAAATTGATAAATGTCCAGGGGATGGAGTGTAGATTTTCATTTGAAGTTTCCAAAGAATAATGGCACTGCTTTGAAGAAGACTTTATGATTAAAAATTTCATGAGTAGGGATTGGTTTAACAAGGTTTGCACTTTTAAATATCCATGAACATTCATGGAATACCTGCCTATATATTTCTTCTGCAGCACTCAATTTTACTACTGAAATTGCATCTATGTTCAATGACTTTACATTCTACACGGAAATGTTATTTATTGCATCGTCATAAAAAAATCTTAGATGAGTAGATATAGAAAACAAAATGGCAAAAAAAAGGGAAAGTTGAAATGTTACAAAATATGGGAATATTTTCCTTCCACTAGTCTATATTCTAACAACTAAAAAATATTAACTTCCATTTCTGCATTTGATTCCTTTTGGAAACTTGCTGACACCACATTTTTAAATAATATTTAAGTGCTTACTATGTGCCAAGTACTGTACTAAGCACTGGGGTAGATACAAGCTAATCAGGTTGGACACAGTCCATGTCTCACATGGAACTCATAATGTTAATCCCCATTTTACAGGTGAGATAACTCCTCACAGAAAAATCAAGTGACTTGCTCAAGGTCACACAGATCTCAGTTTACTCTTCTGAGCAAATGGAAAAAAGCACATGCACCTATTCATAAAGCAAACTATGAGTTCCTTCAAAACAGAAAATCCTGAAGCACAGCACAGACTATTACCACAGGTCATCGTCTATGTTTCAGACCACAACACTCCTCTAGGGAGATGGACCTAACAGGCATATTGATTGTCAGGTAAATTGACCTCTGGCGGATCGAGAAATCTGGTAGAGAATAGAGGTTTCCATTTAGATGGCAGTTATTTTCTAACAACCGGGTCAAATCTGGCTCCACTGAGTAGGGTTAAATGCTTTCCCATTATAACTGTTAAAACAGAAAGTCTCCAAAGAATTTCCTAATTTTTTTATTTCATTCTTCAAAAATGCTGATACTTTTTTTAATGTTTCTTATTATGGACAGCATTATTAATCAAAATTCAATAACTCTGGACAACCCGCTTCTGACCGCTGTGAGCCATAATCCAATGATCAGATTTTGTTGGGGAAATTCATTTATTCATTTATTTCATCTCCGCAACAATGTTCACGGTACAAATTAATTCTGGGCTGTAATTACTCACTTGCTTGTATATCAATAATGACTTTGGTAAGTGGAAACATTTTTCAAACCACGATTTATTATTGCCAAACCTGTCTATTGTGAAGAAGGATGATTTCTAGGGATTTCTGTTTGAACTGCAGACTAAATTCAACTTAAAGGGCCACAAAAGACCTCAGTTGACATGGTAAATAACTAGGCACTGTCAATATCTTTGTGTACTGATAAGAAGAATCAGGAAAGAGGATCTTCAGACAATTCAGCCACCTGAATAGAAGGCATTTTTCTGGGTAAAAAGAGTATGTTTGCCTGATGAAAAGAGTTTAGCATTCTCTGCTGCACCTTCAGTCCATTATTAATAGCAATACTGCTCATTAGCACATCAGTACATTGAACAAGTGAATACTGTCAATTTTATTATCATAATCTTTTAGATTATAATGACAACACAATCCAGAATATCAATATAAAGATATCTCTCCCACTCTCAAATAATTGCACTGCAGGTTTGAGGAAAAGCTGCCAAACAAGAATAAATCATTCAATTGCTCAGACATCATGAAAGGACATTTCATGACCCATAATTGCCTTCCCAACCATGCATGTGGACACACATATGCTCATATGCTTTCCCTCAGTGGCGTTTTACAGACTTTTGAGGATTTTCGAATTTACTAAGATATTGTCAATGGCCCATTAATATGCCTCATCTATAAATAGGAGTACAAGACTTTGGGGATCGGCCTTCTCTCTGACCTCCCTTCCTCCTCTCTCGCCCCGCTCCGGTCTATTCTTCACTCCGCTGCCCGGCTCATCTTCCTGCAGAAACGATCTGGGCATGTCACTCCCCTTCTTAAACAACTCCAGTGGTTGCCTATCGACCTCTGCTCCAAACAAAAACTCCTCACTCTAGGCTTCAAGGCTCTCCATCACCTTGTCCCTTCCTACCTCTCCTCCCTTCTCTCTTTGTACCGTCCACCCCGCACGCTCCGCTCCTCCGCCGCCCACCTCCTCACCATCCCTCGGTTTCGCCTATCCTGCCGTCGACCCCTGGGCCATGTCCTCCCGTGGTCCCGGAACGCCCTCCCTCCTCACCTCCGCCAAACTGATTCTCTGCCCCTCTTTAAAACCCTACTTAAAACTCACCTCCTCCAAGAGGCCTTCCCAGACTGAGCTCCTCTTCTCTCTCTACTCCCTCTACCACCCCCCCTTCACCTCTCCCCAGCTTAACCCTCTTTTCCCCTCATTTCCCTCTGCTCCTCCCCCTCTCCCTTCCCATCCCCTCAGCACTGTACTCATCCGCTCAACTGTATATATTTTCATTACCCTATTCATTTTGTTAATGAAATGTACATCGCCTTGATTCTATTTAGTTGCCATTGTTTTTATGAGATGCTCTTCCCCTTGACTCTATTTATTGCCATTGTTCTCGTCTGTCCGTCTCCCCCGATTAGACCGTAAGCCGTCAAACGGCAGGGACTGTCTCTATCTGTTGCCGACTTGTTAATTCCAAGCGCTTAGTACAGTGCTCTGCACATAGTAAGCGCTCAATAAATACTATTGAATGAATGAATGAATATGCAGAGCACTGTACTGACCACTTGGGAAAGTACAACAGCTTAACAAATGCCATTAAAAAAAGAGAGAGACAGCGCTGAATGAAGAAATGCATAAGGAATAGTTCTGGGAAAGGACAGAGATTAGGCCAATATTTATGTGTTTCAATTTTATATTCTGGTACTGTCAGTGTTTTAAGATGCAATTTGGATAGGATGTTTGTAGATATCCAGGGAATGTTCTTCCCACAATGTTTCTACCTGGATGGAATGTAAAGCATAAATTAGCATAAATTAATCTGGTATAGGAAAAATTAGTTGTACACGTTTACATGGCATCAGTCAAGATAGACTACCATATTCCAGTATTTCCATAAAGCAGGGTTCTTAAAGAAAACGATGACTGTGCTATAGTAGAATTGACTGTACTAACAACTGAGAAGCATAAAAATCATTGGAAAAATAGTGAGGTTTGTAGATGAGGAGAATTTGAATATAGGAGCCACCAGAGTTCTGGACACTATAGGAGTGTCACTGCTGAAGCTCAAGGTTCACTCTCCCACTCCTATTACTACTATACTACCAATCATATTTATCGGGCTGTTTACTGCATGCAGAGCACTGTACTAAGCACTTTCTGGCCAATTCTCTGCCAGTGAATTCCTTTTAAGGACTTACATTTTCTACCAGTGCAGTGGTTAGTATGAAAATTAAAGGCTCTGTTATGCTCTAAACACTTAGGAAAGTACAATACAAGAGAATTAGCAGGCACATTCGCTGCCCATAATGAGTAGTCAAGAGAGAAAGGCAGATATTATTATGAATAAGGTATTTATAATAAATAATGAAAAGATATTCAGATAAGTGTTGTGGGTTTGTGGGTGGGGCAAATATCAAATATCCAAAGGTCACAGATCCAAGTGCTTAGACGACGCAGAAGGGAGAGCAAGTCATGGAAAAGAGGGCTTAATTAGGGAAGGCCTCATGGGAAAGGTGTGATCTTAATTGTGCTTTGAAGGTAGAGAGCGTGATGGTCTTCCGTAGATGGAGGGGGAGGGAGTTCCACCCAGGGGAAGTGGGCAAGCACTCCAGGGTGATATAGATGAGATCCGGGCCCAGTGAGTAAGATGGCACTAGAGGAGCGGAGTGTCTGGGCTGGGTTTTAGTAGGACAATAGTGAGGGGAGGTAGGATGAGGCAAGCTGAAAGGGCTTTAAAGCCAATGGTAATGAGTTTGTTTGATATGGAGGTGGATGGCAGCCATTGGAGATTTTTGAGGATAGGGAGACATGGACTGACATGGTTTTTGTTGACAGATGAGCCCTACAGCAGAGTGAAGTATGGATCGGATTAGGGAGAAATAGGAGTCTGGAAGGTCTGCAAGGAGACCGATGCAGAAGTCAAGGTGGGATAAAATAAATCCTTGAATTATCATGGTAGCAGATTAGATGGAAAGAGTGGATTTTAGCAATGTTGTGAAGATACAAATGGACAGGATGTGGTGATAAACTGAATATGTAGATGGAATGAGAGAAATGGGACAAGGACAACATGCACTTTCAACTTCTTTTGAAAAACTGAAAATAATACACAAATATCATTTTAAAGGCAGTGCCATCAGTCATCAAAACAAAAAGAAGTTTATAAAGAATTATGAAAATATAGAAAATAATGTTGATGGTGAAAGAAAAACATAAAAACAGGAAAAGGGAAGAAAGGAAAAGGAAACAGAGGATCAATTTCAAAAATAATTTTCACTAGGATTTATTCAATGTAAAATTGGAATCATCATTAGGAGAATATTAAAATATGGGGGCGGGGGGAAATCAGTCCTCTACAGTGACTTTTTGTAATATCATGATCTACATCTGGAAAGAGAAAACTGGTATACTGGCTTGACAGCGAAGGACAAGATGAGTGACTATCCATTTATTTCTTTAAACAAAGTGAACCATGACTGAAAAAAATGTAACAGTTGTTTAGGTGAATTTATTCCTTATTCTCATAGCTGAAAATGTTGAAAGTTTTACAGCTTCAAAATACTTTAAATCCAAGATTGCAAAGACTTGGAACACTGAATTTACTTCAGTTCAGTTTTATAATTCACTAACTGAATTCTGGATACTTTGCACATTTGGACCTAAGGAACTATCCACAGGTCTACCTAACAGTTTTAAAAAGTTATAACATAATGCTCCAATGGCCTAAAGGAAAAAGTGAGTGCTGAAAAGAAATATAGCTAATACTGAGCCTGTCCTAGAAATCTTGCAGCTGTTACAAATTCTTTAGTATAAAACAATTTTGTTTGCAATACCCAAAGTGTGCATTTTCATTTTACTTGCACACCAAGATGCAAATATACAGCTATCCTCAAGCATGAATCTATATATTCAGGAGGTTGCACAGACATAAAGCTAATTTAAGGACACAGAATAACATCCATCTAGATAGGAATCTTGCACTTTTGAAGAAGGATTCACATTCATAATATTCCTAGGAAACTGCATTGATGATCAGAAAATAAAACACACCAAATTAAGTTTAGTAAGGACCAGTGCAGGTTAGACCAAATATGGACAGGGAATGTGTCTCTCAACTCTGTTATATTGCTCTCTCCCAAGCACTTAGTACAATGCCCTCAGCACAGTTAAGTGCTCAATAAATATGACTGATTTATTGAGATGGAAAATTGAACTGTTCATAGACAAAGTGGGGAAGAGGTGATTATGGGTAAATTGAGAAGAAGGAAGAAAAATGGACAATGTGCAGCAAGTTCTAGTTTTCGTGTTGGACAAAAAATTGCCAAATATCTTGTATTAATCACTCAGGGCTAAACCAGAAATTCAAGGAGTTTCACCAATCTAGCCTCTGAACCAGGATCAACAACAATAAGGTTCTGGAAGAGTTCATTAATAATTATGGTTTTTATTAAGAGATTACTATGTGCCAGGCACTCTACTAAGCACTGGGGTGTATTCAAGTAAATCGGGTTGGAAACAGTCACTGTCCCACTTGGGGCTCACAGTCCTAATCCCCATTTTAAGATGAGCTAACAGAGAAATGAAGTGACTTCCTCAAAGTCATTACACAGCAGACAAGTGGCAGAGCTAGAATTAGAACCCGATTCCTTCTGACTCCTAGCCTGTGCTCTATCCACTAGGCAATGCCGCTTCCCTGAAGCAATGCTTATCACTGTATAACTTCCATGGGCATGAGGAGACTGTCTGTGACAAACAAGAGTGGGGTAGCTCTTTTTAATTAGAGGCTTTGGAAAGATGAGGACTCCAGGAGTTAGATAAATAAATGGTAGATGTTGTTAGATGCTGCAGAAGATCTGAGTAGGAAGGGCTGATTTTTATGCATACACATTGTAGAATGGATTTTCAGACACTCACATCAATATTTTTGGTTCCATCATCATCTTGGCTCACTTGACTTTTCTTTTCTGACACTACTGTGCAGAGAGGTGAAAGCAGGACAAGGATTGGGAACATAACACAAGGAGGCCAGTTGCCTATTCCTTGGAGCATCAAAGAGGAAAAACTGTCAAATCTACTGTCCCAGGTCTACACGAAGCCTGAAACACATTTCACACAGAGGAGTCAACTGTATAGATATAGATTTTTCTACAGTCAATTGTTCTTTCTCTGATTTAGTGGGCTAACAGACTTTCTGATGACTGATGCCAAATATTTTAGAATCATCTGACATGAAGCATATGTTTACCTGGGTATTTATTTGAACAGGCTGAGAAAGCATTGTATATTCCAAGTGAGGCAAACATTTGGGAATCAGTCAGCTGCCTTATTCAAGTATTCTTTATGGAAAAAGTATATATTCATAGATTGAGATATTCCTAATTCCAACAATGACTGACATATAACTCCCTTGAAAAGAGCATGCTCTTTCAACTGACCTTTCTAAATTATTTGCAAGAAAATGATTTCTCCTTTGGCCTAGCTCACTATAGAAAGCTTCTGTTAAGATCAAACAGTGGGGCACCTGTTTTAGCCAAAGACGGGGCCAAACATGTCATCATCTCTCTCACTCAAATCTCATAGTCAATCTGTCACCAAATCTTGCCAATTCTATCTTCACAAAAAATTGCTAAAATCTTCCATTTTCCTCTCCATACGAACAGCTACTATGCTGATCCAAGCACTTATCCTATCTGGTTTTAACTACAGCTCCTTGCTGAGCTTCCTGAGCTTCATGTCTCTCCCCACTCCATGTTCGTCTGTTGCTTGGATCAACTCTCTGTTTAGTCTACATTATTCCACTCCCCAAGAACCTACAATGGTTGTCCATCCACAAACAGAAATTTCTTATTAAGGGCTTTAAAGCACTCAATCAGCTCACTCCCTCCTATCTTACCTTACTGATTTCCTACTTCCATCCAGCCCCTCACTGTTTCTCCAATGTCAATCTACCCAGTGTACCTTGATCTTATCTGTCTCACCACCTACCCCTTGGCCATATCCTACCTCTGTCCTGGACAGCCCACCCTTTATATCCAACATACCATCATTCTCCCCACTTGATTAAATTCACATCTTCTTCATGAGGCTTCACTCAATTAAGCCCTTCATTTCCCCTACTTCCTCTTCCTTTTGTGTTACTTTTGTACTTGCATTTGTATGTTTTAAGCACCTGATTTTCACCCTACCCTCAACCCCTCAGCATTTGTGTTCATATCCATAATTTAATGTCTTTCTGCCCCTCTCTACTGTAAGTTCCTTGTGGACATGGACCATGCCTACCAAGTGCTTAGTTACAGAGCACTTCATGCTGAACGCCCTCAATAAATACCATCGATTGAGTGAGTGATTTCTCAGTCAACATTTGGGTTATCCTGACACCAAATTGTTAAGATGCTCTGTTAATAACTCTCTGAATTTATATATACATCAACTGGATCCACATTGTATTTTAAGAGCTTTAATAACAAATAAGCATCTATTCCAGAACTCTGTTAACCTTGTCCATATCTGAATACAGTGCCCGGAAGGAACTCAAGTTTAATGATCATACAAAAACATGGATGACATAGCAAGGCTTTTATTGCATAGTTGTAAAGTCCTGAAAGAAGTTCTTTTGAAATTTCTGCAGAGAGCAGTTTGCATGTCACTGAGATAGGATTGGTCACTGATGGCATTCAAAAATGCTTGACATATGCTGTTACATACCTAACAAAATGATGTCATAATCATACCATTGTGAGGTTTCCCCAAACCTCAAGCACTGCTCTATAGAAAACCCTGCCCCCCATTCGTGATCCAGAGGGTTCATGTTCTCCCAGCTCCTTCTGAACACCGGGTACCCCTCCACAACCCCAAATCCAACGGCAGGATCTGGGGATGAGGAAGGCTGGATGATATAAATGAAAATACACTCTTTAATGATGCATGGCTCTCTATCCACTTCTGGACAGTGGAAAGACCAGCTGGAAACCGCACTGTCTGGAATAGGACCAGATGACTGGTCCCCAATCCTCAGAAGCTGAGCTAGTCCACTGGAAGTATGGCAACAAAGCAAAGGAGAAAAGACAGGACATGGAACATGATCCATAACAGGGATGAATCTTATTATTGAGCATCAATGTAGATAATCAAAAAAACAAGCCAGTCACTAAGGTATCTTCCTTAGCCAACTTAGGATCCCAAGTGCAAATTCCCAATTCCGGAGGACTTTCTTTCTAAGAAAGTATGGTTTGAGAGAAAACTCATTATTGCCAACGAGATAATTATACTAACAGATATTCTTTTTTACGCTGAAGAAAGTATGTTAATACAACATTATTCCTAATGAAGGCTTGAACTAATTCCAGAGTGTGTTTGGGGATGGGAAAAAAAAATCAATGCACTTAAACTTCATTTTTCCCTGAAATAGAGGGAGCTAACTATTTATTTTCAGATTGTTTTACAACAAGGCTTTATGCCCATGTCTCACACATCACAGCATTTCAAGTCAATGGGTATTTTTCTTTGCTTTTGATATCTAAATATTTCTGCAGTGTAGACAGATAGTACTTATTTCCACCCAACCAAACTTGTGGGAATTTCAATTTAAGAACCATTTAGTGTGTCATGTGTGCAAGCCATAAAGCAAGGCACAGCAGATAATCTAATAGATAGAATGTGTATAATTATGGTTGCTTTGAATTTTCGAACACACTTTTGGAGGTTCATTAGCCAAGAAGAGCTTATGGACTGAATGATTTAAAATAAAATGTTCTTGATAAATAGCAATTAAATTAGCAATGTCCAAAGTTCTCTGCCAACCAAATTTTATTAAAAAGCTGCTAGAACTGTTTTAATTGGTAGAGATGTTTGAAAGTAATATATTTTTGCTTCTGATACTCATTTGCATTCAGCTACTGCTGTGACTAATTGCATAGACACTTCAATTTTCTTCAATGTTTCAAATTATTTTTGGAATTTGGAAATGATAGACTTTTATGGGTAGCCATATAGTTTGAAGAGTGATAACACAAGAGAAACTTGCCATCTGTATCTTTTATGTATCCAGCATTTTTTTTATATGGTCAAGAGGAAAAATCAGTTAAAATCCATCATAGTAAGGATGCATTTGGCTTTCAAAGTCACAGTGGATTTGTCTCAAAGCCAAAAATGAAAGTTTTGAAAGTTTATTGAGAATTATAGCAGGATCAATTAACTATTAGCTAATCTGCCAAAGTACACTTAAAGAACAGAGACCTAAGAAACTGGCTGAACTGAGTTTCCTTTACCTTTCCTTAACCTCAATGTTTTAAATTTAGGGAAAAAAAAATGTTTGTTCCGATAGGTGTAAGGGCTATTGAACCCAAAACCATGATGGGGAAAAAAAAAACTAGCACTTCTACAGCATCATTCATTCAATAGTATTTATTGAGCGCTTACTATGTGCAGAGCACTGTACTAAGTGCTTGGAATGTACAAATCGGTAACAGATAGAGACAGTCCCTGCCCTTTGACGGGCTTACAGTCTTCACAGGTTCTCCATTTTCAATAATTTATTCACCATATTTCATCTCAACGAAAAGTAATTCAGACTGCATCATTCAGAGAAAATAAAATTACCAGGGAAGATAGGAGAGTTTCCCTACTATTTAGTACCACAAATAAAATTACAAACATTTGTTTAACGATCAAAGCAAGATCCAAGTAATAACACAGAAACCAGTGGAAATTAACGAATTCCCTTTACCATAATGGTTTTCCGTTCACATTCACAGAGCTCAGTTTCCTTTCCCCTAGTCAGAAGTAACTTTTTCCAAGGTGAGAGGTGGCTTGAGGAGGGTGGAGGGTGGGGAAGAGAATGGAAAGCCCTAAATATAGAGGACAGAACCTAGACAGTAGTTGAGAGTCTGAGAGAATCAGAATTAAAATACTTTAAGGAGAAAGAACTTCTTCAGAAGTTGCCTTGTCTAATTGCACAGAGATGCATCAAATTCATTAAGATTCAGCTTCAGGGCCAGTCATTGCCTCTGCATCCTCACGGCAAAAATCCAGTGTCCTGGGTTGAAAAGCAAACTTTTCCATCCTTGGTAATTCTTATTCCATTCTGAATGATTATTTTAATAAGCCACTCAGCTAAAGACTCACAGAATTTATGGTAATGACTTCACACTCTCCTTCATTTTTGAATGAAATGCTTGAAGCAGGAATCTGGCAAATTTGTCTTCATTGTCAGTTAATTTCAATAGACAGAGGATATACTTCCCCATTTATGAGTCCTGACAATGTGAGGACATGAGGAAGGCTTGAATCCTTTTTATTTTTCCTACGTTAGTAATGGACAGCATGCTTGCATGTCTTGACAGTAATGATTGTTCATCATTAGAAGAAAATTAATATTTATTACAAAATAGGAATTTCAATAGAAAGAAGTATTCCTATGCAATTTTGATTATCCAAATAAGCCATGCATCAGATCAATGAATTGTGATTCCTTGGCTCCTTCACAGATTCTATACCCATTCCTATACATTTAATTTTCAGATTTTTGCTTATTAAACCTGCTCTTTTTGAGAGCAGAAACGTTACACCTTCCAAAGTTACCAAATGGATCAAAGGTTTTCATCACCAACAAAACAGGCTAATCCTCGGCAACTCTGTGAGCTCTAATATTTGAGCGCTCTTCATTGCTCTGAGTTATGATCTTCAACCCCAAGTTATCTTCCCAATTAGGCTAAAAATTGCACTTTGGTGTCAATCAGATAAAAGAGAAGGGGCATTTAATTAAGCACTAACATTGGACCAAGTGCTGTGCTACGCACTGGGATAGATACAAGATTATCAATTCAGAACCAATCTCTTTTCCAAATGACACTGGCGGTCTAAAGCAGAGAGAGAACAGGTATTTTATCCACATTTAACAAGGAAGGAAACTGAGGCCCAGAGGAATTAAGTGACTTGCTCAAGGTTACATATCATCCAAGTGGTGGAACTTTTATCATCCAAGTGGTGGAACCAGGATAAGGTCTCCTGACTCCTACTCTTTCCATGAAACTATGCTGTCTTCACAGGTGCATTAGTGGGTTTGAATTATGATGATGATGATGATGATGATGGTGAGGGTGGTGGTATTGGCATTTAAGTGTTTACTATGTGCCAAGCCCAGTACTAAACCCTGGGATTGATGCAAGATTATCAGGCTGAACATAGTCCCAGTTTGAGCTCACAATCTATGGGGGAGGGAGAAAAGGTATTGAATTATGCAGGTATACTGCAAGAGGTATTGCTACCTTTTGTCTTCTCACAACCTAAACTTCAAACTTGGATGACATTTAAAAATGGGGATTTTTGTATGGAATTTTCTTCTTTAAAATAACAACATAGGCCCTGATTTTCTAGTGGGTTGCGGGGAGGATGGAGGTATTTTATACCACCTCCCAACCCCTATCATGAATAATAATAATTATGGTATTTGTTAAGCGCTGGGATGGATACAAGCAGATTGGGTTGTACACAGTCCCTGTCCCACTTGAGGCTCACAGCCTCAATCCCCATTTTACAGATGAGGGAACTGAGAAGCCCAGAGAACTAAAATGACTTGCCCAAGGTCAAGGGAGGAGGGCACCTATGGGGATATGGGATGGAGAAATGTATGTGGGTAATAATAATATTGGTATTTGTTAAGCGCTTACTATGTGCAGAGCACTGTTCTAAGTGCTGGGGGAGATACAGGGTAATCAGGTTGTCCCATGTGAGGCTCACAGTTAATCCCCATTTTACAGATGAGGGAACTGAGGCACAGAGAAGTTAAGTGACTTGCCCACAGTCACACATCTGACAAGTGGCAGAGCCGGGAGTCAAACCCATGACCTGTGACTCCAAAGCCCAGGCTCTTTCCACTAAGCCACGCTGCTTCTACACAATAGATATGCAGTTTGTACTGGTACAGCTTCCACAGTAAATGAAAAGATTCCAGAAAACTTTCTTCTTGGGATTCTTGTGGGACAAGTCTGACTGCTGAGTGTTTGCCATAATCTGATTGATGGCAAAATCCTCTAAAGCAGTCCTTGGTGCCAGTAATGTGATCTCCTCTTGTTTTGAACATGGGAGGGTGCGTATGATGGGCACTCGGCATCCATTGCACCTTGTTTTTTTATGGCAACAAGTATTCTGATTCCCAGACCTCCTAACTACCAGTCCTGTGATATTTCTTTGTCAAAAGCAGAAACTCAGAGAAAAGGGACACCAGAAACTGTTGGGAAAGGAGTTTGGTTGTGACCGGGTCGATGCCTGAGCCATGATGGTGAGAACCCAACATTGCCTAGGAAAGCCTTAGAACAGTGTGGATTCCCTAGACTTCCCTTCTTCCTTCTGCAGGGTTCCCTTGTACTCTCTCCAGAAAGAAGCTCAGATTTTGGGGTGTTAGGGAAACAGCAAGGAGCAGTCCAGAATCCAGCCCCCCCCCCCCCCACACACAGTGACCTCATGGAGGCTTCTCCGGAGAAGGAAGAACTGTAGATAGGGCAGCTTTTTCTCTCCTTTCCAACTGCATGTGAATCCCCTTGGAAATCCAAGGTGACAGTTCTGAATCCCAGCCCGTCCACCCCAAACTGGTTGAGGAGGGAGTCTCACTATACCTCCACCCTCCCACCCCATCCCACCTAAGCTCACAAAGTCGAAAACAAGCCTTAGGGCACTAGAGAAAGGAAATAGTTGCTTTGTAAAACCATCATGAGAACAGTCGATCTTTGGGGAATTTGCCTAAGAGGAGGACCTCGGTCCTCACAGTCCAAATGTGCAGGGGAGAATCACAGTACACAGGTTTAATGGACCGTTGAGAGTGAACATCTCCAATAATGATGTAGCAATAGTCCTAAAATTATATCTAGTTAAATGAGGTGATAGCTCCCTAAAACCACTCCATTGTACTACATTTAAGGATGAACAAAGGCCAACAGACACTTGGAAGTATGTGAAAAAATAAAATCAGGATTGTGTAAGAAGAGAAACCATACATAAAAGCTGACTTTGGGCAGGGAGCAGGTCTACCAATTTTGTTACGTTGTACTCTCCCAAGCTCTACACACAGTAATTGTTCAATAAATAAGACTCATTGATTGAATATTGCTGTTAGCTAATTGTAAAATTTTAGAACTTCTGCACTTTGCCTTTTGACTTACTTGACTAGTAAATATGAAAAAGGACAGTCTCCATTCAAGCCACCGTTTCAGCAACAACTCTTTGGATCTCAGGATCTCTACTGGCTAACCAGGAGATGTACCATCTTCTTTCCTACCTCTCAGGAAGTTTGGCTGGCTGATTATTACTATTATTAGTAGTAGTATTAGCAGCAGCAGTAGTAACAACACTTATAATAGTGTCTTGTTATTTATAATGATTTTTAGGCACTCTCATAAATTATCCTTATCATTATAACGTGTGCGTGAGAGACAATTTTAAGGGGCAATGTGGTCTGGCCAAATAGTGTAAAACTGGTCATCTGGAGACCTGAATTTTAGTCCAAAGATATTTTTTAAGCAGGGATCATATCTTTTATGTTTACTGTTGCCTCCTAAATGCTTACTGCAATAATGATGGCATTCGTTAAGCACGTATTATGTGCTAAGCATTGTTCTAAGTACTGGAGAGGATACACGATGATCAGGTTGTCCCACGTGAGGCTCACAGTCTTAATGCCCATGTTACAGACGAGGTAACAGGCACAGAGACGTGAAGTGACTTGCCCAAGGTCACACAGATGACAAGCGGTGGAGCCAGGATTTGAACCTATGACCTCTGACTCCACTAGGTGCTCATTAAGCACCACTGACTGATAATCTTAGCTCCGTTATTGTTTCACTGTTTGTGGTAGGCCATGTCACTTTGCCTCTCTAGACTTATTTCCCCCATCTGTAAAACAGCTACAGTAACTTTCACTCTACCCTACCTTGGAAAATAGAATAATATATGAATTTCAGTTACTTTTCAACAGGATAAATAGCACAGTGGGGACTAGAGAGCCTCCATTCCCTTAACTGCATCTTGAAACAGAGGATTAATTATACCCTGCCTATGCCTGGATACTTGTCACATATTTGGATAAGGCCTGCATTTTTAATATACAAAAAAAGATCATATTCATTTGAGAAATCAATGAGAATTGTAATGAAGTACCAATATGTAGTATGGTCAGTAGAGGGAAAAAGAGGTTCTGGATATTCTGAAATCCTGATTAATACCAACTCATCCACAGCAATCTAGGCCCTTGTGACACCTGCCTTTAGCTACAAGTAATTTTGGTATCTGTTAAGCATTTACCATGGGCCAGGCTCTTTATTAAGCACTGGGATGGATATAAGATAATGGGATTGGACAAAGGTCCTATCCCACATAGGGCTCACAGTCTCAGTCCCCACACTACAGATGAGGCACAAAGAAGTTAAGTGTCTTGCTCAAGGTCACACAGCAAACAAGGGGTGGAGCTGGAATTAGAATCCAGAGCATATTATTCATTCATTCAGCTGTAGTTATTAAGTGCTTACTGTGTGCGGAGCAGTGTACTAAGCGCTTAGGAAGTAAAATTCAGCAATGGAGGCAATCTCTTCCTATAACAGGCTCACAGTCTAGAAAGTGCCTGGCACATACTAAGCACTTAAAATCCACTATCATTATTATTATCATTATTAGAACACAGGTCCTTCTGACTACGAGACCTGGGCTCTATCTACTAGGTCACGCTGCTTCTTAACAAGAATTTATGTGGTAATGAGAGGTTTCTTTCTCTCACTGCCTAGAATATGACGTTTCTAACTTAAAAGAAGACAGGAACAAACCTTAGTGATGACTGTCAAGATTAGCATAAATCACTGCCTTAAAATGTGAAAAATCCTTTTGCCAAGCCTGCAAACTTACTTCCCTCTCACTCCTTCCCAATTTCCAAATGCTGACAATAGCCTGCATTACTATAAAATTATGTTTGGGGAAAAAAAAGGAAAACAACAGGCTTAGCTATACAAACACATACACACACACACATACATATATATGCACACACAGACACATACACACACACCAACGTCTATCCCTCCTCTTTTTGCCCCCAAGATAGAAAGATATTTGAGATTTGTATTGGGTGGTTTGTCAGCTTGTGAAGTAAATGTGATTTGTGAATAAATCAAATCTGAGGCTCCCTCATTCTGAAAATAATGTATTTTTTACCTGAATGGGCTCTGAATAAGTGAATCATAAATGAATATGATATTTCTCATACTCTTATGTTAGCTTGGTGTGCTTCATTTTATTTCATATTGCTATATCCCAGTATCATTTCTGATTATTTAATTTTCTCTTTGATTATTTTGTGTATTTTTTCACAATGTATACAAGACTTTGAGGCTATGCTCTCCTAAAATAGAGAGGATAAAAATGGGGATAATGAGTATTGTATAAACTTATATACCTTCTAGAAATTCTGTGGAGAGAAAATGGCAAAGGAACATATTTAAAGTAAAGTTACTTTAAAATACTCCCAAGTGTGGAGTATTGTAACAGCATCATTTCTCTGGTTAACTAAGAATTGGAGTTCAGCTTTAGAATAAGACCTTTTCATCTTCTTTGCCCTTCATTTATGTATGTTAGATAGAGAGTCTTTCATTTCATCCATCATTTGTTTTACTCAGAGGTAAGAATAATAATAGCAACCATTACAGCAATAATAATAATTGTGGTATTTGTTAAGCACTTACTATGTGCCAAGCACTGTACTAAGTGCTGGGATAGATACAAGATAATCGGGTCCCACATGAGGCTCCCAGTCTATGTAGAAGAAAGAACAGGTATTGAACCCCCACTTTGTAAATGAGGGAACTGAGGCACTGAGAAGTTAAGTGACTTGTCCAAAGTCACACAGCAGGTACATGGCAGAGCTGGGATTAGACTCTGACTCTCAGGCCCATGTTCCTTCCTATGCTACACTGCTTCTCAGAGGTGAGCACAGGCTGGAACAGTGAATTTAAGAGAGAAGGAAGATGATCCAGTAATTCCTAATTTGAGCCTCTTAGACCTTGAGCAAATCACAGTGACTCTATTTAGATAGAGTCTTTTACCCACATGAATAATAAAGATAACTCATTATTCAATGGGGACTTAGGAGAAGAGTAATTGAAGAGTGATGGTACAATTCACAATTTACGCATATGACTTTCTCATGACATGTACTTTACTGGTGCTCCTGGAAACTCAAAATTATAGTCTCCCCATTGTCTTTAAGACCTCTCTGGAACTTTGATAGTGAAGCCAAGGCAGACTATCCAAGCCAAGGATAGTAACAATACTAAAATAATTGTGGTGTTTGTCAAGCACTTACTGTCTGCCAATCACTATACTAAGCACTGGGGTTATATATATGATAAACAGGTTGGCCGTAAACACTTAATAAATATGAATGATTGATTGACCCACATAGCATGCGGTCTAAGGGAGAGAGAAAATAGGTATTAAATTGTCATGTGACAGAGATGAAACTGATGCACAAAGAAGTTAAGTGACTTACCCAAGGTCATACAGCAGCCAAGTGGAGGAGCCAGGTTTAGGAACTGTCTCTCTCCCCAAATGCCCTCTGACTAAACTATTCATCTTTCCTGTGGACTCAAAGTAGCCCCAGAAGAATGCACAAAATAAATAAATTTGACCAGACTGGATTTGCTAACATCCATCAGTCATATTTAGTGAGCAATTCCTGTAGACAAAGCAGAGGCTTAAGTGTTTAGGATATTACAGTAGATATAGGAGACGCCACAAGGAACACACAATCTAATGAGGAGCTTAATATCTAAAGTTGTGCTTTGAATGACTGGAATTCCCTTAATACAAATTTTTCGATTATTTTTCCATTATATTCAGCACTTCAAACATATACGGTACTGTGCACAATTACTATGGTTAATAGATTGGTTCTACGGATTGTATGACAAATCATTAATGAATAACCACATTACATGAATTAAAAGAGAATGACCCAGAAAACATAGGAAAAAATGCAAAAATAAGAAAACCCTTAAATGATGGCTTATTCTTTCCCATTAAGGTTAAATGAATGAATATTGCTATTGTTCTTGTCTGTCTGTCTCCCCTGATTAGACTGTAAGTCCGTCAAAGGGCAGGGACTGTCTCTATCTTTTACCGATTTGTACATTCCAAGCACTTAGTATAGGGCTCTGCACATAGTAAGCGCTCAATAAATACTATTGAATGAATGAATGAAAAACATATGTTACTCTCTACTTGATATAATTGAAAGATTACATATGTCTTTTCAATGTTTTAAAATTACTGAAGCATAATCTCATATGAAATGTAACTATTAGTCTTTATGTCGCCAATGAAAATTACTGATTTTTAGTCATTAGACCTTGAAGATGAGAGACCTTCTAGACCTAGTCCATCTCACTATCTGGATAGCTGAGCCTCCAAGAACCCTAGTGAGAAGGCGTAAAAGAATTTCAAAGGCTCATTCAAGGGTCAATTCACTTCCCCCACTCCCTTTCAGTTCTAGAAAAATTTAATTTGGAGACCTAAACCCTGCTGGACAAGATTTATCCTTCAAACAGCTTAAGTTTTGTTTTTTCCCAAAACAAAAACAATGTTCTTCAGTGTGAAATTCCAGTTATCAATCAATTCATGCTATTTATTGAGCACTTACTGTGTGCAGAGCACTATACTAAGCATTGGGGAAACTGCAATACAAAAGAATTGGTAGATGTCATCCCTGCTTACAAGGAGGCTACAGTGTACAGAGGGAGAAGGACACTAAAATGTGTGAATGAGTGAATAAGATGGTGCATGAGATAACTGTTTTTATTTATCCAAGGTGAATCTCACTGGTGATTTCCTTCCCTCATTTCTACCCTCTTTGGTCTCTAGCAGCTCCATTTGCTGACACTTCCCAAAGGTCTGGTATGTAATTCATTATACAATTTATGCTGCAATATTAATAATAAAACCAGTAAATTGAACAGATCAAATCTGACCTCAGTGAGTCCTGCCAATGCATAGTATTGAAATAAATTATGCTAGTTTTTCATTATTCTCTAGCATTTTTTTCCAGTGTTTCACAGGCTAATGTCATAAACCAAACTGCACTAATATTACAAATAAAGTTTTTTGAGAATCTATCTGCCAGAAGCTTAATTAATATGATACTGTCATCCACTGATTCTGCAATTCTATCCAAAAAGGATATCAAGCTCATCTGGCATGATTTTACTTCATAAAGTCATGCTAATTATTACTCGTGTCTCCTCACATCTCCATAGATCTTTTCTAATAAGTGTTGCATTAATTTACGAATTAGCATCAATATGAACTTCTTGGTCTTGATTTTTATTCTTATTTTCAAATATTGTTGCACTATTGGTTTTGTGTGGCAGAGGATATGAGCATAATTGGCCAAAGAATGACTTCCTCAGGAGACAGATAATATGGTCCTTTAATACATTACAATGCCTTTCATTTGGGCTTCATTTTCTTTTTAAAAATACATATATTTCCAGAAGTTCCTCTTTCTTGTTACTCAGAAACTCTTTGGTAAGGTTTATTTCCCATGGTTGGTTAAGTTTTCCTCTTTTGGAAAAGCTGATTAAAGACACAAATTCATTTTCATCCAAAATTATTAGTTTTGTGACCCTCATGATTTATGGAGCTATAGTTTGCCTCTGTTTCTACTGGCATCTTAGTAGAACCATCTTGTTCTTTAAATTTCGGCTATGATAGCTCTGGGTTTTTTGCTCTTTTTAGATTTTACCTGAAAAGTTTAACAGAATGAACACATTTTTACTTCCTTTTTTTTCCCTCCATCTACTACCCAATATGCTTTATTTTTTAACAATGTAAGGAAAAATGGAATAACTCTCTAATAAAGAAGACAGATTAGATTTCTCTGTGTGAATAACAGTCTATCCAAGTTAATCCCATTTTCTACTTCTTCCATTAGAACTCTCCCTTCACAACTTTTTTCTGGTATGGTACAGCCGAATTGTATTTTCCAAGCACTTAGTACAGTGCTCTGCACACAGTAAATGCCAAATAAATATGATTGAATGAATGAAATGTTCTTTACATATACTTAATATAATCAATCAGTGGTACTTATCGAGTGCTTAAAATGTGCAAAGCCTTACTCTAAGATTTTGGGAGAGTACAGTGCAATAGAATAAGTACATGATCCCTGCCTACAAGGAGTTTACAGACTTGCAGTGGCGTCGACATTATGATAAATTAAAGATGGACATACATGGGTGCTAGAGGGGTGGGGTTTAAATGAAAGTGCTTAAGGGATTCAGCTCCAAGTTAATATGCACTGTAGAAGGCAGGGCTTAGATGAGGACATGAAGGATTAGTCAGGAAAGGCCCCTAGGAGGAGGTGTGATTTTAGTAGGGCTTTGAAGAGGGGATAGTAGTGGACTGTCAAATTTATTGGGAAGTTTAAGGCAAGAGGGAAGAAATGGGCAAGAAGATGGCATTGAGAAAGATGAGACTGAGGTAAAAGGAAGAGGTTGGTGTTAGAGGAACAAAGTGGGCAGGCTAGACTGTAGTAGGAAATCAGCATGGTAAGGAAGGAGGGAGAAAGTTGATTAAGTGCCTTAAAGCTGGTAGCAAGGATTTTCTTCTGATCAATGAGATGGTTGGATAACCATTGGAGATTTTTCAGGAGAAGGGAGATGTGGACTGAGCGGCCTTGGTGAAAAATGATCTGGGAAGCTCAATGAAGTCAGGACCGGAGTGGGAGAGAAGAGGCTAAGGAAAAGCACGGAGGCTGATGCAGTACTCTGGGTGGGATACGACAAGTATGATACGAGTTAGAAGCAGTAGCGCATAGGATTTTGGACAGATATAAAGAAAATCTCATCGTAAATCTTCGCAAGCAAATCAGAAAACATTGAGGATGGTTTAGGTGTACTCTTTCCTAAAATTGGGAAGGCAGATTACCCTGCTTTCCAGTTCTTTAACATCTGATTCCAAGAATCTGATATCATAGATCATTCATGAGAAGCAGCGTGGCTCAGTGGAAAGAGCCTGGGCTTTGGAGTCAGAGCTCATGAGTTCGAATCCCAGCTCTGCCACCTGTCAGCTGTGTGACTGTGACTGTGGGCAAGTCACTTAACTTCTCTGTGCCTCAGTTACCTCATCTGTAAAATGAGGATGAAGACTGTGAGCCCCACGTGGGACAACCTGATTCCCCTGTGTCTACCCCAGAGCTTAGAACAGTGCTCTGCACATAGTAAGCACTTAACAAATACCAACATTATTATTCATGTATAGAGACTGCCTTATTTCCATATAGACTCTTTGTTAATTAGTTGTGCTCATGTAGTTGAATTTCTACAGCATGGGCTCAATGAACTGGAAAGAACTTCAAGAGATCATTCAGTCCATTCCTCTGCCTCCATTCAGGTGGATACCTAAACCATCTAGGAAAAATGGCTGTACAAGGTTGTTTTTTCTCTCTAGGTTCCAAACATCTGGCATGTGTAGAAGGACTGTTTTGATTGCCGATAGCGCAAGTGTTGCTTCAGCTGATTTACTTCAGAGGTCAACCAGTGCCTCTCACACACCTCTTGCTTCTGGTCTGGAGCACCCTCCTTTACATCTCTCGGATGATCACTCTCCCCACCTCTTATTAAAAACTCAACTCTTCCAAAAGATCTTACCCGGCTAAGCCCTCAGTTCGCCTTCTCCAGCCCCCATCTGCATAGCCCTTGCACTTTGATTTGCACCCTTATTCTCCTCTCCCTCAGTCTCACAGCCTTTATGTACCTATCCAAAATATATTTATTTATATTATTGTCTGTCTCCACCTCCAGACTCCAAAACCATTGTGGTCAGGAAATGTCTACCAACTCTGTTATATCATGCTTTCCCAAGCACTTAATACAGATATCTGCATAGAGTAAGCACTTAATTACTATGATTGATTGATTGCCCACTATAGTTTGCAACATGGCTCAGTGGAAGGAGCCCGGGCTTGGGAGTCTGAGGTCATGAGATTGAATCCCAGATCTGCCACTTGTCAGCTGTGTGACTGTGGACAAGTCACTTAACTTCTCTCTGCCTCAGTTCCCTCATCTGTAAAATGGGGACTAAGACTGTGAGCCTCATGTGGGACAACCTGATTACCCTGTATCTACCCCAGCGCTTAGAACACTGCTCTGCACATAGTAAGCACTTAACAAATACCACCATTATTATACTAGATTCATCCTAGATGTATAATGTCTCTGTTTCAACCTATCTTCCTTTTCCCATTCTCCTTTAAAGATCGATCCCACCAGTACTGACATTTCAATTATAACAATAATCCAACCAAGTATACTTCTGCCTTTCAGTTATACTCTCCTTCACTGATACAAATCATAGTTCTTCCCACTCATCATATGCATTCCTCCAAGAAAAACATTTCACAAAACTATTCTTTCTCCCACCCTTGTGTTATGTTGAAGGAGCCTCATTTCATTTTCTTAATTTTATCTGTTGAAATACATTCTACATAGATAGTGAGACATGGCTGTCCTTCACTCTCACACTGCCCTTTATATCATAAATCTTACTGCCAATTTAGGGCCAGCTGGGTTCAGGAAAGGTGACTGTTACTTTTATACTCAGCAGCAATACTAAATTGTTGTAATTCCAAATCAGCTCCCATCACTGAGGACTTGAAATAGTTAGTGCTGGACTGCTTTCCTGGTTTATATTTTTATGAAGATACCGATCTTTGAATTCTGTGAAATAATTCCATAGATCACTTAGAACAGGTTTCTGCAACTTGATGATAATCCACTCACATGACCATTTAGCGTTCTAGATTATGGCACAATATGAGTCTTGGACCACATAAGCCTGGCTTAATTAGAGTCTTCCTAAAAGCTTGGGGGCCACATCTCATTTTCAGCCTTACAAAAGGATTGCTGATGAGGAAGAATAGACGGTTAAGCAAACATGGATTAGAAAAATGACTTGCATGGAGATGCCCTAAAGTAATTACATCCAGAGAGCTGAAATACCAAAATATTCCATCTTGATTCAAAAGGCATCTATCTACATCAAGAGCCAAAACTGAATATTGGTTTCATTATTCTACCTTTATATCAAAGATGAGATTATTAATTTATTCTATTAAAATATGCACTTGGCTGACTTGGCTTTGTGGTTTACTTGCTACAACCACTTGCTACCTCAGTCCATCATCTTTCTTATTCGGCAGTTATGTTAAGGAAAAAACAGATTAGCAAATTCACATTCTCTATAGGCCAATAACCTCAGCAGAAAAAATAATTTGAGCTGCTGGATCACAGCTGAGATTCCTGCTTCACTAACACATTTGACAGAAGAACGTATGGGTTATTTACACTCATACCCTTGGGCTGAGTTGCCATTCACAAGCTGTTTGGGGCATTGGAGTAAATTAAAGATGGGTTAAACAAGCTGCTCATATAATCCTACAAGCAGCATTTCAAAAGCCAATAAAAAAGACTTCAAATTGATTGACAAATTGGGTTGAACATTAAAAAAAGATACTCTGCTACCGAGAAAGCATGGACTATTCAATTTCAGAAATCACATTCATAATCTGGTAATAAAATACATAAAAATATAGCTGAAGGCAAGCATTCTGCAGACAAGAAACAGCACCTCACCCCTTCCCCAATTTTCAATAATTCTTCCTTAATGTCATCAGTGGAAAAGTTAATCAGACACAGTTCAGCCTAGTAGATATCAAATTACATATGAAGCTGTAGTTGACATTTACTGCGAAGTATATTTGACTGTCCAATCATAGGCAGGCATGCTGGCAAATCCCTTATCTGAAACATGAGGACAATAATCTACTTGTCCGTACATGCATGAACTTGATGGACAGAACTGAGTTGACAGGAAAAATTTGACATCCTACAAGAGAGTGTCACCCATTTGAGTTAATTTCAGAAATAAACCCATGTGCTGGGATATTTATAATAATGTTAATAATGTTGGTATTTGTTGGTATTTGTTAAGCGCTTACTATGTGCAGAGCACTGTTCTAAGTGCTGGGGTAGACACAGGGGAATCAGCTTGTCCCACGTGGGGCTCACAGTCTTAATCCCCATTTTACAGATGAGGGAACTGAGGCACAGAGAAGTGAAGTGACTTGCACACAGTCACACAGCTGACAAGTGGCAAAGCCGGGATTCAAACCCATGACCTCTGACTCTAAAACCCGGGCTCTTTCCACTGAGCCACGCTGCTTCTCAACAGTAGACATAGTAGACTTATCTACAGTAGACATAGGCTCAACTAGATGGAGATACTAATAACAATAATTGTGTCATTTGTTCAAGTGCATACTATGGGCCAAGCACTGAATCAAACACTAAGGTAGATATAGCTGATCAGGTCAGGGCAGACAGTTCCCATCCCACATGGGGCTCACTGTTTAAATGTCCATTTTACTGATGAAAAAACAGACACAGAAAGGTGACTTGTCCAAGGTCACAGAACAGACAAGTGGCAGAATTGTGATTTGAATCCAGATCCTCTGATTGACAACACCGACTGGCTTTATATTTGCACAGAATCTGATAAGAACCAAGCAATACCTAAAAATCCAAGTTGAACTGTATGGAAAATGCATGTGACTATTTGCTGTGCCGTCATTTCAGCAATGCTTGGCCTTGAAATACAAATGTTCTGTAAATGAGAGAGTTTTTCAGCACTAAAACCTAGGAGCTAATCATTACTAAATTTTACTGGGAGACTTCAGATGTTGAGTTGTCAAGACATTCAGCAGCAAAAGCCCCAAGGCCATGATAGTTATGTTCATATCTTAAATTGTGTATTATACATTATTTATACTATCCACCTCCCCATCTAGGTTATGTTTTTTGTGGGCAGGGGATACATCTGCCAACTCTGTTGTATTGGGAACCTTGTCACCCTGGGTCAGAGGAATCAGCTGATAAGCCTGGAGGAGGCCCACAAGCTGGACATTTCCGTAAAGAAATGGAATCAATCCGGGGGGCGGGGGGAGCTGGTAGACTTGAAAAGCTTGGTCCTTGTGGATCATAGAGCAGAGATATACAAGGACAGGAGGTCAGGGAGGAAGGGAAAGAACACCTCTATGAAATACCACAGAGAAGAAAACTCTCTGATCTCAACCTAGGCCAGACATGAGAAGGAAGTAAGGGGGGCAGTCATAAGTGACCCCCCAAAATGTGAGCTTCTGGGGGTGAGAATGGTGAATGCTAAAATGGGTAGGAGGGTTCAGTTTGGGATTAGTTAGTGGTACAGGTGGTCCATCTGGGAGGAGATAGCTCATTATGGACAGCGAATATGTCTACCAACTCTGTTATATTGTACTCTCCCAAGTGCTTAGTACAGCGCTCTGCATGCAGAAGTGCTCAATAAATATCATTGATTGATAGATTGACCTCTTTAGCCCTAACCAGTCACAGACGGTCCTCCAGACTGTAAGCTCACTATGGGCAGGGAACGTGTCTACCAAATTTGTTACATTGTGCTCTCCCAAGTGTTTAGTACTGTGCTCTGCACACAGTAAGTGTTCAATAAATACCACTGATCAATTCAGTGCTCTGCACACAGCAAGTACTCAATAAATGCCATTGATTGATTGATGCTTTTTTCTTATATTTTACATTAACTTTGGTAAATGAATCAGAACCCTTACACTTCAAACAAGGTCACATGTGTAACCTGTTTTGCAACCTACAAAGATGTTAGCATTTAGTAAGTATTAATCATCAGAGGTATAGGCCATCTATGTCATTTCAGATTAATAAAGTCAATTTGTGACTGACAATTGCTTTCACATCAAGAAAAAAAGGACTCACCCTAAGTAGTGAGATCTTTGAATATGAAGAATAGCTGTAAAGAGCCAGGATCCTTAAGAACCCTAGTCCTCATCATGCTATAGACTGAGCAGTTTAATGCAACCCAGGGAGATAAGGATGAATCCAATTTTCCACAAGTACCTCATTTGTATTTTCACAAAAAGCCTTTCTGAACAGCACCTTTACCCCCTGGTGAATCTTTAGCAATTGACAATCAAACTTTCACCTCTGTTTGTTTTAGCGGAGGGAAGCTACCATTTATTCATTCAATCATATTTATTGAGCGCTTAGTAAGCACTGTAGTAAGTGCTTGGAATGTACAATTTGGCAATAGATAATGACAATCCCTGCCCAACAGTGGGCTCACAGTCTCTAAAAGGGGGAGACAAACAGCAAAACAAGTAGTCAGGCACTAACCACCTAACAAAGTATGGAAAACTGGAATTCAAAGACTCGTCCCTCCTACAGGATTAGTATCAAACTAAAGGGGTATTGGCTTCTTTAATTGAGCTCCTTAACCTCCCTACAGATTTGATTTATATTAATCTTTTCAGATATTTTTTATCCTTCAGCTATCATATCCACCTGAATTTCTAAACTTCTTTAAAACAGTTCAAAATTGTCAGATCTGTGTGCTCTGCACATAGTAAGTGCTCAGTAAATACTATTGAATGAATGAATGAACTAGTCACAGAGGTAATCGGCAAGAGATAATATAGTATCTCTCTCAGTATCCTATCCTTCACTAGGCCTAATTTACTATTATAATGGTTACCATATTAAGTAGCAAAAAAACCCTACCTAATCCCAAACCCTCGATTTAACTTTGCCCTAAGTACAGTAAAATAGAGTTCTCTGTCTTCCCCCCAGTGATGGATAATGTCTCCTAAGGAAAAGGAAGAAAACAAACTTTCTTGGCTTGTTCCTCTGAATCCTGATGTGCACACAAGAGCAGAGGAAGATCAAAGCATCAAAATGAAGGCACAGCATGCAAAGTCAATTGTTCTCCATATAAATGTGACCTGCATGATCATCAGAGCTTATCACAACAGGAGGAGCACAGCAGGGGAGGCAGGGTTGGAAGTACTGCAAGAAAATTTCTGCAAAATCCTAGCTGAAACATTTAAAGTAGGTAGGAATGACCTGCTTACAGCATTCTGGGGTCCTAACATCCAAAACATTGATTCAGATGTCACTGAGTTGCTTTTCCGAGTAAGCTCAACTATATGAGTGGGACTGTTGTTGGGAGAAGGGCTGTGAGAATTGGTGAGAGGACTATGAGCCCATTGTTGGGGAAGGATTACCTCTATTTGTTGCCGAAGTGTACTTTCCAAGTGCTTAGTACAGTGCTCTTCACACAGTAAGTGCTCAATAAATATAGTTGAATGAAATACCAGGAAGGGAAAGATATGAGCTGGGGAATACGAGGAAGAGGAGGGAAAGCCCAGAAAAAGATGGCAGAGTATCTCACTGGAAAATATAAAATCAGAGAGTGAAGCAGTTCAAAAATGGCTTAAATCTCTTTTTTATGTTACATCAGCCTACTGAAGAAGACTCTCCATTATGGCAACGAAGCTATCATTTCCATCAGATTTATTTCAAAAAAAGAGTAAGTTTTTTTTTGGATCCAGAAACCTCCCTAAATTTTCTTCCACAGAATTTGTCATTTCCTGGGGCCCTGCCATCACAAAATATAAGGCTAATCTTACCTTGAATTTCCACATCAGGAAGGAGAAGCATGTTTTTAGATAAGGACAAGATGCCCTCACAGGTCCCTGGGACATCTTGTCCAAGCTTAGGACAGCCTCCATTGTAGTCCATAGAAGAGAGAGAAAACCATCATTTTTTCCCTGATCCCAACAATTCTTTTCCCCCTTATGCATTTTCCTCCATGTATTTTTCTTCTTCAGTTGATAGGTGTCTTTGGCACCTTGAATGATTCAGCAAGCTGGCTTGGGGCTCGCACAGGTTAGTAGCAGGAGCAAAGGATCCTGCCTCAGGTAGGAGAAGATTTCAGGGGTTGGACACAATGGGACATAAGGTGAAACTTTGACACTAATTGACAAAATTGTCACTGATATTGCTGTTTGCCCTTTCACCTCCCACATGGGCAGGGCAATTGCCTTTAATCAAGCCCTCTTCTTCTTGACCTTATAAAGGCCTGGGATGTCAACTGGTCCTTTATCCAGCCACTTTTTTTGAGATTCACCCTTTGAAAACTAGAGCCACAAGCAGACAGACCTAGTCTCCTCAGTAGAATAAACTAATTGGGGATCATTTGTAGCCATGCATATAATTGCTGCCTCATCCTAATGTTAACTGCTGTGGCAGGTATCAACTAAAACAGTTTCCAAATCTGCAGCTCTAGAAAGTTCCAATCTTTACTTCTCTGCCTGTGGTATGAATCCTCTGGAGAGAGTGGGGAGAACTATAATTATAATAATAATTCATTCATTCAGTAGTATTTCTTGAGCGCTTACTTTTTTCAGAGCACTGTACTAGCGCTTGGAATGTACAATTCGGCAACAGAGACAATCCCTGCCCAATAGCGGGCTCACAGTCTAAACGATAATGACGATAATAACATGGTATTTAAGTGTTTACTCTGTGCCAAGCACTGTTCTAAGCACTGGGGTAGAGACAAGGTAATCAGGTTGTCCCACATGGGGCTCACAGTCCTAATCCCCATTTTACAGATCAGGTAACTGAGGCACAGAGAAGTTAAGTGACTTCTCACTTAAGACACACAGCTGACAGGTGGCGGAGTCAGGATTAGAACCCATGACCTCTGACTCCCAAGCCCGTGTTCTTTCCCCTAAGCCATGCTGCTATACAGAATTCACTCCACATTTTCATAGGAAAACCATTACTAGAAAGGGGTTGCTATGTCAGAAGGGGAGAGCTGAAAATTGTAAGAACAAGTATATGCAACTGAATTCCCCTCAATTTGGGAATCACTTTTTCAGGGTTGATGAAGCCAGAGAAGTGTTATTTGCCCACGTACAAGAGGTCTTCCACAAAATTACTTCTAAGGTCCCTGGGAAGTTGCTATGGAGCTCTGACTCTTGAAATCAGAGTTATCACTGCCTTATCTCATTAGAACCGCCTTCTTCTTCCCCAAGAGCACAACACCCTTCCTCTCTTCTTCCCCACCTCTCTGCTCCCATGAGAGGGATTTCCTTTTTTTCTTTCAATCTGTCCTTATCACAATCATTACCTTACTCTGTCTCCTCCATCCTCTAGTCCTTCTGTCAGCATTTTCTCTCCAGGACTTTTGCTATCCTGTTTAAATAGCAGAGAGATCCTGCTATACTCCTTTTATGGAGTACAGGAATTGAAGTGCACAAGTGGAGTAAAAGGTTTTGAGAAGTGATGATATGGTTCAAAGAGTTTTAAGACTATTTATTCATGGGCTTCCCTCCCCCCAAAATGCAGTGTACTTTTCCTTCTGTTCCTAATATTTCCCCTTTCTTTCAAGGTCAGCTCTAAACACTTGTCATCTCTCAACTCTGCACTGAATTTTCACATGCAGCTCAGCAAGACTCCTCTCGATAAACACATTTTCTTATGGAAGCAGAGCTTCCCCTTCCTCCACTTCTTCCCCACCAATCTTTGAAATGTCTCTACCGTAAGGTAGAGCTGCTTCAGGCTTCCCCAACACCACCGCAAATGTAAAGAAAGGTTTTCAGGAAATGTGAAAGCACACCTCGATGCCAAGCCCATGACGGATAATCGATGCTTTAAAAAAAAAAAAATTAAACCACCAAAGGTTCTTTTATAACAACAAAAACATCTGACTAAAAACTCCGCAGAGACCTGTGATTGATTGCAGAAACCTGACACTGATTTGATTTCCTTTAAGTAGTGATATTGCAACTTTAATCAAAATCGAATCAAATGGCAAATAATAAATCACAGAGCACAGTTCACACATGAATGAATAAGCTACAGTGGTTAAGGGGGAAAAAATTAAAATAGAAAACAAGGTTTGTGATTGAGTTAACCATTTCCCAGTGTCGACTGCTGTACCCTGCAAATGACCACCTACCCAAACTTCATTTCCCAGGAGACCTGCAACTGAAGTTTTGGCCCTAGTGATAAATCTTTCCCAAAGTCCTTTGGCCATCATCATCCTTGTTATGTAAAGGTATTCACTGAAAACTGTCGATGCACATGGCCCTAGAATAGGTATTTGAGTGGGTTCCTAGCATACAGATAATACCCAGCCTCTTCGAGGAACTCTGTCCCCAATAAGCAGAACGGCTTAGTGGGAAGAGCACGGGCTTGGGAGTCAGAGGTCGTGGGTTCAAATCCCGGCTCTGCCCCTTGTCAACTGTGTGACTGTGGACAAGTCACTGCACTTCTCTGTGCCTCAGTTTCCTCATCTGTAAAATGAGGATTAACTGTGAGCCTCACATGGGACAACATGATGACCCTGTATCTACCCTAGCGCTTAGAACAGTGCTCTGCACATAGTAAGTGCTTAACAAATACCAACATCATTATGGCAGGGCTACTCAAATGCTCTGAATCAATCCCAGATGCAGGAAGAGCTTCCATCATCTTCTACAACCATCTCTAATATAATGATGATGGTATTTGTTAAGCACTTACTGTGTGCCAAGCACTGTTCTAAGTGCTGGGATAGATACAAGGTAATCAGGTGGACCTACGTGGGGCTCGCAGTCTTGATCCCAGTTTTACAGATGAGGTAACTGAGGCACAGAGAATTAGAGAGTCCATTGTTGGGTAGGGATTGTCTCTATTTTTTGCCAAATTGTACTTTCCAAGTGCTTAGTACAGTGCTCTGCACCTGGAAAGTTCTTAATAAATATGATTGAATGAATGAATAAACTGACTTGCCCAAAGTCACGCAGCTGACAAGTGCCAAACCCGGGTTTAGAACCCACGGCCTCTGACTCCCAAGCCCAGGCTCTTTCCACTAAGCCACGCTGTTTCTCTCCAGTCCCTTGCTAGTGGTCCACAGGAGCCAAGATGTCTCCGACATCTTGTTGGCTTCTCTCATTCATAATACTCCATGATGAAACTAATGTTTGTAATGCCATAGGACCTATTCCCTGGGCAAGAATGATGTGTGTTGGTCTTCCACATATATCATTCTGTAGCTACTGAGATCAGTAGACAATTTGTCTCTATAACTTACATGTCTCTGGAAACCTCTCTAGTGTAACATTAAATCAGAAGATAAAACTTTCTCAAATACCCTCAATGGCCCTGTGTTATCGGAAATGTACACGCATATAAAACATTAGGAAACAACAGCAATTATGTACATATCTTGGAGCTCTATTGCTTTCCCCTACCTGTAATTTATTTTAGTGTCTGTCTCTCTCATTAAATTGAAAGCTGCTGGAGGGTAGGAGTTGTGTCTATTAACTGCAGAGCTTAGTACAATGCTCTGCCCAGAGTAAGAATTAGTAAATATAATTAGTTAAGCACTAACATACTGTTAAGCACTCAGTATGTTCCAGGCACTGTACTAAGTGCTGGGGTAGACACAAGTTAATCACGTTGAACATAGTCCACGTCCCAAATGGAGCTCACAGTCCTCATCCCTATTTTAAGGAGGTAAGTGAGGCACAAAAGAAGTTAAGTGACTTGCTCAAAGTCATACAGCAGACAAGTGATGGAGCTGGGGTTAGAACCCAAGCCCTTCTGACTTCCGATTCCATGACCTATCCACTAGGTCATGCTGCTTTTCCTGATATTACTGGATTCTTAATATGGCTCTGTAAAGCGCCTCAGATACATGTGACATTCAGTTTAACCAGCCCAATCCAAGCTTATTTTTCTCATAGGACTTGCAGATTTTAGGCTAGGCTCAAATCTGAGGTTTTGACCCCCAGCCAGTATCCAAATCTCTCAGAAACATCTACTGATCGTAAGTACCTTGTGGGCAAGAAACATATGCTACCTCTTCTGTTTTGTACTCCTAAACACTTAGTACAGTGCTCTGCATATATTAAGCCTTCAAATACCACTGATGATGATAAGAGGAGGAAATGATGGCCCTATGACAGAAGGTACACAAACAGAAATTAAAAAGCATGAGAGAACTTAATATTGATCCACAGTGACATCCTAATGACCTAACCATGCATAGGAAGCTGAATTCTATTTTTCTCTGTTTCTATTTTCCATTTCTTTCTGGAATTCACCATAGGGTGAGACTCCAAAGAAGAGCAGAATTGAAGAAATGCCCCAGCCTCAATTGGGCTCAATTTCTCTATTAATAGGAGCCTCATTCCTGGGCATATCCAGGCAGAATTTCCCAAGCCAGATATATAGTTTCCCTGGAGCAATTCCTGAGAAGTACATATTTTTATTATTGATGCAGAGAAACATAAATTTAAAAAGACTAATTGCAAAAAAAAAATGTTCACAAGCTTTTTGACATCTGAAAACTAATTTTTTAATGTTGCCATCAGGCAGAATACTTTAGGATGTATTTATCACAAAAACTGGCAATTTTCCAAGTAAATTTTCTGATGACATTCCTTACTTTACAACTCCAATCTATGAATATGGAAGGAGGTTTTAAATAGAAATGCCTTTAATAATAGAAAGCACAAAAGCTAATTATGACTTTGCCCCCTTTGCTCTTTCCCCCTCCTTCTAGCCCCATAGTGCGGGCACACACAGACACACATATATATAAAATTACAGATTTTTATCTGTAATTTTATTTATTTGTAATTGATGTCTGGCTCCCCCCTCTAGACTTTGAGCTCTCTGTGGACAAGGATTGTTACTGTTTATTCTTTCCCAAGCACTTAGTACACAGTAAGCACTAAATAAATAAAATTGAATGGATGATGAATGAATGAATGAGTGAATGAATGAATGAATGAATGCCTTCTTGATTTTGGTCTTGAGTTGAGGGGTGCTTCCTCTTTCTACGATAGGGTTGGCTTGATCAGAGAAGCAGCATGACTTAGTGGAAAGGGTGCGGGCTTGGGAGTCAGAGATCGTGGGTTCTAATCCTGACACCGCAACTTATCAGCTGTGTGACTTTGGGCAAATCACTTAAACTTCTCTGTGCCTGTTAACTCATCTGTAAAATGGGGATTAAGACTGTGAGCCCCATGTGTGACAACCTAATTACATCATATCTACCCCAGCACCTAGAATAGTGCTTGGCACATAGTAAGCGCTTAACAAATGCCATCATTATTATTACTATCATTAACAGCCACTGGTGGTGGAAAGTAGAGAAGCAGTGTGACCTAATGGAGTCAGAAGGACCTGGGTCCTAATCCCAACTCTGCCATATGCCTGCTGTGTGACCTTGGGCAAGTCACTCAACTCCTCTGTGCCTCAGTTACCTCAACTGTAAAATGGGGAGACTGGGAGCCCCATGTGGGACAGGGACTGTTTCCAACAAGATTTGCTTGCTTCCACCCCTGCACATAGCAAGTACTTAACAAATGCCACAGTTATCATTCTTATTATTAGGGTTGGAGGTACATTATGCTGAAAAAAGAACATCAAAAATACAAAATACAAAAATAACTCTCTAAAGTTAACCATGAGATGCATATGATCTCCTCCTAATTTTTGAGATGAAAACCACAATGATAGAGAGCAGGATAAGTATTGCAGCAAGAGCAATATGCATTTAATTGTCACAAGCTTTGAGAATCAAAGCTGTGCTTCTCAAGATACAAATCTCACAGATGTCAGCAAACCTGACTTTCTGATATAATTAAAAAAAAGACATGAATGACTTCTGAAACAGAATCAAGAGACTTTGTGAAAACTGTGGCTTTCTGAAACCATTATAATTGTTCAGTTGAAACAAATGCAGAGATCCCAAACAATTTTTTATTTATTTATTTTTAAAGGGAACCAATCCCAAGGAAGAAATCCATTTGGGATTTTGCCAAGCTCAATAAATTTGGAAATAGCTTGGATACTTTTCTGAATCCAAAACACTTATATTTTTTCCTTCATCACATCAGAAGGGGAACCACATTATAGTACATTAGAATGAAGGATTTTTCTTTCACAAACGAAAGAAGCATCACCTGGGAGAAAGAGCATGGGTCTGGGAGTCGAAGGATCTGGGTTCTAATCATTACTCTGTCACTAGTCATCGGTGTGACTTCATGCAAGACACTTATCTTTTCTATTCCTCAGTTCCCACATCTGCCAGAGTACCTATTCTTGCTCCAACTTAGACTTTAAGCCTCATATGGAATCTGATTATCTTGTATCGACCCTTGTGCTTTGTACAATGCTTGGTGCATAGAAAGCACAAATACCACAATTATTAAATGAAAGTAACTTTTCAAAATAACTGATTCATTGATAACTCATCACTTGCTTCGATAAAGGTCCCTTGATAGTCTAAAATAAATATACTTTGCAATTTAAGGAATACAATTCTAAGAAATGTGGCTCTGGGGACTATAATTACGAATATAATGCAATAATAATATCACATACAGTAATATATGTACATATGTAACCAAAAAAGCCACAATCCTTAGGTTTGCATTTATTATTAATATATATAGCATTATATATTATGATATATGTCTATACATATACAAATGTATCTATATGTATTATGCTTCCAGCACTAAACCAATTATCTTTAATAGAATTGTTTCTGACAACATATTTCTAAGCTCCCATCTTCCCTTCCCAAAATGCTCATTCCATTACCAGTGGAGAAAATCTTATTGTTCCCTGGAAAAAGGGGTTTTTTTTTTGTATGATTTTATCCAACTTGCCATGTTAACTCAATCTTACAAGGTACCTAAATGATTTTGAAAGAAAAAGTTTCAATTTCTACATTTTATTCATCCTGTTTCAAGGACTGAACACAAAGCAATCCTGGTCCAAGAGAAAAGTTGCTTGGGACTCTAGCCCCACTCTACTGTGGCCCCAAGATGGGAATTCCCAGTGATGTAGCCAACACTAAAAGACAACTTTTTCTGGCAAGTGCTCACAGTTCAATCTGAGCAGACTACAAATTACTGGGATTCATCTTTGTTCAGCCTTAGCTAGCACTACCAGACAACTAATACATTGAGAACTTGAGAAGCAGCATGGCTCGGTGGAAAGAGCACGGGTTTAGGAATCAGAGGTCATGGTTCTAATCTCGACTCTGCCACCTGTCAGCTGTGTGACTTTGGGCAAGTCACTCCACTTCTCAGTGCCTCAGTTACCTCATCTGTAAAATGGGGATTAAGACTGTGAGCCTCACGTGGGACAACCTGATTACCCTGTATCTAACCAGTGCTTAGAATGGTGCTTGGCACATAGTAAGTATTTAACAAATACTAACATTATTATTATTAATATATGTAACGAAATATTCCAAAATGCTCAGTGATGGGGACAAGATGACAATAGTTTGGCCATAATGTGTTCCACTCTCACGATAATCATCCCGTCCCATTAGCTTGACTGTGGGACAAAATGATCTTAGAAAACATCTCTCAAAACAAAAGGGAAATGTCAAGGACATCATCAAGAGATACACACACACACACACACACACACACAAATGCAGCGAGCATGTGGACCCAGGATATAATGGGAAATACAGTGGGAGGTGAAGAAGGAGAAGCCTTGAAGGGAAAGGGATAATAAGCCATTTTGACATGGTACGATGAAGCATTAAGTTTCGACCTTGCCTGCTGCTTGCGGCGCTGCCCCTTCTGTTTTCACCAACCAGTTCCAAGCTGCTGAGAGCTAACCAATTAGTTCACCTTGCATATACTCTCTGAGCTGAAAGCTGAAATGTATAGATCCCAATCTGCCGGAAAACTGCATCTCATAATACTCAACCACAGAATGGGGTTTCTATGTTAAACAGTGATGCATGATCACTGTCAACAGCCCTATGATTGATTATTGATTGTAATCATCTGCTGCCTTCCATGATGAAATTGACTCTACCTCCTCCATGCAGTGACAGATAACTCATTGTCCCTCCTTTTCAAAGGCAACATATGCATAGGCTGCTCAAAGTCTCAAGACAGATTATTCATTGACAGGGAGTGGGAGGGGACGTCTTGGAAGACCAACTGAGTTTTATTAGAGGTACAGTGATGTATTGCACTCCTTGTCAGCATTCCATCCACAAATGACAACACCTGTATGAAAATTAGAGTTGAAATAAAAGATAATAGAGAATTTAGCTTTCCCCAAACCAATTTACCCCACCTCGTGCATTTGACAAAGCCAAGTCCAAATCAGGTATCAAAGAAGATGACCACTTGTTCCTTCTCTTGAAAGAGGAAGAGACCTAATATTTATTCAATCGCATTTATTGAGCACTTTCAGTGTGTAGAGCACTGTACTAAACACCTCATTATTAGGAGAGGGAGGAATGAAATAAAGAAGCTATTTCCTGGGGACTCTCAGAAGCTCCCAGTAACTAAGCATCATTTGAGTAGACAATTACAAGCCAACCCACCCCTCTGAACTACAGGAATCAACAGCCCTACTTTCACACTGTGCCCATGAATGACAGAGTTGGGCACCTTTTGTGACCTCTTAGTATTTAGGAAAGTACTGCAAAGACAACAATGGTAAAGAGAGAAAAGGTATGTCCAGGCTTGCTGAGAGGGGCAAGGACACTGTCATGCCCTGCAGCACATGCAGCTGTTACTCTACAGTAATAATAATAATAATAATGATGGCATCTGTTAAGCGCTTACTATGTGCAAAGCATTGTTCTAAGCGCTGAGGTAGTACAAAGTAATCAGGGTGTCCTACGTAGGACTCACAGACTTCATCCCCATTTTACAGATGAGGGAACTGAAGCCTAGAGAAGTTAAATGACTTGCCCAAAGTCACACAGCTGACAAAGGGCAGAAGCGAGATTAGAACCCGTGACCTCTGACTCCCAAGCCCATGCTCTTTCCACTGAGCCACACTGCTTCCCCTTCACTCTGTTCCCCAAGCCCTTTCCATCATATCCCATTCATCCAAGCTACTACCAAGCAAATCCAAGTACTTGCCATGTCCCACCTCAATCTTGACCTCAGCCTCGCTGCTACCCTCCCCACCTCCAGCCTCTTTCCAATCCAGTCTATAGTTCTCTCTCTTATATTTCTAAAAAAAAACAAAAAAAAAAAAACACCAAAACAAAAAACTGTTCAGTATGATAGCCCCTCCTCGAAAACCTCCAATGGTTGCCCACCCATCTCTACATCAAATAGAAACTCCTGACCATAGATTTGTTTTAAAGTACTCAATCAATTCTCGCCTTCCTCTCCCACTACAATGCATCCCACATGTTACATTCCTCCAACACCAACCTACTTTCTGTGCCTCAATCTCATCTCTTTCACCACTGATGCCTTGCACATAACCTCCCTCCCACCTGGAACTCCCAGGTCACCACTATGTCTTCAAATTCCTGCTAAATCCTACAATCTCCCAAGTCCTGCTAACTCGTATCTCTTCCAAGAAGCCCTCCGTGACTAATCTGTCATTTTCCCACCCTATTCTCCTTAATGTCATCTACGCATTTAAATCTATACCCCCTTAATACTTTGATGTTCACCCCACACCAACAACACTGATATTATTCTTATACTGTGTTGCTTCCTTTCCTGTAAATTTTTTTTAATGCTATCCCATATTTCCCTCCCACTCACATACTAGATTGTAACTTCCTCGAAGTAAGAAATCAGATCTACTAATTCTATTGCACTCTGTCAAGTTTTTAGTTCAGTGCTCTGTACACAGAAAGGCTCTGCAAACAGGAAAGGCTCAATAAATGCTCACCACACTTAATTGCTCTGCCCAAGATAAAACTTTTTCTGCTTTGTTTTTCACCTCTTTGGTTAGCCTCACATCATTCAACTGCATAGTCGGACTGTGAGCCCTAGGTGAAAGAGGGACTTTGTCCAATGTGATTAACTCATATCTACCCCAGGTCTTAGAACAGTGCTTGGCACATGGTAAGCACTTAACAATAAAAATGATCATCAATCGCATTTATTGAGCGCTATGTGCAGAGAACTGTACAAAGAGCTTGGGGGAGCAAAATTCAACAGAATTAGCGGGTATGTTCCCTGCCCCACAGCGAGCTTACAGCTTAGTGGAAAGAACATGGCTTGGGAGTCGGAGGATTTGGGTTCTAATACCGGGTTTGCCACTTGTCAGCTCTTCCATGTGTCTCCTGAGTAAAAATGGGTAAGCCATTTCACTTCTCTGTGCCTCAGTTACCTCATCTGTAAAATGGGGATTAAGACTATGAGCCCCACATGGGACAACCTGATTGCCTTTTATCTATCCCAGTGTTTAGAACAGTGCTTGGCACATAGTAAGCACTCAAATACCGTAATTGTTAATATGAATATGATAATAATAATAAGACAACAACATGGGCTGTCTGGATAGCAGAATTAGATGACAGCATTCAGACTAGTGTTGATGTAAGACTTGCAGTGGATGAGCTGCTACATCACTAGTTTTCTTTATTTTTTATTCTTTTAAAGGTATTTAAGCAATTATTAGGCTTAGGGCTTCTCTGAAGTAGTTACACCTGTGAATTTTGAAATTCAGTAAAACATATGAGCCATCACAAGGTTTATAGAGTCCATTCACTGACTATCAGGAGGTGGTGGCAACCGGTCAGAAATCATTTAAGTCCTTTGGATACTGCCAGGTTTGCACACTTCTTGATTTGGCCAAGTTCTCATCCATCATAAGATGGCTGAGTTATTTCATTTATCTGAAAATCTTTCCAGGAAAACTCTTAAAGGAGAAAGTGAGACTTTTGTTACAATAAAGTATGTGGGATGATTTTATCATTCTGAGTCAAAGTGAATGCTGATGGTCAGCTGTTGTCAGAACCTTTATCCAACTCATGTATATTAATGGACTAATTGTTACATATGAAAACAATAATGAGCTCATTTAACAATTACCAAACTGGGGTTTTCTTATCACATTTACTCTCTTTTTCACCCTGGAGATAAACAATAGAAAAATACCCCCATCATTTAAGTATAATCAAGCTTCATAATTACTCAAACTTGTCATGCATAAATCATGACTAATAAAGCATTACTAACCAATTAGTCACCACCAGAACCATCAGGTATTTACAATTATAATAGTGCATAGCTCCATTAGATGCCAATTATGACATGGAATTCTATTATTCTTAAAAAAGGTGGTATTTGTTTCTCTCTTCTGCAATTGATAGCTCTCTGACTTTCATTTCTGATGCCTAAAAGTGTCTGTAAAGAGTGCAATTTAATGAGTCAATCCCAATATAAGAAACAGATGAACTCTGTTAAAAGACATGGAAATTTCACTCAGTAATGTGGTTTTCTTCACTGTCAATACATAGCAGTCCTTTGGATTCAGTGTTCACACTAATGTTTCTAGCAATGTTTCTGAATGTTTCCAATGAGGTTGTGGGTGAAGAGACAAAACTGGAATGGGTAATTTTTTCCATGCATTATTGTTTGTGATGACACCTGTTATTTCACACCTTGTTCCTCTTCATTGACATTGCCCTAAGGGCAGAGTTAGTCCAAAGCTTTCCCTGAAAAGGACTTATGCTATTTCCACTTGCAGCAATACAAGTTGGTCTGCCTGCTGTAATGATTTCCCAGCATTCAACTTCTATTCCTCACTGATGCTTTGTTGGGTCCTTAAAACATTTCCACAGCCTCCATCACCTTCCTCTATTTATGAGAGCAGTTACTTCATCACCCTACAAATCCATTGAAAAAAACCCTCCCATCTACCAAATATCACTTCAACGGGGGCAAATGGACTAATATTCATATTTTAACATCAAGTCACCCAGTTCTGCTATATGTTTTCATTACATCATTTGTTTGCATTATACACAATGCAAGACTTAGGGAATGTTCTTCCCACAACATGACTCTGTTTTAGTATGACATGATATACAGAATGAGAAGCAGCGTGGCCTAGCAGAAAGAGCACGGGGTTGGGAGTCAGAGGACGTGGATTCTAATCCCAGCTCCCCCACTGGTCTGCTGTGCGACCTGAGGCAAGCCACTTCACTACTCTGTGCCTCAGTTACCTCATCTGTAAAATGGGGATTAAGACTGTGAGCCCCACATGGGATAACCTGATTGCCTTGTATCTACCCCAGCGCTTAGAACAGTGCTTGGCACAGAGTAAGAACCGTAATTATTACAGGTGGCTCTCAGTAGATTTGATTTAGGAAGAAAGAGCTGTGCACAAGGCCACCTTGTATTGCTGCAAGTGGAAATAGCATAAGTCCTTTTCAGGGAAAGCTTTGGACTAACTCTGCACTTAAGGCAATGTCAGTGAAGAGGAACAAGGTGTGAAATCACAGGTGTCGTCACAAACAATAATGCATGGAAAAAATTACCCATTCCAGTTTTGTCTCTTCACCCACAACCTCATTAGAAACATTCAGAAACATTGCTAGAAACATTAGTGTAAACACTGAATCCAAAGGACTGCTATGCATTGACAGTGAAGAAAACCACATTACTGAGTGAAATTTCCATGTCTTTTAACAGAGAGAGTTCATCTGTTTCTTATATTGGGATTGACTCATTGAATTGCACTCTTTACAGACACTTTTAGGCAATCGGCTTTAGTCAAGTCATGATGCTGCTACAGTTGTTGGCCTTTCTATACTGAATAGCATTTGATATTCCTTTGTGTTTTTATGGCATCATAGTATTTATTAAAGTAAACACTGTAAGCAACAAGTTGTAAAGCATGATACAGTGATGTATAAGGGAATGTGAAGAGTCTAATTTTATTCAATCCATTTTACATAACTCAACAGTTTACAGCCAACTGAAAATCTCCAGTGGGCACAGTGAGAGTCTCATTTGTTGTTAGAGCAATAATATAACAATCTGTATAAAAACATTTCAATCACTGGGGTATCTTTGAGTCATCTATTCCCTAGGCCATTAATTTTTATGGAATTAATGTTTACTATAATGCAATTTTCCTACAGCAGGGATATGATATAGTAGAGATGCCTGAATTAAAAAAAAATCTCTCCTTGATTTCTGCTATCCAGGCAGCATGCCATCTAATATATCAAATCTCAGTGGTACATCTTCTGGGAGACTGGCTGAGACAGTAATGAACCAGTGCTCTAAACTAAACTGAAGATTTTCAGAGCAGTGAAGTGTTCAACCTACGGTTGCTCACTGTTCAGCTAAATATACCCACTTCCCTTCAAGATCCTGTTCCTTACTTTCCTCAACAATGATGGAGTCTTCATGTGGGAATAATAGATGAAGTCTTAGGACCACAAAGCTGCAGGAAAGAAGTGAAGAAAGTGCTAGCAGGTTTGCACAGAACCACCTTAACTCTCTCATCCCTGCCAATCATGATCCTGTTATGGTTTTGTTGATGAACTGTACTTCCCACACACTTAATTCAGTGTTCTGAACATAGTAAGCTCTCAATAAATATGATTGAATGAATGAATGGGGCCCAATGAGAAGCAGCATGGGTTAGTGGATACAGCACAGGCCAGAGAGCCAGAAGGATCTGGGTTCTAATCCTTGCTCTGCCTTTTGTCTGCTAGGTGACCTTGGGCAAGTCACTTCACTTCTCTGTGCCTCTATTATCTCACCTGTAAAATGGGGATTGAGTCTGTGACAGAGGACAGAGGACAGGGATTGCCTCCAACTTGACTACCTTGTATCTGTCCCAGTGCTTAGAACAGTGCTTGGCACATAGTAAGAACTTAAATGCCCACATTATTATTATTATCAATGAGCCACTGAGCAGGAAGGGGGTAGCACACTGCAGAGGACCTTAAGGCTTTTTACTCGTGGAATGCATTCATTGCAAAAGTGGCCACAGCATAATGCTTTGGCTGTACCTTCTTAGTGTACCTCAGTCTTCTCTATCTCACTACCAACTTCTCGCCCATGTCCTGCCCCTGGCCTGGATCACCCTCCTTCCTCATATCCGACAGACTCTCCCCCAATTTAAAGCCTTATCGAAAGCACATCTCCTCCAAGAGGTCTTCCCGGTTAAGCCCTCCTTTCCTCTTCTCTCAATCCCTTCTGGGTCACTCTGACTAGCTTTCTTTATTCATTTCCCATCCCAGCCCCATGACACTTACATACGTATCTGTAATTTATTTATATTAATGTCTGTATTCCCCTTTGGACTGTAAGCTCCTTGTGGACAGGGAATGTGTCTGTTTCTGGTTATAGTGTACTCTCCCAAGGGCTTAGTACAGTGCTTTGTGCACAGTAAACACTAAATATGACTGAATGAATGAATGCTGTGCCATATCATGATCCTTCAGCCTTCATTTCCCCTACTCCCTTTCCCTTCTGTGTCATCCTTGAACTTGGATTTGTACCCCACTCTCGGGCCCTCAGCACTTATATACATATCTGTAATTTATTTTAATGTCTGTCTCCTTCTCTAGACTCTAAGGACCATAACAACAACAATAATATTATATTTGTTAAGCATGTATTATGTGCTAGACACTGTACTAAGCCCTGGGGAGGGTACAAGCAAATCAGGTTGGACACAATCCCTTGTCCCACGTGGCTCACAGACTCAATCCCCATTTTACAGAGGCACAGAGAAGTTAAATGACTTGCCCACATTCACACAGCAGACAAGTGGCAGAACCAGGCCTAGAACCCATGACCTTCTGACTCCCAGACCCATGCTGTATCCACTATATCATGTAGCTTCTCACCTCGTGGGCAAGAAATGTGCCTCTGCACTTTGCTGCAATTTACACTTCCAAGCACTTAGTCCAGTGCTCTGCACCCAGTGAACACTCAATAAATGACTAAGTGGTGACAGGCTTTGCCACCAGTGTTGACCGGTTGTTGTTTTTTTTTTCAAAATTCTTGCTTGCCACATGCTCATCAGTAAGAAAACTTCATCAAGGATGGCACAGTTCCAGGAGACAGAACCCAGACTGAAAGCAAGTCTTCTGATTTAGCAAAAGAGTGCTCTTTCCGTGGAACCCACAGCACAATTCATCAGCAATACATGGATACAGGTTTAAAAATCTGGCTTATAACCCTGCTTTCCTAGAACTCCTAACCATGTTCCCCAAATGGTCAGATTTAAGAATTCAAGAAGGCCTTCTGCCAGCTGGTGTAGAAAATGGAGGACTCGGTCTCTTTAGGCAATGAGATGGGAAAAGATTGGAAAAACCAAGAGGCAGATGGGAAACAGTAACAGACACTAGAAGTGGCAACTAAATCACCATGGAAAACGGTAATCATTCTATGAACACAGTGTGGAATGGAGTGTCCAGCATGAATGGGGTTTTTTTAATCACAACCACAACTTCACACATGGATAGTGCTTCACCAACAATGGGTGTCATCTTAAATCAAGACGCAGTGAATGCTGTCTCTCTCCATATATATGGATGTAACTAAGCCTATAAACATATGCATGTGTGTGTGTGCATGCATGTGGATGGAATAATATTTATCACCAAAGTACTTCCAACTGGGTTTACATAATTTTCACATAAGGATATCAGCACCTGCTCCCTAATATAACTGACTTGGATATGAAAACAATGACTATGATATTTATGGGTCTAATGTGAGCTCAAATATCATAAATTAATACCAAAGTTCCCTTTCACTGACAAGTAAAAATACTAACATTAAGCAAGTCTCCTTGGCTAAAAAGACAACTGAGATACGTAAAAGAGTTACATATTTATTTATTGCTCATAAGAGAAATTTGTGGAAACTGCAGAATATGCTCTTTCACTAAGTTAAGTGACAGTGTTTATTAAATAATACTTTTCAATTTGTGATATTTATTAATAAACAAACTTAAAAATATAATTGTTAATTACTGATCTAATGCCAAAAATCTGTCACCAGTGTATAAATTAGCATGAACATATGTTAATGCATAATTTACCATTTGCAACAGGGCTTTGTTGAAAAATTGATGAAAATTCATGAAAGAACCTTTCCACACTAAGTTGCAAAATAAATATGTTACCAGAGGCTTGCAGAATGTAAAGGTAATTGAGTAGCATAAAAGCATCTATTTTGTATATCTTTGATGCACACTTAAATCTCTAGTTGAGCTGTTTGCCTCAAAGATCTGTGTTTCACTGTAACTAGGGATGATACAATCAGTAGTGAAAGGAGAATGCATTCCACATGTGACAGGAGAAAGCAATCTAGTTCCAGTCTTGATTTAATATATTTTGGTCAGCACTTTCACAGTCAGAAATAATGTTCCATCATATGTTCTGTCCAGCATTGACAATAGAGCTACAGGTCTTTATGCTAAGAAAAATGAATTACAAAATAAAAGAGGAGAGAGGACTACTTGAGAACATAAAGCTTGCTCAAAGCTTGTCTCAGGAATAAACAAGTCAGGGAAAATCTATTATCATTATTATAACTTATTATTAGTGTTGTTTTAGTTATTTATGATTTGAGGAAATGTTTAAAAAGAGCCCTGAATAATTTGAGTCAAAAATATTTTTTTTTCTTTTGATACTACTTTTTTTCCCAAACTTCTCTTTCTGCTTGCCTAGATTAACATCTCTTAAAAATGATCCATTCCCTACAATCTGGCTGACCAACTCATGATTTTAACTGCCTGAATATTTTAATTGTAACTGCAGGTCTTCTTCAGTTGCTTTTTAGAATGAAACCATATTCTTCCAAACCACGCATTCCAGATGTTGGAGAAATATTTCACAGAATTGCAGACTATGTACTTGATGTAGTATGTGCTGCATGAAACAAGCTTCACATCTCTGCAGAAATGAAAGTTTTGACTGAACACATCAAGATTGAATCAAATTGATCCAGTTATTGGTAATGACATTAAATTTCATTTTACCATATAACATGGAAAAATGCTACCTCTCCTGAGTCAATATTTAGGAACCAGAGTGTGTAAAAGTGCCTTAAAGTGTGAAGTTTGGCAAATTTGGTTCAAATACTGTTCCTTGAATAAACCACTGATCTAAAATGTAGGCTGCTTCTTGGAAAAGTAAAATAGCACAATAGGTCTAACTGGCAGATTATAAATTCCACTCAATTTTTTTTCCACAACCGCTTCTAATGTAAAATTAATGGATATAAAAGAAACATTATCAGTGATTCTAACAAATAGGTAAAACATCATGATGCACCCTATGGTTTACCTGCAAGAACTATAATTGGACTACAGCTGCAAAACCACATGCACACCTTTCTCTCCTCACGGATGCTCGTTCTTCGTTTTTGAGCTGCATTGCATTAAAGATGACGGCCTTTACCATTGACTCCCATTAAGGGGGACAACAGGTTTTTCTTCTCTCACTCTTCCTGTTTCTCCCATCTTTCTCTCCCTATCTCTTCTCACCGATGGTTTCTATCCCTCACGGTTCACTGGAAGTTCTTCATCTCCAAATCATGTCCCACTCAGCTGCCAGGCAACCCCCAGTCAGAATGGCAATTAGCCAGATGTCAGCAGCCCTATTATCTCCATTCCTCAGTTCTACATTATTTAGTCCCTGCACGATAACAGCAAGCAAAGAGAGAATTGCAGCAGTGATTCCCACCAGGGCTCCACTTTAGAAACCTGCAAGAAACCTAAAGTCAGGCCAAGAGAAATGCCAAAATGAGGCAAAAGTGACTGAACATTTGCCCGTTGCTTCTTTTTGTATTATTCTCTCTTCCTTCCCCCACACCACCCTCCTCATTTCCACTTCCTAAGGGGACAGCCAAAAAGCCCAATGAAATGCAGTTTTGAGATTATGAAAATATTATGGGTTTCTTGCAAAGTAGTTGTATTTTTACTTGTCAGCAGAATGTGGATGAAGCTATTTTCCCCATAGCATCAGCCTGAGTACCACAGCTAGGAAAATTCAGCGCTGCAGTGCTCATGCAGCAAAGGAGTTTTAAATGTGTCTTGCAGTTTGTTTCCTGAATAAAACTAAGTCACTGAGATAAGACCTGCAAAGACAAATCCATGTGAAGTCTACATTCTGGTAGCATTTCTTTAAGCCTCCTGCTCTAAGTTTGGTTTTTGAAGAATGGCCAAATTATTAACATATTAAAATTGTCTTAGGAGTGATGTGTTTGCCACACTTTAATTTGTAGTCAACAAATATAATTAATGGAGGGTTTGCAGCCACTCTTCAAACTCAGGGGTATTTCTGAGTCTTCATCCAGGCTCATAAATTAATCAGCACTTCAGATGCTTGGATCAGGTGATCAATCAGTGGTCTGAGAGAAGGGACCTAGTGTAAAGCTGGCAGCAAGGTTTGGTAAATATTTAAAATGTGCATATTTTCTAAAGAGTGACTGAAAAAAAAAAAAGGCAACAGAAGAGAACAATCATTTCACTGTCAATGTCTCCCTCAAACATTTTCATTATGTAAGCAAATAATTATTTTCCTAATTGCCAGTCTGGAATTTAGAGCCCAAAAGAGTGTCAGCTTCAGGACATTTGGCCACTCTGAGACAGGGAAAATTTTTCCGTGTCTGCCCACATCACATAAGGTCACTGTCCTCTGTATGCACATGCAGTTTCACTTAATGAAACTTCCTAAAGAAATCTGGCAGAATCTGCAAACCTGAAGCACTTCTGAATAGAAACCCATCTAACCAATCACTTATTGTTCCAGAGTCCCTGAACAAGGCTCTTCTTAGGCTCCTGTTCTCTCAAATACCACTTCTGATGAATAGGTACTTTTCTAGTCTTAACATCTGCCACCACGTTGATTGTGGCAGTTGACTCACTTTCTCACCAGTCTGAAGTGAGTCCTCACAGAACCACCAGAACACACTTTCATCTAATTGTAACATCATCTCTGCAGTGGTGAGGTTAGATTGTGTATAATACATAGTTCCACTCCATGTTCGGAGAACCTAATTCTCATCTCTCAGGTTTAGTCCATCTTACAAATATGAGAGGAGAATAATCAACAAGCAACCAGGAGTTGGTTATTTGAACACAACTCCTCTCTTGGGAATTCAGTGTGCTTTCCATGTACTTCCCAAATGGTTTAAGTGAGGAAAGACTTATTATTCCCATTTAACCAACCAGGCAAATCGAGATACAAGACAATAATGCTATTTAGTTAGCATTTGTAGGACACAATATCTCTATTAGAACCATGATGTGAAACTCTAAAAGTCACTATTCATTACTATTGACTCATTGGCACCAAAGGAACAGTGAAAATTCTGTTATTTGAAAAAAAATGAGTGCAAGACTCGGGGAGACCCAACAGTTCCTTGATGAGTGTGTGAATTCATAAGTTCCTTTATACACTTTAAACAGCTAAAAACTCTTAACCCTTGCTTTTCATCATATTCCATTAGTATGGTAATATGCCACTGTTAAAAATGGTTAAATTTCTTTTCACCTTGGGAAATTTAGGAAGCACATGGAAAAAAAAAAACTTCCAGATTTGATTAAGAAAAGCAACAGGGCTTTGACAACAATTAATACCAATTCTATTGAAAGGAAACAAATCAACATTACAGTTAAATCAAAATTATTCTCTAAATTATTTGATGGTTCGAGACTATTTAAGGATATTGTGGGAGGGAAGAGGTCTACCAACACTGTTATAATACTCTCCCAAGTACTTAGTACAGTGCTCTGCCCATAGTTCAGTAATCAATAAATACCATTGATTTAAATCATAAAGATGCCTCATAACTAAAGATTATATTTAATACCAAGGGAAAGTTAAACAAATGCATTCTTCTAGATGAATAAAAGATGTTCAACTCTAAGAACATTATTCCTAGAAAGAAAAGTCTGGGTTTGCACAGACCAAAATAGTTTAAGGAATCAAGAGAAAATTTGTGAAATCCATGTGAAGGACATCGGCAAAACCAGATGCTATTCATATGGAGATATGAAGGAAATAGACTGAAATAGAGGCAGAATTGATGCAGTTATGGAATGTATCATTTATGAACTACTGTTTCTGTTCGAAATCTTAAGGCAGAAAAAGATTACATTGGACACGTGGAAAGAGAATAACAAAGAGAGACAAGTAAAGCATAATGCTAGCTCTCAAGAGAGGATTTAAATTAGATAAACTAAATATACAAAAGTTTTTTAGATAACTATCATTCCCTGCATTTACAGGGCACCACAAAAATTTTCAATAAGCCTTAAATATACCATCAAGATGGATGGGAAACTCAAGAACAGTGGCCAAGTCTTCCTTGGATTACCCACTAGACTAGGATTTGACAAGTGGTCAAATTATATTTTATTTTGCTTAAAAATAAAAGTACTTCTTGATTTTTAAGTAGTTTCCCAGTTATCAATCACTGGTATTTATTGAGAACTTACTTTGTACAGAGCACTGCACCATAGGATTGGGAAAATACAACACAGTTGGTAGACACAATCCCTGCACACGAGGAGTTTACACACTACAGCGGGAAACAGACATTAAAATAAATTACCGATAGGGAACATGGCAGAGCATAAGGATATGTATAAAAGGGCTGTGAAAATGATGGTGGGGTGAATAAAAAGTGCTTGAGAGGTAAAGATCCAAATGCATAGGGGAAGCAAAAGGGGAGGGCAGGTAAGAGAAATAAGAGTCTAGTTAGAGATGGCTCTTTGGAAAATATAAGATTTTAAAGGTGCTTTAAAGGGGAGGAGAGTGGCTCACTTACTTTGGCTTCCTTCCCTCATAACTATTCTCTCATAACCAGATTCCCAAATGTGAAATGCATAATAAGGAGAAGGGAAACATGAAAAGTAATGAAAAGGGGGAAAAGTGGGAGGGAAGAAACACCAGAAGACTTGGTCATCTTTTTGAGAGGACTCCCCTAAAACATCCTATATATCTGCACATTGACCAATTGACAAGAAGCAGAATAGCCTAATGGACAGAGCATGGGTCTGGGAGTCAGGAGAACATGGTTTCCAATCCAGGCTCTGCCACCTGTCTGCTGTGCAAACTTGGGTAAGTCACCTAACTTTTTGATGCCTCAGTTACCTCATCTGTATAATGGTGATTAAGACTGTGAGCCCCATGTGTCCAACCTGAATAGCTTCTATCAACCCCAGTGCTTAGTACAGTGCCTGGAACACTGTAAGCACTTAAGAAATACCATTATAAAATGGATGATTTAAATTTTTTCTCGTTAAAAGATGTAGTCAATAATAATGATGGTTTATAAGTTCCCTGAAGGCAGGGTTAGTGTCTGTCAAGTTCACTGTATTATGTTCTTGCAAGAGCTGAGTAGACTGCTCTACACACAGTAGATGCCCAGTAAACACTACTAAAAAGTGCTTACACTGTTTGCCAGAGCATTCAGCTCCACCCTGGTAAAAGTACAAGATACTGAGATCAACATAGTCCCAGCCCATACAAGTCTCCCAGTATCCCTTGATGATGTGGTTCCCTTCAGCAGTTCTTGCCCCTTATCTGAACTCTTTTCCCAAAGGTTGGCCCTGGCACTTTTCAGAGCTGTTGTGGATTATCTTTCCCCTTGCATTCCTACAATCGCAGCTCTAATGTGAGCTTAAAAACTACTTCACCTGCTTTTCCACAGCAGCCTTTCTTCTCTTCTCTCTGCCTTCCACTGTCATGATAGGAATAATCATTTTTATTTTTCTTCAAGCCTGTTCTTCTCATACTATGAACCTCCTCAAAAGTAATTAATGGTTCCATGGCTCTACATGCATCAAATCAGATCTTCAAACTCAAGATAGGTTCTGCTCACTGTCCAGGTCTCTTCTCCCCTCCCTTGCCTCCAATCTACTGCATGTGAACCTGAAATCCCTCCCTTCTGCTTAGTCAAATCAATGGTATTTGAGAGCTTAATGTGTACAGAATATTGTACTAAGTGCCTGGGAAAGCACTTTTCACAAACAAGATCTCTACCCAAAAGGAGCTAGCAGTCTAGAGACAGACACTAAAATAAATTACAGACTGGGGAAATGGCAGAGTAAAAGGATATTTACCCAAGTGCTGCAGGGCTGGGTTGAGTATCAAAGTGCTAAAGGGGTACAACTCTGAGTAGTTGATGCAGAGAGGAGGGAGGGTAGTGGGGAAAAGGGCTCAGCCAGGAAAGACCTCTTGAAGAATATGGGATTTTAGCAAGTTTTGAAGATGGAGAGAGTGGTAGTCTGTCAGATACGGAGAGGAAGTTCTGGGCCAGGGGGAGGATGTGGGCCAAGGGTCAGTGATGAGACAGATAAGTTCCAGGTACAGTAAGTAGGTTGACTCAGAGGAATAGAGGGTGCAGGATGGGTTATGGTAGGAGATCAGTGGGGTAACTGAGGAAGGAGAGACTTAACAGTGTTTTAAAGCCACATCAAACACTTAACATGGAGACATGGAGGTGGACGAGTAACCATGGGAGGTTTTGCAGGAGTGGGGAGACATGGACTGAACTTTTTTCAGAAAAATGATCTGGGCAGCAGAGTGAAGTATGGACTGGAAAGGGGAGAGACATGAGGTAGAGATGTCAGTGAAAAGGCTGTGGCGGTAATCTAGGTGGGAAATAATGAGTGCTGGATTAGTGCGGTATCAGCTGATTATTTGTTCCCTTCTTTCAAAGCTCTAAAATGAAATTTTACAATATTAATTCCACCTTCATTTTAGCCACACAGCTTCTCCTTGCTCACTGATCCTCGTCTGAGTGTTTGTGCACATCTTGGCAGTTTACAATGTTTTTGACCCTGGTATTGCCCATTTTACCTAAATTTATTTTGATTTTCTTTATTTGTGCTACTTACCCAATTGAAACTCTAGGATAGGGCATATGGTTTACTCTTCTTTACCATAGCACTGGGAACAGAATTTCTAACAAATCAGGCTCGCAATACGTACCTTGAGAATGTTGGTGGCAAGTAGATACACAAAGGATCTACATAAAGGACTAAGGAGAGTATAAGCTCTAGAGAAGAACGTGCTCACTCTCTTGATATTAAGGATAGTTAAAAACTTGAAAGGGCTCAAAAAAGGAGACTAGAGAATTGACTTCTCTAAAGTCCCTTCGAAATGGGGTAGATACAAAGTGTTTTAAAGCACAGCCCTGATTTGAGGTTACTACAAAATGTAATGGACAGAGTTTCTTTCTAGACAATGTTCAGATTCAATTTGGAAAAGGCTGATAATCCAGCATAGTATTTTATATGCTTCAAGAGTAATAGTTTCCTTAGCAATTAGAAAGGTTTTATACAGTGTGTGCCCTTCCACTCCCCTTGCTCTGAGCCCAGTTGTGCAAATTAAATGCCCAAATGGCAGCAGTTTAGTTAAGTTTTATACATCAACCTGTAGAGAAAAACAGTTAGCACAAATGCTTTTGCAAACACAACATCAATTCATTTAACTTCTCTTCAAAAATTAAAAATGATTGGAAAATCTCATTTTCTGTTTCCTCGCTCACCAGATTTTGACACTTAATAATGATATTTGTGATGCCCTTATATGTAATAACATAATATACTTTAATAAGTGCTGGAGTAGATGCAACATAAATAGGTGGGACACAGTTCCCATCCCACCTAAGATTCCAAGTAGGAGGAAAAACTGCTACTGAATCCCCATTTAACTGACTAGGATACTGAAGCACAGAAAAGTGAAGTGGCTTGCCCAAAGTCATACAACAGGCAACTGGCAAAGTCAGGATTTGAACTTCTCACTTCCAGGTCTGTGCTCTTTCCATTAGGCCATGTTGATTGATATATTTAATTAGTACAATCTGATCGGCTCATTTTCAAAAAGCAGACCATTCCAAGCTAAACAGAAAGGTAGGCAAACTTCTGCTTGGAAGTAAAGGAGATAGAACCCTCCAAGAGAAACTGAGCTCAGGTTAAAGATCCACATTCTAAATGCATTAGCCCTTTGACCAGTTTGTACCTATTTCCTCTTTCCCTATATTTCATCCCTAGGATGATCCATTTTCAGCGATCCAGATGTGGAATTGGCACTTCTCCCTCAATCAATACTATCCATCATGAGCCTGAACTTTAAATGCAATTACCTAAAATATCAGTGACATGCATATAACAACGGTCACTTTCAATTTTCCTTATACTTTATTGTTAATGATCATTCTTTAAATATTTTACTGAAATAGGGGAGTAATTATATTGATGACCAGCAAAGGTAAAAGAGATAAATCAGTCCATCCGGTAATTATGGTCACATTAATAGCATCACCGAACACTTTACACAGACATAGGGTGAACTACATCTCCTAAAAGGATAGAAAAAAGGATGAGGCCTAATATGCAGATAGATTCTGGAGCTGTTTCTTTCAAAACATTGATCTCCAAGATCAACATTATAATAATCCTGCCACTCACATCAGGCTTAATACATTTCCTTTTCAATATCAGACAACAAAGTGATATTATGTGGCCTGAGCACATGCTACGGCAAAGATCTTTTGAAAGGCCAGTGATCCCCTAATGTGGAATTTAAACGGAACAATAATCACTGAAAGGATAACTTAGCTGCAGTGAATGCTGTTCCTACTTCATCTTCAATATTCTGGGTTCCACCCCTGTCCCTCTTTTGCCAAATACAGCCACTGTTATTCAAACTAAAAAGGAATTATTCACATTGGGGTTGTGGTGGTGTGGATTAGATAAAAATTGACACCTGGGCATTTATAACAATTCTGGAGTTGAAATGCAGTGATTCTGTCTCTAAAATATATTTAGTCCTAAAATGTTGTGGGCTGATTAAATAGCATAGAATTAAGGAGCTCTATTTATCCATCCAATTGTAATTACCATGAATTAAACCACCTGGCCCCAATACAAAGGGGAATATAAATGTTATCTTAATACTCCTCCTGTGGGATTTTGGCATTGCAAGGCCAATCAAAATGACAAGATGCTATGATCACATTAATAAATTCACACTTTTCATAACCCTGGCAGACGGCTGGTGTGAACACGCTGACATGTGTAAATGTGTTTTCTCACAGTAAAAAAAAAAGAAAAATTTCAATGAAATTTGAAGATTTTTTTTAAATGACCTTTTTAGCAGAATTGGAATATGCATTAACAAGTACTTGAAAAATATCACAGCTGTTTCATAATTCTTTGAGTAAAACAAATGTCATTTTGGCATTTTCAAATAGGTTGAAAGAGTGTGGTCACCCAATCTGATTTCTGCACATTTATTTTAAATTTTTAATTAAAGAAATAAACACACCCACCCCAACGGATTCAGTACCTGTAGAATTCAAAACATCCACATCTTGGGTGACCATTTTTTGTCTCATAATAGACTAGCTCAACAACGAAATGGAATTTCAAAAAAATCTGCCACTTCAAGCTGTCACGCTCTGACTGTGGCCATTTTGTTTCCACTTGATAGCAGGGAAGTGGATAATTCTATTTTTTTCTTGATTGTAAACTCCTCAAACACAGGGAATCGTCTTCCTTTTCCATTTCCCATCTAATTTGTCAAGCCATATTCTGTGCCAAAAATACACTAATTTAAGAGGATCAGAATTCTGATTACATTAAGCAGGGCAAGTCTATGGGGAGGCTTAAGCAGGCAGGCCCAGTAGGGAATAGAGAATGGGAAGACAGGAAAAGCAATGAGAAAAGGGAGGAGAAGACAAAAGAGGGAGAGAGAGAATGAGGAGAAAGAAAGAACAGAAGTGGGAGGGGGAGTCCTCAGGAGAGAAGAAGATAAACGAAAAAGGATGGGAATAAAGGGGAAGAAGATGGCTGCTGTGATTGGCAGGATTAGCCAATCACCAATGCTTAAACTATCTGGATGGGCTACCTGAATCAAGAACACTTCAGCTTGGGAGATGGCAACAGAGAATGCCAAACCCAGTTCCTATGGATTTGGGGGTTCCGAGGACTGTCACCACCATTCCCAGGCCCAGAGCCTCTGCCGTTCCTGGGCTTCGATCTCTTGGAGTCCAGCTGACATGGCGACCACCATGGCAGCTCCCAAGACTGGGTACCCACCATGATGCCCAGGACACAGGGCAACATCCTTCCATGTCATTCTCCCCATCTTCACATTTCCCCAGGGGACACAGATTACCCTCTCTACCTCTCTACCCTCTCTCCTTTTAGGCAAAATGCACAAGCACTCCGGCTGACCACCTTTTTGGCAGATCAGCATCGTGGTCAACATGTTCTGTAAAAATCCTAGAGCAAACATCTGGGCAGATTTTCAAAATTTGGTATGGCAACATACAATAAATACTGTTAACTCATTTCAACTTCAAACTTTTGTTTTTTAAAGCTGTTCATGCCAACTAGGGTGAATTGAGTTCTGTAACTCTTGAACAGACTTTTCCTTAAGAAATGTATGAAATAATGATCTCCTTAAAACAGGGAAGGGATTTAAAGCCTGCTTTGTAATAGTTTCAGGTAAGAGAGAGCAAAGCCATCATTCTAGTATTGACTCTATGCATGGGGTATGCATGAAAAATGATTCATTCAAATGTATTGAGTACTTATTGTGTACAGAGCACTGTACTAAGCACTGGTAAAAGAACATTATAAAAGAATTGATAGACATGTTCTCTGACCACAGCAAATTTACCTTCTAGAGCAGTAAACAGACATTAATATGAGTAAATAAATGACAGATATGTAATACTAATAGTAATTATGGTATTGGTTAAGTGCTTACTATTTCCCAGGCACTGTACTATGCCCTGGGGTGGATATAAGCACATTAGGTTGTACACAGTCCCTGCCCCAAATGGGGCTTGCAGGCTCAAATCCCATTTTACAGATGAGACAACTGGGGCACAGAGAAGTGAAGTGACTTGCCCAAGGTCACATAGCAGACAGGTGACAGAGCCTGGATTAGAACCCATGACCTCTGACTCCCAGACCCGTGCTTTATCCACTAGGCCATGCCTAAGTGCTGTGGGGCTGAGGAAGGGGGGAATAACGGGTGAAAATCTAAGTACAAGGGCAATGCAAAGGGAGTGGGAGAAAAGGAAATGAGGTCTTATGGAAGAAGTATACTTTTAATAATGCTTTGAAAGTGGGGAGTGTAATTGAAGTACATTGAATAGGATGGCATTAGAGGAGCTAAGCATGCTAGTGATACAGATCGCATTGGTCAAATTCACAACTGGTTTGTCTTACAAGTTAGTTGAAACCGCAGATTCACGAGGAAATTAAAGCAAGCCCTAGGTTTTGAAACAAAGTTTAACATTATCATTTTCTCTAAATTTCCCTCCTCTGGGCAAGGAATATTAAGACATGAAGATTGAATAGATCCTTGAACTAATTTTATAGCCAATGGAAAAAGGAATGAAGTAGGTTGATAAAAAGCTTTAGGATGGTTTCACCAGTAATGGGTCTTTGACCCATATAAATCCTCTATGATCTTTTAGCCATTGGTTAGTATTTAAGAAATTGGAAATTACTCTTATATTTGATGATACATAACTCATACTCTTTGAAAACTGGGTGAAAATGAAAAAAAAATTTCTCTTTGAATAAATGGAAGATACAAAAGGTACTAGGAATACTGAGAGAATGGTTTACATGGTGGATACCTCTCACAAACATTCCACTGTAGATTGCCCTAAATGTGTTAAATGACAGTGCCCCTCCTTGCACTAAACAATGGATAAGAAATTCAGAAGCTAAGAATTCCAATTCTGACAACCAACAAGGAATAGAGAATTTCATTTGCTCCTCTCTAAGAATTCAATTATGAATCCTCCATGTAGAGTTTTTCAAAGGAATGGCTCAATCACTGAAAAAGCCTTCTGAAAAGCATAAAATCCTCTAGTATGGTATTTACGTTATGCATTTAAGCCTCAGAAAGTTAGGAAGGAGCTATTCTAGTTCTCATAGAATGGTAGAAAGTATTTCCTCACGCTGCGATGCACAGCATTTTTATGACAAATTAATAGGAATTTTATCTGTCCTCATTATTTACTAATTCAACTTTACATTTACATTTTTTTCCCATTTAGAAAGCTCAGAAAATGGCACAGTATTATAAAAAAGTGCCCATGACATTTTAAGCTTATAATAATGATAATAAGGATGATAATGATAATGCTTTTTGTTTAGTGCTTACTATATTCCAGGTACTGTACTAAGTGCTGAAGTATAAAATAAGATAATCAGATCCAACAGGATTCTCACAATCTCAGTGGGAGGAAGAACAGGAACAGAGGAACAGAGAAGTTAAGTGATCTGCCCAAGGTCACACAGCAGATAAGTGGCAGAATAGGAGTTAGAACCCAGATCCTCAGACTCCCTTTTGTTTTCTTACAAGACAATACAAATTACTTAACATGTAAAGCTCCCGTTTTTATTATGAGACAAGGATGAAGAAAAAGTCAGGCTTAACCTTTGAGCCATGACCTACCTGATTTTTGGCCATTGGAATTTGGAAAAGCAAATAAACCCTTTCTGAGCAGCCCATCACTTTATATGGCAGCATATATTCCTAAATCATAATTTCGATTTCAGGCATATATTAAGGGGACACCAATTATGGAAGGCAGAAAAAATAATTGTGGTATTTGGTAAGCACTTACTATGTGTCAAACACTGTTATAAGCACAGGGGTAGATACATGTTAATAAGGTCAGGCAGAGCCTCTGTCCCACACAAGGCTCACAGTCTAAATATGAGGGAGAACAAGAAATGAATCTTAATTACAGAAAAGAAAACTGAGGCACAGAGAAGTGAAGTGATTTGCCTGAGGTCACAGAGTAGGCAAGGGCCAAGACAGCATTAAAATTCAGAAGCTCTGACTCCCAGTCTTTTGGTCTTTCCACTAGGCCATGCTGGTTCTCCAGGCATAAAAGTTAGAAATTTGGGAATTCTCTCAGATGTCACTGAATCCACTACTATATCATATTCTGAATGTCAGCTATATACACTATGAGCTCTTGCCTTGGGGCTTTTAGAACATCCTGGAAGAATTATGTAGGTTGCTAACTTGGACTATGTATGCAGAAAGATATTTTTTACCAGGCAGTGCAATAAAGAAAGTATTTGTCAGTTTCCAAATTGGAATCAACAATGAATAGGCTATTTTCAACATCCCGATTCCTAGAGTTCTCAGTAAACATGCTTTACATGGGGGTTCCTGAATAACAGCTTCAGGCTGATATATGCAGTGTTATCATCTTGGAGCAATAAACATAAAATAGAAACCCACAAAAATACCCTCTCTTCAAATGACCATGTATTCAAGAGAAGCAGTGTGGCCAAGTGGATAGAGCATGGTCCTGAGGATCAGAAGGACCTGGGTTCTATGCCCGGCTGTGCCACTTGTCTGCTGTGTGACCTTAGTCAAGTCACTTCACTTCTCTGTGCTTTATTTACCTCATTTGTAAAATGGGGATTAAGAGTATGAGCCCAATGAGGGATAGGGACAGTGTTCAACCTGATTATCTTCTACCTACCCAGCACTATGCACTATGCCTGGAACATAGTAAGTGCTTAATACGTTAAAAAGAGAGACTTTCAGATTCCCAAAGGTTTCCTATGTAGAAGTATATGAAGCATTTTTTCAAGTCCAAATTGTGTTCTGAGAAAAAATTCAGAGTGAAGATTTATGTTTACTCCCTACCACTGAATTATGTCAGATGTATTTTTATTCTTATGAATTCATCACCATCTTAGAAACCCAATAAGTTTCATTTCCCTTCTATTTCCTTGATTATTTTGTCAATTTTCCAGAAGCAGCATGGCTTAGTGGATATAGCATGGGCCTGGGAGTCAGAAGGTCATAGGTTCTAATTCCAGCTCTGCCACATGTCTGCTGTATGACCTTGGACAAGTCACTTCACTTCTCTGGGACTCAGTTACCTCATCTGTAAAATAGGGATTAAGAGTGTTAGCCTTATGTAGGATAAGGAAAATGTCCAACCTAACTTGAATCTATCTCAGTGCTAAGAACAGTGCTTGGCACATAGTAAGTGCTAAACAAATATCTTTTTTTCAGTCAAAAAAAAAAAAAGCAGCAGCTCAGAACCACATTGTCCTTTGGAATTTGTAGAAAGCAATGTCACAACGGCATTATGGAGCCTAGATGTTTACACCTAGGGATGCTGTCACACACACTCAAAGAAGATAGGTAGAACTCAACTTTAGCATGACCTTGCAAGACCCCAATTTTCCAGACCTTAGTGTCTAAATCAGCCATGATCCAGCTTGATTATTCAGCAATAACCCCACCCAGTTTACAAAAATATGAGATATGTATGTATTATACTGGGAGCCCCATATGGGGCAGGGACTGATAATCTTGGATCTCTCCCAGATCTTGGTACAGTTCTTAGCACATAGGAAGTGCAAAATACAAATATCACTATTATCATCATCATTATTACTATTATCAGAACCCCTACTCTACTTTCTCCTCAGAGGGAGTTTATACTTTTCTACTTTTATTTCATGCTCTCGAGTAATAAGCACAGTGCTCTGCCCACTGTAGATACCCAATAATTGCTAAAGGTGATTTAGCACTTTGATTGTGGGTACATTCAGGTAGAGCAGGCATTTTGGAGAGAAGATGTAAGACCAGATTTTATTATTTGCACAGCTAGCAAAAGGAGATGAAAAGCCAACTGGACAGAACAGCAGCTTTGCACTGGCCGTGGAACATGGTCTGCGTCCAACCTCATTATCTTGCATATATCCCAACACTTAGTACAGTGCTTGGCACATAGTAAGTGGCTAAGAATGGGTAACATTAGAGGGAACATCTCATTTTGCCTGAAAACATGTTGGTTCTATGGAGTACATTGCAATGGCTTAAACTCCATTCAAAATAGATGGGTATAAACAGGAATTGCAATATCAGTTACAAAACTGCCTATGATATCATGCAAGCATATTGACTAATGAAATGTCTTTTTAGCTAGTCACATAAACATTGCAAACATGGATGCATGCTGCTGAGCACAGCTGTTCAACCACAGGGAGAGTTATGATCCAGTTTAGACATTCACCTCACCTGCCCCTATTATGGCATTAACTGAGCAAGATTTGATTTTGGTTCCTCGGGTGAAGACACCGAGGAATCAGTTCAATGAATCAATTGTATTTACTGAGCATCTACTGTGTGCAAAGCACCATACTGAGAGCTTAGTAGAGATCACCAGAAGCAAATTACACGGTTTCTCTTTTGAGGAATATACAATATAATACAAAATCCAGGCCATTACAACAGTGGGAGCAGGAAGAAAAATGGCTATACCTGGGGAAATGAGCTGAAGAAGTGAAAATAGGTAGAGTGATATATACCCCAGAGCTATAAAATATAATTCTGTCCAAGGGCTGGAGATGGGTGTAAATGTGTATGTGACAACTTCCAAAGTAACCTGAAGGAGGGGAACATTAGCAGTGCCAATATAAAGGAAGAGGAAGACGTGTCACTCCCTTGGGGTAATATAAAGTTCCTTTCTAGGGTGTTCACTCATTCATTCAGCCTCATTCTCACAATGTCAGTCAATCATATTTATTGAGTACTTACTGTGCAGAACATTGTACTAAGCACTTGGGAGAGTACAATACAATGATAAACAGACCCATTCCCTGCCCACAATGAGCTTGTATCCATTTGTGCAATGAATGGCCATTGAGATAAACCTAGGGGGTGTGGGTGTAGGTGTGTGTGTGCGCGTGTGTTTGTGTGTTTGAGTTAAGTCCTTACTATGGTCCAGGGACAGTACTAAGCACAGGAGTAAATACAACATAATAGGCTTGGACAAATCCCTCTCCCACATGGGACATCCAGACTAAATTCCCATTTTACAAATGAGGAAACTGAGGCACAGAGAAGTAAGGTAAGTCACCCAGGGTCAGACAGCACACAGGTGGTGAAGCCAGGCACTGTACCAAGTGGTGAAGCCAAGCTCTGTACCATTGTTCCCTATGCTAACAAGGCCTTCTGATGCTAGTATACGGGGTGGATCAAAGTGGTAAATATTTATTGATTGCTTACTCTGTGCAAGATCCTGTACACAGTGCTTTGGAGAGTACACTATAACAGGATTGGTATATGAATTCCCGGCCTTTCATTCATTCAATTTATTGAGTGCTTAATGTTTGCTGTGTACTGTGTGAGAGAGTACAACACAACAATAGATATATTCCCTATCCACAACAAGGTTACATGAGAGAAAAGAGACAGACATTAATACAAATTACACATCAGTATATAAAGTGCTTGGGGCTGGAAAGAGGGGGGGATGAACAAAGGGAGTGGAAGAAGTGGAAATGGGGGGCTTATTCATGGAAGGCCTCCTGGAGGAGATGTGCCTTCAATAAGGCTTTGAAGGTGAGGAGAGTAATTGTATTGGATTTGAAGAAGGAGGGCATTCCAGGCCAAAGGCAGGGCATGGGTGAGGGATCGGTAGTGAGATAAATCGAGGCACAGTGAGAAGGTTAGCATTAGAAGAACCAAGTGTGCAAACTTGGTTGTAGTATGACAGTAGTGAGGTGAGGTGGGAGGGGCAAGGTGATGGAGTGCTTTAAAGCCAATGGTGAGGAGTCTGATGTGGAGGTGGATGGGCTATCACTAGTGTTTTTATGATGAGTGGGGTGACATGTCCTGAATGTTTTTGTAGAAAAATGATCCAGGCAACAGAGTGAAGTACGGACTGGAGTGGGTAGAGGCAGGAAGCTTGGAGGTCAGCAAGGAGGCTGAAACTGTAATCCAGGCAGGGCAGGATGAGTGATTGTCTTAATATGGTAGCAGTTTGGATGGAGAGGAAAAGGTGGATTTTAGCGATGTTGTGAAGGTAGACCTAACAAGGATTTAGTTATAGATTGAATATGTAAATGTGAATATGGATTGAATGAGAGAGAGGAATCAAGGATAATGCCAAGGTTATAGGCCTGTGAGATAAGAAAAATGGTGGTGCCACCTACAGTGATGGGAAAGTCAGTGGGAGAACAGGATTTGGGTGGGAAGATAAGGAGTTCTGTTTTGGGCATGTTAAGCTTGAGGTGACAGGTGAACATCCAAGTACAGATGTCTTGAAGGCAAAAGTAAATATGGAACTGCAGAGAGGGAAAGAGATCAGGGCTGGAGATGAAGATTTGGGCATCATCCTAATAGAGGAAGCAAGTAGCTGAAGCCAGGGGAGCAAATGAGTTCCCCAATGGAGTGGGTGTAGATGGAGAATAAAAGGGGACCTAAAACTGAACCTTGAACCTTCAAAGAGTTTAGAAATCTAGAGATCTCCCTTTACATATCTCCAACGATTTGTATTTGCATCATTTGAAGAGGGCTAAAGTAATAGTCAGAGGACTACTCATTCCATTCCTAGCTTGGGCAGTGGCTAGAGAGAGGAAGGCAATCTGCTACAAGTCAAAACTCACCTATGCCGGGCAGCAGCAGCAAGGGAGAGACATGAGGTCTCTTGATTCTATTTAGTTGCCATTGTTTTTACAAGATCTTCTTCCCCTTGACTCTATTTATTGCCATTGTTCTTGTCTGTCTGTCTCCCCCGATTAGACTGTAAGCCGTCAAACAGCAGGGACTGTCTCTATCTGTTGCCGACTTGTTCATTCCAAGCGCTTAGTACAGTGCTCTGCACATAGTAAGCGCTCAATAAATACTATTGAATGAATGAATGAATGAATGAGGTCGGAGACCCGAGTTTACTGCATGGAAGGCGGCAATGGTAAACCACTGTCGTATTTTTACCAAGAAAACTCTATGGTTGCACTACCAGAATGATTGCAGATGGAGAGTGGGGTGTTCTAGGAGAGATGTGTATGTGGTGTCACTATGTGTTGGAAGACTCAATGGCATAAGACAAGAAACTGAATAAGGGGAATACAATTGGTTTTGGAGGGTGGAGATGAGAAATTGCTCTAGGCACTTCTCAGGGACCTCACAGAAAAATGTGTGGACTCTGGACAGGGGTGAAAATATCAGTAAAATACATGAGCAGGTTACACTGATAAGTCTGAAAGAGTAAGAGCAGTCCATGCACCTTAAATATAAATAAGTAATAAACAATGGTGGCATTTGTTAAGCACTTTCTATTCAGAAGCACTGTTCTAAGCCCTGGGGAGGATACAAGGTGATCAGGTTGTCCCACGCGGGACTCACAGTCTTAATCCCCATTTTACAGATGAGGGAACTGAGACACAGAGAAGTTAAGTGACCAAAGTCAAACAGGTGACAAGCGGTGGAGCCAGGATTCAAACCCATGACCTCTGACTCCCAAGCCAGTGCTCTTTCCACTGAGCCACGCTGAGAAGTTTTCTTATTTTTTTTTTTCCTTACTCCACATTGCGCTATCGTGATGTTTGCCCTTCTCCCTGGGCATACTAGATGGCAGCACAACAAAGAACGGAACCATTATTACATCAAAGTGGCACAGGAAACTCTAAAAGGGGACACAGTGAGCTAAGAGAAGTTTGTACATCTTTGGAGACAAACTATCATTGTTTCAGGTTATTTCTACTACAACATGCATATGTGCTTTTAAAATGTTATTAGTATAGAAAAAGCCAGTTAAGGCTATTCTCTTCTTTCAGAATAGCTGCTTTTCTTTACTTAAAAATAAACAAGATAGTCCTTTCAATACTAGAGAGTTGGAGGACAGCCTTAGGAGGTCTTACATTAGAAACTGATAGGGAAAAAGTGATTGTACTTTGGTGGCAACAGTTAATTGAATCTAGAATTGCCACTGGTCGCATGATTTACTATAATGCCAAAAGTCTGCCAGAATCTGAGTCCACTTTTAATGAGTGGTTTACAAAGATTTAGAGATAAGAAATTGTATCGTGTAATTCAAATAGAACAAGATATATGTTCATGTATAATTACAGTGGCAAATCTCCATGGTCAAGACTAAATATGCTGCAAGATTCTTCATAAAAGTGGAAAATTTAGTTGTTTGTTTTGGGAAGTGTTAGTTATATTAGTTCAGAGATAGCCTGGCTATTTTCGTTTAAAAAAATTATATTCTCAATTTAGTGTTCGTACTACTACAACACCTGACCTTAGCCAATATTTAACTTTGGAAATATGAAACAACATTAGACTTCAATTCCTTTTTCTGGGGAAAAAAATCTTCTTAAACTAATGCAGTTAATAAAAATCTTGCAATGTACTCACATGGAGCATTGAAAGGAGGGTTAATGAAGTATCCATAGAAACAGTCAAGCAATGCTTCCAGTGTTCCAGAATAATTCTTTGGTGTAATTTTAGAAGTTTGGTGATTTTTTTTTCCATTGTTCCTTGAACCAAATATTACAGTGGCCTTATTGCTGTTTTTGAGGGTTATTCCAAATTAAACCTTTCAGGGCCTGCCTTGCAATATTATAAATCTGTCAAATGAAATATCAAGAGGTGAATTCCCTAGTAGAAGAGCTCACATCATTTTAGTTTCTAACACAATGCTACTTGTCTAAGTGCCTCTGTTTGAATCTTCATTTACTATTCATGAATATTTCACATGGGTCCACACCCCAATGAAAGAACTCTGCACCACACTATTTGCAGATATTTTACAAGCTCCATTGTACATACAGCGAAGAAAATAAAAGGAATGGCAGCATCGCGTTGAATACTTGACAAGCTCTAGGAACACCTGCACCCTGTATCACCTGTGATACTCTTTGCTGAAAAGGGAACAATCAGTGGAGACAACTACATTTCTAGCATATTGGCACTCTATTAGGAGACCACATTTCAAGCAGAATCCCACCCGCTGACACCCAAGGAAACATCTGGAGCTAACTGCACCTTCTCCTACTGGAAGAGGGTACAGAGAAGCAGGGAGATAGAATCTATTGGGTTAAGAACCTTCTAATTGTGATGTAGACAATACTGGGAATGATTTATAAAGGTTTTATCCTACTTCCACCTGTTGGCACCCTGAAAAACCAACTCACAAGTTGTAAAGCAAAAGGCCTACCTGAGTCTCTTGTCTCAGTCTGAGTCTACCTGAGCTGAGTCTCCTGTGGCAGTTATGAGGTCATACAAAGGAATAGAAAATATACAATCCTGCCTACCACATCTTCACATAGCTTAATATCAAGGGTTGATAGCTGGCATTCTATCAATATTAATGGTAAATACAATCTAAAAAGATCTTTGTTCTGCAAGGACCATTTGGGAATGATGGCTGTTAAAATGGTACTTAGGAGTCTGCGTACAAGGGGAACATTTCTAAAGAAGCCTCTTGTAGGCAGGAGGAGGATCCTGCCTTCTTTTTCTCCTTTGTAACATTCCTTCAGGGCAGGGTTCTGTGGGGGAAAAAAAATCAACCTATGCTGTTGAATGCATTTATGAATCAATTAATCTGGGTAGGGATGACTAGGTTCTCAGCATTAGATGACTATATGACAGCCAAAATGTGAACTGAGCTCATATTCCCATTGAAAATAGCATCTTTCCCAAGTGACAAGTACTACAGAAAAATAACTCCTTTTTAACTATATTTTAATATTCCTAATCTCTTCTCAAATTTCTTCACTTATGTTGAAAACTAATTTATTGGCACTCATCAATCCTCTAAGGGACAAGAGAAACAACAAGTGAAACCTTTAGAAGCTCTGGGGTTTAAAATTAGCCATAGGACTGCAGGAATTCCTTAAAGGGAGTTTGGTGATATTTATATATTAATGCCTGTCTCCCTCTCTAGATGTAAACTCCTTGTGGACAAGGAATATGTCTACTTACTATGTTGTATTGTACTCTCCCAAGCATTCGGTACAGTCTCTGCACATGATAAAGGCTCAAAAAAATACCATTGATTGAACTGATTTACCAGGGTTGCTTGAAAAAGTGCTTGGGAAAAATTCATAGTGCCACTAGACATTGTCAAATATTCAGAACAGAGGTACAGAAAGAAAGTTTAAAGAACAGAAAAAAGTAACCAAACTATAACAAACCTCTAGATAAGCTTATTTCTATGCAGTGCTGGATACAGTATCTGGCACACTAAGTGCTTTAACAAATACCATAAGGAAAAAAAATGGAGATACCAGAAAATTTCCATTTCCTACCCCCAACTTTCTACCTTCTCAGCAATGTCTCCAATAGAAGCTATATCAGAAATTACAACTAGGCCCTGCCATCATTACTGCATTTCACAGTACAGAGGTACTGTACTGAAGGTACAGAGAGGTGAAACATGACATCCCAGATCACATGACAGAAATCAGGACAGTTTCATCAGTGGTATGTATTGAAAACATACTATGCACAGAAGTACTAAGTACAAGACCAAGGAGTTGGTTTAGGCCGTCCCTGCCCACAAGGAGCTTGTGAGACCAAAGGTTTATTCCTCCCACGTTCATGTCCTTAATATTTCAGGCTGAAAAACACATATTTCCTGCATGCTATTCAATAATGTCCTAATCTTGGTCTAAATAAATGCTTTAGCAATATGATTAGTCCAAGAACTTTTATAGAACAGTAAATTACGCAGCAACATGCAAATGGGAAAACAAAACTAAAAATAAGCCGAATTCAAATGCATTCTTTTGTTGAAATTGATACTAAAATGCAGAAATTCTTATTTCCATGGTTCTCGTTGCTAAAATAGTCCCTTAAAATATTTATGTTTGTATGATGGCTTTTAAAGATTGTAATATTCTTTAAAATCCTTTTGTTATGAATAAAATAGTCCTTGCTCTCACTTTTAAATCTCAAAATCTTGCATCTCACAAACATAGTTAGTAAGAAGCTACTTTTGTCACGTTATGGACAGGAAGAATGAAAAAAAAAAGAAAGAAAGAGAGCCCTTTATGGCATAGCACTTGTAAGTAAATATTGAGATTTAAACTGATGAGAAACAGATTGGGTGTTTTCTGTCAGAGCCCCAAAGGCCACATAATAAATGGCAAGGTAACAACAGCTCCAGCTCATTGAAATGCAGGCTTTATTCACTGAAATTTCATATGCAAGGCTGACTCTCTACTGCCTCTTTAACAGATGTCAATGAATCAGATATATACGGGCAGGGAAATGAAGTGCAAATACCACTGAAAATCAGAAAGAGAGCTGGGAGGATCCAAGACTGCAAACTGCATACGGAACTTGACTCGGAGTGAGTTTAAGCAGCAACAAATTCCACCTTCATGCTTCCCAAGCATCAGCACAGAAACAGGCAGTTAAGCCAAAAAGGACAAAGGATTAGCAGCTAGTTTCATTCTAGGCCTCTCATGTTGCCCACCCACACTCTCACTCTCTCTCTCTTCCTCTGCCCCCCCCCCCCCCACACCTCTATTGGCCCAAAAGACTGTGAGCCATATTTTTCAAACTGGCTTATACTTTCCCTGAAAACACTAATTTGAAGTAATGGCTCACCAAAAGTTCCTTGGGCTACTCTTCTTGATATGTCTGCTCTCCTCAAGCCCCAGCAGAGGTTGTTGTCCTAAGTTATAGAACCTTAAGCAATGAATACCTACAACAGACTTCATCTAGCAATATTAAAGGGACTGTGCAGAATCAATCATTGGTATTTACTGAGTGCTTACTTTGCAGAGAATGGGTGATGTGGATTATTCAGCTAGTGGCTGTAGAGTAAAATTGAATCTATTAAGACACTGTTTTTCAGGGTGGGTTTGAGAAAACAGAAAACAAAATGGGAAAACAGAGGACTACGGTGAAACCACAGTAGCAGAAAGGCCAGACATATTCAGTACGGATTGGGATAGGCTGAGCAAAAGCTAAGGACAGATGGTGCATCAAGGAGCCAAAGTTAAAAGCAAACGCAAACGCTCAGGCCAAAGAAGAGTGAATGTGTGTGGAAGACACTCGCTCATGCACTGATCTATCCAGACACATGTATACACATAGATACAATTTAAACAGCATTTTGGGATATGAAGGATTATATATTCAATCTAAATTCATTTGTATGTATTCTTCTGACGCTAGCCTGATGATCAGATTAATATAGTTGGATCTATCTCAGTTGTGAATCCAAGCAAAATATTTTCTCCCATGACCAACCAGCAACTTAGTAAAATATTCACTGCAGATCTACAAGCTCAGTTAATGAGTTGTGGGAAAGGTGTGCTAAGCTGGAGATGCATTTTTTTTAAAGCCTAGCCTTGGTGCTCTCCACAATATGAGATGTAGTCAGTAAAGATACCTTGAGGATCTGGGTTTGGTGATGACAATGAGCCACAGACTTCTAGACTGATTTCTAGATGGGATGTACTTCACATATGTTTGATACCTGACCACTCTGTGACTCAATTTCAGTTTACTATCTGGGAAATGGATGTAACTGCTTGTCCAAACAGGTTGTTCACTGACCATTTATTAGTCCAGACTGTGGACTTCGACTTACCTTTAGGCTCATTTACAATTATAATATTAAAAAAAGGAAAAAAGAAAAAGAATGATAGGAAAAATTAATTAATGGTTGTAAAGCACTTTGAAAGCCTTGGCTGAAAGGCCCCCTATAAGTACGAAAGTAGTATTAATGACCACTGAAAATGCTTTGCTTTGCAGTATATGGTCCCCTCTTGCAAAGGCCTAACTCCCATTAGTACCAATTGTAGTTAAATGTGTATCAAGGGGGACATTGATCTTTTTTGTTGAGTGAAGCTTCGAGAATCAAGCCTAGAAGACATTACTCCTCATTTTAAAAAAAACCTCTTCAGTTCTTCCCTTTGGAGCAGACATGCCACTTTACTACAGGTCTGGGGATACTATTTTGCTTTGTCCTTCAAGGAAGAGGCCGTTTTTCTGGCTGCGACCAGATCCAAAAGTTAAAGTATTACCTGCTGGACTTGAGCAACCCTAATGTTGTGGAACACCCCCATCTTCCTTGGGACTGTAAAGAAAAAAATGCCAATTCCTCAGGAAATGAGGTGAGACTTTTGCATTTTCAGAGCTAACTAAACCTTGAGTCTTAAATCTGACTTCTCTGGCTTCTAAAGTCCCTAGGCAAAGACCAAAGGAACCGGAACCCCTTGTTAACTTAGCAGATGTCTGTTTTAGATCATGAATATACATGTACCCATGGGCAGCCCTCCCATCTTACTTCCTTTCTGCCCTCCGACAAATATGAGATATGTCATTTTTCACCCTTATCAGACGCTCCTGTTCAAGAACTTGTCAGGTCTATTAGTATTCTTAATTACCACAACTTGAATGGCTCTTAGCCAATAGTGGGGTAAAACTGTCATGATTTATGCTATACTAACAATGATATTTTTAAATTAGTAAGCAATTAAAGAATCAAACGGCACCCCTGGGAAGTTAAAAAAAAAAAAACACCTTAGAAGGACTGCCATAATTTCAAGTTATATTCAGTCTAATTGCATTTACAGAAATCTTACCTAAGAAAAATACCTTGTCAAAACATTTATCGTGTGCTTCAAATAAATATGGGCTTGAAGAACACCACTAATGGCCCCAGTTTATGGTAGGAATAAATCATGAAGTTAAAGAAAGTGGACCCTGATGAGGCCACCTATGCATGTTGATCAGATAGGTTTGAACTTTGTCAGAGCAAGCCAATGCAGATATAATCTCCTCACCATGAGGCAGGATTTCCATCTCTGAGCAACAGAAGGGTGACAGAAATAGTCATATCATTTGCAGTTAGTACTACAATAATAAAAATTGTGGTATTTATTACACACCTATGTGCCAAGCACTGTACTAAGCACTAGGGTGGATACAGGCAAATTGGGTTGGACACTGTCCTGTCCCATGTGGGGCTCACAGTCTCAATCCCCATTTTTCAGATGAGGTAGCTGAGGTCCAGAGAAGTGAAGTAACTTGCCCAAGGTCACAGCAGACAAGTGGCAGAGCTGGAATTAGAACACATGACTTCTGACTCTCAAGCTTGTGCTCTAGCCACTAGGCCATGCTGCTGACAACCACAACCCAAAGGAACCTGCAGTGTGTCTGAATCCAATGCAAGTCAGCCAACATAGGGTGAAATCAAAACTGGGCATCTCCTATGAATTTCCTTTAAAGACTCAGGACTCTGATGATCAAGCGCACAGTTGAAGATTTACAGTGTGGCCATTTCAATGTTTTTGTTCCTTGTGCTTAGGGCAATATCTCCCTCCAGCTCCCCTAAATGTACTATCTTGAAATTACCTCATTACAGAGAAAGGCCACTAACAATAGCTCCAAATGATGGGAGGGAAGTGACATCTGATTAGGGCACAGCTGCTCCTTTGATCTCAGCCCCCCCACTTCGAAATTCAGCTCACAAGTCAAGGAAAACACCATCCCGTGCATACTGCTGTCTTTGTTAGGCCAAGCAAAAGCTGCAGATTTAAAACCAAGACAATATCTTGGATGCAATGCCAGAGGCTTTCACGGGGAAAAAATATATTAAAAAATACCCAGCTCTCTTTCCCCTAACATCAGTAGAAGATTGTTTTCTTTCAGTTTTCCCTACAAACACCAGAAAAGGAATCATATATGATCTTCCAATTCTATTCTTTCCACATTTAATTCCAGATTAACAAAAACCGAGGTTAGATTTCTTTCTGACTCTGCCTTTCAAGTCATACAATTCAACACAATACATTTCAATTTAGTCCAGTGAATGATCACAGCATTATCAAGGAGGGTGAAATAAAAACTTTTGATTTCTAACTTTCCCAAATTTCATCTGGTCAACATGTCAAAGAGAAACACTTCTTCTTGCCTTCTGAATGTTCTGCATGAAAAAGAGGCTAGAAGCCACAATCACAGTTTGAATTCTAAGTGTAACATAGTCTAATTCTGTGTGGAGATACCACTACAATAATTCAGAGAAAACTCAGGTACTCACCTAGATTAAGCACTTCAAATACAGGTTTTCAATGCTCAACTCCAGCTCATAGACTAAGTGTATTTCATCTGAAAAGTACTTAGTTCCAGCTAAATCCTAAACCGAGTCAGGAGGGAAAGCATATTCAGCTTGGGACATTTTTCTTCACTGTATCCTTCTGCTGGGTCCTCAATCACTGCAAGGTGCTGAATACAGAAAACTTTTGTTCCTCCTTTGCCATTTCCAATGCCAGTCAGTGGTCTAAAAGCATACAGGAGCTCATTGACAGAAAATCACTCTTAATTAGTTTCTTGGTTTCCTCCGCTCTGGCAGTCCTACTTCAATAAAGCATGAAGTTTAATTATTGAAAAAAAATTCAATTGTATTTAATTGGAATCTCCTGGTGAACTACTCCCTTAGTAATTTTGGCTAGTTTAGGAGTATTGTTCATTAAGAGAAAATCAAGCTTTAAAGGAAAAGATTTCCAGAAACAGAAACTGGGGTTAAAGTAACATTATTGAGAAAAGAAACAAAAGGACACTAGCATCTTTTCTCCAAAGAAACGTCAGTTCAAAAGCCCTAGGCAATTCCTCTTCCCTCTTTTTGTGGGCCAGTAGGCAGTTTGGCAGGATGCAAAGACTACCCAAGGCACGAGGAAAATGCTTAAGTGATCACGTGATCTCATTATCTTTCGTTCAGGTGCTATAGCAGGTGATCTCACTAACGAGCAATCTTGGCACCTGCCGAAGTGGTGAAGATTTCAGAAGAGTCAAACAACTCAGTAGATTCTTCAACCCATTCCCATTAATCTAAATATTTTCTTAGTCTACTCTTATTCATCCTAACCTCTTGTGTCATCGCTCTGAGTGGTTACTGCTGTTGGCTGAAAGGTCCAATCCTCCACTGGCTTTTTGAGACTTCTAAGGCTGAAAAACATCTGCAGGTGTCCTCTAATCCGGCCTCTCCCTCACCCCCACCCCCTGCCTTCAATGAGGATTCTATATGATGATGATGGTATTTGTTAAGCGCTTACTATGTGCCAAGCACTGTTCTAAGCAGTGGGGTAGAGACAAGGTAATCAGGTTGCACCCCGTGGGGTTCACAGTCTTCATCCCCATTTTACAGATGAGGCTCCTGAGGCACAAAGCAGTTAAGTGACTTGCCTAAAGTCACACCGCTGACAAGTGGCCGAGCAGGCACTAGAACCCACAACCTGTGACTCCCAAGCCCCTGCTCTTGCCATTAAGCCATGCTGCTTCTAAGCTGATGGACATCTATTCTATTTTAAAGACCTTCAGATGCGGACGCCTCCACATCTAACCCACAAACCCATTCTCAGAATTTTGATTTATAAATAAACCGTCTCCAGATAAGGTCCCCTCCTCTCCCATCCAAAGCTTCATTTTTCCTTCCCCTGATGTAGAACAATAACACATGTCTGTACCGTCTGAGAGATGGTGAATAATTTACCAAATCCGAACATTCTGTGAGGAACAGTCTCGCTTTGATGCACTTGTATAACTGCCACTGACATTAATGAGAATTACACACATCTGTCATTGGGCAGAATAAACCCCATTATTTATTAAAGCTGAAACCCACCATTTACCATAAAGGCTTTTACTAGTCAATAATTAACAGCTGCAAGACTACAGATCTGAGGTTAATTTTCCATCTATAGCAGGAGTGAAAAATGGCAAGGTTAGAAAATGAACTAGGGAGAAATTTACCACCAAGAAAAATTCAATTCTCCCTGTCTTTACCATTTACCTACAGAGATTTCTCATCTTCTTCATAATGGGATGGGGAACAAACAATATTATGCAAGAAGAGTAGGGATTTTTCCACTTTAACTCAACCCAATAAGGTGATCAGGAAAATATTGGTGCCTCAGTTTCACTGTTGAAAGAGAGTTCCTGTCTCTCCCTCCCTCACAGGGCCATTTTGAGGATAAAATATGATATATGAAACAAATGGCCTTTAAAGTGCTCTACAAATTATTAAAAGTGTCATATACTAATACAAATGGAGTAAATGTAGACACACACAAACACACACACACACACCTGTGGAACAGAGAGGTTAGCAGACTTGCCTGAGATCACACAGTAAACAAATGTCAGAAATGGGCCTAAATCCCAGGTCTCCTGATCTCCAGAACTGAGCTCATTCCCACAGACCACACCGCACTCCAATAGTAACAGCGAATATATATACATCACTCTACATTTAATCTTCCAAAATGAAATTAAATATTTTACAACAGGACAAGAAAGCTATTAGTGATAAGTTTTCTGTGTAGATGTTGCCTAGAAAATTTATTTCCTGGAAATACATCCAATATTGCTATGACAGATAACTGATGTCCTATAGAGTTGTAAGTGATTATTAATGCGTATCAGCCTGTTTTGTGTAATTCTACCAAAAAAAGAGTGTAGTTTCCACCTTACAGGAGCCTTCATAATCTTTCAAAGACTAAGTTTTGAAACATCTTCTTCCACTGCTCATGTCTTTACTCAATCAACCCTACTCCTGTAATTTCTCAGTGCAGCCCTGATATGAGCTCTAATAGGGATGAAGAGTCAGAGAAGTTGAAAGTCTTAGAAAAAGAGAAAGCTCCAGCAATCATTTAATTATGAAAAGGATTCAACCGTGAATACATTTAAAAGTCCTTTCTAATACCAAAAGCATTCCCATCCTCCATCTCCCCACTCACACTGTTCCTTCCCCATATGTGTGGGGTCACAGCTTCACCCACATTCAAGGCGCTCCTGAAACCCACCCTCATCCAGTAAGCCTTCCCTGATTAATTTCTAGCACTTGTGTACTTAAACTGTCCTTAGCACTCATATCTGTATATCTGCTTTATTCACTTATTATTGACCTGTCTAACTGTAAATAACTTTATGTTTGCTTCCCCCGCATTAGTTAGTAAGTTTCTAGTAAGCAGAGATCATGTCATTTTGTTATTCTATAAATATAGTGTATCACACCAAGTGGACTTAATAAATGCTGCTAGTATTCCTATTACAAACACCTGGGTATACATTTCTATACACACACACACACACACAAACACACACACGTTCTTTACATTCAAACAAGACATAAGTGAAATTAAACAACTGTGTGGTGTGTCTGTGTGTGTATGTGACTGAAAAGGTCAATGCAGGAGTCACAAGTCCTGGTCACACCACATACCAAAAAGTTATCCCTTGCTTTGTTATGCTTGACATTTGCAATATCTGGTGGTGTTTTCTCTTTTTCCTGCTTTTCTCTCATTCCTTATGAAGGTTTTGTCAAAAAGAACCACTCTTTTCTTGATAGCAGAAATTGCTGGCTATTTTCAGCAACTGACTCCCAGTTTTCAGCTGATATGCAGCATTGTCTGAGGCTTCATTTTGAAGTGACCTTAATATATTTTCTCTGTTCTCTTTACTTTCAATTTCCTAAATTCAACTCACAATACACAAGTTGTCTGGATATCCTGCGGTCATTCACTCATCTCATGTGTCAGTCAGTCGGATTTATTGACTGCTTACTATGTGTAAAGACTGTTCTAACCACTTGGGAGAGTACAAAATAACTCATTCTCTGCCCACAACAAGCTTAAAGTCTAGAGGGGCAGACAGACATTAATATAAATAAATAAGCCATATGTAAATAAGTGCTGTGGGGCTGGGAGGGTGGATGAATAAAGGGAGCAAGTCAGGGCAACACACAAGGGAGTTGAAGGAAAGGAAAAGAGGGCTTAGTCAGGGAAGGCCTCTTGGAGGAAGTGTGCCTTTAATAAGGCTTTGAATTAGGGAAGAGTAACTGCCTATCAGATTATGAGGAGGGAGGGCATTCCGGAACAGTGCTTGGCACATAGTAAGTGCTTAACAAATACTAATAATGTTGGTATTTGTTAAGTGCTTACTATGTGCAGAGCACTGTTCTAAGTGCTGGGGGAGATACAGGGTAATCAGGTTGTCCCATGTGAGGCTCACAGTTAATCCCCATTTTACAGATGAGGTAACTGAGGCACAGAGAAGTTAAGTGACTTGCCCACAGTCACACAGCTGACAAGTGGCAGAGCCAGGAGTCGAACCCATGACCTTTGACTCCGAAGCCCAGGCTCTTTCCACTGAGCCATGCTTTATTCCAGGCCAGAGTTGGAGGTGGACGAGAGGTTGATGACAAGATAGACAAGATCCAGGTACAGTGAAAAGGTTAGCATTAGAGGAGTGAAGTGTGTGGGGTGGGTTTTAGTAGGAGAGTAATGAGGTGAGGTAGGAGGAGGCAAGGTGATGGAGCGCTTTAAAGCAAATGGTGAGGAGTTTCTGTTTGATGTTGGAGTTAGTAGGTAGTAGGAAAAATGGCCTGAACGTTTATGTAGAAAAATGACCCTGGCAGCAGAATGAAGCATGGACTAGAATGAGGAGAGATAGAAATCTGGGCAGTCAGCAAGAAAGTTGATAAAGTAATCAAGGGAGGATAGGATAAGTGATTGGATTAATATGCTAGCACTTTGGATGAAGAGAAAAGGGCAGATGTTAGTGATGTTGTGAAGGTAGAACTGATAGAATTTAGTGAGGATCGAATATGTGAGTTGAATGAGAGAGAGGAGTCAAGGATAACACCAAGATTATGGGCTTGTGAGACAGGAAGGATGGTGATGCTATCTACAGTTATGGAAAAGTCACTGGGTGGGATGTGTCTCACCAACAGTAGCCGTCCTGATGTCAGCAAAGCTTCCGATTGCTTAAACATTCTCTTAGAAAATCCAATTTTCTCAGCGCCTCAAATTATTCCAGGGGAAACCATGAATAATTTTGAGACCAATATTATGAATGTCCCATATCCTCTGCAATCTTACATTCTTCTGGCCTCCAGTAAAACTACACATGTCTGTCCCACCAGCACCTTATAACAAATATGTCTAAATCTGAAATCAATTTCCCTTCCAAATCCTCTCTTCCACTTAACTTTCTCATCATAATTGACATTAACAACACCCTCCCTGTCTTCAAACCCATTACCTTGGTGTTATCCTTGACACTTGTTCTCTTTCAGCTTTCCATCCAATCTGTCATTAAATTCTTTCTTATTTCTCCTCAACATTTTCTGGATCCGCTCTTTCCATTTCATCCAGACAGACTCCAGGGACTCACCATATCTGGGCTAGATTACTGTACTAATCTCCTTACTAGCATCTTTGCCTCCAGCCTCAATCATCTCCAGTCTATACTTCACTTTTAGCTCAAAAGTACTTCATCAGCTCTCTCCCAGTTAGTTTAAAAATCCCATCTCCCACTACTACTTGGAGAAGTAGCATTGTCTAGTAGATGGAGTATGGGTCTGAGTCAGAAAGACCTGGGTTCTAATTCCAGCTCTGCCACTTATCTACTGTATGACCTTGGGCAAGTCATTCACTTCTCTGTACTTCAGTTACTTAATCTGTAAAATGGGGATTAAGACTGTGAACCCCACAGAGGACAGGGAGTGGGTCCAACCAATTTTCCTGTAACCACCCCAGTTCTCTGTACAGTGTCTGGCACACAGTAAGCCCTTAACAAATGCCACAGTCATCATTATTATTACACCCTGGCTAGCATGCTTCAATCTTCCAAAATTTACTTTCTCATCATATCTTGTTTTCAACTCTCCTAACTCTACCATCTTACTCATGTCCTTCCTCCTGCCAGAAACACACAAACAAATAAAACATTCCCATTTGCATAGCCATCCAGAAATTCCGCCTACTCAAGAAGACTTTCCACGATTAATTTTTCTTCTGCCCAGTTTGAATTCTTCCATTTATTACCTCAATACTTATACACTCACAACTACTGTTAGCGCTTTCAAATATATTGATATAAGGCATTTTATTTAAGAACCACAGACCCATCTATTCTTTTCATCAACCCACCGATTGTCAACTGTCTTCCTAATTCAATTGTAATCTCATTAAGGGCAGCAATCGTGTCTTCTACTGCTATTGTACTATTCCAATCACTTAGTGGCTCTACAGTCATTGATTAATATATATTATTGATTGATTGATTGATTAATATGACCTAAGCTCCTCAAGCAAAGGGATCATATTTTCCACTTTATTTTATTTGTGACAGAACCTGATACAGTGTTGTGCACATCTTGGGAAGTTAATAAATGCTGTTGACAGACTAAATTGCAATTTTCCTATTTTTCTGTTTCTACACTCTCTCTAGTGGCCAGAGCATGCTAGATTTCATTTTTGATTAACATGATTCATTCAGTTTGAATTAACCTACATAAATGTGCAAAAGCATAAATGTATTTTTGGAAATTAGTCTCTTAAAATATGAGACTAAATATTTGAATTTAAATTTAATTTAACTTATAAATATAGTATATAATTCAATTTGCAAAAAAAACCTTCTATTTCTTGAAATGTGGACCACTGTCTCTTGAAATGGAACAGTGAAGACTATTCAAGACTTCAGTGTATTCAGTTCTGCCATAACATACATTTTCACCATATGCTTTAGCTAGAACCCTCTTGGGGAAATATTCTTCCAACAATACAGATTAACTTTGTTGAAGCAGCATGGCCTAGTGGAGAGAGCACAGGTTTGGGAGTCAGAAGGACCTGGGTTCTAATCCTGACTCCACCACGTCTTCTATGTGACCTTGGACAAGTCACTTAACTTGTCTGAGTCTCAGTTTCTTTATCTGTAAAATAGGGGTTAAGATTGTGAGCCCTAAGTGGGGTCAGGACTGTGTCCAACCTGATTAGCTTATATCTTCCCCACTGCTTAGAACAGTGGCTGGCAACTAGTAAGTACTTAACAAATTCCATTAAAAAAAATGTTACAGTGTGCTATAGTGTTGGAAGAAACAGTTAGTGAAGTTAGAGAAGCAGCCTGGCTCAGTGGAAAGAGCATGGGCTTGGGAGTCAGAGCTCATGGGTTCGAATTCCGATTCTGCCACTTGTCAGCTGTGTGACTGTGGGCAAGTCACTTAACTTCTCTGTGCCTCCGTGACCTCATCTGTAAAAAGGGGATGAAGACGGTGAGCCTCACGTGGGACAACCTGATTATGCTGTTTCTACCCCAGCGCTTAGAAAAGTGCTCTGCACATAGTAAGTGCTTAACAATTACCAACATTATTATTATTAATGTGTATGTGCACTTATAAACTCATTCAATCATATTTATTGAGCGCTTACTGTATACAGAGCACTGTACTAAGTGCTTGGAAAGTGCAATTCAGCAATAAAGAGAGACAATCGCTGCCCACACCGGGCTTAAATTCTAGAAGGGGGAAGACAGACATCAAAGCAAGTAAACAGGAATCAATATCAGTAAATAGAATTATAGCTATGTACATATATACACAAGTGCAGTGAGGCAGGGGAGAACTCCAGACTCCAGACTGTACATTCATTATGGGCAGGGAACATGTCTGCTAATTCTGTTGTACACTCCCAAGCACTTAGTACAGTGTTCTGCACAGAGTGAGCACTCAGTAAATACCAATGATTTGATTGATTAATGATGGACATTTGAGTACTGCAAGTTTTCCTTTGGGGGAGGAGTTGCAAGAAAAACAACCCTCGCATTATAAGAGAAGTATGTTTAATTCAATCCATGATGACTTAATGTAATAAAGAAAAAGGGCACATAAACACCTTACAGGGACTTCTTCCTCAATTAGTAACCTCAGTTAATTCAGGCCCAAAATATCCTCATTAGCCTCAACTACCTAGCTGTTCCAACCTACAGTATTAAGGAAGGCTAAGTGTGGATAACATACATTTTTAGCATTTAACAACTTAATCAACTGCTGTAGCTCCACAGTCTATAGTAAAATTTTGAAAACTGCTAGAATCATTCTTTTCCTAAGTCAACCAACTAGTGGAATTTATTGAGTGCTTACCACATGTGCAGAGGACTGGACTAAGCACTAGGGAGAGTACTATAGACACATTCCTGTTCTCAGGAAGTTTACAGTTTAGAGGGGGTTATGAAGACTAAAACGTTACAAGTTAATAAGTGATGTTTACTGAGTGCTTACTTCATACATAACTTTGTACTAAGCACTAGGGAAAGTACAATACAGACACTTTCCCTGCCCATAATGAGCTTAAAAATACTATAAAACTGTGTATGTAAATGTTTGGTGGAAGCAGCTACCTAAATGCTTAAGGAATCCTTACTCAAGATCATGGATGCCTCAATAGAGAGGGAAAGTAGACTGTGGAGATGAGAAATTAGTTAATAGGAAATTTAATTTACTTGGGCTCTGAAAATGGGGAGAGCTGTGGTCTGTCAGGTATGAAAGGGGAAGAAGTTCCAAACAGGATGAATGGCATATCAATCGGCCAAAGTTACTGAACACTTTCTGTGTGCAGAGCACATTACTAAGCTCTTGTGTCCACAGAGAGTTTACAGACTAGAGGTGGAGACACATCTTAAAATAAATTAGGGATACAAATGTGCTATGGGGTGAAAATCAAGTGCTTAAAGGGTACAGACTTAAGTGCAAGGGCAAAGCAGAAAGGAGATAGAGTGTAGGGAAGAGGAGGGCTTAGTTGAGGAAGGCTTTGAAGGTAAGGAGAGTGGTGGTCTGTCATATGTGAATAGTGGGAGTTCCATGCAGAAGGGAGGATGTAGGCTCCTCATCAGTGAGGTATATGAGATCGAGGTGCAGTACATAGGTTGGCATTAGAGAAGTGAAGTGAGAAGGTTAAATTGTAGTAGGAATTCAAAGAGGTAAGGTAGGAGGGGGAGAGCTGATTAAATGGTTTAAAGTTGAAGGTAAAGAGTTTCTGTTTAATGCAGAGGTGGATAGACAACCACTGGGTTCTTAAGGAGTGAGGAGGTGTGCATTGAGCCTTTTTTTTTTCAAAAAATGATCTGGGCAGGAGAGTTTAATATGGATTAAAGGATAGTTTGCATTTCTTTGAAGATAGAATCCAATCTTGCAAGCCAGGTAGAGATTGCTATTGAATCAAAATATTCATAATGGTTAGAATTAGACCTGCAGGGGGCACACGTATATAAACATCAGTATTCTTTCCAATAGTTGTTTCCATTTAATAAGGCAAAATTATTGCTCAAATGATAAAAAGGATGTGCAGGTATTTACTACAGCACTTAAGGCCTTTTATTGCTCTATTGATCTTCCACTACAGGCATGCTTTTTTAGAAAAGATCAACGTTAAGTTAACTGAATGTGTCTGCATTTTTACTTAAACTAGATTTGAATAGATTAGTTAAAAATAGATTAGTTAAAATATTCAGAGACATATTTTGGGCATTAAAGGATGTTAAAGGAAGATGTAAAATATTATAAAAATGAAGGCTAGCATTACAAAATACAGCCTAGTACAAATACCACAGGCGCGGCTATCTGAGACCTTGTATTTGCCTGTTATGTAACCTTGGTCAAGTCACAACTACTCTGAGACTCAGTTTCATCTATAAACTGAATATTAAATGCCTTTCTCCCTCTCCTTTATAACTGAAATCCCATGTGCCACAGTTTCCAACCTGTTTACCTCATATCTACCCCAGCACTTAGTACAGATTTTGCCACACACTAAGCATTTAAAACCACAATTATCATTATATACATAGAAGGTGAAGTTTTTCCACCTATTTCTTAATGCCTCTTATTGGGGGAATTCACTTTTCCACCAATAGCCTTCCTTCACCTCCCATAATGGAGATTCCACCAATAGCCTCCCTTCACCTCCGCAAAATGGAGAGTTTCATTTTATGGATTAATTTGGAAGACAAGGGATTCCGAATAAATGACCTTTCAAATAAGGATCAATCCCTCATGGCAATTAAAGGACATCTCAGTTGTACCTCATTTTCTAGAATGAGATGCAGAAATGAAGGTTCTTCCTTTACAACACGTATTTAGAGCAATAAAACCAAGATAAATCACTTCTCTTCAAACCATTTTCTGGATTATTTCATGTACAAATGTAAAGACACAGTAGTATAAGAATTTGAATGTGCCAAATGGGGAGAAAAACAACCACAAGTCAATTACTGACAAACTTCTATTGCTAATACAGTAAAAATTTGAACCTAATCTTTATAAATCATCTACATGTTCAAGTTCATCAATCTCCTGCCCTGCCCATCTGTCATCCTATCTGTTCAAGCAGAAGAGGTTCTTGTCATTAAAGCCTCTTCATTTTCAAGATTTGTGTGAGGAGATCATAAATTTAATCCATCTGATTGGGATCCATCTTCATTTACGTAGATCCAATCAGAAATCTCTGGGGGTTACACAACTCCTTACTGGTTCGCCAATCCCACTATTGAGAAAGATGGAATTGTGCCTGATTTTTTCACTTACTCTGAACTAATATCTTTCTAGCTATATCAACAATTGGCTTGATTGTAATGTTAACATGTGGATATTCAGCTATTATTTGTTTGAAACCTCAATAATACGTTAGTGAAAATATTTCATTCTTTATACTGGGTTCTGTATACCCCAGGTTCTGATCTGTCCAATTCTTCTCCCTTCACCTGGCATCCAGGTCCAGAATTCTAACATGATAATCAGTGGATTTGAGGTAAAAAAGTTTTTCACCTCTACCTTAGCCCTCTAAAGTGGATGGCAGAAAAGAATGGCCCCTTTTACCTCCTTCCCACACAAAACACATCTACCTGAAGCACTACTCCCCTCATCTCTGCCAGCCGCCTTTGGATAAAGAAGTATTAACTAACTTATTTTAATTAGTAAAGAAAACAATTAGATGTAACCTGGCGATATTGACAGTCACATATTCAAAGAGAACTTACTATGTTTCTTGAGAAAAATGTGAAAGAACAAAAGGAAAAAAAGAGTGTGGGAACATTTGTAGACTAGAAAGTGTGCTAAAAATGTATGAAAGTGTGGTAACACCTTAGAACCCTATTTTTAGTTTAAAAACTGCCAGCGAATGGATTTTGAAGCAGCATCTAGAGCGCTCTGCAGTTTATGGAGCTGATTTCAGATGTGATGGCTGGCTCCATCCTTGTTTTAGGGGTTTGGTGGAGTATTTTTAGAAAGATTTCTAAAGGTTTCTGCTATATAGCATATCAAAATTACTTCCAAAAGGGAGATAATGTTTTCTGAACAAAAGTTAACATTTTAAACAAAACTATTCAAAGGTCTGTTGCAGTGATCAGTGGAAATATAAAACTATGGTGGTGGGAGGTGGGTTGAGGAGAGAGAGGAAGAAGAATCACAGTGATTCACAATTAATTTTCTTTAAAAACACTTCTTTAAATCAATCAGCGATATTCATTGAGCACTTACTGTTTGCAGAATACTGTACTAGGCTCTTTGGAGAGTACAATACAATAGAGTAGACACAATGCCCTCAAGGAACTCACAGTATAGTATGTAAAGTCCTAGTGACCACATTCAAACACTGGGGACTAGAATTAGACTGTAAGCTCCTTTTAGACTGTAACCCTTTTGATGGTAGGGCTTAGCACACAGTAAAGTGCTTAAGAAATATGATTGATTGAAGCACAGAGACATGAAGTGGATTATGGGGTAGATAATAATAATTCTTAGGGTATTTGTTAGTTGTTTACTGTGTGTCAGGCACTGTACTAAATGCTGGAGTGGTTACAGGCAAATTGTGTTACACACAGTCCCTGTCTTATATAAGTCTCACAGTCTTAATACCCATTTTACAGATGAGGCGACTGAGACACAAAAAAGTGATATGACTTGCCCAAGGCCACAAAGCAGGCAAGTGACAGAACCAGGATTAGAACTCATAACCTATTGCTCCCAGGCCTGTGTTACATGGTACCTGTGGAGAAGAACTGTATTAGAATATATTCCACTGATTCCTTAAATAATTTGAAGTATTTGTCATTTATGTGCAACAAAATCACAGCAAAAGTAATCACTGTTTATGGACAAAAAATAAGGTTACATGAAGGCGAGCCCAGTGGTCCTTGACTGAAACAGAGTCGGTGTCTGAATTTAGATTATCCACCTCTCCAATTCTCCTCTAAATAATGTATTCCAAACAAGGAGTAAAAAAAAATTAAGGTTCAATGCATGATTTGTCTGAACAAAATCTTTTTCTCTGATACTTAAAGAGATGAGGAAAGACTTTCAAAACAGGACAGATGGCCAACTGAGAGCCCTTAGTTGATTCCCATTTTCACTGCCACAGTAAATAGCTTAAAGGATCTCTCGCTTGATTTCCTTGCCAGAGAGACTTTCCTTGACCCTTAGCATGCCAGCAAATGGTGGTGACAACTGCAGTTGCGACCAACAGCTAAAGCAGCAAGTGCTCACCTCACCTCAAAGGCAGTCTATGGAAGAGCAAGGCAGAGCTAATTATGTCAATAGGCTGCATAAACTTCCATTAAAATTCTTTACTGTCACAGTATTGAGGATTTAAGCTGATGTTCTTGACAAGCCTGAAATTGCCAAATGAGAAGAGGGAAAGAAAGCATGAACTTTGTTAATTCTGGATGTTTTCTTTCCCTTGACAGCTCTCTTGGTTGTCTCTTCTCTCCCTCTCCTGTTCTCCTTGAAACAAACATGGCAATATTGGGAAGATTATTTTCCCTAGTAAGCATGGTAGGTTTTACCTATGGAAAGTTGAGATGATTTTCTTCTGCTTAAATTGTCTTTCCAGCTCAAGGCTGAACACCAGCGGTTAGACTTCCTGGAGGTCCAATAAAATTAATCCTAAAAGACCTGAACAGCAATTTATAGGTTGTCAGCATTACATTTTCCAATAAAATCATTTTATTGTGGTTCCTAAGTTGGGATCAGGTCAGAGCTGAACATTGGCAGGATATTTCCAGAAAGAGGTTGAGAAGATAATGAATTCTCAATCACAGGCCACTTCCGGGTTAACTGTTGGGCGTGATCCAGACAATTACAAAATTGATTTGAATAAAGGGACTGCTGCATTAAGTGAAGAAAAGGTGGCACCCTTTAAATGGAAGATAGCAAGAGTTGTGTGGTTGACTCTGTTGTCTGAGCCTGACTATTTAAAGAGAGAATAAGTCTCAGTTAGAGTCTACTTAACCAGAAAGGTAGTTTCTTTTGGGTGAGCCCTGCCTATGGTTCCATCTAAGTAATAGCAGTGTCTAATAAACATCCATAACACTGACCCTAAACCCACATGCAGCTCAGGTCAGTCAAAGTTCTCTTGGAGGGCAGGTCCGATGGTAATGATAATTATTGTATTTGTTTGTTAAACGGTTACTTTGTGCCATACACTGTACTCAGTGCTGGGGTGGATACAAGCAAATCAGGTTGGACACAGTCCCTGTTCCATGTGGGGCTCACTGTCTCAAACCCTATTTTACAGATAAGGTAACTGAGGCACAGAGAAGTGAAGTGACTTGCCCAAGGCCACACAGCAGACAAGTGTCAGAGTCAGGATTAGAAGTTCTGACTCCCAGGCCCATGCTCTATCCACTACACGACGCTGCTTCTCATGAGAAACAATTGGTTGTCAACTTGAGTAGGAGTCAAGAAAATAGACACTATTCCCTGTGGCAGGATTCAGGTTATCCAATGAATCTCACTTTTCTTTGAAGAGGAACAGCAAAGACTTTACACTGGGTTAGAAGAATACAGAACATGAAGAAAAATGATCAGTGAGGCTTTTATCGTCACTCCCTAATTAAAACCACTGAAATTGAAAATAAGTAACTAGCCCTAAAATTGAATGAGCAAATCCCCAGAGTTCTTTCATCTAGGCATGGAGCAGATAGAAACGGTATAAGAGAAGCAGCATGGCTCAGTGGAAAGAGCTCGGGCTTGGGAGTCAGAGGTCATGGGTTCAAATCCCAGCTCTGCCACTTGTCAGATTTGTGACTTTGGGCAAGTCACTTCACTTCTCTGTGACTCAGTTACCTCATCTGCAAAATGGGGAAGAAGAGCGTGAGCCTCACGTGGGACAACCTGATTACCCTGTATTTACCCCAGCGCTTAGAACAGTGCTCGGCACATAGTAAGCGCTTAACAAATACCAACATTATTATTATTATTATTATTCTCTGTGACTCAGTTACCTCATCTGCAAAATGGGGATGAAGAGCATGAGCCTCACGTGGGACAACCTGATTACCCTGTATCTACCCCAGCGCTTAGAACAGTGGTCTGCACATAATAAGCGCTTAACCAATACCAGCATTATTATTATTATTAGAGGCAACAAATAGAATGAATCTTATATGCTGGTATGGTTTCACTTAGACTTAAGTAAATATGTATGTACACACTCATGATAACATGTGAATACATTCATTTACATGAAAGCATTTCCTGAGCATCACAGAGTCCATGGTGTTTATAAGATGTGCTTTATTAGTGGGTAGAGAATCAACATGGCCTAATTGAAAGTGTGCAAGCCTGGAGGTCAGAGACCCTGAGTTCTTAACCTGGCTCTGTCACTTGATTGTTCTATGACCATAGGAAGGTCACTTAACTTCTCTGGGTCTCAATTTCCTCATTTGTAAAATGGGAATTTAAATCACGTTCTCATTCATTCATTCAATAGTATTTATTGAGTGCTTACTATGTGCAGACTAAGACTGTACTAAGCGCTTGGAATGGACAATTCAGCAAATAGATTGAGACAATCCCTGCCCAATAAAGGGCTCACTCACCATTAAATTGTGCGGTACCTGAGACTATGCTAATCTAATTGTAAGCGTGCTTCAGTGTAAAGATCCCGGGCTTAGGAGTCAGAGGTCATGGGTTTGAATCCTGGCTCTGCCGCTTGCCAGCTGTGGGACTTTGGGCAAGTCACATAACTTCTCTGTGCCACAGTTACCTCATCTGTAAAATGGGGACTAAAACTGTGAGTCCCATGTGGGACAACCTGATTTCCTTGTATCTCCCCCAGCGCTTAGAAAAGTGCTTTGCACATAGTAAGTGCTTAACAAATACCACCATTATTATTATTATTACATACCAGAACTTCAGTAGAGTGTTTGGCTCATAGTAAAGGTATTATTATTTTTACAACTCTCCTTTATATCAATCCTCATGACAAAAAACTTCTACTGTTACATTTTAAGGATGAGACAAGAATCAAAATTAAACAGTCAGCCAATAATCCCAGATTCGTATTGGTAAACAGTCTGGTAAACAGTCACCCACAGAAATATATCAAACACTAACAGAACCTAATTCTGTTGTCCATAGTCAAACAGTGAAAGCAGGGCACTTTTGTTTGAGTAAGGACATGGGAATTGGTGCCTTACAGTCTATCTGCTTTCATACATCATTTCATCATCTTTCTTTGTATCTGTATGTACACCATCCTTATCTATATAAACACCACCTTGGTTTGGCCAAATTCCCACCCTGCCTTCCCTTAACATGTCACAGATGATGGTAGAGAGCACTAACACCTTGCAAAAGCACTTTAAAATTATGAATAAACATAATAAAACACATTATCTAAATACTTTCACCACTAACATTATTTTTTAGGTCTGATCTAAATTTCCTTTAAACTCAGGCCTCAACTGACACATTTGAAGACATCTAAAATGATGTGCTAAATTTAGCAAAAAGAGTAGAATCCTTTTGCTGAAGTGTGTTTCCTTCAGGCTGCAAAGAATTATGACTGATGAGAAGTACTGTCAAACCTTTTTTTTTTTTAAAGCAGGTCTGGATTTTTCTGTTCTAATCAAAATGTTGAGGTGAAAAAATAGATGTCAAAGGAAGGAAACCTCTGATTAAAATAAATCATTCATTCATTCATTCATTCAATAGTATTTATTGAGCGCTTACTATGTGGAGAGCACTGTACTAAGCGCTTGGGATGAACAAGTCGGCAACAGATAGAGACAGTCCCTGCCGTTTGACGGGCTTACAGTCTAATCGGGGGAGACGGACAGACAAGAACAATGGCACTAAACAGCGTCAAGGGGAAGAACATCTCGTAAAAACAATGGCAACTAAATAGAATCGAGGCGATGTACAATTCATTAACAAAATAAATAGGGTAACGAAAATATATACAGTTGAGCGGACGAGTACAGTGCTGTGGGGATGGGAAGGGAGAGGTGGAGGAGCAGAGGGAAAAGGGGAAAATGAGGCTTTAGCTGCGGAGACGTAAAGGGGGGATGGCAGAGGGAGTAGAGGGGAAAGAGGAGCTCAGTCTGGGAACGCCTCTTGGAGGAGGTGATTTTTAAGTAAGGTTTTGAAGAGGGAAAGAGAATCAGTTTGGCGGAGGTGAGGAGGGAGGGCGTTCCGGGACCGCGGGAGGACGTGACCCAGGGGTCGACGGCGGGATAGGCGAGACCGAGGGACGGTGAGGAGGTGGGCGGCAGAGGAGCGGAGCGTGCGGGGTGGGCGGTAGAAAGAGAGAAGGGAGGAGAGGTAGGAAGGGGCAAGGTGATGGAGAGCCTTGAAGCCTAGAGTGAGGAGTTTTTGTTAACCATGTGGATCTGATTTCTTATATCAAAGACAAGACCAGTTAGCTGTAATAGCTCAGAAAGTCAAATTCTAAATTGAAAGTGATAGCATACTCAATTTTGTTTTCACCACTGTTGCCCTCACAGTTTCACACAGTGAGACTTGGTAAACATACTGAGTAATATTCCTGAGATGAAGTCCTAGAAGGGAAACTGATTAAGACATTTTTAGTTATAAATATTTCAGTCTGTTTTTTAAACCTACTCCCTCACTAAACCTCTGCAGTTGTCTTATCTTATGCCATCGAGTCGTCTCTGACCCATAGCGACGCCATGGACACATCTCTCCCAGAACACCCCACCTCCATCTGCAATCATTCTGGTAGTAGATCCGTAGAATTTTCTTGGTAAAAATGCATAGAGGTTTACCATTGCCTCCTTCTATGCCGTAAACTTGAGTCTCCACCCTCGACTCTCTCCCATGCTGCTGCTGCCCAGCACAGGTGAGTTCTGACGTAGCAGATTGCCTTCCACTTGCTAGACACTGGTCAAACTAGGAATGGATATGCCTCTGCTTGACTCTCCCTCCCATAGTTAAAACTGGTAGGATATTGGAAACTCTCCAGGTGAGACCCTGAGAGGGGAAACCTCTGGGTATCTTAGTCCAAAAATGAATTACAGCAGCAGAGGTGGGTTTTCCTTTTGGACAGATTAGAGTTTATTACGCTACAGGTATTGAAACAACAATTCTTCCGTCACCACCCCAATCTGCTGCTATTTCAGGCTGTTTCCAGCCCCAGTACTCCCAATTTAATAATCAGGTTTTGAAAGATTAGGACAAGATTAAGACTATAAACCCTATGTGGGACAGGGAGTGTGACCAACTTAATTTTTTATGTATCTACCTCAGTGCTTAGTACAGTGCCTGGCACATAGTAAAAGCTTAAATAACATTAAAACAAAAAATGAGCACCAACTATACGCACAATATTGTATTCAATACTTGGGAGACTAAAATATAGAAGACATTTCTATTGTAAATGGGTTTTTTTGGCTGACTTTAAAATACAAAGATCTCAAAAGGTTAAGTATGGCAGTACCCTCTCAAGGTCGCATCTGGAGAATTTCTAGTACTAATTTCTACCAGTGTCCACTGTGGGAGGGAGAGTCAAGCAGAGTTATACCCGTTCCATTCCTAGCAAGTGGAAGGCAAACTGCTACAAGTCAAAACTCACCTGTGCCGGGCAGCAGCAGCATGGGATTGAGTCGAGGGTGGAGTCTGAGGTTTATGGCACCGAAGAAGGCAATGGTAAACCACTTTCTTATTTTTACCAAGAAAACTCTATGGAGACTACCAGAATGATTGCAGAAAGCAGCGTGGTCCAGTGGAAAGAGCGCAGGCTTGGGAGTCAGAGTTCATGGGTTCGAATCCCGGCTCCGCCACTTGCCAGCTGTGTGACTTCGGGCAAGTCACTTAACTTCTCTGTGCCTCAGTTACCTCATCTGTAAAATGGGGATTAAAACTGTGAGCCCCACGTGGGACAATCTGATTACCTTGTATCCCCCAGTGCTTAGAACAGTGCTTTGCACATAGTAAGCGCTTAACAAATACCACCATTTATTTTATTTGGGAGATGTGTCCATGGTGTCACTATGGGTCGGACACGACTCAACAGCATAAGACAGCGAGTAGGACAGTACGTTTTCTTCTCTTCATCTAGAATGTAAGCTTGTTATGGGCAGGGAATGTGTCTTGTTCATTATGTCTCTACCCACCACTTAGTACTGTGCTTTGCACATAGTAAGCACTCAGAAAATATGATTGACTGAGCTTTAAAAGTTAAGATTTATAATGAAATCATGGGCTGATGAAGGCTACTGGACAATTTTTTAGCTCATATGTCCCTTCCTTTTGCTCCTCTATTTGTTTGAAATTCTATTGATTACAGCAATGTTTAGTAAGATGTGATGATTTTATATTGTTTAATGATTCAAATGTTTAGAATGGTAAACATATTAACAATTGATAAGAACTCAGATGGACCATTAAGAAAACAAAATAAATGAATGAGAAGCAAATATTTACCATTAACAGTTTGAAGTTTGGCTTGAAGGCATCATACAACATTTTACAATGAAATTAATTTCAAAAATCCAATAAGCAGTAGCAATTACAAGTTGTCAAAGAACAAAGCAAATTATTGGATGCCTGGTTCTCCTCTTACCTCTCTGGCCGATCATTCTCGGTCTCCGTCGCTGGAGCCTCCTCCCCATCCCATCCTTTAACTGTTGGAGTTCCTCAAGGGTCAGTTCTTGGCCCTCTTCTGTTCTCCATTTACACTCACTCCCTTGGTGAACTCATCCGATCTCACAGCTTTGACTACCATCTCTACGCAGATGACACGCAGATCTACATCTCCGCCCCTGTCCTCTCCCCCCCACCCCCCCCTTCAGGCTCGCATCTCCTCCTGCCTCCGGGACATCTCCACCTGGATGTCGGCCCGCCACCTAAAACTCAACATGAGCAAGACTGAGCTCCTCATCTTCCCTCCCAAACCCGGTCCTCTCCCAGACTTCTCCATCACCGTGGATGGCACGACCATCCTTCCCGTCCCGCAGGCCCGCAATCTCAGTGTCATCCTTGACTCGTCCCTCTCGTTCACCCCACACATCCTATCCGTTACCGAGACCTGCCGGTTTCACCTCTACAATATCGCCAAGATCCGCCCTTTCCTCTCCACCCAAACGGCTACTTTACTATTACGGGCTCTCGTTATATCCCGGCTAGACTACTGTGTCAGCCTTCTCTCTGACCTCCCTTCCTCCTCTCTCGCCCCGCTCCGGTCTATTCTTCACTCCGCTGCCTGGCTCATCTTCCCGCAGAAACAATCTGGGCATGTCACTCCCCTTCTTAAACAACTCCAGTGGTTGCCTATCGACATCCGCTCCAAACAAAAACTCCTCACTCTAGGCTTCAAGGCTCTCCATCACCTTGCCCCTTCCTACCTCTCCTCCCTTCTCTCTTTCTACCGCCCACCCCGCACGCTCCGCTCCTCTGCCGCCCACCTCCTCACCGTCCCTCGGTCTCGCCTATCCCGCCGCCGACCCCTGGGTCACGTCCTCCCGTGGTCCTGGAACGCCCTCCCTCCTCACCTCCGCCAAACTGATTCTCTTTCCCTCTTCAAAACCCTACTTAAAAATCACCTCCTCCAAGAGGCCTTCCCAGAATGAGCTCCTCTTCTCCCTCTACTCCCTCTGCCATCCCCCCTTTACCTCTCCGCAGCTAAAGCCTCATTTTCCCCTTTTCCCTCTGCTCCTCCACCTCTCCCTTCCCATCCCCACAGCACTGTACTCGTCCGCTCAACTGTATATATTTTCGTTACCCTATTTATTTTGTTAATGAATTGTACATCACCTTGATTCTATTTAGTTGCCATTGTTTTTACGAGATGTTCTTCCCCTTGACGCTGTTTATTGCCATTGTTCTTGTCTGTCCGTCTCCCCCGATTAGACTGTAAACCCGTCAAACGGCAGGGACTGTCTCTATCTGTTGCCGACTTGTTCATCCCAAGCGCTTAGTACAGTGCTCTGCACATAGTAAGCGCTCAATAAATACTATTGAATGAATGAATGAATGAAAGACTCTTTGGGGAGACATTTCACTTCAACGGCTTCCAGTTAGGGATATACCTTACCCTTTTATTTTATAGGCTGACTCCCTTTACAATTCATTTTCAGAGAGTACTCCATAATCTGATGAGTAAATTAATTATCAAGTTTAATGAAGAAAGCCTCAATATTTCCTCAAAAATCAATACATTTCTTTTCTCTCTTTCTCCTGTGATACTGAGTAGCAGTGTGGCCTAGTAGAAAGTGGGTAGGCCAAGAATTAAGAGGACCTGGGTTCTAATTTTGGCTGCAGGACATACCTGTTGTGTGACATTGGATAATTCACTTAAGTTATTTTTGCCTCAGCATCCTCCTCTCTAAAATGGGAATGAAATACCTGTTCTCTCTCCCTCTTATACTATGAGATCCATGTGGGACAGAGGATGGTGTTCGATCTGATTATCTAATATCTATCCCTGTGCTTAATACAATGTTTGGTAGTGTGGCCTAGTATATGAAATATGGGTCTGGGGGTCAGAAGGACCTAGATTCTAACCGCAGCTCTGCCACCTGTCTGCTGTGTGACCTTGGACAAGTCACTTAACTTCTCTATGCCTCAGTTACTCATCTGTAAAAGTGAGGTGAAGACTGTGAGCCCCATGTGGGATATGGGATATGTCCAACCTGATTAGCTTAAAAATAATTTTTATTTGTTAAGGACTTATTATGTGCCAGGCACCGTACAAGGCACTGGTGTGGATACAAGTAAATTGGGTTGGACACAGTCCCTGTCCCACATGGGGCTCACAGTTTCAATCCCCATTTTACAGATGAGGAAACTGAGGTACAGAGAAGTGAAGTGTGTTGCCCAAGGTAACCCAGCAGACAAGTGGTGGAACCAGAATTAAAATCCATTACCAGATGACTCTCAGGCCAGTGCTCTATCCATTACACCATGCTGGCTTCTCATATCTACCCCAGTGTTTAGTGTGGTGCCTGGAACATAGTAACTGCTTAATAAGCTCTTGGAAATTTTCACTGTTATTATTATCATTATTATTAGCTTTTTTCTCCTATGACAACTGGAAATTCATAGAAATAGCAGAATTTGGAGAAGAATATGCTATGAGTTTAAATGGTCCAGTTTACATAAAGCCCAAAATAGTTGACTGCTTTAGTTATTTTAGGTAGGATGACCATATTATGTGTGTTGAAATATGTGACATTAAGACAGCTTCCAACCTTGAGTGTTCCCATTCCTTCTTGGCAGAAGTGGAGTGAAAGTGTGGGATTAGTCTCAGCATCCTGGGATGCCTATTCTAAAAGGCTCAGAATGCATGCACCTCTGATGTGGATCTTAGTTGTTTAGATATGGAAGCCCCAGTTATGTCCAACCTGAATTGCTTGTAACCACTCTAGCGCTTAATACAGTGCCTGGCACATAGTAAACACTTAACAAACACCACATTCCATTGCTTAGTACAGTGCCTGGCACATAGTATGCACTTAACAAATGCCCATAATAATATCTGTGCATCACTGAAAGGTGAATTGATCAGGTTATTATAATTAACAATGATAATAGTATTTATTAAGCACATTTTTAGGTGTTGAATGCTGTGTTAAATACTGGGGTGGATACAAGGTAATCAGATCAGATATAGTTCCTGTCCCACACAGGACTCACTGCCTAAGAGGGAAGGAGAAGAGATAATTAATCCCCATGAAAAAACTGAGGCACAGAGAAGTTAAGTGGCTGGCCTAAGATTACCAGTCAGTTCTGTGGGATTTGTATATTTTTTGAAATTGCTCAGAGCTGTCTACACAGAATGAAACCTGAATGTTTCAGTTAATGCCCGCTCCCTGGTCTACATGTCACTGAGTTGACCAAACACTCCATTCCAACTAAACACATTCAAAACAGGAAATAGCATGGTTGGGTAGCTCTATAGTCAAGAGAAGAACCCCAAGACTAACTCTGTGGAAGACATTTTACAGTGTACTAGAGAAATGAAACTCTGTTTCATTTGTCCTTTTTAACCAAGTGCTACATTCCTACTAAACAATCGGATTGGCAATTAAAAAAGACAAGCCAAGGGTCTCTAGGTTGAATAGAAACACTTCAGGCACTAGACCTCAAACAGATCCTCCCTTTGTCTGCATAACGGGGCCTTAGGCAACTATTGTAACACCCACTTCCCCTTGGGAGCTTTAAAAAAATAAAGAAAAGAAAAAAAAGATAGGTTTTACTATGACATGAGATACCCACTGTGTTTTCACAACTGTGTAACTGAGGTCCTAGAGTGGAAATGAAGGGTTTGGAAGGGGCCCGAGGGAGGAAGGATAGTGGGAAGAAATGTGCTCCTCTGGAGGAGGATTCTGTGACCACAAGAGAGTGAAAAAAATTGGTAACAGATGTCTGTTCCTGAACAGAAGCTCTGGCGCCTGCTGTTGAGTCCCCAGTTGCAAGATCATTTTCTATTCCCAGCAGATGCCCGAGTCCCAGGTAATTTATTGTACCCATTGTTGTGGCTGGGGCCCGACTGCCTGGAAGGCAAAGATTTCCAAAAGAACTGCCTGGGGAAAGGACAATCCTTTATCATTTAAGGAATTAACTCAGTTTTAGGCAACACCTCAAGCATAAACACAGAGCTTCAGAGTCAGTGATTAAAAACACATAGACCAGAGCAGCTGAGACTCCTTTAACCAAAATGATGTAAAAACAGAATGTGGCATGAAAAGTGTGTGCATTTTTTCTAGGAAAAAAAGCCATTCTGCAGTGCAAGAAGTGATCTTAGTGGATTTACACACACACAAACACACATACACACACACGTGGAAATTGCAGCTAATGCTACATGTGTACTGTTGGCCTCTGTCCCCTTTCATTTCTGCCCGTTGTTTCCAAATGTCTGTATTTTTCTACATTCTTAGAGGTACCTGCTCCAAATGAAGGGCACACTGATCCTGGGAAACTGTATTTTCACCCACTGCAGGGGCAACAGATCATTGAATGGGAAACCACCAGTGTACATTAAATTTCCATGTTTCGCACTGGGCATAGCTACGGGTCACAGATTTTTAGACAGGCGGTAAGCAGCTACACAGCAGCAGCTCAGGGTTTAAATTCTGCCCTGAAAAGTGGATCTAGGGCCTAGTCTCATCTCTTGCAGCGTGAGACCTGTTCTTCATGACTCAGTTTTTCTGCTTTAAGCAGCAGGATAACAGTAACTTGGCCTTGGAGGCTCTCCTGGGGACAAGCCATCAGTGAGAATTATTTTAAGAACTTTTGAAAGTATAAATATCCTTACTGCTATAAAAAGCAAATGGCCTAGTGTTTGGATACTAGGGTGAATATTGGGAAAATATTCACAAGGAAAAACCAAGATAATAAATACAAATTTAAGTTTCTGGTGGGCAGGGAATGTGTCTTGTGCTTCTGTATACTTTCCTAAATGCTTGGGATAATCCCGTATTCCAGGGCAGGAGGGGCTCAATAAATATCATTACTATCAGGAGCTGCTACTCTTATAAAGAGAAGCAACAAGGACAAGTGGTAAGAGCATAGGACTGGTTTCCAGAAGTCTTGGGTTCTAATTCCAGTTTCATCATTTACCTGTTCTGTGACCTTGAGCAAATAATTTACCTTTTCTGTGCTTCAGTTTCCTAAGCTGTAACATGGGAATTCAATTCCTCTTCTCTCTATCCCTTAGATTATTAGCCCCATGTATGACAGGGAATGTATCTGATCTGATTGTACCCCAGCAATTAATAAGTGCTTGATATAGAGTAAGATCTTAACAAATACCACTGTTATTAATATTATTTTAATTACTATAAAGGGACATCATGGATATCTCCAATCACGCTGCTGCCAGTGATGGAAAAAGAATTCTGCTTTAGATGGCCCAGAGATCTGACTCAGGGATTACTTGGGGAAGCATCATGGCCTAGTGGAAAGAGCATAGGCCTAGGAGTCAGAGGGCTTAGATTCTAATGCCAGCTCTACAGCTACTTAACTTCTCTATACCTCAGTTCCTTCATCTGCAAAATAGGTAATCAACAGTGTCCTTATAGTGTATTGTGAGCCTTATGTGGGACCTCCTCCAATGTTTATACAGTGCTTGGCACACAGTAACTGCTTAAAAAATATCACAGTTGTTATGCCCTTATGAAGTCTCAGGGTCAGGAGGTACCAGGTACTGTGGGGAAAGCTTTCAAGTTTTTTCAAGGCACTGGGTGAATAATCTTTCACTCTGTTGAGATGCACAAACTCTAAGGCCACACAAAACAAATTTCCATTTTAGGTTGGGATCTCACCCTCTTCTCCATGTTTTTATGTTCTCTTCTTAGAGCACATTTGGCTCTTTAATTAAGTTTTTCATTCATTCTGTGTAAAAACCTGTCATTTCTGTGAACTGACAAATATGTTATTAATAGTAACGTCTACAGGTACATCTGGAAGAGATAGCCAACTGAAAAGCTGAACTAATGTGAAGGCTCAAATGAGTCATCATGGCGAAGGAGGGCAGATCTTCAGCAGGTGAGATCTTGTTAGACACAGTTTACAGGAGGAAAAATCCAGGTACCCATAGAGAGGAGCTGAACCAGAGGATCTGTAAGATGATGTAATACAAGATATTCTATATCACCTGATTCAGAATATTCTAGTGGTTCTCCAAATAAAAAGTTAATTCCTGAAGAAAATTTTGTAAATTTCCAGTTTAGGTAACTCCACAAAGGTAATAAAACCTAATTATGAAATGTTAGGTGTATTGCACAAAGATTAATATACTAATTATTTTAAAAGATATTTTAATTGTTTAGGAATAATTAAGTTTGGGAAATTCCAAACTGAAAAAAAGCTGGAAAAGAGAATATCTACTTAACTTCTTCCTGGAAAATCATTTTTTGAATTTTTTTTTTAACATGACTTGCAGCAACTAAACTAGATTCACTGCTTTTGAAAAAAGCAGATGGGATTGCCAGGCGAACAGGGGCCCTTTTAGGGCTGTATCACTTCCATTTTGGAAGGTCATGACAATCTTATCAACAAAAACATTACAATCCCACCAGGTCATCTCTTCACAAACCTGTTTGCTCTTAGAAAAAGAAACTGCAGAAATGCTTATTCATTGATAACACTTTTCTTTCCTCCCCTAAAATGCTGTCAAGGGCTTTCTGTGGCAGCCTGGTAGCATTTTGTTTTAAGTAGGACACCAGGGACTCAAAGGACAAACCATGAATTAAAGGTTTAAAAAAAGCCAATGGATTTGTTATAGAATCCCTGAGAACAAAAGATTGCTCATTTCATTTCTCTCTTTCTTCTCAAATGTTTTATACCAGCTTTCCTCTCCTTCACTGGTTTGACATTTATGCACTAGAGATATTATTCATAGATATCTGTGAAATAGTGTCTCTCAATTAAATTTTCTGCTTAATGGTCCAGAATTCAATTTAATAACAATATGGAGAATTTCTACAAAATCTTCACATCATATTTACCTGTTAAGTTTTTTTACCTGAAGGAAGCTTGGAATCCCAGGCTCATATGAAATATTCAGCACTGAATCCTGGCGCCTGTTTCACAGACCTGCATAGAGCCCTACTATTTGGTATTGAATTTCAAACTATGACATACTTTTCTTCATCAATTTACAGAAAAGGTAAGTTAGTATCCATTCTAATTTTAGGGGGAATTTTATCCTCAGCATAATTCTTGAAATTCTGATCCTTCCTCCTCTGTATTATGTTATATAATTTTTCAATCAAAGGCTTCATTGCTGAATTTTTAAAACTATAATTCATAAAAGAAGCAGCATGACTTAGTGGAAAGAGCCCAGGGTTGGGAGTCAGAGGATGTGGGTTCTAATCCCAGCTCTGCCACTTGTCTGCTGGGTGGTCTTGGGCAAGCCACTTCAATTTTCTGGACCTTAGTTACCTCATATGTAAAATGGGGATTGGGACTGTGAGCCCCACATGGGAGAGGGACTGTGTTCAACCTGATTTGCTTGTCCACCGGCACTTAGAACAGTACCTGGCACTTTAATCGCTTAAAAAATGCCACAGTTATCAAGTGATATCTACTTCTCATGAGCAGAAAATTATTTGGGAAGAAAACCAGAAAGGGATAGGGCACAAATCTATTCCTATGTATCTCACTGTCATTAATAATCGAACAGTGCTTAGCACGTAGTAAGCACTTCACAAATTCCATAATTAATATTAGTTGAACAGTCTGAATTCTGCTCCTTTCAACATAAATTTCGAAGTGGAGACCAGACATGTCACCTGAAAAATTGAAGTTCTAGCTAAATTTTGTTTGCAATGCAGAGAACAGTAGACTCCAGTTTACACATATTTTACACGTAGTGGCTACATCACTACTTATAATGAATAACTTTCAAATTCACTTCCCTTTTTCAATTACAAACCTTTCCAAATACATAAGAAATAAGGACCAAAAGTGGGATTTGGGAGCTCAACTCTTAAAACAATGTTACTGACTTTGAATTAACATAACAGTTCCAAGAGATTGCAATCTGAGTCTTACTCCCTCTCACCAATCAATCCCTTTCTAACACCTCCTGTCTTGCCTGGAACACCCTTCCTACTTCACATGTCATAGACCACCTCTCTCCGCAGCCCTACTAAAAAAAAATTATAAAACCCACCTCCTCCAGGAAGCCTTCCCTGATTGATCTCTCATTTTCCCACCCTACCTTTTCCTCCCTTCTGCCCTTCTGCATTACCAATCCACCTGTGTCTATCTCCATAAGCACTTATGTACTCACCCCAACCCTATATCCATGTACTAGGTTGCCTTCCCTATGTGTAATGTATTTTATCTTAGGTCTCCCCCACTGAACTGTAAAGATCCGTCAGGGTAGGGCTCATGTTAACCTGCTATTGCCCTCTCCCAAGGTTAACTGGGAGATTAAATCCTAATTAATTAAATCCTAATAAACCTAATAATAATCTTATTATTATTATTATGGTACTTGTTAAGCACTTACTATGTACTAAGCACTTTTAGCATCGTGGCTCAGTGGAAAGAGCCTGGGCTTGGGAATCAGAGGTCATGGGTTCAAATTCCACCTCTGCCACTTGTCAGGAGTGTGACTGTGGGCAAGTCACTTAACTTCTCTGTACCTCAATTACCTCATCTGTAAAATGGGGATTAAGACTGTGAGCCCCACATGGGACAACCTGATTCCCCTGTGTCTCCCCCAGCGCTTAGAACAGTGCTCTGCACAAAGTAAGCGCTTAACAAATACCAACATTATTATTATTATTAAAATGGGGATTAAGACTGTTAGCCTCCTGTGGGACAATCTGATTACCCTGTATCTACCCTAGCACTTAGAACAGTGCTCTGTACATAGTAAGTGCTTAACAAATGCCAACATTATTATTATTTAGCACAAGTTAGTCAGTTTGTAAACAGTCCCTGTCCCACATAGTTCTCACACTCATTAGCGTCTCACACTGAGAAGCAGCGTGACTCAGTGGCAAGATTCCGGGCTTGGGAATCAGAGGTCATGGGTTCTAATCCTAACTGTGCCTCCGATTGGGTGTCATTTAATTTTTCTGTACCTCAGTTCCCTCGTTTGTAAAATGGGAATCAAGACTGTGAGCCCCCTGTGGGACAACCTAATAATGTTGGTATTTTTTAAGCGCTTACTATGTGCCGAGCACTGTTCTAAGCGCTGGGGCAGACATAGGGGAATCAGGTTGTCCCACGTGGGGCTCACAGTCTTAATCCCCATTTTACAGATGAGGGAACTGAGGCACAGAGAAGTTAAGTGACTTGCCCACAGTCACACAGCCGACAAGTGGCAGAGCTGGGATTCGAACTCATGAGCCCTGACTCCAAAGCCCGTGCTCTTTCCACTGAGCCACGCTGCTTCTCAACCTGATTACCTTGTATTCCCCTGCAGCACTTAGAACAGTGCTTGGCATATAGTAAGCTCTTAACAAATGCCACTATTATTAACAAATGCTATTATCATTATGGGGATTATAATAATCCCCATTTCACAGATGAGGGAATTGAGGCATAGAGAAGTGAATTGACTTGCCCAAAGTCACACAGCAGACAAGTGGCAGAGCTGGGATTAGAACCCATGATCTTCTGACTCCCAGACCCGTGCTCTCTCCACGAAGCCACACTGCTTCTCAACCAACATACTCAATCTGTCGCTACAGCCTGTCAGTTCAAATCTGCCCCTTCCTCTCCATCCAAACTGCTACCAAGTTAATCCAAGCATTTATCCTATCCCTCCTTGATTATTGCATCAGCCTCCTCGCTCACCTCCCTGCCACCTGTCTTTCCCAACTCGAGTCGATACTTCACTGTGCTGTCCGATCATTTTTCTACAATTCTCTTCAGGCTGTTTCCCCACTCTTCAAAAACCTCCACTGGTTGTCCATCGACCTCCGCATCAAACAGAAACTCCTACCCTAGACTTCGAAGCACTCAATTACTCTGTCCGCTCCTACCTTACCTCCCTGTTTTCCTTCAACCCAGCTTACAAACTCTACTCCTCTAATGCCAATCTATTCACTGTACCTCGGTCTTGTCTATCTCACTGCAGGCCCTTCGGCCGCATACTCTCTCTCTCCTCATATACAACACACGATGATTCTAGCCTGCTCCACAGCCTTATTAAAACTATACCTCCTCCAAGAGGCCTTCCCCAACGAAGCCCAATGTTATAATAATAATTATTATGTTGGTATTTGTCAAGCGCTTACTATGTGCCGAGCACTGTTCTAAGCACTGGGGTAGAAACAGGGTAATCAGGTTGTCCCACGTGAGGTTCACCCCTAATCCCCCTTTTACAGATGAGGTAACTGAGGCACTGAGAAGTGAAGTCACTTGCCCAAAGTCACACAGCTGACAGGTAGCGGAGCTCTTTCCACCGAGCCACGTTGGATGAGGTGCTTAGGAGCTGGGGTGCTGAGGTGCATATATTTCTCAGTTCGGTGCTTTGCACACAGTAAGTGCTCAGTAAATATGACCGATTGATTAAGTCAAAAACCCCATTCAAGAGAATGCAAAAACAAGCCTATCAAATAGCTAGTCTGGGTTGATCAAATGAGATAAACTTGAAAATCATCTGTACATTTCTGCCTCGGTTATCCCACATCCACTAGATTCATCCCTGAACGTTTTTCAAAGAAGGAAAGTATAAATGTTAAAAAAAAACACTGGTTCTTAAATGAGAAATAGTGACAATCTAAATGTTCACGGTCTCTCAATCACAAACAAAATCAACAGACTATAATAACTACTTACAGAAGAGAGAGTTGACTAGGCTGATGTAGAACATGACATATTGTATCAGCTGCAATTGCAATATTTCATATTGTTCCCTGGAATTAATTCACCAAATAACCCAGGCAGTCAAAGCAAAGCTCCATTATGCTCAATGGAACCCATTCCTTAAATGTGAGTGCCATTCAATGAATATTGGATAAGTGTGTCATTAATAAACCTTGGTGAGGCATAATTGATATGTGGATGTTTAATGGCAATTTCAGGTGATGGAGCACAGGGCAACTATCCATCCCTCCATCATCATGCTGGTTGCTCCTGCTCAGGATGATGGGCTCAATTGGAAAGGCAAAGGCTTATCTTCATTAATGGCTACCTGTAAAAGCTTTTCATTACAAGACAGATGATTATGGCTTTCCTTTATTAATTAGGCATGCATTTTTGCAGCCCAGAATAATTGAATAAAAGGCCAGTACTTTTTAACTCTGATATCTTAATGCCTCAGAAAAAGATCTCAACTGTTTCCTTTTTGTACTGGCAAACTGCAGGCCAATTGAATACAAAGGTTTGCCTTAACAGGAAACTCCAGCTAAAACAGCTTCATCTTCCTTTCTTCTGTCATTTCTGCATACTGTTTCTGCAGGATCAAGAATAAAGCCTCACCTGGATGTTGTGGGGACTATTTGCATTACAACAATATATCAATACATGAGGAGTCTTGTCATTTTCTTACAGAGAAACTATGGCTGACAGATGATCACACGAAATCATTTACTCCCTTCCCATCCCATAAAGATGATCTAAATCATTAGAGTTAGCTATTTCCCTAAATCCATCTTTTACATATTGTTGGAAATTGACTAAAAGGATATATTTAGAGAGCAATTACCTCATGCTCCCTCCACTGTAAAAGAAGTGAGGTATTTGCTTTGAAGTTTTAGTAACAATCAATTTATTAACTCAAACCGTATGCAGAGCATTCTAATATGTACATAGAAGAATATAATGCAATAGAGTTGGTAGACATGATTCCTGTCCACAGGGGACTTGTGTGAAAATGTATAGAATCAGAAATAATATGTTGAAAATGATGTAAGATTGAGTATATGTTCTTGTCTATGTCTTACTATCTTTCGTCAGAGGCCCTGGATAGGATTTGAACAAACAGAATCTAAAACCAATCCTGGAAGTTGTGTGGGGTTTCTGGAAACGATTCAAAACTATCATGTGGCCAAGAAGTTTGAATAGATGCAAGGAGGGTTTTAAGCTCCTAGACGTTAAGGTCAAAATACTCTTTGCCCTAAGTAAAATGGATTTTGTAGTTTTATGAGTTAAATATTGCTGTGTGTAATTCTTTCCAGTTAATCAATATTGATGTAGCTACAAGAAAGATTTGCATCTCATAATGGTGTGCTGAAGATTTCTTTTATGAGAGTATGGGATGGTCATTGCTACCTTGTGAAAGATAGAATTATAAGACACCCTTAAATCTCTCCAAATATACCTTGGGATGGCTTTTATTTCAGATGACTGCCTAAAAATACAGAATGGATTCAACTTCCAATGCTTAGAGTTAGTGTACATTACATCTTATTACGATATTACTGCAGGACCTTAAAATTGGCTTTTCATCTAATCTCAAATGAAGCCTTTATTTGTATCCTTACTACCTGCTCTTACTTGCCTTTTATCTAATATGACAATGCTATTGATTCTTTTGCATGTCTGTCCACTGAAACGGTTTCAGAAACTGAATTCTTCTCTTTCACATGCTTTTAGAAACCCTAAATTGAGAATGGCCATAATCTTTCAGATTCACATAAAAAGGAAAATTGAGCCCACTTTTCATAATTTATCTTCCACACTGTCAAAGAAATGGGATGGTTGTTTGTGTTATTCTCTGTACCAAACTCTGAACTGAGAATCCTCCATGAGCTAAAAATAACTGTAGACTATTCAAGTGATTCATTTTAAATTAGTGCGATTGTTTCCAAATGCACTTCATTTTTTCCCCCAGTGGAATATTAACTGTTGAATGTCGTTTCATTGTTCACTTCATATGCTAGATCAAAAACATAATATTTCTTTAAGTGAGTACTATTGGAGATTTAAATTATCCTTTTCATTTAGCAGTTATTTTGTGATTAACCCCAATTTAAAAACTTGCTGTTGTTTTTTATGGAAGCTCCTAAGCCTTTTCTGGAGTCTTCCACACCATCGTACTGCTTATATTCTACATTTATACTTTTATATTGTCTAGTCTAGCTCTGTTTCCTGTGGTCAGGCATATTTTATTTTCTCTTCCCAACTTTATTTCCACTTATTCTTTCATGCTTCCCCATAGGCTCAATTTTCCTGTTTATGATAGCCAACTTGCTTCTCTGCTGAACAATCATGCTCCCGTGTCATTATTTAGCAAGTTACCTGCTGAATATGTACCATGGAGTATTCCAAAAGGTCTTGCAATGTTGTCAACCACTGTCCAGAGCAAACTTGCATTCTTTCCCTAATTTGGCATCCTGTCTCTAACTTTGGCAGTGATTTTGTGGGGCAGAGGCGATGGGTGAAAAGGATTCTGGTACGATCTACAGTATATTTAGGTGTCAACATCAACAGAAAAAGACATTTTGACTTGCAAAATAATGATTATAATAATAATGGTATTTGTTAAGGGCTTACTCTGTGCCAAGCACTGTTCTAAGTACTGGGGGAGATACAAGGTCATCAGGGAGTCCCACGTGGGGCTCACAGTCTTAATCCCCATTTTACAGATGAGGTAACTGAAGAACAGAGAAATTAAGTGACTTGCCCAAAATCACACCGCAGGCAAGTGGAGGAGCCAGGAATAGAACCCATGATATCTGACTCCCAAGCCCTTGCTCTTTCCACTGAGCCACGCTGCTTCTAAAATCCCTCCAATAGAGGGACTTTTAGTCCAGCAGAGGGGGTTGTCATTAAAAGAGAAAAGAGTCAGTAGCACGCTCTCCACCCAATCCTGCTCCACCTCCAAGTTCCGCAGAGGTGTATACATTGGCCCACTATAAATGCAACGATATAGGGATCATCCAGGTTAGGACTGGAGAAGTGGCTCAAAGAGGGAAATGGCCACAAGGCAGCTATGCTGACTTCATCTGCCTGACTCTGTTCTATCCCAGCTCATATCCTCTTTTAGATTTACCAGAATACATACTGAGGCTACACATCATAGCTACATGAACCACCAATACCCACATGTTCTCACAAACAGTAGGTGCATTTCTGAATCAAAGGGTAGGTTTCGTGTGGGACAGATACAAATGTGGATTATAATGACATTCCAATTTACTCCAAAGGCATTAAAGAGTAAACTGACTCTCCACCTACCCATGTCCATCAGCTTTTTCACACAAACAAAACTGAGTCCAAGTAACGTTTTGTTCTCTCCATCCTCAGAAAAACAGAACAATTGTTGGTGTTAGCCAAAACATTCTAGCATTGAACTCACAGGAAAAGAACATACAGGCTGTTTTGAGGGGCATGAAGAGAATTGGTACTAGACTGAATTGCATCCTGAGTCACACCTCATTCTAAAAGAATGGTAACATTGCTTACAATCCTCATAACAATTGAGTCATGTGAGAAAAAAGTAAAATGCATTAAAAATGGGCAAAGCACAAAAGGTAAATGGTGGGAAGATCAAAGCATTTGTATAATTTTCTCCATCTAATGTATTTGTACAATCATAAGCCAGGTCTGCAGATACTAATATCCATACCTGATAAACTAGGAAAAGTCAGGGTTGTGAGGGTAGAGAACACCACAGTCCCCTGCACAGAGTAATAATAAATACAATAAATATAAGTGTGTAGTGCAGTGCTTTGCAGACAGTAGGCTCTCGAATCTTATTGATTGATTCATAGGACATAATTCCTAAGGTGTCAACTGTAGGTACCTATATTCATCCAAGTAATTCTCTTTTTTTGCAAATATTGGAATTGATTCTGTATTTTTTTAAAAAAATGGTATTTGTTAAGTATTTACTATGTGCCAAGCACTTTACTAAGCTCTGAAGTAGGTAAAAGCTAATCAGTTTGAACACAGTCCTTATTCCACATGTACCTCACAACAGTCAAAGGTAGGAGAACAGGTATTTGATTTCCATTTTTCCAAAGAAGGCACAGAGAAGTTAAGTGATTTGCCCAAGGGCACAAAACAGGCAGGTGACAGAGCTGATATTAGACTCTGGGTCCTCTGACTCCCAAACTCATGCTTTTTCCAGTAGGCCACACCGCTTCTCATATCTTTTCGCTTGTTGTTACAATCAGTGGAGCTGAGCACTTACATTCTAGCAAAGTTTCACAGACATTTCATTTGTGAGCTTGAGTTCAAATGATATTCCCTCTTATGCAGATTTTGGGTTCAGCTGTTTCTGTCAACACAGACTTGCTGTGTGAAATGGTTTCACACTAAGTTTCAAACAAAACTCAGAATACAAAAATGTCCAGACCCCTGGCTCCAATTAGATTAATGACTTCTCAACTCAGCACTCTGTACACACTTAAACAACAATATTTGAGTGAGAAGGACTGAAGAGATTACCCGTTGATACTTTAAGTAGGAAACATCATAAAGTTACAAGTTCAAAACCAACAGCTCAAATGATCTTCAGATTTATATTTGAAAATCACAGTACATATGAAGAGATAAAGAAGGTATATTTATCAAAAATTATTCAGTCCCCTATATTCTCCTACAGGAATTTTCTTGGAAGATAAAATTGTGTAAGATGCCGAGGAAAGGAAAGCAAATAATTACAGCTACAGCTATTCTTTATTGTTACTATTTCAAAATCTTTCATCATAAAGTTATTATCTTGACTGGTCAAACCCTAAGATCACAAAGGCTGTTTGTAAGAGTTACATTGATATTTTCCGTTTTTTCTAGAATACGTTTTCATTATGAGTTTGGGGTATCAATCAATTGTATTGTCAGTGCTTACCGTGTGCAAAGCACTTTACTAAGCATTTGGAAGAGTACAGTTAGGCACATTAGGGAAGCAGCATGGCTTAGTGGAAAGAGCATGGGATTGGGAGTCAAAAATTGTGGGTTCTAATCCCAGCTCCGCCACCTGTACGTTGTGTGACTTTGGGCAAGTCACTTAACTTCTCTGTGCCTCAATTACCTCATCTGTAAAATGGGTATTAAGACTGTAAGCCCCACATGGGACAGGCTGATTGCTTTGAATCTACCCTATTGCTTAGAACACTGTTTTGCAACTACTAAATGCTTAACAAATACCATACTTATTATTATTATTACAGTCTAACTGAGTTGGTAGATATGTTCCCTGACTACAGAACATAATGGCAGAATTAATGAATGTTCTTCCAGTAACGTGAAGTTCTTTGCCCATGCACTCTGCCAATGCTCAGGGTACAGGACACTGAGTGCTACAACATTAGATTTCCTTAGGAGAAACAAGGTGCACTGACTTTAACCTTAAAGTTAATTCTCAAGGTTTATGTCAGATAGATCTCTGTTTTATGGGGATACGCCCTAATCTTTGGATGCTGGTCATCTGCACTTAATCGTAAATGACACTGCAGAAAACTGCCACCTTGTTTTTTCAACTGTGAAACTACTCTGTTGGAATTTCTCTAGTGACTTCTGGTGTCTCTTCATATAAGACATCATCCTTATTCTGAGTATGAAGATCTCTGCCAGGAGACTCTCATTTCCCAAAAATCTCTCATTTGCTTCTCTCTTCGTAGCAAAGCAGATTTGCCTTCAAACCACTAGTCTTCTCCCTCTTCTTTGTCATTTTCTTCTTCTTTGTCATCCATGCACTAGAAATGCATGGGCTTTCAATCAATCAATTATATTTTTGAATGTTTCCTTATTCTTCTCATCCACCAAAATCCTTTCCCTTAATTTGGCATCATCATTATTATTTTCAAAACTCACCTCTAGTAAGACTATTAGTTTGTACATTCCTTGAGACTAGGAATGGTGTCATCCTCTCTGATGAATCTATATGGAACATTTTTAAAATACATTCAAAATAAGTAGTTTAGGTGATAGCTATTACATCTGGTCTTTCCACATAACTAAAAGGTGTAACTTCCACTTACTCTCTCACAAATTATTCAAAATAAATAAGTCCCAGAATTGAAAAGAAAGAAGGAATGCTTTGAAAGGGTTACCTGAGAAAACCTCTATAAGCAGCTATATATTTCAGTTTTAAGGATAAATAAACTATGGGACTATTAAATACTATGCTACCACTCTTTTAGAATAGAGAATAAATCCTTTAACCCCTGTTTTATGGGGTTAAGAAATATAATTTAGATGTGCTCTCCTCAACATGAGAAACATGAAGGAAAACATATAAAGCATTAGATTTGATTGCTTGAAGAATGATGAGTCCCTCTATTTGTGCTTTTTACCTCAGTCTATACAATTAAAATGGAATGTTATGGGACAGGTTCAACTGCTATCCATTAGTCCTAAAAAAGGGCATAATACTCATTACTCTAAAGATTTCAGGAAAGCTTTGACCTTAAAATTCAGGTATTTGGATGTTGTAATTTGTCATTGATCTAGCCATTTCTAAACAAGAGCTGAGATTTCTTTGTTAGTTCTCACATGCTTAATTACATAGGGTTGAAATATAAATTTACTGGATGTTCTAGATTAAATAAGGAATTTCCATGCTTAGAGCAACAAATCCTTTAGATAAATAAATGAAAGGATGATCATCAATCAGTGGTATTTATTAAGAACTTGTTGGGTACAGACTACTGTACTAAGCTCTTAGGAAAGTACAACAGAATTGGAAGTTATGATCTAGTCCTGCCCAAACAGTCTAGGGAGGAAGTCAGACAATGAAACAGATTGCAGACAAGGCAACTATAGAATGAGTATTTACACATGTACTGTGGGGTTGGGGTGAATATCAAAGTGAATAATGCGATAGGGTAATATGATCACCTAGCCTGTGCATTTTTAGTGTCCTTCCACTTACCACCCTAGATACATAGAAATATAGTCAATAGCTTAAAGGATTTCTTTCAAATGCAAGAGAAGCAGACCACTCCCATTTCATTACTAACTAATCAACCATGAACCAAGAATTTAATGCAACACCTTTTCATTGTGGCATTATCTATTTGAAAAATACTCTGAGCATTTAAAACAGGTCCTGCTATTCTAAAGAAAGGAGAAAGTCTATTTTTTATAACAAAAATGATTAGCATTACCACTAGCATGTCCATTCTTGCCTTAGAGTTAAGTCTTTAAAATGGAGTGATGGCAGAAATATACATCCGGTAACTGAATTCCTTCTCCCATCCCTAAAGGGCAGAATCAAACCAAGCTGTAATAATGCTCATTTGATTGACTCTATCCAAACAGCCTTTTATCAGGCACAAGCCACTTCTTTATGATGGATGACTACAGTTTATGGTGCAGATCTCATTTGCAGGCAGAGTTTGAAAATTCTCCTTCTCTGGCAGAATTCTGATGAAGCCTACGGCATCATTATCACATACTAAAGTCATTAGGCTAAAAGGAGGGAAAGAATGGGCTGAGGTTTATGGAATCTCCACTAATCTTGTTGTGCCAGAAAACAAATTTAATTTTATTTCGTGTGACTTGACCCATCTTGAACTTTAGCTTTCTAGAAACTACCAGGTTCAGTTAGAGGTTGAAAGCCCAGCCTATCTGAGCCCTTCCTTTCCTTTTTTGGGTTCAGATGTTAAGTGAAGACAATGCAAAAATCAAACCTGGCTGAAAAATACCCAGTTGGATATATATTTCCCCCAACTCAGTTATATCAGCAAGAAGAAGATGCAAACAGTTCTACCAGGGGAATAAATTTAGGATAAGCATTCTGAATAGGAAAGACAAAGCCTCCAGAGAAATACAAGGTGTTGTGTCCCATCTTACCTTTCTGAGATCACTGATCAAGCCATTAATCAAACAGTGGCATTCATTGAATGCTTACTATGTGCAAAGCACTAGACTGTAAACCTGTTGTGGGCAGGGATTTTTCTCTATTGCTGTATTGTATTTTCCAAGCATATAGTACAGTGCTCTGCACACAGTAAGTGCTCAATAAATAAGATTGAATGAATTTAATGAATGAATGAATACCATACAACAGAATTAGCAGAGATCTTCTCTGCCCATAATGAGTTTACTGTCTAATGGGGGAGACAGATATGAATATGAATAAGTAATTAATTGGATTTATTGAGGGCTTTAAGGTGTGTCGAGCACTCTATTAAGCACTTAGGAGAGCACAATAGAGTTGGTAGACATGTTCCAGCCCACAGTGAGCTTACAGTCTAGAGAGGAGACAGACATAGCATGGCTCAATGGAAAGAGCCCGGTCTTGGGAGTCAGAGGTCATGGATTCTAATCCCGGCTCCACCACCTGTCAGCTGTGTGACTTTGGGCAAGTCACTTAACTTCTCTGAGCCTCAATTACCTCATCTGTAAAATGGGGATTAAGACTGTGAGCCCCATGTGGGACAACCTGATCACCTTGTATTTCCCCCCTCGCCCCAGTGCTTAGAACAGTGCTTCTTGCACATAGTAAGCACTTAACAAATACCAAAAATTATTTTATTTTATTTTTATTTAAAATAAAGTAGATAGTGTGTAAGTGCTGTGGACCTGAGAGAGTCGTGCATAAAAGTATTCAATCCAACAGTAGTGTCATAGATTTAAGGATGTGAAAGGGAAAACACATACATAATTTCAGAGGGCAGGAAAGGGGGCCACCTTGTTGAGGAACACATATTTTGAACTACTGGTTCAATACCAATATTTCTCCCCACAGTGACTTTTCTCCTTACCCCAATTTTATGGGCTCCTTTATCATGTTATCCTCATTACTGTGCACATATCCAATGTAAACATAACTGATGCTTTAGAGAAATGGTCTCCAATAGCTGACCCCTTAATGCTTGGTACCAGCCATTTGGGAAGCCAGTGACAAAAAAAAAAAATCAGTTATTTTAAATTCTCAGATACATTTCTAAGACATGAATTGTAAGACGTTACAGAGTGTTTTCTGAAATCAGCAACTCATGGCAAAGAACTGGAAATGTTGATCGCCTTTGCTAGTTGTGGGCAGGGAATGTATCTGCTTGTTGGTGTACTGTACTCTCCCAAGCACCTAGTAGAGTGCTTTGCACACAGTAAGGGCTCAGTAAATATGATTGAATGAACGAACTGAATTTAAAGATGATTTAATCAGCGTTTTAAAACAACAGCAAGGTATTCGTAGCATTTTGGCATGTAATGAGGAATTCATTCGTGTCTTTTTGTTTGAGAAATTTATTTGTGGCCACTTTCAAAAGACAATTCTCCATTAGCTTTCTCATTTGCTCATGTTCCAGTAAATTTAAAGAAAGGACTGGGATAATTATGTTCAATTCTGATTGGCACAAATCTTAACATGAATCATCGAAAATGACTGATTTCCCTATACGGCAATAGTGCTTAAGACTCAGAAAGTGTGAAATGAAAAGCTTAATGTTCTCATAACAGTGCAATTTGGAACAAATGTCAATATACCACTAGCCATTCTTTTTAAAACTGACTTAAAAATAGTCGCAAGCTTCAAATCTGTGAAACACTCATTGTGTAATACCATTTCTGACATCTCTCCATTGTAGGCTGCACCAAGTGAAAGGAAGTTAAAGATAAGCTGCACCACTAAATGCCAACCTATAATTCAAAGTCAAAATGCAGGTAAACCACACACACTGTTCAAGGCCTATGCCATATGGAATATGCTGATTACGGGATCACCATTTGAATAATGCAAGCGGAAATCCTAGATTTTCTTTACAGTCAATCGTATTTATTGAGTACTGTGGGCACTGTACTAAGCTTTTGTGACACTACAATATAGCAAAAGTTGGTAGACACTTTCCCTGCCCACAGTGAGCTAACAGTCTAGAGAACTGTAAGAATTCTTACAAATAAAACATGAGGACTCTCACCTTACAAGTGACAGATGCTAATGAATGCTATTTGGAGCAATAAGGAGGTAGAAATCCAAATATTTTAGTTTATTTCTCTTCAGGAAATCCAATTTTGTGTCAGTGGTAAATACAAGGAGATGGGAAATACTTATAAAGTGCTCTAATAGAAATGAGAGCGAAGTCAACCAGTGAAAGTCAGACCAGGATGGCTTAGTGAAAAGAACACTAGCCTGGGAGGACCTAGGTTCTAATCCTGGCACTACCACTTGCCTGTTTTGTGATCTTGGACAAGTCACAACTTGTCTGTGCCTCAGTTACCTCAACTGCAAACTGGGGATTAAATTCTACTCCTAGTTAGACTGTTATCCCCTGTGGGATCATATCATATATCTCCAATATATCCCAGCGCTTAGTATAGTGCTTGGCACATAGTAAGTGCTTAATAGGTACCATGAGGCAAATCACAAATTCCGGAGCAAAGCGTCATGCTGAAAATCTGAGAGCTACAAATTCTAAACCTACTTACATCATTAATATTAATCCCAGTTTTATGTAAGCCACTTCACCTTATTCAACTATACTATGAGATTGGTGGAGAGACTTATTAGTGTCCACATCCTGGGGTGAAAAGAGGTCCATGTGGCCTGAATTTATATCTGTCAATCAATGGCATTTATTGACTGTTTACTATGTGCAAAGCACTGTACTAAACATTCATATGATTTTCTTTGGCAGTATATAAATTAAAAATGTCACTGAATTCTGCTACCTATGTAGTACCCTGTCCATTGATCCACACCTAGAATAAATGGGTAAAAAAGCATCAAAAAGTTGACCTGCTCCTTTACAGCCTATAAAAAGAGTGTCACTTCTCAGGGTTGCATCTGGGGAGTTTCCAGTACTCTACCAGGCTTGATTATGGGAGGGAGAGTCAAGCAGAGGCATATCCATTCCATTCCTAGATTGGGCAGTGACTAGTGAGTGGAAGGCAATTTTCTGCATGCCAAAACTCACCTGTGCTGCACAGCAGTGGCATGGGAGAGAGTTGAGGGCACTGACTCAGGTTTCCTTCGCCGAAAGAGGTAACGGAAACTACAACCGTATTTTTACCAAGAAAACTCTATGGATACACTATCAGAATGTTTGCAGATGGAAGTGGGGTGTTCTGGAAGAGATGTATCCATGTCATTGATATGGGTCAATCACGACTCGACAGCATAAGACAACGACAACAACAAAAAGCGTGGGGTTACAGCAGGGAATCAACAAGTATGCTATGGATGTTGTGATGTTCAAACCTTCACAAATGAATGAATCAATCAGTGGTATTTATTTAGCATTTACTGTGTACAAAGTACTGTACCAAGTGCTAGGGAGAGTACATTACAACAGAGATAGATGATAGACATGTTCTCTGCCCACAAGGAGCTTACCATCTACAGAGGGAGAAAGATATTAAAATATACAATTGATAGGTACACATGTGTAGTGGTTTTGAGAGTGGGGTGAATATCAGATACTTCAAGGCTAAAAGTACAAATACACAGGTGAGCCAGAATGGAAGAGGGATTTGAGGAATTGAGGGCTTAGTTAGAAAAGGACTTTTGGCGATGTGATATTAATGAGACTCTGAAGTGGGAGGAAGTTGTCATATCAAGGGGGAAGGAGTTTCAGGACAGAGGGCAGAGATTATTATTATTAATTGCATTTATTAAGCACTTACTGTGTGCAAAGCACTATACTAAGCTCTTGGGAGAGTACAGATAGTACTCAATAAATATCAATGATTGATTCGATGAGATTACAAATCATGAGCCTTGGGATGCAGCCTGCTCCTCAACACTGAATCTGGTCATCAAGTAAGCTATGATTCTTTGGCGAACAAAAAGGGGAAAAGCACAGTCAGGAGGACAGAATAAAATGTTTAAAGACTTATGGAAGAAAGGTTGCAAATGATGCCAAACAACAGTGAATTATAGGGTGGCAAATGGAGGGGCCAGACCAATCTGGTGTGTAAGTAATTAGATGTGGGATTACTTTCTTTAGGCAAAGACTTTATAAAAACTGGAGTACCAAGAGCCTGGAGCCAAAAGACAGAGTCTCTGCAATGGATAAACCTTAAGTACAAACAAAGCAGCAGGATCGTACTGTGTCCTTTTCAGACACGTTCACACACAGATGGAGAATCTGACCATCACCATCGATATCGTAAGCTCCTTGTGGGCAGGGAACATGTCCTACCGAATCCATTATATTGTACTTTCCCAATCAATTAGTACAGTGCTCTGAACACAGTACACACTTAATTCAATTCAATAGTGTCATCTTAGAAAAGTAAAAAGTAAATATTGACATGTGCATACAGATAGGTCTCCCCAGGATTTTAGGAAGTATAGCTGATGATACTGTTACACATCAGAAATTCAAATTGCTAAATAAATACATAGCACTTCATATGGAAGCAGCATGGTGTAGTGGATAGAGCGTGGGCCTAGGAGTCAGAAGGTCATGCATAAGTTTTGGACTGTGAGCCCATCACTGGGCAGGGATTGTCTCTATCTGTTGCCGAATTGTACATTCCAAGTGCTTAGTATAGTGCTGTGTACAAGGTAAGCACTCAATAAATACTACTGAATGAATTCCCGGCCCTGCCTCTTGTCTCCTGTGCGATCTTGGGAAAGTCACTTAACTTCTCTGTGTCTCAATTACCTCATATGTAAAATGAGGATTAAGACCGTGAGCCCCATGTGGGACAAGGGACTGATCCAACCCGATTTGCTTGTATCCACCCCAGCGCTTAGTACAGCGCCTTGCACATCGTAAATGTTTAACAAATACCGTAATTATTATTATATTTACAACCTCCCTACTAGCTGCATGGAAGTACCTATTTATTAATTTCTGCATTAGCCTATGTCCCTGACTGGTGTTTTCAAGGATCTCAAAGTTCTTGACACAGGACCAAACTGGTTGAACAGAGAAATCGTGATTTTTCTGAAACTTGTCCAAGGCAATTTATATGCCAAGTGTATTACTGAGCCACATGACCAAACCTTGACAATTTCTCCACAGGGAAGATTCTCTTGTAGTAGTTAATATAGGTGTTAATATCCAAAATTAATAAAAATGCTCCTTCATGGGTCTGGTGAGGGCCATAGTACCTAAATTACTTTCTTTAGCAATATTCTTAGTAACACAAATATAACATCTGTTGAAACACCTTAGAAGCAACGCATTAGAATTCCCTTGCTTCAATCCAGGATCTTCCAGCAAAGTTCAATTTAATTTTGCATTCAGCATAGGTGCTGATGTCCATGTAAGGTATCCAAGAGGTATTTAAAATGAGCAGAATGAAGAGCAGAAATACCTGGCTTCGCATTTTTCCAACTAGGGACTTCTGACAGATATGAAGAGGCAGATCAAAAAACAAAAACAGGTGTAGGCAAAGACCACTTTTTATGGGCCCAGAGGGTGGAGTGGATTGCCAATCCACATAGGTCTTTTCAGCCACACCCACACGTGCAGACGAGCTTTTACTATCTTTAGCAACATCTTCAAGTGTGAAAGACAGCGCTTTATAGATGTGGCAAAAATAAATTGTCTCAGACATCAGTTTCAAAAATGAACCTCAGGCTGGTGCTTCCTCACCTTAAAAATACCATAATAATAAAAAAAGAACCATAATACAAGCTGGAGATTTGCTTCTACCTACAAAGTACTGTGGGAGTAACCAAAGAGAGGTGCCTACATCAAATGTAAAAAAGTATGTCTCAATTATCCAGGATAATGGGAAAGCATGGATAACTGAGATCCATAGTTAAGTTACAAATTTCTTCATAGCCAACAGGTTTAAAGCCAGCTTTCACAGATGTTGCCAACTTGTACCTATGTACAACTGGCCCTGAGGAAGATTGTTGGGCTCAAGGACTTTGGCTACTGAAGAGAAGATCCTTGTTTCAACTCATTACTGGATAACCTGTTGGACTTCCCTTTAGCGGAAGTAGACATTCACAACTCTGGTGAGCTGAGAACTTCCATAATATGAAACCTAACCCTCAGTTCTGGTCTCTAAATGAAAGTAGATAACATTCTCTAAGTTTACATTACAAACATCCACCTGGATCTTGTCATCACTGGTAGGGTTCGTGGCAAAAAACAGCAATATGGAAGAGGACAATAGCAAGACAGAAATGTGAGGACAACGGACCACTAAAGGATGCTATAACAGCTCCTCAGTGGAGAGTTCAAGTGGCAGGACCATAACTAAGGGCAGGATGGAACACATTAAAGACACAAAACACAAAAGAAGCAGAACTGCAGATAACGTGGCATAGTTTGGGGCATCACTGAAATAGGAGAAGACAGGCCAGCCTGGCAGGCAACAATTAGAATAGGGACACTTTTAGATGAGGCACTTAGAGAAAAGAAGCAGGAACAAATATGATACCAGGAGCTGAGGAGAGCAAATGTGACAGTAGATCAAGGAACAGTTTTACATGGACATGATGTGGAAGAGATTGCCAGTCAGGCATCCATCTTACTAGCCACACTCCCACAGCTAAAAATCTTTAATCCTTCAAAGGACAGATAATATGTGTCAGTCAGTCAATCATATTTATTGAATGCCTACTGCGTGCAGAGCACTGTACTGAGAGTTTGAGAGAGTACAATATAACAGACATTTCCTGCGTGTGTGTGTGTGTGTGTGTGTGTGTGTGTGTGTGTGTGTGTATAATGTCCTCGATGATGGATATTGTGAAACACTTTATCTCACACACATTTGATATATCTAGATATACATGTATCTAGATCTATATAGATAGATATATCCCTGTCTATATGTGTATTCATGTATAAAATATAGCCACTAGTCACTTGAAACACTTGAAATTGAAAAGTTGAGGATGAGTTTTCAGAAGAGATTCAAAATCTAAATATTTTTCATTACGCACTTCTTTTATACCTGGATTCAGTAAAGTAATAAAAATATGGCACAATTTCTTGTACTTTGGAACTAGAGGATGCAAGATTTTTCATAAAAAAAAACTGCTGTAGATAGCCAAAAGAACAAGTCAACTTTCTCTAAAAATAAACCTAAGGTTGTACATTTTTATCGTTCTCAATCTACTCTCTTTCCCTGAATAGATTATGTCAGCATCACAAGTGGCAAGGGAAAGAGATAAAATACTGTTTTAAAATACTGCCTGTGAGCCTGACGTTGACAATATTCAAACTTTACAGTGTTTTAGATGTTCCCTCTATTTTTGTCTTCCATTTTCTTAGTTCAACATTCTGCATGCAGTAGGTAGACAATAAATACCATTGGTTATTTGAATGGTTGTCCAAATACCACCTAATTAAATAGATGAATTTTAACTAGTGTTAGAGGTATTTCAAAACTAAATATGAAGAAAAAAGTTTCATATTTTGTTTTTCAGGTGGTATTAAAAATAGTGCTCATATAATCAGAATAAGATCCTATCAAAATGTCAAGTCTCTTACTGAACAGTAAATGGGTTAATGCAGTGAAGGACTCAGGGAATCAATAGGGTAAACTACCATTTTAAGGTAGTAGCCCATGGACCAGCTTTCTGGGCTTGTTCGAGAGAATCGATGTGTCATTTAAAAGAAAAATCCAACAAAATACAACTTGTTTGAGATAATAATAATGTTGATATTTGTTAAGTGCTTACTATGTGCAGAGCACTATTCTAAGTGCTGGGGTAGACACAGGGTAATCAGGTTGTTCCAAGAGAGGCTCACAGTCTTAATCTCCATTTTACAGATGAGGTAACTGAGGCACAGAGAAGTGAAGCGACTTGCCCACATCACACAGCTGACAAGTGGCAGAGCCAGGATTCGAACCCATGACCTCTGACTCTTTCCACTGAACCACGCTGAAATAAGCGATGGTCAATGAAAATCAGTAAACAGGGAACAAATAGATGTGAAGTTTTCAAAGCTTTGGTGTGGGAGTGGGGTGGGGGGGAGGAGGATCCTGATAGTGAGAAAAAAAATAAAGGTAGTAACCAATTCCATAAGGAGTGAACTACAGATAAAACAGAGAAAGGAGAAAAATCAACCAAGACAGCTCTGAAATATCCCATGCTTGACTCAAATATACTTAGCAAGTTGGCAAGGCCGAGGGTTGCTTTCTCTAGCACGGTGTCTAAAAGAATCAGCCCTAGACCGTAAACTCATTGTGGGCAGGGACTGTGTCTCTTATACTGTACTCTTCCAACCATTTAGTATAGTGCTCTACACACAGAAAGCACTCATTAACTACAACTGACTGATTGACTCACCTGGAGACAGACTTTTTCAACTTCCAACTAAATGCCAAACTAAACTAAATGCTTAAAAGTAATTAAGCATTGCCTGATAAACTTGCTATTAAATGCCTATTGGCAGGGTACCAACGATGGGCAGTAATCATTTCCTGTGGAGAAAAATTCAGGTGAAATGGTTCCCTCACTAATGGGCAATAGTTGTGGTGATTTTATTCCCTCTTTCATTTCTCAAGGAACTGTAATCTCAGGTCCTAAAGTAAACAAATGACTCACAGGGACATAGACCTCACTTAAATCCCCCATACCAGAAAAATTACCTAACTTTTTAAAAATCAAATTTATTAAGCCCTTATTATGTGTCAAGCACTATTCTAAGCACTGGGGTAGAAACAGGTTGATTAGTTGGGACATAGTCCCTGTCCCATATGGGACTTAATCAAGTAGGTGGGAAAATAGGTATTGAATCCCTATTTTCCAGTTCAGGAAACTGAGGCCCAGAGAAGTTGCAACTTGCCCAAGGTCACACAGAAGGTGAGTGATGTAGGCAGGATTAGAATCCAGGTCTTCTGGTTCCCAGGCCTATACTTTTATCCACTAGTTCATGCTGCTTCCTACTTTAGTCTGATCCTCTCCTAAAAGGATTTGCATTGTATTGAAGACACCCCAAGAACCAGTGAATTTCTAAATACAACCAATTGGTTGCAACAGTCAGAATCCAATTAAAGTCAATTTCCACCTTGGGTAGATTTTTCAAGTGACATATCTGAAGTTCACTCCTCTGACAGAATCATCTCACCTTTAAGCAAAGAGTTACATTGTCAAATGTCATCTTCTAAAGAAAACTTGCCTAATCTAAAATGTAAGCTTGTATGGGCAGGTGGCATGTCTGCTAATTCTGTTGTTCTGTACTCTCCAAAGCGCTTAGTACAATGCTCTGCATATGGTAATCCATCAATAAATGCCATTGATTGAGTTGCTTTCAGCCCACATTCACTCATTCAATCATATTTATTGAGCACTTACTGTGTGCAAAGGACTGTACTCAGCGCTTGGGAAAGTACAATATAACAACAGACACATTCCTGCCCATAACGAACTATGTGGAACAAGACCACATGTGCAGAAAACTAAAGCACCAAGAGATGTCCGTGACAAAATCAAATGTTTTTAGGAATCTTGTAATAGAACTGGAATTGGAACTCTTGGCCCTTAGAGCAGGATCTTGTGTTGAAATGTTTGCTTCCCAGCAATGGGGTCTACCGTTAAGGTCGTTGTGCCTAACTCTGTGCATAACTACTACTAAAGAAGGTAGTTAGAAAGTATGACTTGTTTATCCATAGCGATAACAACTGTTGGGTCACTGGAAAGAGCATGGTTCTGGGAACCAGGAGATCTGATTCTAGTGAGTGTCATCCTTGTCCTGAGTCTGCATTTAGGGCTAATGGAGGTATTGCTGCTATGGTGAAGAATTACCTAGTGTGCTGTGTGCAATGGGCTTGCCCAACAGAATTTCTGAGCTAAATCTGGAAGCAGTGTGACCATGTGGAAAGGGCATGGGCCTAAGAGCCAGAGAACCTGGGTTCTAGTCTCCACTTCACCATTTACATGAGGTGTGACCTTGGGCAAGTCACTTAACTACCCTGTGCCTCAGCTTCCTCATCTGCAGATAGGGGATTCAAAATCTGTTCTCCTTTTACTTAGACCGTGAGCACCTCGTGAGACCTGATTATCTTGCATCTGAGCCGCATCTGAGAAAGGAACTGTGTCCAAATCGATTTGCTTGTTTCCACCCCAGTGCTTAGTACAATGCCTGGTGTGGTGAGCCCCCAACAAGCTGCCTTGTTAGCGATTGTTTGTGATCTCATTAACAACAACAACAAGGAAGAGACTCAAGAGGCACTGAGACTCTATTTGATTGTGGGCCTGTAGGGGTGGAGCATGGAGGGAGGCATGGCTTTTCCTGTTCCACCCAGTAATGGACCTGGGCCAATCGATGACTACTATGTAGAACCTCAGATGACATGCCTAAGGCAGATTAAAGGCAGTGGCTTTGAAGCATCAAAAGGGACACCTGGGGGTCACCTGGAGGCATCGAAAGCATTTAGAGAAGCAAGAAGGAAGCAACACATTGAGAGCAGCACTCAGTAGCAGCAGAAGGCAATAGCATTTAGAAGAAGAAAGGGCTTCTTTGACCAGAAACTGGTATTGGACCCTTGGTGGAGTAAGTGTGTGTATGTGTCACTCCCTTGCATGCTGGTAAAACTAAGTAAAAAACTGTCCACAGTAATCTTAGTGATCGGAGGTGGGGTTTGATTTCTACTATGTGTCACTGAGGCTCCCCTGGCTCAGGAAGGTCTTGGTTGGTGTTCATTCAATAGTCTTTATTGAGAGCTTACTATGTGCAGAGCATTGTACTAAGTGCTTATAATAATGATGGCATGTGTTAAGTGCTTACTATGTGTGAAGCACTGTTGTAAGCGCTGGGGGAAATACAAGGTGATCAGGTTGTCCCATGTGGGGCTCCCAATCTTAATCCCCATTTTACAGATGAAGTAACTGAGGCACAGAGAAACTAAGAGACTTGCCCAAAATCACAGCTGACAAGTGGTGGAGCTGGGATTAGAACCCATGACCAGTGACTCCCAAACCTGCATTCTTTCCACTGAGCCATGCTGCTACTCTATAGGGGGGCTCATGACACTTGGCACATAGTAAGCACTTTAAACACCACAATTACAGTCCTAGGTATAGAATAAGCACCAAAAAATACCTCAATTGTTAATTTTATTATTGTAGACTCATGGACAGGGAATGTGTCTATCAACTCTGTTATATTCTCCCAAAGGCCTAGTACAGAGCTCCACACAGAGCAAGCACTTGTTACAGTTGATTGATTATTCAAATTGCAATAGCAACCAAAGCTTCAAAATCTTCAGTAATTCATTCAATTATACTGAGAGCTTACTGTGTGCAGAGCACTGTACTATGTGCTTGGGATGTACAATTCAGCAACAATAGATTGAGAGCTCCCTGATCATCATTTATATTGACAGAGCATCTACTGCATCTAGAGAAAGTGGGGATGAACTATCAAAGCCAAAGATAAGATCCCTGACCCAGAAAACAATGATCTTAGCTAACACAGCTCTCGCATTGGAGCTATGCAATCTGGAGGTGCACACAGGAATTGCTGCTCTCTTTCTGGAAACAAGTGCCCCAGGCTGTAAAGGGGATAAATGTCACAGTAAATTGAGAACAAAGGTCAATTTATTTTACTTTTCCGCTTGCTTTCTTTGTTTTCCTGCGAGAGCCATGCCCTAAAGGTCCCCCTTAACTTTTGGGAGATCTCCTCTCTGAAAATGGGTTTGGGGCTTTTGCCCTATTTCTCCCAGGATCCATGAATGCTGTAAGAGGTATGGGGGAGTGGGGAGAAAAGACAGTCCTTCTGTAACCCACTTCCTGCTGCCTGATCTAATTGGAGAGGCCTTTCTCTTTGTTGCTATCAATTTCCTATGCTGCTCCAGGTTTGAAAAGGCTTAGGCTCTTTCTTTGATGGCACTTGTTACCTTTGTTTTCTCCTCTGCCTTTTTCGTTTTCTGCTTGGCTCCCTGCCTACATACCTCACCCCAGCACACATGCTCCAGCTGCAGGAAAGAAACACCGTCTCCTTGGAGACCACCATTACCCAAAATCCTCCTGTTGGACAATATGTGATGTTCTGGGAATATTTAGCCTATCACTGTTTCCCTAGCGGAACTCATTTCTCACATAGCAAAAGCCTTCGAGCCTCATCATTGTGGTACCACAGTACAGCCTTCAAAATCATTATTGGGGATACCAAGCAGAGTCCTGCCAATCAAAGGGAGAAGAATGGCAGCAGCTAAATCTCTCATATTGTAGCCCTGGTAGGGTGACAGACCTCCTATGCTCCCTCTAGACTCTAAGCTCATTATGGGCAGGGAACGTGTCTCGCAACTGTGTCTTGTAATGCAAGTACTTAGTACAGTGCTCTACACACAGTAAGCCCTCAATAAATGCCACTGATGATGATGGAGGGAATAGTATAGTCTCATACTATCAATAACCAGGAGTTTTCCAGGTAGGCCAAAGTGCAGGAGCAATTCTTTGATAGGTCAGAGAAATTTCAGAACATTGTGGCTATAATCTATGATGGCCAATGGGGCGTTCCCTGAGCCTTTGCCAACCTCTCAGGAAAATTCATTCATTCAATCTTATTTATTGAGCACTAACTGCGTGCAGAGCACTATACTAACCTCTTGGAAAGTACAATCCAGCAATAGAGAGAGACAATCCCTGCCCACAACGGGCTTACATTCTAGAGATTCCTTCCCATGAGGTCTGACTAGATCAGGAGTCATTAGTCAAGTGGACTAGGGGAAAGGAAAAGGAGGAAAAAACAACCATCAAAAAAATGGTGAAAAAGCAGTTCGAAGTGAGGAATTCAATTTATTCCTGTTTGGATTTAATCATCTTCTTTTTTATTTATCATTCAGTTAATGTCAGCCTTTGTGATTTTCAATAATAACTGTGGTATTTGTTAAACACTTACTTTGTGCCAGGCACTGTACTAAGAGCTGGGGTGGATACAAGCAAATCAGGATGGACACAGTCCCTGTCTCATGCGGGGCTCACAGTCTCAATCCCCATTTTATAGATGAGGTAACTGAGGCCCAGAGATGTGAAGTGATTGGCCTAGGTCCCACAGCAGACATGTGGCACAGCTGGGAATACAGTCCATGACCTTCTGACTCCCAGGCCTGTGTTCTGTCTACTAGACTATGCTGCTGCTTTTCCTATCTTATTTTCGGCTTCAAGTGCTTAGTACAGTGCTCTGCACACAGTACGTGCTCTATAAATACCATTTATAATTATTGTGACTACATATACAAAATATATCTCATATTTCACTAAATTTAGAAAAGATGAAATGCATTTATGCTTCTATTAACATCTTTTGTCTCTCTCGTGGGACAATAAGGAGGTCATTTGAGAAACTTGAATTCCCTTCCTGGGACTCTAATTTCCATCTAGTTCCAGAGTATGGGAGAACAGGGAACCTCCTCCCTACTTGGGTTTTCCTCCACATCCCATCCCTAGATTTTCCCATCTCTCTCTCTCCCATCCCCATGGCTCCCCCCTAGATGGGTAGAGAGAAAGGAGGTAGTTGGGCAAACATCTTCTAGGAGTTGGGGCAGTCGGACGGAGGGAAGACAAGGACAAGCAAAATGCAACAGATCATCCTCTCCTTGCAGTGGAAGAAAGACCAGTGGAGCTTGCCAGGCAGATCATTGAGATGATTCTTTCCCTTTTTTTCCCTCACCACAAACTACCCTCGATATCACCTTGGAAGGTGACCAAAAAGCTATAGATTCTCCTTTACCCCAACCTACCCTCTGGGAGAGAGGGCTCTGCAGATTTTATTTGGAACATGGTCATTCCTTATTTCAATTTAGGAATATTTCACTAATAAACTCCACTTAATCCACTGCCCTCCTCTCCTCCAATGCACCCACTCAATTAATTGATTTAATCTGCAAACATCAGTGCTATCATATACTTGTGTTTTTCCTCTCTTGTAAATTCTTGGGAAGATGGAACAATGTCTAATCTTTATTTTATATCCCAATACCTATCTTCACTCTCCATGAGCACTTAAACTTATTGTTAATCATTTTCATGGGCCATATTTGTAATACAATCAAACCTACATAGACCATCTTCAATAGACAAATTTGCTAAAAGCCAGTATATGGACACATAAGATCTATGAAGTGCCAAGAGACAGCATGGTTGCCTCTCTAGAATGTGGTTGTGTTTTGGTAACAAGCAGTTAACTGCAGATAACAGCCCAGAGTGTGTGTGTATGTGTCTGTGTGTGTGTTGGGAGGGAGCTGGGGGGTGGGGAGGCAGGAGTGGAAGGGGATGAAGAGAAGGAATAAATTAAGTAAACTTTTAAATTTGTAGTTTAAAATTTTAATGTTTTAATTTTTAATTTAATGAATAACAAAACAAAAATGAAGGAAAAAAATGGACCTGGAAAAAGAGCAAGTAGGAAAAAAAGCACCTAAGAGGCCCTAGTAACATAAAGCGTTTATAGAAGTCAATTACCCCAACAGCAGTGACTCCAGGGGATGCTGCCAAGGGACAGAACAGCAGTAAGGAGAAGCCACGTGGACTTGAAATCTTGGGATGATGGGAAAAAAAGAGCAGAGGAAGAAATGACTTTCCCAATCCCTCCACATCTCCTTTCAAAAACTATGAGAAATATGAAACCTCAAAAACCTAATTTCCTGGTTCTTATTGTTTCAATAATTCAGAATAAGCTTTGTCAAAAGATAGCATTTCCCAAGGCCACATATTAAGTCTATGTGGAATTTTACTGTACTGGTTTAAAGGTCTGCTGCTAAAACCTTAGTGAGAGAATGAATAAAAGGTGAATGAAAAAGCAGAATAAGGGAGGGGATGAATGGTGAAGTCATTGAGATGGAGAGAAATGAGAAGGAAAAAGAAAGGTAGTTAGGAAGGAAAGAAAAGTGGAAGCCACACTAGTATAAGTTCATTTTCAGAGCACTTGATTGTGCTATCATAAAGCTAAGGGCCTGCTTATCAGTAGCATCTTTCCAGGAAAATCTGGATTTTATTTCTGAAGTTTTAAACATAGGCTTTCAGGGCATTAAAGAGTCCATAACTGCATGAATGATTCACATTTTGTACAGAGGACTGATGGATATTTTGTTGTGTTTTTTTTAGTAAGATAAGGATGCTTGGAGCTAATAACATGCCTAATTACTGTCGCTCTTTCAGTTTCCTTAAAACTCTAAGTACTTAGTTTGTGCTTAATAAATGTTTAACAGTAATAAGACTAATGGTTGTAATAATAATTTCTATCCATAAAATATTCAAATAACAGATTCGTTCACAGCACCCTGCAAAATTCAAGGATGGTACAGAATTAGGCTGTATTCTGTCTGTTTAAACCAAACATTCCATAGGTACAATATATAAATTACATATATATACATATATATACATATATATATGTATGCATATATATATATATATATATATATATATATATATGCATATATATATGTATATATATATATATATATATATATATATATATATATATATATATATATATATATATGCATGCAGAGAAGCAGCATGGCTCAATGGAAAGAGCACGGACTTGGGAGACAGAGGTCATGGGTTCGAATCCTGGCTCTGCCACTTGTCAGCCGTGTGACTGTGGGCAAATCACTTCACTTCTCAGTGTCTCAGTTACCTCATCTGTAAAATGGGAGTGAAGACTGTGAGCCTCACGTGAGACAACCTGATGACCCTGTATCTACCCCAGCACTTAGAACAGTGCTCTGCACATAGTAAGCGCTTAACAAATACCAACATTTATATATACATGTGTGCTTTTAAAGATTGTGCTACTGATTACAAAACAATCCATGTGTGTGGGTGTGGCTGTAAAGACTGCTGTGTGTGCTTAGCAACTCATTCCACATTGTTCCCCATGTCACCACCTACTGAGGCATGTATATCTTTTTATAAACTTACAAATATTCCTCTTTAAACAGCTTTACACGTGGGACTTGATTCCCTTCCTCTATTTTCTATTAGTGATATAGAAGAAATGCATTCTGAAATTGCCTTATAAAGTAGATGGTTCTTAGACTACATTCCTCAAAAGATTAATGTAGACTCATAATTTAAAATAAGAGAACTTGTTTGAAATTAAACCCAAATCTACTCAAACTTGTTCAATGATATCAGGTAATAAAGGTAAGGACACTATCTTGGGAGAGAAATTAGAGAGCTGATAAATATGCAGACTAGCAATTTTGATGGTAGCAAAGATGGAGACAGGGCAATTCATGGATAGAGGACAAAAGATAAGTGCCAGTAGAAAAAGGGAGAGAGATAAGGAAGGGAGCATTCCAAATGTGACGCTAAAGAGGAAGCGAAGATGTGTGCCAAGAAACCAAGACAATTGCTACTCAGAAACGTGACAAGAATAACTGCCAGATTTGGGTGGGGGGATTATTATTATTTCTTTTTTTGGCTGGTCATGGAGAAAGATTGCTCTGTCTCACAGCATGTAAACATTTTTATGTATACATTTTATTCATCAGATGACTCCTGCATATGAATTTTCATTCAGAAAATACAAGAGAGCCAGGCTTCTGGGCAGTGTCTGTCAATGATTAAAACCGAATGAATATATTCAGATGTGAGAAAGGAAATTACCCTTCCAGGTGACCCATCTGTAAGAACAGAGAAGGGGAAATATCATCCTTCACAAGATAAATTATCCACTTGAAGCAGGTATTCTCCTTGAATATTAGTGCATTTGTCTTCTGCACATACAATATATGTTATATGGAGCTTATACTGGAGTCAGATGTGGTTCCTGCTGTTCTGTTATATAAACAGCATTTCTGATATCAACATTCCTCCGTTTAAACCCAAATTATACCTAAAAACTAAATCCAAATGCCTCCTCCTAAAAATTTCAATTCTCAAATGAGGGGAAAACCGCATCTTTTGACAGGATGCTGCTATTGAGAAAAAGGAACTTGTTGACTTCAAAGGGATTAATGGATTTATCACCAAGGCTGGTCTATTTCTTTGGTAAACATACTTATCCTACAGCCTGTTTTCACCAACCATAGGGAGAGGATCTGACACTGCTTCAAGTGCCATTTGACAACTACAACGAACTAGCCAGGGAGTCAAGTTGATTTTTGTCACACCATTTCTGGAGTGTCATCCTCTGCCTGCATTATCACATAGTGTTCCGACTTTTAAATGGACTCATGATCTTTCTTCCCTGCCACCCATGAGCAGAACTGGGCCTAGCCATCTTGGCATTTAAGTAAAACTGTTCCAGTTTGCAACTGCCAATGCATTTCGCATAGGATTTGAAAATTGTTCTAGCTAAAAGACTCCGTTATGTTGTTTAAAAATCATTAATTCTCTTTGGAGTGAATAAAAGCCTGGACAATCCTTGCTTGCAGAGTTTTTAGAAAAGACCTCAATCTGTTTTCTGGAAGCTTCTTGAAAGCAAGGACCTTATCTTGTAGTCTTCAAAATTTTCTCCAGAGACAATAAAAATATTAAAAACAGGGTTGTCATCTTGTACCCATTTTCACTTGATGTTGAAACTCACACAATTCATTTGACTCTAAGGAACACTGTAAGAGTATGGAGGTTTTCAGGAGTGTGCTTTCCTTCTTCAGCATTCTCTAAACTGTAGTAATGTGCATCTAGTATATTTTTCTGGTAATACGTACACTGATATCTCATGTTGGGAACATTGTGTTTTGTTTCTATTTCTGTCAAGGTGCACAAATAGGGCAGATTCAATCACAGAGTTTTTCTGCTGTCCATTCAAACTACTGCTGACAAAATGGATCATTTGAATGAAAAGATCAAGGCAGTGTGAAATTGTCAGTGAGGCTTGTTAAATTAGTTCCAGGGAGTCTGGGAACACCCTCCTTGCTCAGCAACCAGTAGTACCTACTAAATGTGGGTAAAGCAGCCCAGTGTCTCAGTGGATAGAGAGCACAGGCCTGGGAGTCAGAAGGACCTGCATTTTAATCCCGGCTCTGCCACTTGTCTGCTGTGTGACCTTGGGCAAGTCACTTCTTCTCTGTGCCTCAGTTACTTCATCTGTAAAATGGGGATTAAGACTGTGAGCCCTATATGGGCTCAGCCCAATTATCTTATATTTATCCCAGGGCTCAGTACAGTGCCTAGCACATAGTAAATGCTTAACAAATGCCACAGTTATTAGAGCTGACTACTAGACATTGCAGCAGCATCTGGGGAATGGTCCCTGTTCTCTAGGTGTTAACACATGGGCATAGCAACACATACACATAATTAGGAACAAAGGTAGGAACAGCAAACACCTCAACAAACTTCACAAAGGTGTAAGATTTGGGGGTAGCTGGAATGAAGCTGGAGGAGGTTAATCTAGAAAGGGTTCCTGGAGAAACAGACTTTCGTATGCTGAAATGCATGTGCTTTGTGCATTCCCGGGCAGGAGAGCACAAGCTATAACTTGCAAGAGAAAGGGAGAGAGACTATTGTAGGACAGTGAGCAAGTTAGCTTGCTTGGTGCAGATGTGAGCTTCTCCAAGGGAAGAAGCAGGGGTTGGCTAAAGGGGAGCGAGTATGGAATGACTTGAAGCCCAGGATTGGGAGTTGATATTTGACAAAAGTGGCAGCTGACGGGACATGAGCAGATCAGGTTTTACATCGAGTAGGCTAAAGCAATTAAAGATTGGAGGTGAGGAGGATGAAGTATTTTTTTTCCATTGAAGAAGGGTTAGAAGTAGAAAGCTGAACTGAGATTCAAGCTCTGGATTTGCCTGCACAAGGTCGCCCAGTGGATCAGCTGGCTCTTAACTTCTCTGTAGCCCATTGTATGCACTAAAATGTGGCCTCTGTTGGAAAATGTTGGGAAAGGCTAATAAACCCTACTAATATATGTAAAATGCTTTTAGATGATCAGAGAAAAGTACTATATAAACAAGGTTTTGCTGTTGCAACACTCAGCAGACCTACTATTTAAGGAAGTATGTGCTCTCTCTGGATGGAGCATTTAAACCTCTGCATTTTTTAAACACCTTTCACATGGCAGGGCTGGAGGAAGATGGGGTGACTGGAGGCCAGCTGAGCCCAGACTCTGTGATATTTGCAAAATACTGGGTTTGGTGATAAGAGGAGCATCACTCTAGGCAAAGGCTAAAAAGGATGACAATACATACTCTCTTTTCCTTAAAATATGGATTTAGCCATGAGGAGAAGCTGGCTGTGCTTGAAGCACTGCTGATTTGCAGTGGTCCATAGAACCTAGTATTGTATTGTGAACAATCAGCACATGCGAAGTCTTTAAAAGGGAGAATTGAAAAAAAAAATCAGGTCTGCTCTCTGAAGCCCTGAACAGAAGTATGACCTAGTAGGAAGAGAATGAGCATGGGAGTTGGAGGACTTATTTTCTCATCTCAGTTCCACAGCTTGTCTGTCATGTGACCTTGGGTAAGTCACTTCTCTGTGCCTCCAGTACCTCATCTGTTGCCGAACTGTAATTTCCAAGCACTTAGTACAGTGCTCTGCACACAGTAAGTGCTCAATAAATATGATTGAAAGAATGTAAAATAGGGATCAAATCCTACTCCCTTCTACTTAGACATGTGGGACAGGGACTGTGTCCAACATGATTATCTTGTATCTACCCCAGCACTTTGTAAAGTACTTGGCCCATAGTAAGCACTTAAGTACCATGATTGTTAATTACTATTTTAATTCCTTCTTATTGAATTCCTAGTCACCAACCCTATAATGTAAAGTCATTATGGTAGCAAGAAGCACAGCATCCAAAGCCAACTTACACATGTTTAATTTGAAAGTTATCCAAGGTAAGGATGAATGCAGAAATTAACTGATTTTTTTTAAACTGCATTTTTGCTCTCCTCCTCTCTCTCTGACAGTTCAGAGATCAAATGTTCTGCTGACTGACGGCACGGAGTCTCAGAGGACCTTGTTTCTTATCTTGGCTCCACCCTTCTCTGCTGTGACCTTGGGCAAGTCACTTAACCTCTCTGTGCTTCCACTGTGTTAGAGTCACAAACCAGATGGAAGACTCTATATTAAACAAACTTACTCCTCCCCCTCCGCTTTGCCAAGTCCTTGTCTCAGGAACTTCATCCTAACTTACTGACACTGTGAATTTTCACTGTTATCCCCAAATGCAAGAGGTGGTACTGCCTAATCATTATTCATATGTGCAGTCTACTAGCTTCTTCCTCCCAGATGTTAGAAAAGGGAAGGATGTCCTTTCCTCTCCATCCAGTCTGCTACCACACTGACCTATCACACCCTTAGTCTATCCCACCTTAACAACTGCTTAACAACTCCTCACTCTCCCCACTTCAGGCCATATTTCACTCTTCTGCAGAGATCATTTATTGACAAAAATGTTCAGTCCGTTTCCCCACTCCTCAAGAACCTTCAGTTGTTGCCCATTCACCTCCACATCATACAGAAACTCTTTACCATAGGCTTCAAACCACTTAATCACCTTGTCCGTTCCTCCCTTAACTCTCTCGTTTGCTAGTACAACCAGATCACAAACTTCACTCCCAAAATGCCAACCTATTCCCTATACCTCCATCTCATATATCTCACCGCTGACCCCTCATCCATAACTTGCCCCTAGACTGGAATGCCCTCCCTCTTCATTTATAGCACACAGCTGCTACTTGTCAGCTGTGTGACTGTGGGCAAGTCACTTAACTTCTCTGTGCCTCAGTTCCCTCATCTGTAAAATGGGGATTAAGTGTGAGCCCCACGTGGGACAAGCTGATTCCCCTGTGTTTACCCCAGCGCTTAGAACAGTGCTCGGCACATAGTAAGCGCTTAACAAATACCAACATTATTATTATTATTATTATTTATGACAGATGATCATTCTTACCATCAAACAAAGCCTTATTAAAACCACATACATCTCTTCCAAGAGGCCTTCCCCAACTATGCCCCCATTTCCTCTTCTCCCAATCCTGTGTCTCCCTTACACTTGGATTTGCGGCCTTTATTCACCCCTCTTTTAGCTCCACAGCACTTATGTTCATATCCATTGTTTATTTGCTTATATTAATGTCCATCTATCCCTTTAGATTGCAACTCATTGTGGGCAAGGAACGTGTCTACCGACTCTGTTATACTGTGCTCTCCCAAGTGCTTGGGACAGTGCTCTGCAAACAGTAAACTCTCTAAATACAACTGATTGAGGGCCAGAGAGGGTAGGAAGTGTATGTAGAATTTAGGTAGGCTCCCCCTTCCCTGATATCTGCAATGCCAGGTCCTCTATGCCAGCCTGATTCCAGTGGCAGGGGAATAGGAGATGGGGGTAGTCTGATTAAAGGTAGATGGGGTTGTATTGCCCCAGCAGCGGATCTGGCTGCCTCTACTGCCGCTCCCCTCTGGGGACCAGAAAGTTGGACAAATCCCTTCTCCCAGGCAGGCAACTTGGGTGGATTTTGTGCAGCTGCCCTTTATCTGGCCCTGGCAAGGACAGAAAAGATCACCGTCCCTAAGGAAAAACCTTGGGATGCTCTCCGCGACATTGCCAGAATCACTCAGTCGCTTGCTTCAAACAAATGCAATAAAGCCTCCAAGCCAGCTGATTCCTTTCTATCAAGGTGGACTCTGGGAGCATCAAAAAAATGACAGTTTGTTCTTGTAAAGAGGTCAGTCCTCCAGAGATTCAATTCCCTGGGGCAAAGCCAAGCCAGGTGCCCATGCCTTCCGTGTCCAAGCTATCTTTGTCACTCATCCATATGCTGATGAGCATCTAAATGAAGTCAAATGAATACCGGACCTTACTGGTCACTAGACACAGTACAGCCACTGTGGGGGATACAACCCAGCCTATAATTTCCTGATCTTTGACAGCTCACTCATATGAGCAGGCCGTAGTCAGCTTCGTTTCTGATCTTCATTATTTGTGCTGCATCAGGCACTTGGTATTCCGGACCACATCGCTCATAAGATGTGTGTCAGCTTTTTTTTCATCCTTTCTGCTATCCCAGGCTGCTTCAGCAGTTTAAATGGAAAAGCTAAGGTAGCCAGCAAGAACATGAAATTTATGATACAGAAAACAATGCAGTTTCAACAACTACTGTATTTTTTCCCCTCATTTCACATCATAGGGCTAAATTTAGGATATATTTTTTACCCCCCAGCAAGCAACTATTCCCAAAGAAAAATATATTTGGGGGTTTCACCATTCAGCAATCACAAATCCAAATCCAGGCTTCAAACAACATTTTGCAAATATCTTCAATCTCACAGTTCTGAAGGCAGAAGCAGCATGGCCTAGTGAATAGAGCATGGGCCTGGTAGTCAGAAAGACTGGGGTTTGAATTCTGGCTCCTCCATGTGTCTGCTGTGTAACTTTTGGTGAGTCATTTAACTTTACCTCATCTGTAAAATGGGAATGAAGACAGTGAGCCCCATATAAGACATGGACTTTGTCTAACCTGATTAGCTCGTAATAATAATAATAATACTTCCGGTATTTAAGTGCTTACTGTGTGCCAGGCACTGTACTAAGCATGGGATGGATACAGGCAAATTGGGTTGGACCACCCAGCCCCTGTTCCACCTGGGGCCCACAGCTTAATCCCCATTTCACGAATGAAATAACCGAGGTACAGAGAAGTCAAGTGACTTGTCCAAGGTCACACAACAGACAAGTGGTGGAGTAGGGATTAGAACCCAATTCCTCTGACTTCCAGGCCCAGGCTGGAATTTCAGAAATAATGATTATGTTGCCACCCCTACAGGCATTGCTAGTTGAGGAGAGCAATTGCAAATTGTCTCCCAATAATCTCCTTTGTAGTTTCACACTCAAATATTTGATTGAGGGAGGTGCCTTTTGATTGAGGAAGGCAACCATTAACTTGAAGTGAGTGCTTAGCTTGAAGGAAGTGACTTTTTTCAAATAAATTCCTTTTGGATCTTCCAAACTGTTACCTCCAGGCCCCTAGGGCTTTCTTGTTCCAATAAGGCCCTGAGAGGAGGTTGGTTAGTTTTCCTCCCCACATGCCTTAGTTCTCGAATTCTTGCAACTAAATGAGTGACTTCAAGAAGCACAGGGAAGGGAAAAGGTTTAAAAACACCAGATCTCAACCTGTGGAGCTACCCAAATTCAATTAGGAATTTCTCTTCATAATGTACGATACACATTTTCCTATCACTGGCCAGTTCATTTAAACATAACACATTCTAGACCCACTTTCACAGACACAGGGATACAGCCAATCACCCCATCAAATGAAGCGTCAATTTCTGCCCCCCTCACCCCCCTATCCCCACCCCCCAGGACAAATGCTTAAATCTTTCTTCAAGTCTCATTCCTTCCAGAGACACAGGGATTCCCTCTCCTTTGTATTCACTTCTCCATTATCTCTAGAGAGATAACCTTTGGGCTTTTTACACTCTTTACAAGCTTTCATCATTCTTGCACCACTCAAAGTCATATACATAATCTCTCTATAGGCATCACTGAATGAATGAATGAATCATGTGCTTCCATCTGTCCTTCATCCAGTACACAGATCTCCCAACTCTCCTTAAACTGTCTCCCTAAATTTTTCTCCCTACTTTCTACTCTATTTTCCCCACACACACTCCCACGATCTGCCCCTGTCCCCTCATCTGTTTACCTTATGGGGAGGGGGAAACCATAGCTGAATCTTTCAAAGAATCTTTCCTTTGAAATGCAGTAAGGTTCTGAAGAACTCCCCAGTTTGGTGGTGATGTTTTTCAATACACTACAATTTTTGAAGGTCTTGAGAAAATCCAGAATTAGGCCATGGGTCCATAGGAAGTGAAGGGAGTAATTTTTATGGCAAGGGGAAATCATTTTACAACTTATTTTTTGTTATTTTATAGCACTACTGATAATGGACTCAGCCAGCTAACAACAGGGGGATTCATCATACCTCAGCCTGAAAGGGCAGAACAATATTAGGGTAGGATCAGTGGAAAAAAAGTTACTTTTGCCCTGTTTGAATAATAAAAATAATTGTGGTATTTAAGTGGCTTACTATGTACAAAACACACTAACATTCACTCATTCATTTATTTTATCATATTTATTGAGTGCTTGCTATGTGCAGAGGACTGTACTAACCCCTTTCCCCTCCCACAACAAGCTGGAGTAGGTATAATGCACTAAGGTTGGACGCACAAGGAGCTCACAGTCTAAGTAGGAGAGAGAAGAGGTACTGAATCCCCATTTTACTGAATCCCATTTTAGATGAGGAAACTGAGGCACAGAGAAGTTAAGCGAGTTGTCCAAGTTCACACAGCAGGCAAGTGGCACCATAAGGATTAGAATCCAGGACCCCCAGCTCCCAGGCCGGCAATCATTCCAGTGGGCCACAAGGCCTCCCTATGTCAACCCCAGTGATCCAGAGTGCTTATCATCTTGGTCTTCCACCATCAAACTCTGTTGCTACCCTGCCTGGAGTGGGGAAAGTACCACGAGGCCACTCTGTGTGGCAGTCGGGTGGGGGGTATGGTTATAAAGATGCAAAGTTTGAAGTATCCTTTGTCAATCATAGGGAGAGCTGAGTTACCTGAAAGTTGAAAAGATAAGACTAGTGGAAACTGGTCCTCAAAAATTAACTTGTTCTCCACAATCCAAACTCCCTAAAGATGGGTCAGCAATTAACGGTACTTGTCACTTTTTAGATTCAAAGCAAAATTAACTATTCTACAGAAAAATGTTGGTCCTGATATGCTTTCACCTCGCACTCAGCCCTGAGCACTTTTCAAGCCATCACGAGGGCTCCGAATGTATCTAGAGCCAATTATCCACAACATTATGTCCTCTGTTTCATTACAGGAGAAAAATTGGCCCAAGTGCAATCTATGGGTTGCTCAGTGAAAAATATCAAAGAATGGAAGATGTCAGGAGATCAGACTAAATATTGGAACCAATTATTTTCTGTTGTTAAATTGTACATTCCAAGCACTTAGTACAGTGCTCTGCACATAGTAAGCACTCAATAAATACTACTGAATGAATGAAACATTTTCTGTTCTCAGACATAAAAGGGGGGGGGGGGGAGGAATAAGGGGGGTTAGGTTTCAACTCTTTTGCTATTTGCTCTTTCCCGAACCCTAGACAGCACTGATGCAACCTCTCAGAGAGGAAGAAAAGCTGAAAGTGGAAGCTTCAATATGCTTGAAGCAAAGAAGATCCAGTGCTTCTTTGAAGGCAGGCAGCTCCTTTCTAACATGATTTCCCCACTCAAAGTGCTTGGTGGTTTTTCTCCATTGTATCAGGTGGAGGACAGCAATAGTCCTTCCAAACACCAGTAGGGGAACACGATATATCATTCACTCTTGAAGGTTCAAAGACAGGAAATGAAAGCTTTCCAACACATCTCCCCACCACAGACATCAGGAGAGCAGCTGTCACACCAAACTCTCCCTTACCTGTCATAAATTAGAATTGATCGAACTCAGCCACCTTGTGGCTTTTTAAACTAGATGAGATGCCATTTAGAAAAGAAAGATCAACTTGGTGATGAATTCAGGTGATTTAAAACTGAGAATAAGAGTGAATAAGGTGGACATATATGCCCACAATGTTAAGGTACGTGTAGTCCATAGTATTCAAGTAAAACCTGTGGCCCTACTGGCAGGATAGGAATAATATAGACAATTAAGGAAACTCCATGTCAGTCCTTTTAATATATGTTGGTTGTCGACTTACAGACTTTTTTTCTCCCCTCACACATCCAAAATTGCATTTGTAATTTACAGCCAGAACTAGGAAAAAGACTAATTTCTTGGTGTATAATCCTCTGCAATCTCAGAAACAAGCCAACTGGTTTCCCTGTCTATTTCAGAACATGATTGTGTTAGAGAGAAGCATAAACCAATTAAATGTCAGGAGCAATTAACTTCTGCATTTTTCACGCAACACAGAATGAGAAAATTTTATGGTGCTCCTATAATTAAAGTTAATAAAAATGAATACACACTCCCCCAAAGGCCCATAAGTCATACAAGTTCCTGTGACCACAAAATATAAATATTCTCCACCCTGCATGATTGCCGCAGCATTTTGAGAATTATCAGGGGACCCACTCCTTCTCTCCTTTCATTCCCTCTGCAGGTGAGTGGAGCTGTTATTGAGGACACTTTGTCCACCGGGAAAAGAATCCAGGAGTGAAATCTGCCTGCCTGTACAAAATGGGGACTCCAGATGGGGTAGGGAGGATCACTATTGGTCCTGTTATTTCAGCTACTAACAGAAGAAAAGGTTTGCCATTAGCTCAGTCTCTGCCAGTGCAACTCATTGAATGGAGGGGAAGCAGTCAGAAGAGAAGGGAAAGTAAATGACTGCTAATTCTTATGGATCAAGAAAGGGGAAGTGCTATTTCAAGAAAACTGGAGGCTGGTCATTGATAGCAGAATCTTTGAAGGCTGCAATGGGAGTCATTGTGGAAAGCATTACTCGGTCATTTAAACCCGGCTCCACTACTTGTCTGTTGCGTGATGCTGTGCAAACCACTTAACTTCTCTGTGCCTCAGTTACCTCATCAGTCACATGGGGATTAAAACTGTGAGCCCCACATGGGACAACCTGATTACCCTGTATTTATCCCAGTGCTTAGAACAGTCCTTGGCACGTAGTAAATGCTTAAATACCATCATTATTATCATTATTATTAAGGCACCTGGAAAGAAGATGGGTAGTGATAGGAACTTCCCTGAACCGGGAGAAGTTGGGGAAGGAGGGCTAAGAAGGCTAAGAGCCGTCCCAAACTCCCCAGGTAGTTCTTCCGTTATTATCCCTGCTCCCCGGTCTCTGTCTCAAAGATTCAAGGGACCGCTTCACACCCTGCTTTCAGTTAGATGATTAGATGGTCCCTCTTTAATAGAGACACCCCACAGTTTTCAGAGTAGACCTGCCCCCCACTTAAGATTAGTCAGGACATATTTGAGTCTGGACAAAACTAAAAGAAAAAATGTACCACTGGGAGGAGGGAGATGGTAGCCCCAACTGCCCATCAAGATCAGAGTCCATAGGCTCCCAGTTCCAGCATGTGGACTGGTGGCTTTGGAGTCAGGGGTCATGAGTTCGAATCCCAGCTCTGCCACTTGACAGCTGTGTGACTGTGGGCAAGTCACTTAACTTCTCTGTGCCTCAGTTACCTCATCTGTAAAATGGGGATTAAGACTGTGAGCCCCACGTGGGACAACCTGACTCCCCTGTGTCTACCCCAGCGCTTAGAACAGTGCTCGGCACATAGTAAGTGCTGAACAAATACCAACATTATTATTATTAATTCACTACTGCTGCTGAGACCCCAAAGTCATCCCAGGAGGCCCAGCATGAACACAGTCCTCTAGACCGTTAGCATGTTGCGGACAGGGAATGTGCCCATTTATTGTTATAGTATGATCTCTTGAGTGCTTAGTACAGTGTTTTGCACACAATAAGTGCTCAATAAATATGATTGAATGAATGAATAGGCCAGTTCATCACCTGAGGTCAGCATAGCCATCACCATAATTTGAATAAAAGACCCATGTGAACTGATCCACTCAAAGATTCATTCATTCATTCAATAGTATTTATTGAGCGCTTACTATGTGCAGAGCACTGTACTAAGTGCTTGGAATGTACAAATCGGTAATAGAGACAGTCCCTGCCCTTTGACGGGCTTACAGTCTAATCGGGAGGGACAGACAGACAAGAACAATGGCAATAAATAGAATCAAGGGGAAGGATGTGTCTCTGCCGAAGGAATTCAAAGGACTTCAGCTGTCCGGCCTTCAATCCCTAACTCACGTACTTTTCTTCAAATCCCCATCTACCCTTAAGTCAGCCAGCCACAGCCTCCTCTGCTTTCAAAACCTCCCTAAAATTACACCTCTTCTGAAAGCACTTCAGTGATCAATGTTCAATACCTCAATTTTGTCAACCCAACACTTACTCATGAGACTTCGGTGCGTCATTCCTCTAGACTGTAAGCTCTTTGTGGGTAGGGAACAGGTCTACCAACTGTGTTGTATTCTCCTCTCCCAAGCACTTAGCACAGTGGTCAGCACATAGAATGCACTCAATAAATAGCACTGATTGATTATTCCTTTCCTTTTACTCACATACATGCATATTTACTGATGAGTTCAATAATTTCTTCAACTCTTTCATTATGAGGTGACTGTACTGCTTTCTTCATACTTAATAATAATAATAATAATGTTGGTATTTGTTCAGCGCTTACTATGTGCCGAGCACTGTTCTATGCGCTGGGGTAGATACAGGGGAATCAGGTTGTCCCACGTGGGGCTCACAGTCTTAATCCCCATTTTACAGATAAGGTAACTGAGGCACCGAGAAGTTAAGTGACTTGCCCAAAGTCACACAGCTGACTAGTGGCCGAGCCGGGATTCGAACCCATGACCTCTGACTCCAAAGCCCGTGCTCTTTCCACTGAGCCACGCTGCTTCTCTAACTTGTTCTTCTTCCAGGCTTTTTCTATCTGTAAATAATTATTTTCTGTCTCTCCCATTAGACTTTTAGCATATTAAGGTTAACCATCCTTGCTTTTGTGTATTCCCTTGACTGCTCAGTACAGGACCTAGTATTTAGTAGAGACTCAAAAATTACCATTACTGGTAAAAGAACACGGTTTGGTGGATAGAGCATGGGCCTGGGAGTCAGAAGGACCTGAGTTCTAATCCCAGCTCCACCCTGTCTTCTGCATGACCTTGGGAAAATCACAACTTCTCTATGCCTTTTTTATCTTATCTGTAAAATGGGGATTAAGAGTGTGAGCCCTATATGGGACAGGGAATGTGTCCAACCTGGTCAACTTTTATCAAGCTAGTGCTTAGAACAGTGCTTGGCACATAGTAAGCACTTAACAAATACCATTATTATAGTATAGTATAGTATAATGATACTTCGCCAATATTTCACCATCTCTTTATGTACCTCCTTCCCCGTTTCACTCCTTGCATTTCTATCTGTCTGCTCTAGCCCACCAGCCTGCTGAGGGTTTTTGGGTTTTTTTGCAGTTTGAGGTTTTTTTCATGTTATATGATATGCTCTATGTTCCAGGAATTGTAATAAGTGCAGGGGGTAGATACAAGCTAATCAGGTTAAACACAGTCCATGTCATACATGGGGTTCACTGTCTTAATCCACATTTTACAGGTGAGGTATTGAGGCACAGAGAAGTGACATGTCCAAAGTCACACAGAGCAGACAAGTGGCAGAGCTAGGACTAGAACCCAGGTCCTTCTGACTTCCAGACCCATGCTCTATCTACTAATCCACACTGCCATTTAAGTTCACAGCACCCATGCAAAGCACAGGCTTGTGAGTGTTTATCAGTATTCAAAAGGTTTGGTATAAACTGCTATTCAAGCTTTCTTTTCCCCCTTTTCCTCGCTCAGTTGTATGAATGTGCTGATGAACCAAAGCATTTCACTTTCATAACAAGAAGGCCATTATGTGAAAGAGCTCTCAGAACTTTCTGTACAAACACATATCCTTGGTGAATTTTCCATCAGACATTAGCCTAACTTTAATTAATAAGAACAAGCTGGTTGTGGAATCTCTCTCCTGAAGTTCTGGGGGAACCTTTGTAATTCTGATTAATAAAAATGACCACACAATTCCCAAACACCCACACATCATGGTACTGCATCTTTTGAGAAGAACTAAGTTGGATGTTTCAAAATAAGAGCACACTAACCCAACCTCTTGAAAACTACTTTCAAATTGAACATGGATAGTCTTATATATAGTATAAACATAAAGAAAAATCAAATCTCTATAAATTGATTGGGATGATGAGTTTAAAATATGAATTTTACATTTGGGAGCAGACACTTGTCAAAAGCAAATTCAAGATCTTTCCTCTGGCTTCAAAAAACACCTAATGCTTCAGAAGAAATAATGAAACAAAGCAAACTGAACAAACAAAACCCCCAAACCATGTTAATCCAGAGGCAAATATTAACCACCTCACACAAAGATCAAGTAAAGGTGGATATTAAATTCACTCCATATGACTGGTCACTGTATAGTTTGAAGCCTGAGTGAAGATTTTGATGTACTTGCTCTTATTAATAAAATGTTACATTTCTGAAACAATATTTGATTAGTACAGTAGCCATTGTTGCCATCTTATGCAGTATTTGATTGCCTACTATGGAATCTTACTACATTAACTACTCAGTGAATATATAACAGAAATAGGAAGACCTTTAGTTTACAATGTAAATTGAAAAGAAGAGCATGTGTGCACGTATACATCTACACAAACACCGAGCAACGCGACTTAGTGGAAAGAGCATGGGTTTGGGAGTCAGAGGACGTGGGTTCTAATCCCGGCTCTGCCAATTGCTTCCCTTGTGATCTTGGACAAGTCACGTAACTTCTCTGTGCCTGCTGAATAAACTGTAAAATTGGGGATTGAATACCTATTCTCCCTCTATTTTGACTGTAAACCCCACGAAGGACAGGGACCTTGTCGGACCTACTGATTGAATGATCACAGGATATGGTATCACTACAGCAAATGTACCAAATATCAATGAGCAACTGAATGTTTAAAAGCTTTCCATGAATATTTTTCTCAGATATCCCTAATGTGTCTTAACATCTTACCCAGTTTTAATTTGTACTTCAATTACCTGTGAAGTTCTGGTACACTTTCTCCAATTATATCACCAAATATTTATAGGATCTGTGTGTGATTTATAATATGCTAAAATTTAAAATGACTTAGAAAAAAGCCTTGTAGTAGAGGTTTACATAATTCTCAAAAGATTCATTTTGAAAGATGCATAATCATTTTGATAAGACAGAAAACTATTTAACCTTCATTTTCAGAAGCAATCTTCAGAGATTTACATTAAAGTGTAAAGTCTGCATAAATGAGTCAATTAAAAGTTAAATTTTGATTTATATTAAATACTGAATTTATAAAGCTTTGAGGTACATCATTGAGACTGAAGAATGAGATACTGTGGTTTCTGTGAATAAAAGACACTGATGTTAAGGAAGCATAATGCTTCCTAAATCCTCCCTTCAAGCACTGTAGGTCAGAAATGAGCTCCCAATTCAGAAGGCTCAACATGGAGAAGGAGCTCATTTCTGAAAGTTCCATGGGGAGGACCATTCATTTATACCCTGTAGTTATTCTGATTTCAAATTTAGGATGAGATGCTGTCAGTCAAAAATCAAAGAAACAGGCTGATCAAGATTTTGCTTTTTTAAAATAAAATGGCTCCCCAGTGTATAAATGAATTTCAAATTAATGTTTGGGTCAGTTCTTCCACAGAACGTATTCAATAACATCTTTACCTATTTCAGAAAAGGTGTAAAGCGATCTTTTTTTAAATGGCATTTGCTCACGGTTTTAATTACCATTTTACTGAGGAAGTAACTGAGACATAGAGAAGATGAGTTGCCCAAGATCACTCAACAGACAAGTAGCAGAACTGGGATTAGAACCCAGTTTCTCTGACTCTTAGGTCCATGATCTTTCCATTTGGCCACACTGCTTGCTAGGCAAATCCGCCTGCGGCTAGAAACTCTGTTTACAGTATGGGAGAGTTTTACATAATTTGTATGTAAAAGTAAATTAATAATGAGAGAAAAGTCAATCCCCTGCTGCTATAGGAAATACTCTTAAATTAGTGTCACTGGAAATTCTAACCTACCAAACTCAGTGATTTACAACGAGTACTTGGAAAAGACCAAATAAAGAGTAAGCAAGAATTCATTGTGGGCAAGTGCATGTTTGTTGTTGTTAGAGAAGCAGCCTGCATAGTGGATAGGGCATGGCCTGGGAGTCAGAATGTCATGGGTTCTAATCCCGACTCTGCCATCTATCAGCTGTGACCTTGGGCAAGTCACCTCACTTCTCTGTGCTGTTACCTCATCTGTAAAATGGGGATGAAGACTGTGAACCCTACATGGGACAACGTGATTACCTTGTATCTACGCCAGCGCTTAGAACAGTGCTTGGCACTTAGTAAGTGCTTAACTAATACCACCGTTATTATCGTTATCTCCCAAGGGCTTAGTACAGAGCTTTGTGCACAGTGAGTACTCAATATGATTGAATGAATTGCTATTTCAGGCTGACAAGGTGGTTTTCAAGAAATTCAGGTAAATGCAAGAGAGGCTAGACATCTGAGAATTGAGAAAATTTGATTTTAAATATGAACAGATCCAGAACTCACATTTCAAAATCCATCATCCATCTTCCTGTCCATTTCACCTGTCTCAATGAGTACCTTGATGATTGGACTTGTAAAACTTTCTACCATCCTCAGTTGATAGAGGAGAAAAACAAAGGCTCAGTGGTGACTTTTTTAGAAGACAAAATGGTATTTGTTAAGTGCTTACTGTATGCCAGGAACTGTATTTGATTGGAAAACATGAAATGTGGCCTTTTACCTTTTATTCTTTGGCATACCAAGTGTGGAAGCCATTAGATAACACAAGTTACACTGCAAACTCTGCAAAAGCATAACAATATTCAAATATGACCTTGACACTCTACTGTTAAATAAGCTTTTAGCTTACCTGCAGAAATAACATAGAGTAAATTATTTGTATTATTTTCTATTTTAAGTAGAATTTAGGTATTCACTGGAACTATTTGATGACTCATCTCTACCTTTACTCTGCCAGATTCTCCCTAAATATACTGAAATCTATGACTACCCTGATCTAGAGAAAGGATTGGTTGTTTAATGATGCCTGAGCTCTTTCAATTCATTAAATCTCGGCATTATGAGTTTATCATTTTCCTCTTCAAAAGGTTATAAATGATGTTGGCCGCCTCTACATTCTGGGGATAAAAATGACACAGACACCATATTTTTGAGCTTATGAGTTTATGCATCATCTCACCTCTATTGGGACAAATCCCACCCCACTACTAACTGAAAGGTGGAAAGGGGAATTCAGTCTTAATTCCCTTGCTGGCAATCTTCCTCATATGACCTACCCTGATGAAATATATTTTGGTTCTTCCAGAAAATGACCATGTGGAGCTCATGAAATATAGTGTAAATCACAATGTGGGTCAATGCTTACTAATTATCCATGACTAAAGCTCCTCTAAATGCCTAGTGACCCAGAATTCCAAATCCCACCTTATTTCTCAATGCACAACACTGTCATCAAATACAAATTAAAAATATCCTCTTTTAGGAGCTCAACCAAGGTCATCAAGTACTGGCAGGGAGGTGCTTCCCAGATGTGAAATCTATCACTGAATTAGGAGCAGAATACATTATTTAGGTGGTACTTATGCTTTGAACATTTCAAATGCAGGGGCTTTCCCTCTTCTCTTCTAGTTGGTCTTTTAAGTGGGAATTCTCTTCTTTAGTCACTACATTCTTATGCCATGGGGCCCAGGAGTAAATAAAATGACAGTAGTAGAGAAATGATGAGAAAGGAGAAGCACTGGAAATGGCATTTAGCATCAACCAACAGCACTGGTTCCAAGAAGTTCTGTTATTTCTCATTTATGACTTTGTACACCATTCTAGGAGATGATGAGCTTTATTCAGAGTGGGATTAGTGAACCGAGGTTCTGGCCTGCTGTTGGGTACTACCCCTCAGAAATAACTAGGTCTATGAAAGGATTGGGATTGGATGGACAGGTGAGAAACCGGCCCTCCTTACCTTTGGAGATATGCTTCCTTTTGTGTTCTACCCTGTTTCCAAATCACAGTCCTGGAAGCTGTGTGGCTGAGAGAAAAGAAGGGAACTAGAGTAACTGCTCCATCCCTGATGGGCCCTACCCTTTCCATTTCCTGTAATAGTGAGTAGTGGAGCCCCTGCTACTGCCTAATGAATAAGGAGACAATGGCACTGCTAAATCCTCTGGCTCCAGATTCTTCTCTTTCGTGGCTTAGTGGAAAGAGCCCAGGCTGGGGAGTCAGAGATTACGCGTTCTAATCCCGGCTCTGCCACTTGTCAGCTGTGTGACTTTGGGCAAGTCACCTAACTTCTCTGTGCCTCAGTTACCTCATCTGGAAAATGGGGATTGAGATTGTGAGCCCTACATGGGATTACCTTATATTTACCCCAGCACTTAGAACAGTGCTTGGCACAAAGTAAGCGCTTAACAAATACCATCATCATCATCTCAGCCTCCTCTCCAAATGTCCATTCATGTTCCTGGGCTGTGGGTCTCTCTCTCTAGTGGCCCTGTCACTCACTGTGACAGGTGAAATGGAGAGGTAGATGGATGATGGACTTTGAAATATGAGTTCTGGATGTGTTCATGTTTAAAATCAAATTTTCTTAATTCTCAGATGTCTTGCCCCTCTTGCATTTACTTAAATTTCTTGAAAATCACCATGTCAGCCTGAAATATCAATTCATTCAATCATATTGAACACTCACTCTGCACAAAGCACTGTACCAAGCACTTGGGAGAGTACAATAATAATATTGGCATTTGTTCTGGATCTTTACCTTAACTTCTCCTCACCATGTAAAGTACCTCTTCTGTTCCAAAGCCTTTTACAGTCTCTTTCTACTGAGAAGCTGGTGTCCTTTTTTTTTTGGATCATCCTGTGCTTTCTCCAGTGCCTGGAACAATAACCCCATTGCCTCATCATTCTCCTCTCTCATCTGCCTTGATATCTGCTAAACCAGTTTGTCTCTTAGGGGAACTTTGGCCTTTAAGCCTCCTAATGTTTGGAATTTCCTTCGACAACTGTTGTCTTGCCTCAGGTATACTAGCACACTGTTTTCAAATACATCCTATGAATTCATAATTAGTAAATATCGCTAAACCTCTTTGGTGACAAAAGGATAGTATGAATAGTCAAGATTAGTCTTAATTAGTACATTTTCTCCAATCAATAATAATAATAATAATGTTGGTATTTGTTAAGCGCTTACTATGTGCCGAGCACTGTTCTAAGCGCTGGGGTAGACATAGGGGAATCAGGTTGTCCCACGTGGGGCTCACAGTCTTAATCCCCATTTTACAGATGAGGGAACTGAGGCACAGAGAAGTTACTAAGTGCTTGCCCACAGTCACACAGCCGACAAGTGGCAGAGCTGGGATTCGAACTCATGAGCCCTGACTCCAAAGCCCGTGCTCTTTCTATTGAGCCACGCAGCCTTAGTTTTCCCTGGCTGCTACAACTCCTGTTTTCACTAGATGATTTCTTTCAAACCCTTTACAAACATTAATTAATGATAACTCTGGTATATAAGTAATATAAAGAAAGGGGTGTGAGAGAAAGATGGTGAAATTTCTCTCATTAGTTTTCCGTTTGGAAATTTCAACTGCACAGGGGAAAAAAAATCTTAAACAGAAAAATAGAAGAAATCCTTTCAGCAATAAGATTAGGGACTGCAGCCGATTCTCAAAAGAGGAGGTGGAATAATAATTCCTTGAAATGTTCAGTCACAGCTCTATGTGCACCTCTGTGGCTCTTAGAGGAGAGACAGAGAGACGGAGCAAATGAGGCAAAAATAAAAAGGGAGGAGGAAATGGAGAAATTGGGGAATTAGTAGCAAGCCTGAACCACATTTATCTGCACATCACCAATTCAAATCCAGGCTGTTCATGACCAACCCCTGGACATCATTTCAAACAATTAGTAGGTGACATTGGTATGTGAACAGGGCACAACAACTTTCTTAGAAAAACAAGACCACAAGAATACATGGCTTCTAGCAAACCAAACCATTTCTGACTGGAGATCATTTTTGTTCATTTTTTTCTTTAATTATAAGAACTCCTAGAAGGGAAACAATTCTGTAGCTCACAATGTCACATCCAACTCAGAGAGTTTCTAAAAACATTTATTCTTTGAATATACTGGCATATTGATTAGTAGGTCCTGAAATGCAGTGCCCTTTTCTTGTAGTTTGCTTTAGGCTGATAGAGGGTATGAAAAGATCACTCATGATTATCTGATTCTGGGGAGTAACATCCCTAATTCCATTATGGCCACTTCTAGATCAATGAAGTCATTCAGTGGTAAAGAATTAGGATCAATGGGTTTTGTTTTGCCCTTGGGTGAAAAGACATGTAGGCCCAAGAAAGAACTTTCTTTTGAAATCTATCCCACAGTTGCTAATGATCATCCTTCAGCCTCCGGATAAATTTCCTCAACAATGTCTATATATTTTGCAATAAAGCTCTGGAATACTCACAATCCCCTAACTTCAAAGTTATCCTCATTTTGGCCAAACTGATCGGGATTGATCATATAAAGGGAAAGGAAAATAAGAGGATGCCAAGAGACTTGCCTTATGGTTTGTATAAACAACACCAAGCCAGCAGAAGACCAGCATCAAGCAAAGCTAATATAACCAGACACATCTACACATCAACAATGGCCCAGCAATCATGTTGAGTCAAAGTAGTCCTAGCTGGGGAGCGCTCACATGATGAAAATGTTTATGCTTCTGGGGGAAACACAGTGAAAATGACAGTAGCTTTTGAGCCATTCTTTACAATTTTATCATTTGTGTCAAGGCATTGTAAGTGCTGGGGTAGGTACAAGATAATCAGATCCCACATGGAACTCACATTCTAAGTAGGCGGGAGAACAGAAACTGATTTCCCATTTTGCAGATGGGGGAACCGAGGCCCAAGAAGTGAAGAAACCTGCCCAAGGTCACACAGCCTACAAGTGGCAGAGCAGTCATTAGAACCCTGGTTCTCTGAATCCCAGGCCTGTGCTCTTTCCACTAGCCTATTTTGCTTCTTTAAAGGGGAATAAGAAGATGGAGAGCCAAACAATCATATTCAGAACAGTGGCAGCAACATTTAACAACAACATATGTCAGTACTAGATTTTACATCCATTTCCTATGAAGGAATTCCAAATGGTGAAACTCTACTTGTAAGCAATTGTTAAAATCTCAAATATAAATGTAGAAGCATTTTGTCATGTCCTAAAATTTTGTTTTGTAGAATCAAAAGAACAGAAATTTAGCACCTGCCATCCTCATATCCCACTGAAATAGATCAGTGGTCCACATTCTACTTTATATATAGTGGCAAATGCTGGATGCTTCACCAATCACCTCCCCACCCAAACTATCTAATGTATCCAGAGGAGGACATTCATTCTCATCCAGTGAATATGTGTGTAATGGCTGACCCACTTTACAATTAGCCCTCCACTTAGAGTTGAAAATATGACATTTAACATCTCAGAACCCTTACTGAAAACTGGTCACTCAAGGCATTACATGAAATGAACTTTGTCTGATCCCAATTTTGATCTTTTCATTTTTTCAGCTAGAAGAAAAAGGATCCCTTCTAAGAGTTAGATGTAACAGACATTAAAAAAAAATTGCCAAGAGGAATTAAGCCTTATATTGACCTTTAATAATAATAATAATAATAATAATAATGTTGGTATTTGTTAAGCGCTTACTATGTGCCGAGCACTGTTCTAAGCGCTGGGGTAGACATAGGGGAATCAGGTTGTCCCACGTGGGGCTCACAGTCTTAATCCCCATTTTACAGATGAGGGATCTGAGGCACAGAGAAGTTAAGTGACTTGCCCACAGTCACATAGCCGACAAGTGGCAGAGCTGGGATTCGAACTCATGAGCCCTGACTCCAAAGCCCATGCTCTTTCCACTGAGCCATGCTGCTTCTCTACAGAAGCAGACCTTTACAGATCTATGGCATAAAGAAAGTGTAAGCAGTGAAGAATTGCCATGCCCACCTTCTGAAGTGCCAGTCTTCTTCAGAGTCTAAGTCCTGTCTGCCTATCTCACCCCAGAGGTGCAACCGATCAATCAAGTGACTCTATTAAGCACCTACTGTAGAGAAGTCAAGGGAGGCAAATTGTTCCCAGCTGTGGCATATCAGCAATGTACAGAACCAGACTGTGAGCCCATTGTTGGGTAGGGATTGCCTCAATCTGTTGCCAAATTGTATGCTTAGTACAGTGTCCTGCACACAGAAAGCGCTCAATAAATGTGATTGAATGAATGAACCAGCTTTGCTGTGATGAGGAACAAAACAAACAGCATTAGTTACAAGGGTCTATGGTAATCTTTGGGTTGAAATGTGCTTCATAAATGTTTCATAGGATAGCCCTAAATGTATCTGATTTTGCTTGCTATCATACCAGGCATTTAATATATTTCTTGTTACAATTTATTAAATGGAGATGACACATGAGGCTCAAAACAATTTCTCAATGTATCATTGATTTAAACTGAAAATTATGGATATTCATTATTTATTGCTAGCTAATACTATGCTCATTTTTGAAACAAAAACTGTAATCTGAGAATGTGATATTAATGTAACTTTCTAGATGAAATAAACTAAAAAAAAATCTGTGTTGATTAAATAGTAATCATTCTCCAGGGAGTTGAAAAAAGTGGAGGGCCTACTTATAAACTATAGAGCCTTTTCCATCTGAGGGAATAAGAAAGATGGGCTAAGGAACAAGGTGACAGTAGTCAGAGGGATCTGGGCCAGCACCCAGAGTAACTTCGAAGAAAGTCCCTTCATCTCTGGTAATTGGCCTATATGGACGAACTCAGTTATATTATACTCTCCCAAGCACTTAGCACAGTGTTGTGCACACAGTGAGCAGTCAATAAATACCATTGATTGATTGATTGACTTCTGTACTCATAAAGGTCAATGATCCATAACCTCAAAGTGATATGAGGCAGCATGGCTCAGTGGAAAGAGCCCGGCTTGGAAGTCAGAGGTCATGGGTTTGAATCCTGGCTCTGCCACTTGTCAGCTGTGGGACTGTGGGCAAGTCACTTAACTTCTCTGTGCCTCAGTTACCTCATCTGTAAAAATGGGGATGAAGACTGTGAGACTTACGTGGGACAACCTGATTACCCTGTATCTCCCCCAGTGCTTAGAACAGTGCTCTGCACATAATAAGCGCTTAACAAATACCAACATTATTATTATTATTATTATTATATGGGGAGAGAGATGGAACATATTATTTCCCCCAGATTGAGAAGAGGTGGTCCCAACAAACTTCATCTAGCCTTCAGGAGGTGCCTCTAAGTTCCTTGGGGACATGCTTCCATTGCATTTACCCAAATGTTTAACGCAGTGTATTACACTTAGTGAGTGCTCAATCAATGTCATTTTTAGTCCACTCCCAAACCTCTCTCCACTCCCAAACCTCTCAATGATCAGCAGAGACATTCCAGCTGTAATGAAGCAGTGTAGCCTAGTGAAAGAGCACAAGTCTGGGAGTAAGAGGACCTGGGTTCTAATTCGGTTGTCCGCTGTGTGACCTTAGGTAAATGACATCTCCTCTGTGCCTCAGTTACCTTATCTGTAAAATGAGTATTAAATCCTACTCCCTCCTACTTAGATGGAGAGTCCCATATGGGATAGGGACTGTATCCAACCTATCTTATATCTAACCCAATGCTTTGTACAGTGCTTGACACATAGTAAGCACTTAAAAAATACCACAAAAAATGAATATTCTAGAACGCGGCATGTGGATCATGTGGCATTTTGTTATCTGACTTGCCCTGGTAGCTGACCCCTTTCCTACAACTTTAGAATGATGTTAGATGGCAGTCAGTTGGGAAAGAGCAGAGTGGGTCAGAAAGAACCAATCACACAGTCTTTTGGGGATCTTTGTCTTTTATGAGTCAGATTCTGCCTGTTATCTTTCCCATCAGTCCCGTTATTTTATCCATTATCTATACAAGGACATTGATAAGCTATTTTTCCAGGATTGGTTTCATGCCTAGCACACATACCACAGAAATTTGACATTTGATAATACTAATAAACGGGATAAATTACATGGAGCCAAATCTGCGGGAAAAATACAGTATCATTTCTTCCACACCAGCACCAATAGACACTTTTTTTTCAGCCTGGAAGGAACAGGGAAATAGATGGAAGATGAAAGAATTCTTTTCCCCATTACTTTTCTAATGCTCCTTTTTATAGTTTGGGCTCTGTGATGGCATAGGTACAAATGTCACTAAGGATTGATGTAGCACTTTATGTTTCCAAGCATGTCACAATAACTAAATCTCACATCAACATATTTTTCCTGTTTACAGATGAAGAAATTGAAAGATCCAAAAAGTTTATATGCCTTGCCTGAAGCCATGCTCTGAGTCTGCAATGCAATGAATCTGAGGAAGGGCTGGGATATGAAAGTATGAGGTCCTAACGCTCCCTGCTGTGCTTACAGAAACTGCTGTCTCCCTTCAGTACAACGTGAAAATGAAATCTGTTTGCAGCCAGGCTAAGATGAGTTATTCACTGCTCACCATCTCCAAAGTTGTATCACACAAGGTGGATGTACAAGTCTTACTTAATACCAGTTAACAGCAGAACTGACACATAGAGATCACCTTTCTACTATTGCTGAGGAATGCACATATAGAGTTTCTGTTCAACACTCCACCGTTGAACTGACCATCTGTTGCCAAATTGTACATTGTAAGCACTTAATGCAGTGCTCTGCACATAGTAAGCACTCCATAAATACTATTGAACGAATGAACGGTCACAAAGCTACATTCTCACTTCCACTTACCTGAACGCAGCATATTCTTATTGGCATAGCAGGATGAGATAAGCAACGTAGTGGAAAGAGCAGGGGCCTGGGAGTTCAAAGACATGGGTTCTAATCTCAGCTCTGCCACCTGTCTGCTCTTTGACCTTGGGCAAATCACTTAATGTCACTGTGTTTTAGTTGCCTCATCTGTAAAATAGGGATTAAGACTGTGATCCCCATATGGGATGGACTGTGTCCAACCTGATTATCTTGTATCTTCCCCACGGCTTCGTATAGTACCTGGCACATAGTAAGTGCTTAAGAAATACCACTTAAAAAAAGAGAGAGAGATTGTGAGTGGCTCAATGTAACACACCACCCTTGTTTAAAAGACCCAAGTGAACATCCTGCTAGGGGTAGGGCATCCTATAAAAGTATTATGCAGACAGAAGGTCCGGTCACTGAACAAACTAAAACACCTATTAACAGTCCCACATTGCTTAGCCCAAATGGGGAAGCTGCCCCCAAAATTGACTAGGACATGTCAAGCAGATTTACGTCATTGAAATTGGCGTACTGTCCTGAGGGGGACCCAAAAGTTTCAAGTGGACAGCAAATCTAGGAGAGGGTGTTGGAAACAGCACCAGCTAGTACACAGAATACCTGAAAGCACAAGTCTCTGGACTATAAACTCGTTGTGGGTAGGTTTCTACCAAACTGCTAATCTGCACTCTCCCAACCACTTTGTACAGTGCTCTGCACATAGTAAGTGCTTAACAAATACAAAATAAATAAAAAATAAGGTGATCAACATATATCATTGATTGATTGACTGTTGCTCATTGTGGACAGGGAAATGTGCCTGCCAACTCTGTTGTGTTCTCCCAAGTGCTTAGTGCTCTGCCATAGTGAGTGCTCAATAAATACCACTGAAGCATGACTTAGTGGATAGAACATGGGCCCGGGAATCAGAAGGACTTGGGTTCTAATCCCAGCTTTGCCACTTGTCTGCTATGTGATCTTAGGCAAGTCACTTCACTTTTCTGGGCCTCATCTGTAAAAATGGGGAGGAAAAGTGTGATCCCCATATGGGACAGGGACTGTGTCCAACTTAATTGACTTGTATCTACTCCAGTGCTTAGAACAGTGCTTGCCACATAGTAAGTGCTTAATAAGTACTTTAAATATTATTATTATCTTATTATTATGTGGCAGTGTAGAGGGGACTGTTGGTTATGAATTAGTCTCTTTCATTTGCCTTATACATCCTGGGAGTGACCCCCACTAGTCACACCACCTTTGGCTATGAATAATTATTATGGTATTTGTTAAGTGCTTACTATGAGCCAGACACTGTACTAAGTGCTGGGAAGGTAACTTTAGCTGAGTTTACTACAGTAGTATTGCTATCACTGAGGTTAATTAGCCCCCTAGTGCTAGTCCTTGAAGCAGTTGGTTTTTCTAAGCTATTTTATGAGCAAAAATTCTGTGTGGATACGGTGTTTCTCTAATCAGATATATAGCATCTCTCTTTTTGGACCAGTAGCAGCTCTCCCATCTGAATGGACTGAAAAAGCATTCTAGCAATCCTCCTGTCCTCACATTATGGTACTGGGCCTCATTAACTTGAGGCAGACAAGAAACCAAACATATATGGAGATTTATGTTGGATTGATCTGCCAGGGTTGCTCTAGATCACTAGGCTGATGGATTTTTTTTCCCATCCCGCTTCTCTTGTTTATTTTACTTTTGATGACTTCGCCACAGGCTCAGGGCCTGGGAATTGGGAGGCAGGCAGGGTATTTGTTTCTAAAAGTGAACTGGCAATCTATCAGGCAGACGGGCAGCATCCAAACTTTTTTGTTTAACTGTTTATCAGATTTCAAGTGCAACACCTCATTTTGGCTGCCTTTTGTTTATTTCCATGGGTTCCAGGATGCTTAAGCCTGTGGTCTTATAAACTCCATGCTGAAACCTGTGGAATTAGAAAATCAATCTCTTACCTAAAAGACAGGAGATCCATATATGTCCTATATCATACATATACATGTAGATATCTATATTTATCTACATAAGAGACAAAATATATGACTGAATGGAAACATGTACGTATATATCAAATAATCATATTTATTAATTTATTCCCTTTATTCACCCCCCTAACTCTACAGTACTCACATATATAGCCATAATTTATATATTTATATTAATGTCTGACCCCCTCTAGACTGTGAGCTTATTGAGTGCAGAGAATGTTTCTGTTACATTTCTATATTGTACTCTCCCAAGCGCTTAGCACAGTAACTCTATGTAAAGCTGTGAATGGAAATTGAATTGAACAGAAACTAGGCAGATCCGAGCACATCACTTTTATCATCAAATCGAGGAGGAAGGAGCCTTACTGTAGGCCCAAATATCTACAATCCCTGGACTCCTCAATTCCATCCATTCAGAAGCAATCTTAGGTCCTGATTAACAGGAATAATTATGGGCTTTGCTGATAAAAGAGCTGCTGCAAGCAGCAAGCACTATCCCAATGAACTAAACAGGACCGTCTGTCTTTGGGAAACACCAGTATTGGAAAGGAAGCCCCAGAGGGAAGCATTCAGAGGTTGAGGGGCTATCTGCGTAGGTTCACCTTGATCTGAAGGCTTAGGGATACCAGCAACAGCAACTGACCCAGGAGGCTGCAATTGCAGTTTTTCAACCAAAGGTCGAATGCAGAAGAGGACCTGATCTGTCCAAAATGGGATTCACCCTCAGACCTTGGCCCCAGTCTGGTCCTTTGGATAGATTATAGAAGAAATGGGGGAATTTTTTTTTAAATGACAGGAATAGATAGTATTTCCGAAGAAAGAGTAAGGGAATTAGGATGGCTCATCTTGAACAGGAAGGATGCTTTGCTAATAAATAACCTGCGAGCATATGAAATTGCTGCAAGGAAAATGCTGGTCAGGTGTTCACTATCACAATGAATCTAGGAAAATCCATTTGCACTGTGAAGGAAAGATCTAAGCTAGATATAAGATGGAGATAGGAAGCATCATGACCTGGTGAATAGAGCAAGGCCTGGGAGTCAGAGGGACCCGAGTTCTAATCCCAGCTCAGCCACTTATCTGCTGTGTGACCTTAGGCAAATCACTTCACTTCTCTGTGAGCTTCAACTGGGACATGGACTGTGTCCAATCTGAATAGCTTGTACCTACTCCAGCTCTTAGTCCGGTGCCTGGCATGTAGTAAGTACTTAACAAATACCAGAAAAAAAGTGAGGTGCAAGCACAAAAAAGGACAGAGTTTCTGAAAGAAGGTTGAGCAATATTATACTTCAGCTTCCCAACCTCTGAGAAATCTACTAGTATCCTTCTTACACTTTTAACCTATAATCTATCTCAAATGAATTCATCTATTTGTCCATTTTATAGTATATGACTACGAGTAGACTTAGTTATGTTTCAGAGAATTAATATAGAGAGCTAGTCCTTATTCCTATAACTGAGTGAAGCACATGTGCAATAACGGGCGTGCAATCTGTATGCATCATAAACCAGGCTAGATTTTGACTTACCGTTGTTTACTCTGAGAACTCAGGGAGTTGAACGGTTGACACACACCACAGTCTTGGCAGCTTTAGAGCAAAAACATAGATTTGTGGCCAACATTAACTGTCCCTGTGGGATATTCCCCAGTGTTTTCCCTATCAGAGCAGCTGTAACTCGCTTTCAGCAGATTTGGTGAGAGATGATGTGGTGACCTTAACACGGCAGTTAAAACCGGATTGAAGAGGCCATCTCCGAAAGCCACAGGGATGCTTAATCAAAATGCGCACCCCCAGAAGTTCAAGTGTCCTCGCAAATAACAAACATAATTCATTCCAATCTTGCTGAGAAAAAATATGAATACATCCACTGCCCTGTGAATAAAGTTATAGTGATAAAAATCCCCAGCAGACAATTAGTCAAAACAATGGCCTGAGAGAAAGCAATTGGCAAAGCTTGGTGGAAAATTCACTTAAATATCACAGAATAAAGGACAGATATGTATCCAATGCACACAGCTTCCTAGGGCAGCTCCCCCTAGAAGAGTCACTTCTTCGGCTTTTTAAAACCTTTATTTATATAGGTTATATGTGCCTGAAAGTTTGACAGGCACAGGCTGTCAAAGAAAACAGGTCAAGCTGAAGTAAGTGTTAAGTCAACACTTTCCCTATTACAAGGCTGTCTGCTATTTTTTTTTTAATGTTTTGAACAAAAGATTCAGAGTAAAATAGATATATAGTTAGGATACACAATAATGAGGCAGTAGCCAAAGTTCAAAACATACAAAATCGTCAGGACATGGAAACCTTTTGAGTAACCCAGTCGGATACTCAGTCTCGGAGAGCTCATATCCATTGGCTGATTTGGACTGGGGAAGGATCTATCCCCTTTGTGAAGAACCTTCTCCTGAACCCGGCTGATTTTTTTTTTCATGGTATTTGTTAAGTGCTTATTATGTGCCAGGCACTGTACTAAGTGCTGGGATAGATATAAGCTAATCCACTTGGACATAGTCCATGTCCCACTTGGGGCTGTCCCACATGGGGCTCACAGTCTTAAACTCCATTTTACAGATGAGGTAACTGGTATCTAAGAAACTAGCCCAGAATCTTAACAGTGGGAGAGGAAGCAGGAGCAAAAGTCCATTTCCACTTAGTTCAGGGCACATCAGGTTGAGTAGGCACAAAAGAAGAGCATAAATGAGTAGTTTATAATTCAATTATTACCTGCGGGGAGACACCATGACTGAATGGGCAACGATACTTCTCAAGAGAAAGAAAGGAAAAAATGTGTTTGGGGCCTATAATCTAAGATGAGTGCCAATAGATTTCATCTTATGGACAAATTTAGAAGTGATAAAATCTAAATTTGGGGACCACACGATACTCACCCCGCCTCCAGGTCAACCTAGAGAACCATGATATCACTGTGTCTGTCTGATCAACAGATTCTAACTTATCCACCCCTCTCCAACCCCAAGTCAGACTTTGGCCACCTGGGTGGTGATGGGCTAGGTCCCAGGATCTAGAATGACTTTTATCTGGGAACAGTGAGGAGACAGGGGAGGAAGATAGAGGAGGACTATTTGCCTTAAAAATTTCCTACCCCTTCCCATCTCACACAACACCATTGTGTAGACTAGGCAAAATATAGTGGCAATATAAAATCCTTATGAATGATAATAATAATATTTTTAGGTGTTTACTATGTGCCAAGCACAGTTCTAAATGCTGGGGTAGATTCAAGATAACCAGAACCGATACAGTCCCTGTCTCATATGGAGCTCACAGTCTAGGAAAGAGAACAGCTATAGAATCTTCATTTTACAGATGAAGAAACTGAGGCCCAGAGCAGTTAGGCGACTTACCCAAAGTCATACAGCAGGGAAATGGCATAGCCAGGATTAGAACCTAGATCTTCTGATCCTGGGCTCTTGCCAAGAGAACATGCTGCTGCTTCCAATGCCATGGCATTCCTTCCTCTGTTCCTGTGAGCACTACCTCTGGCAGGGGAGTGCTTTCAGACTTTTCGCTGCTGCCGCCCCCACTCACTGTAAGATCTGGCACCTAGGGCAACTGTCACCACCATGGTCCCTGGCTGAGTAGGTCCCACCTAGGTGGTTGGCACATGGGGGTTTCCAGCCAAACTGAACTGAACTACGCTCAGCTGGGCCAAGGACTGACCCATCATCACTTCCACCCTAGGGATAAGAACAGCAATCACACCAAGGTTTAGGTCTTTCCTCTCTCTTTCCTCTCTCCTTTGTCTAGATCTTCTTATCCTTGTCCTATCTCCAACACTCTTTCTCCAACTTCCTTTTATTCCATTTTTTTCTGTTCTCTTTCCCTCTCTCTGCACCCCCCCCACCTTTTTGATCCCACTCAATTATTTTTAGGTCCTATCTGCTATAGAAGTACTATTAGTACTCACTGAACACCCACTTGAGGGGCTGCTCTGTACACAAAGTGCTTGAGAAGCACAAAACGAAGAAATGACATATTCCCCATTGATAAGGTGGTTTATATATATAACATGGAAGACAGTCATAAAAATATTGAAAAATGGGGGAATAAACCTAAATAATTATTGATTGTATTAATCAATTAAACATATATACAAAAGTAATGAGGATGGATATAAATAAGTTTCATAAAGGCCTACAGGGGCTGATGGGTTTAGATGACAGAGTGGCTGGGAATTAGTATTTACTGAGCACTTACTGTGTGCAGAGCACTGAATTAAGGGCTTGGGAGCCCTTAATACCATACAACATAGTTGGTAGATCCATTACCTGACCATAATCAAGGAAGTTTTGTTGGAGGAAGTGGGATTTTGAGGGAACTTTGAATATGGGCAAAGCTATGGTCTGTTGGATTTGGGGAGGGCAGCAGTTCCAAGTTGGGCGAACATCGTGGGTGAAGGGAAAGAATCAGGAGGGCTAAGAGTGAGGAACAGTTATGTGTGTCTTGGGAAGAATAAAGAGAACCAGTTGGGGAATAAAAGGAAAATCAATCAATAAATCAATGATATTTATTGAGTCCTTACTATGTGCAGATGACTATACTAAGGGCTTTGGGAGAGTATAACAGACTTGGTAAATATGTTCCCTGCCCACATTGATCTTACAGTCTAGAGAAGAAGAGAGTGGGCAGGTAAACTGGGGAACCTTGGAGTTGATTATGAGGTGTGTTGTTTTTTCTTATACAGAGGGACAAAACAAGCCTCTGAGGATTTTGAGGTGAGGGCAGATGCAGGCTGAGCACAGCTTCAAGAAGACAATCTTTGCAGCCAAGTTTAGTTTAGATTAGAGGTGGGGAAGAAAATGTTTGGAGCTGAGTTTAAAAGCAGATGGAAGCCAAAGGTGCCAACTAGAAGGTGTGAAGCCAGTGCTGAGCCTTTATGGGAACTGGAATACTTTCCAGGCAATTCTCATACTGTTCAGGCAGTCAGGGTGGACTGGTGAAAAGAGCGCTGGCCTGGGAGTCAAGAAATCTACGTGCTAATCCCAACTTCACTGTTTGCCTGCTTGTGTGATCTTGGGTAAGTCACTTGATTTCTCCATGCCTCATTTTCCTCATCTGTTTAAGAGAGGGATAAGATACATGATCTTCCTCTCTCTCTTAGACTGTGAGCCCATATAATGATTATCATCACCATCATCATCATCATCAGTGGAATTTTTTGAGTACTTAATGTGTACAGAACACTGAACTAAGAGCTTGGGAGAGTAGGATACAATAGAATTGGTAGATATGTTTCTTACCCACAAGAAAAGAGCTTACAGTCTAGAGGGGGAGATAGAGATATGTGCGTATATATCTACCTCAGCACTTAGAACAGTGCTTGGAACACACTAAATTCTTAACAAACACCTAAATCGTTATTTTTAACCTGCTCTTATAGTGCGTGCTTCAGAGGAAAGGTTCTTCGTAATGCCCAATGCCCAGTTCCTTAAGCACAGGAAGTAAAATAACAATGCATTCCAGGCCTCTAAGGAGTGTATCTACATTAGCCGGTTCTTGGGCACACTCCGCTGATTGTAAATTCATAGAAACTCATTTCCAAGACAGCTGATTTTCTCCTAGTTTTGAGTGATTCTAGGGCAATTATGCCTGAACACAGCATGAGTTTCATGAGGGAAAGTGCTGGAAGAGCCAATTCTCCTCACTCACCCGGCTCACTGTCAGTAGGCGGACGACATATTGACGATTCAAATCAGAACTGAGCTGAAACGCACTTTCCGAAGGGGCATTTTTCACACATCGTAAGGGTGTCTGGGACATCTGTGCAGCAATACAATGGGAGTTTCAGGGGAAAATGGGTAAATATAGTAGGAGGAAATCCTTTTTTTGCAGACATGCAACTGAGGGTTATATTGCAGCAGGAAAAACAAGAAGAGCCCCGTGTATCAGTGAAGAACCAAACCTGATTATATTTCAATATAAATTTAGACGTGAAGTCCCCAAAGAGATTGCATACAACAAAACTCATCTGAAGCAACGCTTTTACATCACCATCCAGTGGAATTTGGGAAGAGTTGTCATCCCCTTGGTAACCATAATCTGGCCAGGCAAAGACTCTGGAGGCAGAACAGTTCACCCCTCATGAAGTTGTGCTATTGCCTGGTGTTAAAATCACCACAGAATTGTGATGGGTCCTCAAGGCCTCAGGAAGAAACTGCAGCACAATTACCCCACTTATTTCTGGTTGTCACCTAATAAGTAAGATTCTGGGCAGAGTAAGTAAACAACGAACGTAGCTGATGCTACCAGAAATTTCAAACCAGGTGCTTGACTCGGCCTGTATAGGTACAATGCACGTTCCTGTCATATCAAGGATTTCAGGGACCAAATAATAATAATAATAATAATAATTGTATTTGTTAAGCACTTACTATGTGCCAAGCACTGTTCTAAGCACTGGGGTAGACACAAGGTAATGAGGTGGTCCCAAGTGGGGCTCACAGTGTCAATCCCCATTTTACAGATGAGGTTACTGAGGCACAGAGAAGTTAAGTGACTTGCTCAAGTCACACAACAGACAAGTGGCAGAGCTGGGATTAGAACACATGACCTCTAACTCCCAAGTTCATGCTCTTGCCACTAGACCACTGCTTCTCTAGTCAGTCTCCTTTCACTTTATAAAGCATTTGAAAAATCTATGAAAGGGAATCATTTTCAAATGCCCCTGAAAATATTCACCACATAGGAAACCCTCAAGACCTACACGTAATCCTGGTTAATATTTACTGTTTTGAAAGGGTTGCAAAGCTTTCTTGTTAAAGAGTTTCCATAAATTTTCAAACAAAGAGTGCTAGAGCATCATTTTTCTTGCTGTTCTTCTAATCTGTGTTCGGTGACTGACATTTAATAATCTTCAATTTACTAGCTCAGCTAGGTTCCTCTAGGTCCCTGGAGTTGTAATAATAAGTAAGGAGACCCATTCACTCGTTTTGGCCTCGAAAGAACTGTTGAGTTTTACTGTCCATTCTATCTTCGCAGTATTGCTAAAACCCACCCTTTCCCTTCCCTCCCAACTGCCATCGTGCTGATCCAGGAACTTATTCTAGCTGCATTAACTACTGCATCTGCCTTCTTGCTGATCTCCCGGTCCCCTGTCACTCTGCTGTATGGATCATTTTTCAAGAAAAACTTTCTGTCCATCTCTTCCCCCTCCTCAGGAACCTCCAATGGCTGCCCACCCACCTCCATATTAAATAGAAACTTCTAACCATCAGCTTTAAAGAACTCAATCAGCTCAGCCCATCCTACCTCCCCTCACTAACCTCCTATTACAGACCAGCCCACACCCTCCATTCCTCTAGAGCTAGCTCACTCACTGTTCCCTGAACTCATCTCTCTTGCACTGACCGCTTTCCCACGTCCCACGTCTTCCCTCTAGCCTCTAACTTCCTCCCCTTACGTATGTGCCAGACCAGCACTTCCTCCACCTTCATAGAATTGTTAAGATCACATATCTTCCAAGAGGACTTCCCTGATTAAGCCCTTTCCTCCCCCCACCTCACTCTCCCACTGTTGTCACCTCTACACTTGGATCTGTGACATTTGGATAGTTGACATTCACCCCATCCCCCACCCCACAACACTTATGTATATATTTTTAAATTATTTAAATAACATAAATTCTTTACTTCTATTAATGTCCGTTTACCCCTCTAGAATGTAAGGTCATTATGCAAAGGGAGCATCTTGGAACGATGCTCTGCAAATAGTAAGTGTTCAGTGAATACCATTGATTGACTGATTGATTGAGTGCAAAGAAGAGCCCCCAGAATTCAACACAATAATGTGCTAAATATAGCTAGCTAATTTTCCACTATGGAATGCCGCTATTGATTCCACCAACAACATCCATGTGGTTGGATAGCACTGAAATTGTCTCCTAAGGGGCCTGAGGAAGTAAGTACACCTCCCTAAACACCTCAGTTCCTACTAAAGAGGTGTCAGAAAACATCGGTGGTCAGGAGACCTGGGTTCTACTTCTGGCTCAGCGCCTTGCCTGCTGTGTTACCTTGGACAAGTCACTTAACTTCTCAGTGCCTCTGTTTCCTCTTCTGCAAAATTGGGATTATATACCAGTTCTTCCTCTCGGGTTATGAATCATACATAGGACAGGGACAATTCCCATATGATTTCATTGTATCTATCCCAATACTTGGTATTATGCTTGGCATATTGTAAGTTTTTAACAAATACTATTATTATTACTAGGGAGAATTCTACTGAGTTTGAATTTGAATAGATATTCTGCCCCTTGGGCTCTCAATTTAATAAACTCTATCAACATCATCATCACATTATTACCTTCAACAACTGCAGTTGAGTGTACTAGCCACTTAGGGAACACACAGTAAAAGAAAAAAAAGCAGCCTCTACCTTCAGAGGGCTTACAATTTAACATATTAATAGTAAGACTGTCTAGAGGTACCAAAAGCTCCCTCATTTATGTCATATAATAATAATAATTATTATGGTATTTAAGTGCTTACTATGTACCAGGCACTCTACTAAGCGCTGGGGTAGATACAGGCAAATTGGGTTGGACATAGTCCCTGTCCCACGAGGGGCTCACAGACTCAATCCCTATTGTATAGACAAGGTAACTGAAACACAGAGAAGTAAAGTGACTTGCCCAAGGTCCCACAGCAGACAGGTGGTGGAGCCGGGATTAGTACCCATGAGTTTCTGACTCCCAGGCCTGTGCTCTATCCACAATGCCATACTGCTTCTCGTTCTGTCCAATTGTGGTTCTGACCAATTAAGATCCATTCGCAAGCTCCCACTAAGAGTTGCAGATGGGTCAGGGAGGAAGGTGACCTAGGGAAGCACTCCAGGGAAGAGTGACAGGGAAGAGGATTTCTCATCTTGGAGCAAAGTAATAAATCAAATCATATTTATTGAGTGCTTACTGTGCAGAGCACTGTACTAAGTATTTGGTAGAGTACAATATAAAAGAGTTTGCACATTTGCCCCCTGACCATAAGGAGCTTACAGTCTAAAGGGGTTGGATAGTGATACACTTCCACTGGCAGAACTCTACAGTCCTAATGGATCTCTCTCCTCTCCCAAACAACCCATATCTGGCTCTCTCCAGGCCACCCTCTCATGACCCTACTTCCACATCCTATAATTTGGCAGGAATTTTTGCATAAGGATCACTTGATATTGGTTTACAATTTAGAACTGTAAAAATACTGTCAGGAGGTTGATCGGATAGACTTTTCAGAGGCTCTGTTGGACAAGAAATTACTGTGCCTCGTTCTCATCTGGTCTGCCATCCTCCCCTGACCCACGAACCTCTGGTCTGGAATGCCTTCCTTCCTCAAATCTGCCAAACAATCACACTTCCCTCCTTCAAAGCCCTACTGAAGTCTCACCTCCTCCAGGAGGCCTTCTCAGACAAAGTCCTCCTTTTCCTCAGCTCCCCCTCCCCATTGCCCCAACTCTCTCCCTTTGCTCTACCCCACTCACTGCCCCACAGCACTTGTGTATATATGCACTTATCTATAATTCTATTTATTTATATTAATGCCTGTTTACTTGTTTTAATGTGCATATATCTATAATGTTATTTATTTATATTGATGCTATTGATGCCTGTTTCCTTGTTTTGAAGTCAGTCTCCCCCCCTAGACTCTAAGCTTGTTGTGGGTAGGGATTGTCTCTCTTTGTTGCTGAATTGTACTTTCCAAGTACTTAGTAAAGTGTTCTGGACACAGTAAGCGCTCAATACATACGAATGAATGAATGAATGAATTAATTAATTAATTAATTAATTGCCTTCACTGGCTACATCCAGAAGTGCTTCATGTGTCTTGGTGGTGATAATTTCATTTTAAAACATTCAACCCCCCACAACGCTTCAAATGTAGAGGCATTTTGATACCAGAAAACCAGCAGCTGTGTTCTAAAGCTTTAGCAACTCTAGAGGGTTAGCAAAACAATAAAAAGTTACAGGAAGATTCCAAATAGACTGTGTACACTTTGGGGTTTGAAAATCAAGACTCTTCAAGACAATTACCTTGATTAATTAATATATCACTTCATTCCTTTCAAAACTCATTACGCTCACTAAAAGCCTGTTTCACCAACAAAGGAAGAATGAAAATAAATAACACGGGAAATATCACTCATGAAAAGCATTACCTACTGATTGAAAGATTAATAAATGAGGCTTTCCAGATTTGTGCATGACTTTTTCCATCATGCAGGTTATGGTACTTTGGCAATCTCCCTCTAAACTTGAGAAGACTCATAAGGAAATATAATATGGATTTTAGATAGAGCTTGCATATGGGGTTTATAAATCTAGGAAATTGGTTGAAACCAAAAGCTGACTCTTCACTTACCTACTAGTGTAAACCCATTACCCATTTTCTGACCCATCCATTCTTGGATTTGCCTATTAGTGCATATTTGTGTTGATTAGACTGTGAGTCTCATTTGGGACAGAGACTGTGTCAGACCTGATTAACTGATATTTACCTCAGCACATAGAACAATGCTTGACAAATACTAAGTCCTTAATAAATCTTATTATTATTATTACTACTATAAATAAAAATATTATTATATGCTCATCTGCTTTGACTCCCAATCAGCAGTATTTACTGAGTGCTTACTATGTGATAAATACTATACCCTTGGGGGAGTATAATAGAAACAAGACACATAGTCACCATCTTCTAAGAACTCACAATCAAATGGGGGAGACAGTCTCTCCTACTAGTGCTGTAAGAGGGCTAGGGAGGAAAGAAAAGAGAAAGAGCTTGGGTGATGCATATTTTTATCAATCCTAATAATAAATATCTTCCAAACTGTGAAGTGTCATTGTAATCATTAGCCATCCATTTTAACAAGAACAGAACAGGCAACAGCTTTAAATTGCTAGACACATGGGCTAGTCATTATGAAGAATAAGTGATTTAAGTCAGTGGAGCACGCAAGTGTTGCTAAACCTCATTCCATTAATATATTTTTTTTAATAGGAAGGAAGCCTTCTTACCGAAGAGGGTTTGCATGTCACCCTTCCAGGAGGCAGAGGGATAGATGGCTTAAGCTTTCTTGGTGTCCTCAGGAGTCTGGGATCACGTATTCTAAATCTGAGCGTGTCGGGAACCCCAAACTATATTATAAACTAGTCTAGGTACCAATAAAATGTATCCTACAAAGCACTTTCTCCTGCAACTTTTAAACTAACCTTTTTAAAGGGAAATTGAATCCATATTGTTCTGTTCTGACTCATTTACATTTAATTTTCACCTGCAGCACATACTATTTATCATCTCAGAAGGCTATGGAGCTTTCCAAAGCTTTTGCAACTCAGGAACCATGAGGTTCAAGGGAGTTCCAAATTTAGTTAAGTGAATTCTCCCACCCCTATTTATCCCTACTGATCAGTGGCATGCTTGATTGCTGAGGTTGCCTAAATTATCATTAGGTAAAGCATCCATTAGTTAAATTTACTCCTTTATGCTATCATAAACGCAGCTATAGATGTCTATAAGTTAATACCGCATTACTTCTGGGTACTGGAGAGAAAAATGACTTCTGTCTCCATAGAACGAGGCATAAGCAAAATTTGAGGACATGAAAGAGGTGTTCTAGGCTGGTAGGCCAGCTTTAAGTGTAATTTCTGAGGTTTTTAAAAATTGATTTCAATTTATACATTTTCTATTTGATTTTAAGAAACTTATGAACAGGATATCAGGCAGCAATGAATGACTCCTCCATCTAAATTTTAAAGAGGTCTTTTGGGGAATTTAACCGCCTTCAGAACCGCAAATGCCCTCCTGACTTCATTAGCAATGTGGATTTATTTACTTTTAACTAAGGTGAATTTAAACCCTGACAAATACTGTAGAAGTGCTGTCTCCTCACAAAATTGACCTTGTGCCCATTTACTATTGCCACTATCTCCAAAGTTCACTGAGAACACAATCTGATCTGTAGCAATACATCGAGCCCAGAGAAAGGGAAATCACAAAGATAGCTGGAAGGGAATTTTGCCTACCCACCTCCAAAAGGTATACTCTTGTCCAGAAAAGGCATTTAGTTGGCTGATGAATTTGTCTGGGATTCCTATCAATTCTACCAATCCCTAGTAGAAGGGGTGAAATTAGAACCCAACATGGTGTTGCCTCTCCCTGCCAGTCATATGATGTAATCTGACACTGTCCTGGTACCCTCCCTAACCGGAGCAGGTGCAATCATGTAGTGGTGAGGGAGTCAAAGCAGCTACCCTGCTGGGCTGCACAGTGGCTACAGCATTCCCAGGTCTGGGGGGTCACGCTTGCCCCTTACTCCTGCTGGCCCCTCAGCATTTTTTTTTTAATGAAAAGAAAACAAAGGGGAGACTTCCCATTGCATCTCCCCCACCTGCTCTGGATCTCCTCTGTCCAGAGATAGGGATCTGGCCAGGACCTGCAGGTGCTTTCCTGGTTTCCCCCTTCCGGCAGCCACTTGAGCCTGGGGAGGGGAATGAAGAGATGGACCTTGGATGACATCAACCCTCCCAAGGAGCTGAGACAGAGCCGCTTCAGTTTGCACCACTCTTCTGCTTGAAGGGGAGGGAAAAAGAAAGGTTTACCTGCTGAAGCCACTAGGAACTTGGACTTTTTTTTGTTTTGATAGTATTTTTTTAAGTGCTTACTATGTGCCAGGCATTGTACTAAGTGTTGGGGTAGATATAATCTAATCAGGTTGGACACAGTCTATGTCCCACAGAGGGCTCACAGTCTTTATCACCATTTTACAGATGAGGTAACTGAGGCACAGAGAAGTGAAGCGCCTTGCCCAAGGTCACTCGGCAGACAATTGGCAGAGTGGGGACTAAAACCTTCTGACTCCCAGGCCCATGTCAATCCAATCAACTAGGCTACACTGCTTCGCTTGGGTGGCACGAATCCTCCCAAGGGCCCAGAACAGTGAAAGGAAGTGCACATACATGTCCCCCAGTTCGTACACCCACACTAAGCCGGGGTCCCTTCTTCCCACCTCCCCCTTCCCTGGTATGGCCCCCTGTTTGGAAGATCAGGTGACTTAGTAACTTAAGCTTTGGAGACAACCCATCAGGAGGCACTATCTCCACATCAAATAGAAAGTCCTCAACCCCAGCTTTAAGACACTCAATCATTTCTCTCATATCTACCTATCCTCCTCCTCTCCCACTACAACCCAGCCCACAAACTTCAGCCCTCTAATACCAATTTACTCACTGTGTCTTGCTCTCAACGCTTTTTCCATTGACCCTTTGCTCAGGCCCTCCATCCTGCCTAGAATTCCCTCCTCCTTCACATCCAGCAGACTCACTCTCCCATTTTCAAAGCCCTACTAAAATCATACTGACTAACTAATCTCTCATCTAACCATTCTATTCCCTCCCTACTTATCTTTCCAGTTGAGTAAATACTCCCTAAGCATCTAGGTATTCCCCCTGCCAGCACTTTTAGGCTTGTTTTTCTCCTGTCTGTAATATATTTTAAAATCTCTCTCACCCTCTAGATTATAAACTCTTTGAGGGTTTTCAACTTTCTCAAGTGCTTAATTCAGTAGTCTGTAGATTAGATTAGATTAGACTGTAAACCCGTCAAACGGCAGGGACTGTCTCTATCTGTTGCCGACTTGTTCATCCCAAGCGCTTAGTACAGTGCTCTGCACATAGTAAGCGCTCAATAAATACTATTGAATGGTCTGCCCAGAAAGAAGGACTGTGATGATTCTATTCCATCACTTCCTCTATCCCTTACAATTTCCCAGAAATGTGCTCCCTACACTCTGCATGTATAAATCTTTGCTCAGTTTCAAAATCTGGAAGAACAGCTGCAGTCAAGGGAGGGGAGGGGCAAGTGATTTTTTAGAATGGCTGTAGCATCCAGGGGAACCACAGAGAAACCCTTTTCTCTGGCCTATGAAAAGCATGTTGGGCATCCTTCTGAGCCAGTGAGAATTTAGTTACCCATAATCCATGGTTTAGTTCTTAAAGCAATGCCATGCTGGTAGTAAATCAATCAATGCTTCTAATGCTGACGGGATTATCATCATCTTCATCATCGTTATCACCTGTAGCATTTATTGAGCATCTATTAACCAATCTAGTTGTGAAGATTTTTACATGCGTCTCCTCAATTTTATATGTGTCTCCTCAATTAGAGAGATAAAATGGACTGCTAACAATTACAATGCCATGTCACAATTTAGAAGATATTTATTATTAGGAATGATAATAATTTGCATACACCTACACTCTTTCTTTTTTCTTTCCTTCCTAGTCCCCTGGCGAGCACTAATAGGGGAGACTGTCATACACGGGGTGAGCACTAATAGGGGAGACTGTCATACACTCCTTGAGGGCAGGGAACGTGTCACTTTTTTTATTCTGTATGTCAATATATCATTCAATTCAAGGTATTTATTGAATGCTTACTATATGTAAAGCACCAGACTAAGCATTTGGGAGAGTACAATATAAACAGAGTTGGTTGATATGTTCCCTGCCTACAATGAGCTTACAGTCTAGAGCCTGTTATCGAACAGGGATTGTCTCTATCTGTTGCTGAATTGTACATTCCAAGCGTTTAGTACAGTGCTCTGCACATAGTAAATGCTCAATAAATATTATTGAATGAATGAATGAGATTTCCCAAGCACTTAGCACAGGACAACAAGTGGATGCTAATAAATGCTCCCGCTAAACACTTCGACTATTACTATTCCTAAGTGCATAGCATTGTGGTAAACACTTGGGGAACATACTACTAAAGTAAACAATGACATAGCCCTTAAAGAGCCTACACTCTAATGTAGAGCTAGGGTATGCATCTGTGCAAAAAATGTTCATTGTAATGAATGTTTTACCTAGGCATATGGTATACAGTCATGGAAGACTTAAGAAGTAACTTTAGAGGAAAGGGAAGATGGCTGACAGGGTCTTGCTGAAGTGTAGCATTAATAGGGACAGCACTGGTGGGTTATCTTTTAAAGCACATTACTTGAAAAGAATATCACTGTAAATTCACCATAACTGAAGATGAGAAATGAGTCAGGTCACTTATTCTGAGGATCACACTTTATTTAGATAGTACTTCTCCCAAGTTGTCAAAGCCTTTTATAAACATTAAATTGTTAATCCAGACATAACGGTGACAGTAATTCCTTAAATAGCCTTACTTTCATGGTGCTCCAAAGCAGCTCACATATATTATCTCATTTATCCTCACAACACCACCCCCAGGCTCTCAGCATGGTTCTCTAAAGTGTATTTCTAGTATTCTGTACTTCAAGGCAAATCCAAAGAGCCTCCTATAGCCATTGCAAGGGACTATGACTAAAAGCATTGAAGCGGTCCATGAGAGACTGGGGCAAAAAGTGCTTCAGCCATGATGTGAGCTAAGACAAAAGTAAGAATAGAGGCTGTCGGTAAACCAGCCCTCCCTTTGTGTCTCCAATGTTTGGTTCAATGTCTGCCCAACCCCTACACTCCACTTACACAGCAATGGTAACAAACTAGTGTGGTGTGGATCTGCCCACTATTTCACACTTTCGTCCTCTTGCATAGCCCATGTATTACCAATATCTTAAACAACTTGTTCAAAAAAAGAATCACCAGTTTTGACATATGAAGCCACACTTTTTTGTAGTATAAGATTTGGAGGAACTTTGGTAGAGAGAGTCTTTGAATGTTTGTAATATGTGTATAGTCCCTTAACATTCTAATTTAAGTCCTAGATTGGGGCTAATAAAAATTATGGGGCTTGTTAAGCACTTACTATGTACCAAGCACCATACTAAGTGCTGGGGTAGGTATAAGATAATTAGGTGAGACACAGTCCCTGTTCTGCGCGGGGCTCACAAGCCAAGTACAAGGTTGTGGGTTTAGAGAAGTCCACTGAGAACACGCCAGATTCTGGAAAAATCCACATTCTCAGGTGCTGTCTGGTTTACCTCATTTATACATCAATTCATAAATTATTTAACTTGAGCTTCTACCCTTACTCTTGGAGGGAAAAAGAAAAAACCCTCTCATTTTGTAGCAGTCCTTTCTGATGAAAGCACATCAACCCTTTTCTTATTTGATTTCAACATGTCATTCTTCAGTTCCACTTGCTTGAAACACCTTAAACCATTCCCTGTTGATCCAACATTTAAATTTCTCTAATCTCTGTACAATCCTGAAGCTTTCCTACTCTCGACACTAAACCCATTCTGTTGAAAACAAAGATTTTTTTATTTATCCCTGGTTTAAAGGACAGCCTCCAGGAAGCAAAAACATTTCACCATGATAACTCAACTTATTGCAGCTTGAGCCAGATTTCATTATTTTCTGTCAATAGAATGCCGCAATTTATGAATTCCACAGACCTAATATGGCATTTAAAAAATAATTAGACTCCTCCTGCCTTCCTCCTTTTCTAATTAGTACCTTGTTTTCAGACATCTGGCAAAGGTTACAATGCCAAGTTGGTCTTTGTGATTTTTTTATCGATCACAGTATGTTCCCTAATGGTACACTGCAGATCTTCAGAGCAGTTCATTTATGTCTCATAATGCCAAACCCAGCCTGCCCTCTCTAAGTAGAAAGGGTCTTGAAGAAAACCTTTAATTTCTTCAGCATTATAGAGTGTATAAGTGTAGTCGCATTGATTGAGGAAGGAAGGAACATTTATAGAACAGCTTTTCAGAAGGCAAAATGATTCCATTTATACAGAGGGTGTGATAAGTTATTTCTAGCTGTTTCACCAAAGATAACAAGACCCTGGACAGATGGATACTGTGAGTCTGGTGGAGGGGGAAACTGTTCTTCAAAATTCAATCTATTTAGCAGTTTATTCTTGCCGAGAGTTACCCAGTCATTTTTATTTGTTCTTCTTTACCATAAGCCTGGGAAGTAGATCAGTATGATGGGGGTCCTTGTTTTCAAGACTGTAGTTATTGTAAGTAAAACAATGGAGTAGATTTTCTGAGACCGGAAGCTGCAATCTTGAGTCATCCACTGACTGGCTAGGTGACTTTGAAAACACATGTAACTCTCCTGTCTGCCAAAAGGAAAAAAAGCTAATGCACAAATGTTTGTGGGCAATTATGATCATTAGGTGGGGAGGAAATGAGAAATGATCATTTTCCAATAGGGGAAACGGATTTGGAGAAGTTGATGATGACGATTACTCATGTTAATAGGATGTAATTAGGGTGGCCTAATTAATGAGGGTCAACTATGTGCTAGGTGCTCTGCAGAGCATGGAATTGAGGTTTCCATCCAACAGTAAACTACCCAAGCTAAATTAGCAGGCAAAACAAACATTAGGGAAGGGTAAAGCACGTTTCATAATGAGCTGGCAGCAGAATGTGTGGGGTTCAGTCCTGGGTAGTCAATACCACTCAGGGTATTCAATACATCCTAAGAGAGAGATAGAAAAAGCCTGGAGAAGGGATTGGAGGAGAGGAGAAGGTTGGTTGGTTAGAGGCCAGCACTCTATGCTTTAGTTTGACACTGGCTTCCTGATGCAGAAATCCTCAAGGAAGCCTTGGTTCAAGTCCTTTAACATCCCTCAAAATATGGAAATAACAGATCTAAATACCAATAAAATTGAAGCCAAATCTCTAACAGAAATCAGACTAAAAAGGAGATTGGGTGGCATGAGGAGGAAGGAGACACTAGATGCATTCCAAATTTGGGTTGGAATGTGGACTAAAGCAATTGAAAGGGGTTTAGAAGAAAGGACTAGCTATCTGATTTAGGCTGTGGAATTCTATATATATATATTTTAGCCTGACAAAAGATATCTGCATTTATACCAATCCTGGTTTCGAAACTACTGAATCATATCACTCAACTATCGGTATTTCTGAGGTAGGATACTGAAGGGGCCAGTTAGATTTCAAATATTTTGAGTTCAGGGAATCTATCTACTCCACTGTAGTTTCCCTAGAATGTGGTACAGAGAGCTACAGTAAGTGCTCAATAAATATCTTTATTGATTGATTATTTTCAACTGATGCAAATCAATTAACCAAATGGTATTAATTGAGTGATTCCTGTGTGTAAGGGCATTGTACTGAATGTTTGGAAGAGTATACTACCACGGAGTAAATACACACGTTTCTTGCCCACAAGGAGTTCACAGTCTAGAGGCCTTCCCTCACAAGACCTTCATTTACCCCTAGTCATCTCCTACTCTGGGGGCCTATGCTTTTGACTCTGTACCTCTTAAGCAATTGATATTTACCCCACCCTCAGACCCAAGGCACTTACGTACATATCCTTTTATTCTACAACTTCCCTTATCTAATTATGGTATTTGTTAAGCACTTACGATGTGCCAGGCACTATACTAAGCACTGGGGTAGATACAAGCAAATCGAGTTGAACACAGTCCATGGACACAGTCCAACTGTAATTTATTTTAATACGTATCACCCCCCCCCTAGACTGTAAGCTCCACGTGGTCAGGGATCATGTCTACCAAACCTATTGCATTCTTGCAAGTGCAGAGTAGAGTGCTCTGCACAGAGTAAGCCATTGGTTGATTAACTGGCACCTGCTTGATCTTCCTGAGTGTCCCCACATCAGCATTCCTAGCCTGAGCCAGACTGAAGAATCAAAATGCTAAAAAAGCCAGTCAACGAGTCATCCAGCAAAATCCCTGGATCCCTCTGACAATTATGAAACAAGGTTTGTATGGAGATTATATGGACAATAAACAAGGCCAAAATCAGGGAATGTCTATTTTTGTCTAAAGAGAGTTTACACAGCTAGCACCGAACCCCCAGACACTGAAATACAAGACCTAAAGGCCAACTCGGGAGGTAAAGCCTTTACTTCCTATAACGTTTAATGGGAGGTGATAGCTCCCACTAATTCACTAAGGCCTAAGGTGTAGTACAAGACTTTTAAACAGGTAACTACCCTTGACAACAATGGCTAAACAGCAGTTATTAATACTTCATTCCCATCCCTTTCCAGGCTTTTAACGGGGCTTAAAAATTAGAGGAAAATAGAGCACTAGTCCATAGACAGTAACATGACAATTCACTATCGTTCCAAGAAACTTTGAAGAGAAAATTACTTAAGGCCATGTTAACCTGCAGCATTGCCATAAATAAACCCTTTCATTCAGAACCTGATGTGCATTTTGTCTTGCACCGTTATGGAAAGAGAAATAGGGCTTTGTTCCACGTTATCCATTAAAGTTTTGAAATGGAAGTGTTTGATACATTCTAATAGGTGATGTCTCCTCTCTTCTGGTTTACTGGAACAATCATGATTTTAACAGCACAGGAACTGTTCATCAGCAGCCAATTTAATTTCACATTTAGACCAATTAGAGGGAGAAAAAAAAGCTGAAGTTAAGCACTTGTTTATAAAATTTCCCTAAGTGAGATTGCAATGCTATTTGAGTGAGCAATAAGAGCCTGCTGCTTGTGCCTTAGAGGGGTTGAATGCCTTCAGCCAGGCTATCTAGAAATACAATCCTGGCAGCTTTCCCAATTTGAATGGGATTGGTCTGAAACTATAGCTCGATAGGAGAGTCCCCTTATACAACTGTCCAATTGGGAATTTGCCAGGTGGATGTTCAGTTACCAGTCGGAAATTCCACATATGTATAAATCCAGAGGCTTCAGACCTGCAGCAATTCCTCCACGCCACTTAGGGAACAAGGCAAGAGAAGCAGCATGACTTAGTGGATAGAGCATGGGCCTAGGAGTCAGAAGAACCGGGTTCTAATCCTGTCTCTAGCACCTGTCTGCTGTGTAACCCTAGACAAGTCACTTCACTTCTCTGGACCTCAGTTACCTCATCTGCAAATTGAAGACTAAGACTGTGAGCCCCATGAGGGATGTGGACTGTGTCCAAACTGATGTGCTAGTATCAACCCCAGGGTTTAGTACGGTGCCTGGCACATAGTGAGCACTTAACAAACACCATAAAAAAAAGGACTTAGAAAGAGAGCATGAGCTTTGGGGGCATCAGAAAACTAGTTCGTTCACCTCCTGGGCTGTCACCCATCGCAAATTCACATTGTTGTGGCCAACCTGTCACAGGAAGGGCTGGAGGGGTGAACCTCATTTCCATTGTATGTACAGACAAGGAAATATTTTTATGGGCTTTAGATACCCCACCAATTTTAGCTGTTTTTTATGGGTCGTCAATGAATCTACAAATGGTTGGGAATCCGAGCACTGCTTCCCCAACCCTTTCAGTGGCAGCTGCTGCAGGTTACAGGGAGCTGATGGAGAGTTAGCATCCTTGCTCCCCTCAAGATATCCAGTGTTAACCAGATAAACCAAGCCCCTCATCTCTGAACCCTGGATGTTGGAATGGTGTTAAGGCAATCTCAACCTCTTAGGAGGCTGGGATTATCTGGTGAGAGTGACTGTAGATTTGGACTCTAATCTCCAGTGCTGGGTAGAACCACTTTCCCCTAATTATCTAAGACCCTCTGCTCAGCAATCATAGAGACACAACAAGGCTGCATTTGCTTATAATTGTGATTATCCACTGTTACTGTAGAAGAACATGATATACTTCTGAAGCCTTTGGCAACTTCTTTTCATGTTTGGAACATCTGATTCTGCTGTTAGTCTGGTTTCTTTTACATAACTGCTAGTGAAATGAAGTGAGGAGTAAAAAAGTATTCCATTTCTATTTTCTAGAAAGTATTCACAGTTCTGCTACTGAGAACATGTAAGACATCAGATTTCTGCCTTTGTTTCTGAATTGAAAAAGCAAGTTAGAGAAGAAGAGCTGGGTAAGGTTGATTTTGAGAGCCATCCAAACTTAAATGTGTTTCAAAAGTCCTCCCAGCCCAAATAAATTCTGAAGCACCTATGTGGAAAGAAGTGTTCTAAAGAAGAGTTTAAAAGGGAAGGTCGTGTCTCAGATTTTAGCAACTTTTTTTATATAGATTCAGAGTAGTTTCATTACAGCATCTGAAACAGTGGCACCAGGGATTTGGGTTTGTCCAAACTGGGACATCGTGATAGTTTGGTGAAGGTCATTCATATAACCCTCAGAAGGGCCACTCTGGGCTCAGAAGTAAAGTGTGCTTCCTAACTGAGTTTGTCTGATGTGTGTTTGACAGATTGTTGTCTGGAGAATGTTCAGAGTTTACAATCTGCTAGAATGTAAGCTCCTTGTCTTACTAACTCCACTATATTGTTCACGCCCAAGCACTCAGCGCAGTACTCTGCACACAGTCAGCATTCAATAATTTCCACAGATCGATTGATTGGTTCAGAGAGCCAGTGTGGTGGTATAATGGGGAGCCCTGGGCTGGCATTAGATCCCTCTAGACTGAAGCTCTTTGTGGCCAGGGAAGCTGTCTGGCAACTATGTTACATTGTACTCTCCCAAATGCATAGTACAGTGTTCTGCACATAGTAAGCCCTCAATAAATATAACTGATTGATTGATTACAAGTGTTGGCCTCTAATCCCAATTTTGTCGCTGACCTGGCTAGACCTTTAACCTATCTGATTCTGAGGCACTACAGGGGACCAGGAAGTATTGCCTAATCTCCATTGCTTTTCTCTCTTCTCTTCCCGGCCCCAGATAAACTAAACATCCACAGTAGCTCTGACCCGAGACCACATGTGCAAACCACTTAGAGTGAAAGGGGGTCTCCTTTCATGAAGCAGTGTGCCTTAGTGGATAGAGCATGGGCCTGGGAGAAAGAAGGACTTCGGTTCTAATCCCGGCTCTTCCATGTGTCTTCTGTGTGACCTTGGGCAAGTCACTTAATTCTCTGTGCCTCAGTTACTGCAACTGTACAATGGGGATTGAGTGTGAACCCTATGTGGGACAGGGACTGTGTCCAACCTGATTAACCTGAGCTTGGCACATAGTAAATGCTTAACAAGTAGCATAATTATCAATTATTATGAATTTCCATCACACATTCCCCTCTTTCTCTTCATCTACTTCAGCATAGGAGGGGAGAATTGGCCTCATGTAACAGATGCTGTCATTCCCATTTTAGGGGGTGTGACACTGTACTTCCTAAAGATGCACAAATCCATGGAAAAGGCAAATTTAGAATTGTATTGAAATCCACTGCTTATCTATCCCATTCTTGGCAACATGCTGAAATTTGTTCTTACAATCTATTTCCCACGTACTATTATAAAGATTTATTTGAAATTTCATAATGAATAAATAAGGATTATATGAAATGATTGGTAATTATTTCAAAATAGTCCATTCAAGACTAGACAAATTATTTTATAATATTAATATTAAAAAATATTTATACAGTTGACTGGTTTACTAATTTATTTAACCCTGAGCAGGTCTTTAACTTACATTGCATAGCCTCATTTTTCCTGGCAAGCTTTAAATCCACTCATGCTTTTTATTTTTGCTTTCAACTGCCACTAGGCATTCAATTTCTCTTATATAAAAGTTATTCCATAATGCTAAAGATGTTGATAAGCAGTGATTACTTCAAACCCTCAGGGCTGGCTAGAACTTCTTTTTTAGCATCCAAGAAAACAATAGCGCTCTAAGGTCACCACCACAATACTCAAAAGGAGTCTGAAATATCTGAAAATCTGGTTGTTACGCTTCAGCAACTCTTAGGCAAATAACAGATTGTTAATTCTGAGGATCATCATTGATGAATGTTGACAGTATCCCATCACCCTGGTAAATCAATATAGGTTGCCCCCACCCCTCCATCCAAAAAAAACCAAAACCAAGAAATTAATCCTCTCCCCACCACTTCCACTCTATCCCACTGTGCTGTGTAAAATTAACATTTTGGGTAACAAGGCATTTTGTGGATTAATCTTTCCCCACACATCAAAGAATTGGATCTGACTTAGAACTCCCCAGGGTCCCTGGGAGCCCCAGCTGTCGATCGAAACAATTTATTAAAAGCCGGAGAGAAGATGCTCAGGGGAGGTGTTGCACTGTGTCCATATCTTTGTGTTACCTGTTTTCACCTCATTTTCCCCTCGGAACACTTTTTTTTTCCCTGTTCAACCCATGGACCAAAGTATAAGAGATGAGACTCAAGCTGCTGGGTATTTTTTTCCCAGAAACAGACAAAGCAAACCCCCCACTGATGCTAATTCCAGATTCTTGCAACTGCTCTCATTTTAGACCCCAGCATTGTCTTGACTGCCTGGAGGTGACACAGCCCCCATGATTTTGAGAAGGAAGAGGGAGGTTTTCTAATGCCCAAATTACAGATCTTTGAGGAAGCCTTTCCAAATGAGTCCAAGTCTCCTAATGAGTAAACCTCTCCCTGGGAACAAACTGTTCATTTTTAGAGGCATTTTTGCTCTTTCAGGTTGCCATTTAGTAAATCGCCTCTCCCCTATGTGGAATGATTGCCTAATGGACTGAAGAATTAATGCATAGTCCAGAGTGCCTAATTTACAGCCAGGAAGCAGTTTATTCAATGGCCCAATTCAGGGAGGAAAAAGAGGAAGGTTAGTAGTAACAGGATTACTATTTGTTGAGCACCCATTTAAGCATTTAAGTACTAGGCTAAATAGTAGAGGACGAGGAACACTTACTGCTAGAATAGGCAAAATGAATAATTTAATATACAGATATTTATAGTCATATAAATATATATATGACAGAGGGAGAGCACTCTGAGGATGCATAAAAGATTGTAGCTTTTAGAGTCGTATAATGGGTTCAGCGATCTCCCTGGTTCAGGGTGCAGAGAAATTATCATGGCATATCTGCTATTAAAATTGAAATTATTTAATCTGGAAAAGCAAAAATTGAGGTGGGAGCTATCAACAGTTGCCCAGGTTTTTGGAGAATACTGATCGTATGTTCTACATTTCCACTGGTAATAGAGTAACAAGAAACATAGCAAGCAATTAGGAATAGTTAAAGACAAAGCAAGAACTTATGGCAGTAATCTTTGCCAGCAATGGAAGAGGACACCATGGGAAGTTATGAAGTTTGTTTTCCCAAGATCCTTCGGACAAGGCTGGTTGAACCCTTGCAGGGGCTCAGGGCTGTATGGTCCTATTTGGCTTCCCTCCACAACACCCATTCCTCGATAGAACTTGCTGTCCTCTGCAGGTCCAAGGGACTAGACGAGGGGGCAGGAGCCATACTGAGGTGAAAGATGAAGACTCGGGACCCAGAAATTGCCAAGTGCCGGGGTCGGACCCCTATAGTCTGCTCAAATAACACACTGCTGCAGAAATCTCAACTCCAATCTTGACGATGGGGATGGGACAGGTGAATGAGAGCATGCACACAAGAGCGCAAGAGAGAGAGGCACCAGATGACCTCTGCTGGCAAAAGCCATGGCACTGCTTGCTTCCCCTTCCCCTCTGATCAAGGACCTCTGTCTGTCCCCCAGACAGATTTTACGAGGACCCAGGGTGAAGGAGGGAAGCAGAGAGGCCACTACCTTATTTGTATATATTTTTATTTCCCTATTTATTTTGTTAATGATGTGCACATCCCCTTGTTTCTATTTATCGTGATTATGTTTGTCTTGTTCTGTCTCCCCCGGTTAGACTGTAAGCCCGTCATTGGGTAGGGATTCTCTCTATCTGTTGCCGAACTGTATATTCCAAGCGCTTAGTACAGTGCTCTGCACATAGTAAGCGCTCAATAAATACCTTTGAATGAATGAATGAATGAATCTGCTGGCTCTGGGATTTGCAGCCTCCTGTCTGCTGCCCCCAAAACAGCCAGCCATTCTGACATGCAGGGCTTAGGCAAACACCCCTGCCTAGCCTGGTTAGCTTCGTCACTGCAGCTATACTCAGCTGAAGGCTGTTGGGGAAAGGGCTGAAAGCCGAGCCAGTACCAGCCTGGAGTAACCTCAGATCTGTGTGTGGGTGGGACTGGGGGGAATGGAAAGGAGGGTTGTTTGGGGAAAGGAATCCAGACCACACCACACCAGCCCTACCCCACTCCTTCTGACATGGTTGCATGTATGGTAGTCATTTTGGGAATGTCTATTCTGGGGTCCACCTTTGTAATGTAGCAAGCAGCAGCCATGTTGGTAGGGCCAGGAGGTGAAGAACTGCCATCTGAAGTAGCAGCGGTTTGAGTCACAGATCAGGGGCAGAGAGAGATCATGGGTACTGATTCAACTGTGCTCTTCCAAACATTTAAAACATTGCCATGTGCACTTAGTACGTTGCTGTGTGATCTTGGGTAAGTCACTTAACTTCCCTATGCCTCAGTTTTCTCACCTGCAAAAATGGGGATTCAATGCCTGTTCTCCCTCCTACTTAGACTATGAGCCCCATGTGGGACCTGATCATCTTGTACAGTGCTTGGCACACAGTAAGCACTTAACAAACACCACAGCTGTAATTGTTATTATTATTTGCACACAATAGCATTTGATAAATTCTAATGATTGATTCAATCAGGGAGAGGAGGTGTTTGAACATTCCTCTTATCCCAAGATTCAGGCAATGTATCCCTGAAAACCACTGTGTTAAACTGTCCCTGCCTTTTTAGCCATGCATCTTTTTCCACTGGGCTCTTTTCAAGCCTGTCTGAAAGCGGAACCATTGGTTAGGTGAAAAAAAATCAATTATTAATATTTGTTGAGCACCTGTTGTGTCCATAGCATTGCAGAGTTCTTGGGAAAGTGAAACAGAAATATAAAACATGATCTCTCCCTTAAAGAGTTGACAATCTATCTGGGGGAGACAGGCACAAAAATAAATTACAGATGGAAGGCGGTATTCAAGTATAAAAATATGAACATAAGTGTTACCAGGGGATGTGTGAGTGTCCAAGCGCTTTGGTGGCACAAAGGTCTAAATGACTAATTGGGGAGATAAAAGGGGAGGAGGTGAGAAGACAGGAAAGACTTTCTGGACAAGATGTAATTTCAGAAGGACTTTCAAGATGGGTAGAGCAGTTGTTTGCCAGATGTTAAGGGGAAGGGAGTTCTAGGCAATCGGGAGGGTGTGAGGAAGTGGGAGAGACAAGAACGAGGCATAAAGCAAGTAGGTTGGTTTGAGAGGAACAAAGTATGCAAGGTGAGGTGGAGTGGGAGAAGAGAGTGGACAGGAATGAGGGAGAGCAGTCAAATGCGTTAAAGCAAGAGTTTCTGCTTGAGGCAGAAGAGAATTGGGCAATCATTGGAGAAGTTTAAGGAGTGGGGAGACATGATTAACATTTTAGATAACTGAAATCTCAAGGTCCCTTTCACATCTGTGATACTGTGATTAGAAAAGAGTTGGATGCTGGAATCTTGGATTACCTTCCTCTCCCCGTGCAGTTTTGAGAAAAGTCACCCAGTTCTTGCCCAGAGACATATGGCTCCCATGGCTTTAACTACCATCTCTGTGACAATGAGACCCAAATCTACACCTCCTGCTTTGATCTCTCTCCCTCTCTCCAGTCTCACAATAACTCCTCCCTTTAAGGATTCTCTACTTGGATGTTCTCCCATCACTTCAAGCTGAACATGTCCAAAACAGATTTCCTTATCTTCTCTTCCAAACCCTGCCCTCCACTTGACTTTCCGATCACTGTAGACAGCACCACCATCCTTCCTGCCTCACAAGCCCATAACCTTGGGCATTATCCTTGACTCCTCTCTCTCATTCAACCCACATATTCAATCCATCACTAGGTTCTGTCGGTTCCAACCTTCACAACATCGCTAAAGTCCGCCTTTTCCTCTGATCTAAACGGCTACCATTTTAATACAATCATTTATCCTCTCCCACCTTGATTACTGTATCAGCCTCCTTGCTGGCCTCCTAGCCTCCTGTCTCTCCCCACTCCCATTCATATTTCACTCTGCTGTCTGTATTATTTGTCTACAAAAGCATACAGGACATGCTTCACCACTTCTCCAGAACCTCCGGTGCTTGCCCATCTGACACCGCATGCAACAAAAACTCCTCACCATTGGCTTTAAAGCGCTCAATCACCTTGCCCCCTCCTACTTCACCTTGCTACTCTCCTACTACAACCAAGACACACACTTCACTCCTACAATGCAACCTACTCACTGTACCTCAATATCATCTACCTCACTACCCACCCCTTGCTGACGTCCACCCTCTGGCCTGGAACTCCTTCCCTCTTCAAATCTGACAGACTCATTCAGACTCATTCCTCCATTTCAAATGAGGGCACAAGACGTCCTCCAAGACGCTTTCCCTGACTAAGCCTCCTTTTCTTCCACTCCCTTCTGCATCTCCCTGACCTGCTCCCTTTATTCATCTCCCTTCCCAACCCCACAGCATTTACGTAAATATCTGTAACTTATCTATATTAATGTCTGTCTCCCCCGCTAGACTGTAAGCTCACTGTGGGCAGAGAATGTGGCTGTTTATGTTATACTGTACTCTCCCAAGCACTTAGTACAGTGCTCTACATGCAGCAAGTGCTTAATAAATATGATTGACTGAATGAACGAATGAAAGGTAAGTGTGATTTTTGTAAATCTCTGATTCACTAAGTATGGAGGACACATCTATCCTAAAAGGCTGATACAAATATTATGAACAATTAAACATCCCTCTGAAAGCTCACCACTATTAGCCCATGTGGGGTCAAAAGATGCTAATATTCAGGCTTGTTCTTTTTTGAATTGAGGAGAAATGATACCAAAACCTACTACAGTACAATTTAATACTCCTCCAGCCATGTAGGGAGTACATACCAACTTTGGATATTTGTAAAATGCATTTATTCCCAGTATTAAAAAGTTTATGTAAACTTACCAGGAACAAATGATTGTATTTACTGTGTTGTGAGTCAGTAAATGCACATTTACCAACTCTAGGCTGTGAATGTTACATCACATAAGACAGGGATTTGACACACATGAAAAATGGATGTTGAAGTTGTGAAATGGACCAACAGAAACATTATGGTTTAAACAAATGTGGAGGGAGGATGGCAGATGCCTGCAGAGTCTTAAATTATTTTAAAATTGCATTCTTTATTCAAGCTGAATCTTCACTGCCTGGAGCTTTGTGTTGTAGATACTTTTCAACTGGCTAGGTCAATGATGGGGAAGGTTCATACTATTTGAAAACCCATGTTGGGAAGCCGCATGACCTGAAGATAACAGCACAGGCCTGGGAATCAGAGGACCTTGGTTCTAATCCTAATCTTCCACTTACCTACTGAGTGACCTTGGGCAAGTCACTTAAGTTTTCTGTGCCTCAATTCCCTCATCTGCAAAATGGGTCTTCAATACATACTTAGACTGTGAGCTCCATGTGGAACCTGATTATCTTGTATCTACCCTAGCACTTAGTAAAGTGCTTGGTACATAGTAAGTGCCTAACTAAAGTTATTGTTACTATTATTATCACAATAATAAAAATAATTATAATTATGATATTTGTTAAGAACTTACGACGTGCCAGGCACTGTACTAAGCACTGGGGTGAATACAGCAAATCAGGTTGGACACAGTCACTGTCCCACATAGGGCTCACAGTCTCAATCCCCATTTTACAGATGAGGTAACTGAGTCACAGAGAAGTGAAGTGATTTGCCCAAGGTCACACAGCAGACAAGCGGCAGAACCAGGATTAGAATCCATGACCTTCTGATTCCCAGACCTGTGCTCTATTCACTACATCATGTTGCTACACATCACGATCATTATTTCTGAAAAGTTGGGCAGAATTTGTGTAGAATAATTTGTTCTCCCTTCTCCACCCAAACCGAGTCCCTCACTTTGGAAACTCTTGATCTAAGCTCTGTTTCCTTTCTTTAAGAGTGAGTGGGAAAGTTCTGTATTCAGCATTTGATGGCACGTAGTGCAGCGCATCAATACTACAACTTTATTTTCATGGTAGCCCCGCAGACAGCCAATGGGGCGATTCTAATGATTTGAGTGAAATCCCCTGTGGGTCCTGGTGCGGAACATCTGTTGTGAAATTACCCCTGGATAAATGGAAAATGATCCTTGTTTGCCATGCTGCCTCATTTCATCTCTGAATTGTTCAGGTGCCCATCCTTGGTCCCATGCTGTTTTGACATTCCATCCTTTCCCTGGCTGAGTGTTCATTTTTGAAATTCTCTTTCTCCCACAACAAACTAGTTCTATTCCGTTGGAGCCTCCAGGTCACTGATTGCAATCTCAGGTCTATCTGTCCTCACAATCAACTCTTGCTGGAGGATGATTATTTACTACTTCTCTAACAACAATAATGACATCAGTTTAAAATCATCCCACACTGTACCTGATTCCCTATATAACCATAAATGGATTCAGATGAGTTTGCCTTTATCACCTTAGCTTTTTCTCATTTCATTCTCTCCAGAATTCCAAAGCCATCTTGGAATTAAATTAAATTCCTATAAAAGCCTGTAAAATTCAGTTAGCTCCCATGCATCAGCCTCTAAACAAAAGTGCAGCCCTAATGCACAGCCATGATCACCAACTACTTGCTACATCACCACTCTCATGGCTCCATGGTGGAGAAAGGTGATTGCAAACAATGCATATACATTCACATTTGACCTGGTTCTGTCTGGTCACTAGCTATTACAAAATGTATTTAATAAGAACTTACTATGTGCCAGGCACTGTACTAAGCGCTGGGGTGGATACAAGCAAATCAGGTTGGACACAGTCACTCACAGTCTCAATCTCCATTTTGCAGATGAGGTAACTGAGTCACAGAGAAGTGAAGTGATTTGCCCAAGGTCACCCAGCAGACAAGTGGCAGATCGGGATTAGAACCCATGACCTTGTGATTCCCAGGCCTGTGCTCTATTTACTACACTATGTTGCTACACATCATGATCATTATTTCTGAAGAGTTGGGCAATATTAAAAATTTAATCTTTTTTAAAAATTAAATTAAATGATCATATATTAAAAATATTATATTAAAAATGTTAAAAATTTTTCTTTCAAACTTACAAAAAATATTTGGCTTTGCTGTGCTGTGAGACGATGAGTTCTCATCCAACTGTCTCTTCCTTCCTCTCCTCCCCCCCATCCTCCTCACTGACAGCTGAAGCCTGACTGAAGCCAGATGCTACCTGAAGCAGCTGTGTGGCTTTCGGTTGTGGTGGAAAATTTGCGCATGCATGCACACGCACACACACACATGGCCCCTCACAGTGATCATTCATGAACAAACCCAAGCTGGGGCCTGGGGAGGCCCAAGACATATGTCAGAACAACGTATTAGAGATAGCATGATGAATCGCTACTCAACCTATAACCACTGACTCCAGTTATCATTGAGAAGGCAGAAGGAATCAGACCTTTCCCAGTGGCCAAGACCCTCCTAGATAGTAGAAAATCAGTTACCTTGGGTAGAGAACTCCAATGATCTGCAAAAAAACGGAATGTGCTTCCCTAACAATAATAATGGTAATAATAATAATGATGGCATTTGTTAAGGACTTAATATGTGGCAGTCATTGTATTAAGTGCTGGGGTGGATACAAGCAAATCAGGTTGGACACAGTACCCGTCCTATGTGGGGCTCACAGTCTCAATCCCCATTTTACAGACGTGGTAACTGAGGCCCAGAGAAGTGAAGTGACTCGCCCAAGGTCACATAGCAGACAAGTGGCAGAGCTGGGATTAGAACCCTAAGCACCTATCATACTACCAAAGAGTGACTGGAGCTCCAAAGAGAACAGACCATTATCTTGAGATGGCCTCGACGATGCTATTAGAGCTGGACAAGGAGAAAAGGATCTCTGGCAGATAAATGTCCAGAATGTGCCCTGACAAAGAGACTCAGCTGCACTGAGGGCCTCAGGGAAATCTCCTCCCCTTCCCACTATCCTACAACTCCTTCAAACTAGGCCAATAGGCCAATGTTCCATTGTTCTTCAGAGCAAATGAATCCTGGGTACGTCACAGTCCTGAAAAGAATGGTTGGGTCTCGAAGGGACAAATCTAAAGCAGGCTGAAAAAGCGAGACACATTAGCCCGTTATGTTAGGGTGATGTAGCCCTAGTGGAGTTTTCACAATTCATCACGGTAGGGCTTAGCAGTTTGACAAGGTCACAGATGAGCCCTGCCCTGCTGGGAGTAGAGAGTGACCAGAAGCAGCTACCAGACATCTATGTGTATTTCAAATCAAATGACTCCCTATCAAGTGGAAAATCTGATGGTGTACTGTCAAAATCTTACACATGGTTTGACACATATACATTGGTCTTTTTCACAGGTCCTTTAAACAAAAATCCACTCTCTAAAATCCGCCAAATAAGGGCTCCACTATCATGCCCTCCCACCTCAAGATCACCGTGTCCCCCACCCGGTCCCCCCGACCGGGGATTGCAGGGACTAGATGTGGGATTCTCACAGGGTTAGCAAGCAGATAGAAACACCAAGAAAACTGGTAGAGTTTTTGGGAGTTCAGGGAAGGATCTCACCGAGGACTTTGGCCTTGAGCAGTGAAGATTCAAAACCTGTCCCCTCCAAGTAGACTTTAGCTCATACCTCACTTAGCATTCATCCACTTTATTCCTTTTTGACGTCTCTAAATATTTTTATACATGTGAATATTTTTATGTTTGTCTCTTCCATTTTCACTTGGTTATTCTATACTTGACAGGCACCTGATATAATAATAATTATGGCATTTGTTAAGCACTTATTATGCACCAAACACTGTTTTAAGTGCCTGGGTAGATACAAGGTAATCAGATTGTCCCACATGGGGCTCACAGTCTTAATCCCCATTTTACAAATGAGGTAACTGAGGCACAGAGAAGTTAAATGACTTGCCCAAGGTCACAAAGCAGACAAAGTGGTGGAGCCGGGATTAGAACCCACGTCCTCTGATTCCCGAAGCTGTGCTCTTGCCACTAGGCCATGATGCTTCTCTAAGTGAACTACCATACCTGGGTGCTCTATAAATGCCATTTCTATTCATACAACAATTACATTTTACTGCTGATATTTGAAATTGTGGAACTTTGATCTATTTTACTTCCGAATAGATTCTATGTTTTGCCCTTTGTGAGCACTTAAGTGTTGATAATAACAATAATGACAATACTAGGGATAGTAATGTTCAGATTGTGTCAGCAGAATATTGTTCTTGTGTGAACATGTTTCTGGCTGTGCCTCCCCATTGATCTGGGATCAAATCTATTCATATTACCCATACCAGGGGTATGGATAATTCTTCATCTCCCTTCACCCCTACCTCTGTGGTTCCCTCAGGGGAGGGGAATGAGAACAGAACAAGTCAACGGTTAAAATGCCTGAAAATTGTCTTATCAGGCAGAAGCGCTGAAATCAGAGTTCCTGAGGTGGAGCTTTTGCTACCTAACCTCAAAAACCTTAACCTTATTTGTGAGGGGTGATCCCTACTAGTAGTTGCATTATTGTTCTTAATATTAGCAAGGCCTTGAGCAGTGTCAGGGAAAAAAGGGGGGTGTTTCCAATGAAAAATTCTCTAGATGGGATCCAGACAGACATGGCTCTATCAGAGGAGTAAAAAAGTTCAAATGCAAAAGGCACCAGTATACTGAAGTGCTTAGGGCAGAGTACTGTAAAAGGAGGTAAAATGAGAATTGGGCAGAAGAAGTAGCTGGATCCTGCCCCTTGGAAGGAAATCTGGATTAACGGTTTATTGTTTATAAAAGGCTTTGACAACTTGAGTGAGAGTTATTATCTGAATAGAGTGGGATTCTCAGAATAAGTGACCTGACTCATCTCTCATTGTCAGTTATGGTGAAATTACAATGATGTTTTTTTCAAGAAATGTGCTTAAAAGGATAACCACCAGGTCTGCCCCTATTAATACTACACTTTATCAAGAAACCCCTAACTGTCGGACATCATCCCTTTTCTCCAAAGCTACTTCTCAAGCCTCCCGTGACTGCATAATATATGGCTAGTTTTAATGTGCAGTAGATTGAGATATATTATTTTCTTTGCGTATTCTAGATCGACATTAACCTGTAAGCTGCTTGGAGCTAAGCCATTGTTTAATTGTGTGCTTACTGTTTAGCATAGTGCTGTGCACCTAGCAATAATAATGTTGGTATTTGTTGGTATTTGTTAAGTGCTTACTATGTGCCTGTTATGTGCACTACTAGTAATAGTAGTAGTAATAGTAACAGCAGCAGTAGTAGTGATAGCAGCAGCATTTATTAATAATAATAATAATAATAATGGCATTTAAGTACTTACTAGGTGCCAAGCACTGTTCTAAGCACTGGGGTAGATACAGGGTAATCAGGTTCTCCCACGTGAGGCTCACAGTCTTAATCCCCATTTTACAGATGATGTAACTGAGGCACCGAGAAGTTAAATGACTTGCCCAAAGTCACACAGCTGACAGGCGGAGGAGCCAGGATCAGAACCCATGACTCCTGACTCCTAAGCCCAAGCTCTTTCCACTGAGCCACACTGCTTCTCTAGTACCCAATTGGTGCACTCTTCTAGGTACTTGGGAAGTCTCTCTAGGTGATGAACTCCCTCTAGACTGTAAGCTCATTGTGGGCAATATGTCTACCAACTCTTTTGTACTTTCCAAGCACTTAATACAGTGCTCTGCACACAGTAAGCGCTCAATAAATATGAATGAGTGAATGAATGAATCTTGTACTCTCCCAAGAGCTTAATAAAATGCTCTGCAACACTAAGCTATAAATATGACTGATTGAAATCCTTTTCAACCTAATCACATTATCCCACTCCCCTGGAGGAGGAGGCATCCAGCAGGATGGCAAGCTAGTGGCAAAGGTAACAATAAAACACAGACAGAATCTCCAGGTCTTTTCTTTTTATGGTATTTGTGTCAAGCACGGCCTAAGCACTGGAGTAAGTACAATCCCTGTCCCATACTGGCTTCACAGTCTAAATAGGAGGGAGAACAGGCATTTCTTCCCCATTTTACATTTGAAGAAACTAACTGCACAGAGAAATTGTCTCTTGCCCAAAGTCACATAGCAGACAAATGGCAGGACCGGGATTAGAATCCAGGTTCTCTGAATCCCAGGCCTGTGCTCTTTCCACAGGACAATATCAAGCAAGGTCTTCTCCCAATCTGTATCTTGTGCCTCCTAGGAAAAGTGAGAAGAAGAAATACCTGCATTTTATGTTAAGTTTCTGGTGCTGTTCAGCCAGTTTCCACACTTAGATAAATAGAATCACAATACTTAGCAATTAAGAAGCACTTAAACTCCTTCAAGCACTTAACAACTATTAACTGATTAATCTTTACCAAACTCTTATAGAGTAAGCTTGATTTTCAGCAAGGGCCCAGGGCTCTTTCTCTCATAACCTGAGGAATCCCAAAAAGCTTCTGAAAGCATTAGGCCATTTGTGTGTGTATAAGATCTGTCAAAGAATGAAATATGTTGGGTCATAGTAAAGCGTTTTAGGGTTTCAGTTTCACCAGTGCAACAGAGATGGTCACCTCAGGATTACTACACATTTTATAAAGTGGACAGGTGCATGTACACCCTACCTAGCTAGACACACACAGAATTGGAAGGTAAGTCAGCATTCATTGGAAGCAGAAACATGAAAAACTCCCTTTAGAGCTTCAAAATGAGTCCCCAAAGTCCAAGGAACCCCTGAGCTGTGCAAACGTTAAAATTAGGAGTTGGGATTAGTGTGTCCAGGACCCAAATTTGGGGGTGTAAACTGAGCTGATGAGAACCCAATTTCTCTCCCTGAAGAATTTATTGTTCAACTACTTAAATGTTTTCTTTAATGAGGTTACCTCCATTAATGCATATTCCAGAAGAATTCTATGTCTGTAGACTATAAACTCCATGTAGATAGGCAGTGTGTCTACCAACTCTGTTGTACTGTACTCTCCCAACCACTTAATGCAGTTCTCCACAAACTCGATAAATACCACTGATTGATGGATTGATCTGTTATTTCAAATGACTTGGCATGGTTGTGAATTACTGAACTAGTATTAAATCACCAGTGAAGATGAATGCCATAACAGTGGTGAGTGTCATAACAATGAATGGTTTTCCTGAACTCCATGATATTTTATCAATTTTGAATTTTTTTATTATTGCTCTTTAGGACTAAAACTGGAAAGTATGACAGGTAAGAAAAATTAAATGTGCTTGTAATATACCGAAAAAGAAGGATCTGTAGCCTGATTGCTCTTCAGCTGTTCACAGTATGTGTATTTCCATGTCATCATTATTTGATCATCAGTTAAATGACACCTGTTATTTTCAAGTGCCATTTTCTTCTTATTACTCACCAGCTGTTTTATATGTGCCGGTTCATATACACATGTCCCTTTAACTCCAAGATAAGAAAGTGCCGAAACTATAAAATGACTTATTTAGACTTAGATCTATTCAGCAATTTCAAAAACAGTGACAAGCCATATTGGAGACACTGTACCAATTTTAGAACAATAGTTAAAACAGTAGGAGGATTTCAGGCTGAGAGAAAAACAGCTGATTCACAAAGCAGAAACAAATAAGCAGAATCAAAATAGGAGATAATAACTAGTATTTTCTCTCTGATTAGTGTCCTCTAAAGAGCACAACTATCTTTGTTGAAATCATCCTCACAATGGCATAAAGTAGGAAGTAGGAAGGTATTTTCTGCCAGCATAAGAGAGTCAAATTTTCTGCTAGGAAAATTGAGATAGAAAACTTTGAAGTGAGTTCCACTGTCAGATTTCTTGGAGGAATGTCAGAGTGGGAATTTTAACTACCAAACAACAATAATGAGTGAAATGATTAGACTTGAACCTCATTCTAGATCCTCTCCAACCAAGAATGTAAAGGTCTCCACCAACCATCTCTTTCAAATCCAGTTCAAAGATAGACACATTAAGGTTCATAAACACACAATTAAACTCACTAATTGGGTTCTAATGTCTGTTTGTTAAAGAAATTCCCTGAAGTGATTCAATTATGGAATCAGAGAGCTGGAACATTCTTCAGAGATAATTTAGACCAATCCTCTACCCCAAGTCAACCTAGACTGAGCGACAACGTCTTGGATAATAGTACTAGGAATATTAGTAGTAGCATTTATTAAGTGCCAATTGTGGGTAAAGGACCGCAGGAAAGATGCATCGATGATAATTAGATACTATTTCTGACTCCATGGTGCTCTCAATGTAAGAATTATTTGAGAGCCAAATTCTAGGAAAACAGCAGAGTCCTCATTACTGCCTCTGCTTTACTCTATTTCTCGGTGTTTTCTTCACTTCTTAACAACTGAATTGGAACAAATGCCCATCAGACAAGTGAAAACAGAATGAAGATTTACCAATCGATCTCTTTGTGACAGTCAATAACAGAGAAGAGGTCTTCCTCACCAGCTGAGAACTTGTAATCTTCTCAATTCCTCTTCATAGATAGACGATCAGGCTCAGAAATGTTTACAATCCACCTCAACACTGCATCCCTGGAAACTTCAGGCTGATTTGGAAGAAAAAGGCCTGCTACTTTCACAAGGAAGTATTGCAGCCCTCAGTCCCCCAATCGATGTTTATTACATAAGGCTTTCTGAGAGTGTGAGAGAGCGAGTGAGAGAGAGAGAGAGAGAAAGAGTGAGCCAAGCTGGGGAGGATTAACTAAATCTGAAACAGAGCATCAGAAATTACTCCAAAGCGTCCTGAGAGGGTGCTTAACAAATCATCACAAAGTTTATATTTCAAGGTCAAATGAAGTAAAATAGGCATGGATGGTAAAGTCCTCGAGGAAAGGATTCATGAATACTAATTATTTTGGATCTCCCAAGTGTGCTGAGTACTCTGCATACTCTTCACACTATAGGTGCTCAAGAAATGTTATTGATCCTGTCAGTCCGGCCTTCACAACATTGCTGAAATCTGCCTTTTCCTCACTATCCAAACTGCTACCACAGTAATCCAGGCACTCATCCTATACCGCCTTGATTACTGTTTCAGCTTCCTTCATGACCTCCCTGCCTCCTCTCTTTCCCCACTTCAGTCCATACTTCACTCTGTTGCCCAGATCATTTTTCTACAAAAGCGTTATCCTTGTTTCTCCACTCAAGAACTTGTTTCCCCACTCCTCAAGAACCTCTAGTGGTTGCCCATCCACCTCAGCAACAAACAGAAACTCCTTACCATTGGCATTAAAGCACTCGATCACCTTGCCCCCTCCTACCTCACCTCTCTACTCTCCTACTACAACCCAGCCCACACACTGCTCCTCTAATTTCGCCCTATTCGCTGTACCTCAATCTCATCTACCTCACCATCAACCTCTCATTCACATCCTGCCTCTGGCTTGGAATACCCTCCCTCTTCATATCTGACAGAAAATTACTCTCCCCAACTTCAAAGCCTTATTAAAACCACATCACCTCCAAGAGGCCTACCCTAAGCACTTTTCCTCATGTCCCACTCCCTTCTGTGTCACCCTGACTTGCTTCCTTTATTGCTCCCCACTCCCAGGCCTACAGCACATATGCACATATCTATAATGATTTATATTAATGTCTGTCTCCCCCTCTAGACTGCAAGCTCACTGTGGGCAGGGACTAGGTCTGTCATATTGTATTCTCCCAAGCACTTAGTACAATGCTCTGCACACATTAAGTGCTCAATAAATGCAATTGATTGATACCTCCGCATACCTAACCTCCACACCCAAAATATTAAGCCTAGGACTAACCTGGCACTAATCTTAATCCTAATACTGTCTCTAGTTCTTTTGAGGTTTCTCAATCTTTGGTATTGTTAACTAGTTAATTTCCCTATCTAGAAATGTCAAAGTTTGGAATTTGCCAATGACTAGACTTTAGGTTTGGCTTGAAGTAATTTATTGCTCTTCTTCCTGGAGTTTAAGAGTAGAGAAAATACCTTTACTGGGAGGAAGAGATAAATTTTTAATACATTTCAGAAAAAAGATAAAAAAAAACCTTTGGTGGAAAAATTCCAACTGACAGTATACTGAATGGTGAGTCCCATGCAGAAGGGAGAGCAGGTGGTTATGACTGTCATAAAGGTTGCTAGTCAGGGTGGAAGAATTCTCCTATTGCCCATTAGGTCAAATAGCCTTTCATAGGATCTCGGCACCCAATGTAGTATAGGAAAATAAAAGTATGCCCACCTTGGGCAGGGAGCTGGGCCTTTTTACTACTGACAGGTGAGCACCTGTGCTTCTGAGAAAGGATCATTGGTTAGTTGCAGTCCACATCTGCCCAGGAAGTGACTGTGCTTCTTGGTTTTAAGCAGATATGAGTTCCCTTCCAGCATAGCAAAAAGCATTGGGCAGAAGGAGGTTGGTCTCTCCCTCATTGTTCCACTGGTGCAGGTACTGGGGAGAAGGAGGAAGAGGAGGAGCAGTGGTTTGAAGGTGAGCCTAGAGGGGGTGGAATTTACCCAGAAAAATAGGAGTAAAACTGAAAAAGGATCTTGGGCTTGAGTTTCAATTTTGGTTCTGATCTTGGGCAGGGAAAATTCTGCACCTCTTACTAAAAGTACAAAAATAGGCATCCCTGAAGGATAACAGTGATCTGGAGGCCCTAAGTGAAAGATCCAAAATATTGGCTAAAAAAGAATATTAATACTTAACATCTGCATACCGCTTCACTTCCCAGGTGCTCAAACCACTCAAATAGTATTATCTCATTAATCCTCACAGAATCTCAGTGAGGTAGAAAGGTAGCAAGAATGATTAAATAAATGCTCTGAGAGTAAAACAACCCTCCAGATTCTTGAAACTCAAAACCTACTCTCCCCATTTGGCACTCCAGTTGTGGTGCTTTGCTTTGGCAGAGCTTTAATTTAGAAATAAACGCACAGTACCTGTGCCCTTTTTTCATGATAACTACCATAGGTAATAATAATATGAACAGTAATAACACACCTTGTTCTTTATTCCCTTACTGAATTACCACACTACCTAAGAGCAGGGCCTAATGTGGTAATAATGCAAGAAACCCCAGAGCACTTAGCAGGTTGCAAAGTCTTTAAAAATTAGGAGAACCCACTTGAATGCTACATGGCCCTGAGAATACCAACTATGCCACTTAAGGACACCTAGACAGGACTTAGATGAGGTATAGTAAATACTGGTCCCAAACTATCCATGCTGGAAAGCAGTGTGACCTAGTGGGAAGAGCACCAGTCTGGGAGTTAGAGGACCTGAGTTCTAATGCCAGATTAGCTCCTTTGCTGTATGACATTGGGTAGATCACTTAACTTCTCTGTGTCTCAGTTGCCTCATCTATAAAATGGGGATTAAATCCTCCTCTCTCCAATTGAGATTGTAAACCTCATGTGGGATAGGGGCTGTGTCTGACCTAATTATCTAGTATCTACTCTGGTGCTTAGAAAAGTGACTGAATCATAGTAAGAGTTTAACAAGTACCTTTAGAGAAAAAAAACTGATACTTTCCTTCCAAAGAAAAAACTTAATCCCAGTATAGTGTGAGGACATGAAAAAAGAGAAATGAGGAATTCGGAAGGGTGACCCTATGAACAAAATTGCCCCTATGTTCTCACTCTAAAACAATGATAAATCTAGAAATATAAATGTAGCCAATCCATTGTATAATTTATTAGTTAGTAAGAAATGAACCTAGGTTGAATTCAGATTTCAGGATGATCATCCAGCCCCCTCCTCCCCCCCGCCCACCAGGTTTTTAAGCAGAGGCAAATACCAAATGAATTCCTGAGACAAGAATTCACCAAAGATGCACTATGTTATGTAAGTGTTCCATTTGTTCATGGAAAAGATCTGAGAAACAAGTGACGGGGGCTTTTTCAGCCTACATCCAGAGATTGTAACTCCACTCTTCTCCCACAGTTATGACATCACAGAGGAGAGAATGAACATCCTATCAGGGTACCTTGCATGTTAACTCAATTTGACAGAAGAGAATAAGCACCCAGACCTCAGTTTTCTGCCGGTAAGCGAGGAGGTGATAATATATCAGGTTCTCTTCTCCCCTCTGAGCCCAGGAGACAGGTAGCAATGTAGTCTCTTGGATGCAGAAGGGGGAAGAGCCCTCTCCCATTGAAAAAACTGTGGCACGGATGGGTGGAAGTATTGCTCAGCTCTCTTCCAGGCAGCAAAATTCTAGCTGTGTGACTTCCAAAGAGTAGGTAGATTGGCCTGCAGTGTATCCAGGCCAATTTACCCAGCCAAGGGTGCAGCTGACTGATAGTCAGATGCAAAACCTGATTCCCAGTTGGAAGAAAGGAAGGGGCTACTACCTATGTTACTTGATTCCACTCTCTATTTCTCTTTCCCAAATCTCACCTACCACTGATTTTGGTACCCCGGTAGCTCTGAGTATAACACCTATTACTCTCCCTGTGGGAAGAAAGGATTAGAGGAGGGTTAGATGATCAATTAAGTCTCCTATCCTTTGGGTGATTTTTAAGGGTCCTTGGAAATACCAGTATTGAAATTGAATTTGAAATTGAAATAGGTGATGTCAGATTAATTCAATCGTAATTAATGAGTGCTTACTGTGTGCAGAGTATTGTACTAAGGGCTTGGGAAAGTACAATAAAGCAATAAACAGTGACATTCCTTGCCCATAACAAGCTTACAGTCAGATGTGTTAAGCTAGGCAAACAGTATAAATTGCTAACATGGCATAGTGGATAGAATATGGGCCTAGGAGTCAGAAGGTCATGAGGTCTAATCCTGGTTCCACCACTTGTATGCTGTGTGACTTGGAGCAAATCACTTCCCTTCTTTGGTCCTTAGTTACCTCATCTAATGGGAATTGAGGCAGTGAGCCCCACATGGGACAGGGACCGTGTCCAACCTGATTTGCTTGTTTCCAGCCCAGCGCCTAGTACAGTGCCTGGCCCATAGTAAGCCCTTAACAAATATGACAATTATGATTATGATTATTACTAAGTTTTGCATGCCATTTTGGGGAAGACCCTGAGATCATCAGAACCCACAGAGTTTCCTTGACCTCTCTCAAGAGTAATTGCCTTCCTCTCTCAAAACCCGGGAAACACAGGCACCATATCTGATCCATGGGAAGTCAGCAGTAAGATGTCAAGGTAAAATAAGGATGAAGGCTGAAAATGAAAATCCTGGATATAAAAGCATCTGGTGCCAAATCCATCCTGGGCAGATAGATTGACTGAAAATCAGCTGACTGGCCACCTTACTCATCCAGAGTTTGCCACGGGAAAAGCCATGCAGGCCAATCAGTCTGGCATTTCAAAAGAAATATTTTCTCGACTCTTAAGTTTCTTGTGGGTAGGGAACATGTCTACCAACTCTGTTCAATTATACTCTCCCCAACATTGGGTACAGTGTTCTGCATTCAGTAGTCCTCAGTAAATACCATGGATTGATTGATTAAATAAAAATTAAGTGTTGACAGTTTCCTTCCCTCAATTCTAAAATGGGTTTAAGGAGACACTCAAACTTAGAGGATGTTCCCAAGATTAATTCTTTGGAAGATGCCCTTTATAACTAAGATGCTGCATCCAACAAGGGCAAAATTTCACAAATATTGAGTTTAATTTTATTTTTCACAAGAAAAAAAAGAAACTTGTCATTAAGAAAAAAAATCACAGATTTTAAAATTTGTAGCCCTGTCAGTACTGGAAATCATACAAGAAGACAAGTTCAGCAGAGGCATCCTAAATGTATTATTTATAGGCCACTCAACTTTGATTTATTAAAAAAGAAGAATCAGCTCTTTCTTGCTCACCCTTTCTACATGTATCATCTTTGAATATGTCAAGTAAACTGTTCCACAAAAGTCAGGCATTTGATTTTCTCCTCCAGATTTCTAAAACCAAACAAATTGGAGACAAAATGCTTACTTAACTAGTTGACTGGTTTTCTTCACAATAAAATTCCACCCTATGGTTTACAAATCCAGACTACAATTGTAAAGTTTATTTCAGAAGCAGGTCCTTCATCTAATAATGTGTCAAACATCATTTTCTTCCATTTAATCACTAAGTGAAGATTAATTACAGTGGAACAAAACTTCACTAGCTCACCTCTCATTGAAATCTACCCCAGCAAAAGTATTCTGGTTTAAAGTTTTAAGCCCTAATCCAGAGGGCAAAGGAACTAGATCATAAAACTAAAGTGAAAGTAAACTCTCAGGCTGGAAATTAGAAGACCAGCCCACTTCTGCTGGCCCATTCCTATCCCGAGCCCACCCCTGAACAGGTTTTGGTCTTTGGTGATAGTCCAGATTCACCATCAGAAAAGCTTGGGAAAAGTTGGAAGCACTTCAATTTTCAGGGTGAGGAAACCAGACCTGAAGGGGACTTGGTTACTACAGAATCTGAAGGGACAAAATGTTTTAAATCAATCACTGGTATTTATTGAGCGCTTACTGTGTGTGAATCACTTGGGAGAGTACAATCCAACAGAGTTAGTAGAATGACCCCTGCCCACAAGCAATTGCTAACCTTAGTGACCTTCTACTTTGCCAGTGTCCAGAGGAATGAAACTTTAGGGATTCCACAGGAGAAATCCACTGGGAACACCTCTAACCTCAATTTCAGTAATATCAGCGGCTCTTAAAGGCCTCTCAGGAATAGGACACAGTCAAGTTAAAAGTTCAACAAGAGGTCAAATAATAAAGCGTGAAGTGAAACAAGGGATACATTTCCCCTTAACTCTTTTATGCATGCATCGAAGCAGAAAAATGCCACTCCACCCTGGCACGTAATAATGGGAACTGGCTCTACTTGACTTGCCTGTGGTTTAAGCATGGAAAATATGGATGAGTTGTATGTTGACTCTGTCAGATTTTTCCCGATTCGGTTCAAGAAGGCAATCAAGAGGCTAGGCAGGAAACAAGGGGTAAATTGGGGTGAGTTGGGGAACCAGTTCATGATAGGGATAAGAGGAAGTTTTCACCTTCTCTCTTCTGGATGTTGGAAATCAAGGTCAACTGCAGAATGATGGGTGGTGGGAGGTGGGAGGAGATGTCCAGGAGGTTGTTCAGAGCCTTATCATCATCTTCAGCCTGGGTGAATGCTTGGAAAAAAAAACACTTTCCCCTCTCTCTGCCCCCCTTTACCCCCCTCCCCTCACCCAAGGGTCTCATTCTGAGTCCTCGATGGTAGAAAAGAAAGCAAAGAAAAAGGAGGAAGATCCTGAAAGGAAATTTGGGGTTGGGGGTGCTCAGTTTCCTGTGTGGCCTTTGAATTCTCCTATCTGGATCTTAGCCTCTTCTTCTTTCCTCTCCTCTCTTTCCCTATGCCTCACTTTCCCACTTTTATTCCTTCATTTTCTCACTGTTATATTTCTTCCTTTTGCTCCCTGCCTGTTTCCTGTCCAATTGGCCCCAGGTTTCCCACTTCTTTTCTTTCCCTGTCATCCTCTTCCACATCACTGCAGGTTTCTTTAATTCACCTTCAGCAGTCTCACTTTAGCTTTGCTATCTCCTTTGTCACCAAGACTCCACAGTCATTATCAGGAGTGCTTGGTGTTTGATTTCAGCACCTTAAGCATTGATGCTGGGTAAACAGTATCATTTCCGGTTTACCAAAATCACAGTTGTTATTCTCCTGATGTATATCTTTGGCATTTTCTTAACAGGTCATCTGAGTATTATTTTCACATACCAGGCTCAGGATTCCTGGTAAATAAATTTCACTGCACCTAAATCTTTGCTACTAATTCAAAACCTAACATCCTTATTTCTAAGAGGATCATTCAGGATCCAATATATATGGGAGACACAGTGTGGCTTAGTGGAAAGAGCTCGGGCTTGGGAGTCAGAGGTCACGAGTTCTAATCCCAGTTCTGCCACTTGTCAACAGCGTGACCTTGGGCAAGTCACTTAACTTCTCTGTGCCTCAGTTCCCTCATCTGTAAAATACGGATGAAGACTGTGAGCCCCCCAAGGGACAAACTGATGACCTCGTATCTACCCCAGCACTTAGAACAATGCTTGGCACATAGTAAGCGCTTAACAAATACCAACATTATTATATATTTGTCTATATGTATATATTTGGACAAATTTGGCAAATTCTGATGCATATTCAACAAACAAGGATCTTTCATTTTAGGTCCTTCTGAGAGCTAACATCCATAATTTTCCTCATTTTTCTCAATCCTTCTTTCACTTAGATGATGTTCCCTAACAGTTACTTGAAGTCCAAGAGAGTAGGTAAAATCCAATAGACAGATACAAGGAAGCTCTACCATAGTAGCTGTGTACACCAAGTGGGATCTCTAAGCTAATTCTGGAGAGAAGCCATTACACTGCAGGCCTGGACTTCTGGACAATAAATCTTAGGATTCGCTGGTGTTGTCAGAATCTTTTTCTGGGTTAAATAATCAAGAATTTGCATGGTCAGGGGGAAAGAGCAAGGGCCTAGGAGTCAGAGGATATGGGTTCTAATCCTGGGCCCCCCATTTGTCTTCTGTGTTATGCCACGCAAGTCTCTTAGCTTCTCTGTGCCTCAGTTCTTTCATCTGTAAAAAGAGGCTTAGAACTGTGGTCCCCACATGGAAAATGGACTCTGTCCAACCTGATTAGCTTGCATCTACCCATATGTTTAGTACACTGCCTGATACAGAGTAAGCACATATCAAATAACATTAAAAAAAATAATTGGGAGTTAAAATCTATTCTGCCTGGAGCAAACAGGTTACTAATTTTTTCTGACCTTATTAATACTGTTTTGAGTTTTAATAACTGCTTGCAAGCTAGAAAACAGTTACTACTACAGTCTGATTTTTAGGGAGGAGTGAAAGGTGATGATTCCACAGGATTCAGAAAAAAGAGTTTCTCCCTATGCCTAGCCACTGATCCCCATTTTGGCCCTGGAAGTTCCATGAGATTTCTCTGAAACCCTGTTTCCTCACTTATAATGCAGGCAAGAATACACTAGCATTATGAGAGCAGCTAAAGTCTCGTCAGGTAGACTTTAAAAAATGTAAAGTGTTTTGCAGATGATGAATAGTTTTATGCATATATAGGCTAATTTCTCATTTATGCTACCCAGAAAATGGGTTCGAAAATCCATCTCAATCGACAATACATTGAAATCATGGAAAACTTCCAATAAGCCTTAGAGATGGAATTAATTGCATTCTTTTTCTTTTGCAACTTAAAGGAATAAGCCATCAGATAATTGAAAACAATTATAAAATTATTTTGCAAACTTAGTTAAGCAAAATTATCTTACACAAAGGCTTTTGATGTTTTTGAAGTTTCCCCACTAATGTTGCTTATTTCATAAATTCACACATCAATCGCTAAAATATTTTTTTAAATAAAGCACTATATCTTTAAGAGAAAATGGCATTATTGATTAATCGATTGTACACTGCACACAAATGCCAACTTGAGCACCAGTACGAAGTGGTATTGAATGTTCATAATTCTAAAGCTGCAACACCACGCTACATGGTTTCATTATTACTGTCTCCTATTTTAATGAAGACACAGCACACCACTTTGGGGACTAATTTACACTATATATCAAAACTATTTGAAATTCCCTTAATACTACAATGGGATAAAAATTACAACACACACAAGAATTACAGGGCACAGTATCTGTTTCAGAATAGCAATCAGCAGTCCTGCAAAGCAGCAAATGATTGTTAGTCGATGCTTTCAATAGCAGTAAATTTTTGGTTCACTACCTGAATAACCCAAAGTTCCTATATCCCCACTAGTGAATATGGGAAATCTACTTCCCAATTAACATGTATCTACCTTCTTTATGCTTGGAATCTGAACTTAAGGCATTTTTTCAAATGTGAGTAACATTTATTTCAAAAATGCATTCTAAAACTGTTCTTTCTGCTGTCAGGTCCTGCACATCATGAAAAAGCATTCCATGATGGGATGTTGTTTCCATGAAACCCTGATCCACTTGAGTGCTTCTGAAAAACATCCAAGTGTTTAGTCAAAGTTAACCTTCTTCTAGGGATATAGGGTATGAAGTTATGCTATAATACTACTGATACTGTTACTGATGGTTTTTAATCTTTCTTTTATTTGTAGGACCTCCTTAAACACCTGCTCAAAAAGAATATCAGTGATCAGGGATGAGTCACGAGGGGCAATTATTTTTATCATTTTCATGATTTAAGACTTAAGCCTCCTGTCGAGGCATTATCCCCGGAGATCTCTAAGGCAAGAGAATACTCATCCATCTATTTTGGATAATTTAGTCGTTCTCCTGCCTGGAGGAAATGGGCAGAATCAGATGATCTCTTATGGTCCCTTTCAATTCTAGGAAACCATGGTCTGATTTCAGGTTTTCTAAGTCAAGAAAACTGCAGAGGCTTCACCAGTTACTCTCCTTCCAAATAATACCTCCATATGAAGAGAAGTTCCTTTGCATATTATCACTCCTGTGTTCATTAATAATACATAATAAAAATGGTATTTATAATAATAATAATGCTGGTATTTGTTAAGCACTTACTATGTGCAGAGCACTGTTCTAAGCGCTGGGGTAGATACAGGGTAATCTGGTTATCCCATGTGAGGCTCACAGTTAATCCCCATTTTACAGATGAGGTAACTGAGGCACAGAGAAGTTAAGTGACTTGCCCACAGTCACACAGCTGACAAGTGGCAGAGCTGGGAGTCGAACCCATGACCTCTGACACCGAAGCCCAGGCTCTTTTCACTGAGCGACGCTGCTTCCCTGTTATAAAGTGCTTACTATATGTTAAATGCTATTCTAAGTGCTGAGGTAGATACAATTAGATGCAGTCTTTGTCCCACATCAAGCTCCCGTTTAAGGCAAATGATCAGTGGTATTTATTGAGCACTTAAACAGTATGTACTTCTTCCCTCATCAATTGGATTTATTGAGCACTCTCTGTGTGCAAAGCACTGTACTAAGCACTTGGGACAGTTCAATTCAACAGGGTCGGTAGACACGTTCACTGCCCACAGTGAACTAATCCCCATTTCATGAATGAGAGAAACAGAAGTTCAGAAAAGTTATGTGATTTACTCAAGGTCAAGCAGCAGACAAGTGACGAGACCAAAATTAGAACCCAGTCAGGTTTTCTGACTCCCTGTCCTGTGCTTTCTACATTAGCCCATGCTGCTTCTCACTAATCTCCATAGAAATAGCTGGTCGAGTTATGATCAATGGCCATTTTGACAGTTCTACGTTTTGAAAAGAGAAGCAGTGTGGCTCAGTGGAAAGAGCACGGGCTTGGGAGTCAGAGGTCATGAGTTCGAATACCGGCTCTGCCACTCATCAGCTGTGTGACTTTGGGCAAATCACTTAACTTCTCTGTGCCTCAGTTACCTCATCTGTAAAAGGGGATTAACTGTGAGCCTCATGTGGGACAACCTGATTACCCTGTATCTACCCCAGGGCTTAGAACAGTTCTCGGCACATAGTAAGCACTTAACAAATACCAACATTATTCTAATGAAAAGCCCCTTCTCTGTCTCAACTCCGAGAGGGACAAATCTGCCCTAAGACAGCAAGGTTTGCCCCAGGCAGACAAGACAAATTTTCCTGGAAGGAAATACTGTAGGTGTGCATCTTGCAAAACAGAGAGGCTGCATGGCTTAGTGGATAGAGCAAGGGACTGAAAGATCAGAAGGACCTGGGTTCTAATCCCAGCTCCACCATTTATCTGCTCTGTTACCTTAGGCAAGTCATTTAAATTCTCACTGTCTTAGTCACTCATCTGAAAAATGGGGATTAAGACTGTGAGCCCCTCGTGAGACATGGACTGTGTCCTACCTGAATAGCTTGTATTTAGCCCACTGCTTAGTACAAGTGCCTGGCACATAGTAAACACTTAGTAAACACCATTAAAAAAGAAAACTACATTTCACCACAAGGTCACTGCCCATAAAACCACATGGACTTCAGGGTAACTTCTGGAGCTCTCCTGTCAACACTCCCACCCAAAGAACTTTTCCCTTCCCGAGAGGCCGTGTCCCTTCACCCTGGATCAACTCTATGTTCAGAGTCTGCAACTACTAGTGATGGAGTGGAGAGGGTAGTTGGAGTCAACTGGGCAGAGTCTGGGACCAAGGAGAAAGCAGAAAAGGATACAATCTCAAAGAAACAACATATGCCTGTCTAGTCGCTACCTAAAAGGTTTTGGTATCCTGGCAGAATTATGCCAGAAAGTCCTTGGAGGAAATCTTCTTATCCCAACACTCTAGTGAGTTAGATATTGTTAGGGCTTCTGAGGCAAATAGTCCTCTCCACCTATTAGGTGAACACCTCACAGATAAGGCCAATTTCTTGGCTTTTGCTAGGGGCCAACTTATTATTTGCCATTCCAATAGCCTGCTTCCCCCCTCCTGGGAATCTTACAGTCTATTTCCAGGATTAGGAAGCAATAAGTATCCATTTATTTTACCTTGCTTTATATTCATATATGTGAGTCAACAAATGCCCTAGATACATTAATAACAAGGATAGAAGAGAAGGTGAAATTTGCAATGAATCCCTAGATTCTAATTTTATAATGTGTGGAATTATATTTTAATTTTAATCTAGACTTTGAATTATAATCAAGGTACTTATTAAGCACTTACTATGAGTCAACTGCAGTAAGTATTGGAATAGATGAAGCCCCCCTTTTCTTTCGCTCCCCTCCCTTCTCATCGCCCGACTCACTCCCTTTGCTCTACCCTCTTCCCCGTACCACAGCACTTGTGTACATATGTACATATTTATAATTATATTTATATTAATGATGTGTATAGATCTATAATTCCACTTATTCATATTGATGCTACTGATGCCTGTTTACTTGTTTTGAAGTCTGTCTCCCCCCTTCTAGACTGCGAGCCCACTGTGGGCAGGGATTGTCTCTATTTGTTGCTGAATTGTACTTTCCAAGCACTTAATACAGTGCTCTGTACACAGTAAGGACTCAACAAATAGAATTGAATGAATAAATGAATAGATAAAGGATAATCTGACTGGACCCAGGTCCTGCCCCATACAGGGATACTATTGAATAGGAACAGAGAGCAGCTATTTTATTCCTATTGTACAGCTGAGGAAACTGAGACACAAGAAAGTTAAGACATTTATCCAAGGATACGTAGCAGGCCAATGGCAGAAATAGGATTAGAACCCAAGTTTCCAGTGTTCTGCTATTTCCACAGGGCCACACAATTCCATATGAAAACCCTGAGTATCCACTTTTGAGATCATTGACTGTTGTGAGAGTTAAATTAATAATTATGGTGTTTGTTAAGTGCTTACTAGAAATAATGAAGACAGGAAAAGAGCAAACGTAAATACTACAGTCTGATACTTTGAGATAAGATCTGTCTCCTCCTTTAGGGTCTGTGCCCCTCAATCTGCAAGTATTTATTAATTGCCCAAAAGGTGTGCAGCACTGTCCTAAGTACTTGAATGTTGACAATAATCAACAATAAATCATAAAACCATCACAAAATGGTGTACTACAATTGAAAGTTAGTTCATTTTTCTTTAGAAATACTCCTAAATGGATTTCAATACTCCTCCTCATGGGAACGATCAAGGATAGAAAATACATACTATAGATGCTCAACAAATATCAACAATAACCATCAGTTGGGCAAGCACTTGTATTAGGAAATCAAAAATAAAGGGAAGAAAATGTTTAAAGAGCCATCTAGAACTGTAATCAACACCCTTAACCACCAGCTCTCAGTTGGCCACAGCTCCTTCTAATTCCAGGAACATATTTTTAGGAGGAAGTTAACACATCTCAAAACTATGCACCATAGATAGGTATCTGAACAAAGCATTCTCTACAATTTGTGAAGTCAAAGCACAGAACTGCTTAGTACAGAAGAAGGCCTGAAATACGTTGGCTATGAGAATGAGGTGCAATTCCTTAACTTTCGTCTTTGACGAATCTCCTTAGTTAGTATTTTACATATGCTTCTTGCTATGGCATGTATCAGATCCTCTGGAAAAGTAAACTGTAGAAAAGTTATGAGGAAATAGCTACTGTCATCTATCAACTAGAGGATAATATGCCCACATCAGGCACAAAGAGGTAGTTTTTCAGTTGGGAAAAATGCTTACTAAACCACCACTGCAACTGGCAGATATACTACCTAAATGATGGAAAGAACTGCTCATCTTCAACCACCTCATAATTTTTTTTATGGTATTTTTTAAGCACTTACTATGTATCAGGCAATGTAACAAGTGCTGGGATAGGTACGAGCTAAGCAGGTTGGACACAGTTTATGTCGCTAAACAGCATGGCTCAGTGGAAAGAGCATGGGCTTGGGAGCCAGAGGTCATGGCTTCGAATTCCAGCTCTGCCACCTGTCAGCTGTGTGACTGTGGGCAAGTCACTTCACTTCTCTGTGCCTCAGTTCCCTCATCTGCAAAATGGGGGTGAAGACTGTGAGCCTCATGTGGGACAACCTGATTACCCTCTATCTACCCCAGTGTTTAGAACAGTGCTCTGCACATAGTAAGCACTTAACAAATACCAACATTATTATTAATGTTGCTCACATTCTCGATCCCCATTTTACAGAAGAGGTAACAAGCACAGAAAAGCTAAGTAACTTTCCCAAGGTCATACAGGAGACCAATGGCAGAGCTAGACATAGAACCCAGGTCCTTTTGATTCCCAGCCCCGTGCTCTATCCTCTTGACCATGCTGCTTCTCAACTTTTCAAATGTAACTTTTCATTACAAACCCATGGTAAATTTCAGGGGGCTTATTTTAGCATATGTTCAGGGACCAGACTTGTGTTTCAGACCCTTCTTTTACCATGGTATCACTGTCCTTCAGAACCCTAGGACCTTTTGAGTCACCAAAACCTGTTAGCATCTTAACCTGATGGGTTGATGGATAGTGGAGGAAATAACCACCTGATATTTAAATAATTGTGACTGTGCCCAAGCTGATTAACTTGAATCTACCCAGTGCTTAGTACAGTGCCTGGCACATAGTAAGTGCTTAACAAATACCATAAAAACAAAGCAAAACAAAAAAGCAGCAGAGAATCCAGAGCTGCCGTTTCATTTCCTCTAGGAAAGCCCTTGATTTCATTAATGAGACGAGACCTGCAAATTCCCCAATATTCTCCCTCTACTTTAAATTCCACCCCAGTTTGGATGCATTTTTAGATCAGAATCAATTCTCCTAAAGTTCACCATTTCTGAGCTGGATAATGCTGGCTAATTTTATGGATAACTAAAACTGCTGTATTACCACTCAGCACCAGCTTCCCCAACATGTGAGAGGTTAGAACCATTTCCATTATGAATCACAAAGACAATTCAAAATAAAGTACTTGTGCCAAGGGAGTTGAGAGGCTCTTCGCCAACATACACATTTAAAGAGGATAAGAAAAAATCTCAGCCGTGTAAAATTTGCTCATTTTCCCTAACCACAATCTGTGCTTCTTCCCTCCTCATTTGCAGTGTGGGCAGAGTTGGCTTCTCATGTACATTCTCCAGGGTGCACATTTTCTCTGGCAGAAAGCCCTATAAGAGCTTGTCAGAGTTTAAGGGTTGGCTTCCCTGTGTTATTTTAAGCGAATATTATCATATTTCATTGATTTTTTTCTACAAGGTCTCTATGAATCTCAATAGAACCTCTCACTGTGGTACCTACTGTTTATAAACACATACAAGCTAAGCCAATAAAATTCTACTCTTTCAAAAAGAATAATGTAGTGTCCTAGGAAGCCATTTTCCAGTGCCACAGAAAACCCATTGTAAAGGTGATGAAGTAATTTCTGCCACAACTTTGTATGCTAGACTGCTCACTTCAATTTTTTAATGGCATTTGTTAAGCACTTACTATGTGCCAGGAACTGTACTAAGCATGGGGGGTAGATACAAGTTAATCAGGTTGGACACAGTCCCTGTTCTACATAGGGCTCACAATCTTAATCCCCATTTTACAGATGAGGTAGCTGAGGCATAGAGAAGTGAAATGACATGCCCAAGATCACATAGCAGACAAGTGGCAAAGTCAGGATTAGAATTCAAGTCCTTCTAACTCCCAGGCCCAGTCTCTACGGCCACTAGGCCATACCGCTTCTCAGTTAGTTAGAGTAGTGTGGCCATATCTGCCTTACTTCTAGAATATTACCAATTCTGTGTCAGACCAGGAGATGGAGTTCAAAATCAAAAGATCTTGAGGCTCAAAAGCACATGCATAAGTCTCTGAGTTGTTGCAGTATTGCTAGGTATTTCTACGTATCATTTGATTACTTCATTACCTGGGATCAAGGAGTTTCTGATAAGTAAGAGAATCCCAGCCTTTCAGGCTGGTGGGTTAAATGGTGTGTTTTCAACTGCCAGCAATCAAGGGAGAGAGAGAAACACCAATCATTAAGCATTTGTTCATTATTTTATTTCATTTACCCAGCTTCCAAATACTTGGCAGTGTAGGTGAGTGAATTAACATGTAAAGACCACACGCCTGAGAATCAGGAGACTCAGATTCTAATCCAAGACCCACAGTTTTCCTGCTGGGTGACTTAGGACAAGTTACTTAACCTTATCCTCTCTGTGCCTCGGTCTCCGAATCTGTAAAATGGGAATTAAATACTTGCTCGTCCTCCCTTTTAGACTTTGAGCCTCATGTAGGACACGAACTATATCTGATCTGATTGCCTTTTACCTAACCCAGCCCTTAGCAGGGTGTTTGGCACATTATTAGTTTTTAATGTGTACCATAATGATGATCCCTCACATTAAATGATGTAGAGGGGTCAAAGCGAGAGCACATGACTCTCCAAGTCTTTAAAAACCTTGAATTCAGTAGCATTTAGTTCCAGCTGAAACAGGTCTAGATACCAGCAAAAAATGTATCATATGATTCGCCAGGTACATTCAGGAGAAAACAAATCAGCTTCCCTAGCAGCCTTCTTGAGTTCCTTTCTATAGTCCAGGATTTGGCTTCCCTTTGGCTCTCCCCATTTTTCTGTACTTTTCCCTACCTTCACAGTAGTTCACAGTCCTTTGCGGATGGATACTTGTGGTTTCCCTGAGACTGTTCCATTCATAGTCTAAGCCAACTCTCAAAATTGGCCCAAAAGCAGACCAAGCTATTTTGTGATGCTATCTCCTAATACTAATTTGGGACTTTAATTTTCATCAAAAGGCAGATGATACAGGATTCCCTCACCTCCAGCTCAAGAGATGAATGTGAAAAGTTATTCCATCTCCCACAAAGAAGTTTTGGCTTAGATAAGAAATGGTTTCCAGGAAGTCACAGTACAACTTTCAAAAGGACGGTGTAATTGGCAGCCAAAGCATGAAATAAGCAGAAACTTCCCCCAACAGGAAAACTGTTGGTAACTTTCACTCATGCTGATCTGATTCAAGGAGTAAAACCCCAGAACTCCTTTCCTGCGGCTCTGACTGTGAGCTGCTACACAAGACTCCAGTATACCTCTCAGTCCTCCAACAAAAGGCAAGTCTGCAAGGAAATCTACACTGATTTATGGTCACAGCCCACCCCTCCCTTGCCCTCCAAGCTCTAAAAATCACTGGCCACAGAGGTCTCCCCCAAACGAGAACCAGACCTGTTTGAGGCCTCCAGAAAATCAATCAAAGGTATGACTCAGCATTAAGTTACTTGTTGGCATCCTACTGCAAACATTTATATCTTCAACATCTGAGCTAGAGAGACTAAGGAGGGAGGAAGGCAGTAGTGGGGCTGAATGCCCAGGGGCCTCATTTAAGTTCCTCCCCATTCGGGGGATCAGAGTCAGTGCAAAGAGAGAGCAGAGAGAAAAGGGAAAAAATCTGGATTGACCTCCAACAGTCCCCTTTTAAATTCCCGATTTTTTTTTCTCTTTTCGAGCATTTGTGAGAGGAAAGAAAGAAAAGAGTGGATTGAACATACAACGAGTGCTTTTAAAGGCTTTTTTATTCTTCAGCAAAATGGAGGGGATCATGGCCTTAGAGGAAAAAAGAGGTTAGCATGGAAACCTCACACCAAAAGAGTGCTTTCAAGTTAGTATGGCCAGCAAATGAGATCTCCAACTCCACATGTGGGTCTCCTTTTAAAGCCCCACAAGTAGGTCTACTAAGCTGAAATGGAAACAGTATTTTTTACTACTTGATTTTCTTGGAAGTTCAACACTCTCTAGAGCTGTCCTTGTTGGGAAGAGATATTATCACTATTATTGTTGTTAAAGGCTATCACTGTTGAGATAACTATCACTGCCAACATATCAGTCTAAAGAAGTCTAGACCCCTTCTCATCTCTCTAGTCCTCTGCCTTACAATGTACCTTAACTAAAAACTCTCAGCCCTACTGAGTATCCCTTTGCTGCAAATATGAAGTGATGGCACTTTTGTCTTATGGGAGGAGTCACTGAACAGTCAACAGTGAGTGTCAAGAAGGCAGTAGTCCTCCACGAATCACCTACTTCTTCAAAGTCATATTTATTGAGCATTTACTATGGGCCAGGCACTCTACTAAGCATTGGGGGAGATACAAGCTTATCAGGTTAAACACAGTCTATGTCCCACATGGAACTCACAGTAACAATTTCCATTCTACAGATGAGGTGACTGAGGCACAGTTACCTCTGGATCCAATAAAGGTCAGATGGAAATTTCAACATATATGAGCATATCTGAACATATCTGGAAAATATCCACTTTTATACCTTTTACTTAAGCACTTAAAATTACAATGTAGCATGAAAGTTGAGTTAAAAAAAAACCCTCCAGAATTGGTTATCCCTTAGAGAATGTTCCCCGAGCTAATGTCCTAGCACTAATGTCCTAACACATGTTCCTTGGAAGTACCGTATCTTAAAGGTCTTAATCAACCTACCCGATGCGGCCAGGTTCAACGATACTCCAAGGAAACAGGAAAGCAGCATTAAAATTAAACTTCAGTTCCTAAGGGAAATTCTTCCGATTCCACAGGTAAAGGACAGTCATCTAAAGCCCTTACATCAATCCTGCAGAAGCTGCTATTGGCCACTGAGTCTTTGCTGGATGCACTCCCATTCAAAGACACGCACCTCATTATGAATTGCTTTGCAGAATCAACAAAGTGGTCTGGACTATTGGCTCAGTGGAAAGAGCATGGGCTTGGGAGTCAGAGGTTAAGGATTCTAATTCCGGCTCCACTACTTGTCAGCTGTGTGACTTTGGGCAAGTCACTTAACTTCTCTGGGCCTCAGTTACTTCATCTGTAAAATGGGGATGAAGACTGTGAGCCCCATGAGGTACAACCTGATCACCTTCTATCCCCCCAGCGCTTAGAACAGTGCTTTGCACATAGTAAGCGCTTAACAAATACCAACATTATTATTAACAATTAGCTTAAGGAAGACTGAGATTTGTACCTATCTTGTATCTATCGGCACCTGGGAAACTCAGTCCACAAGTAAAGATTTTTCTCAGCAATTTAGAGCTGAATTTTTTCACACATTGTCCAACATCACTCTGATAGGCAAATAAGGAGAAAATTGAGTCAAGAAGCCCAATTTATCCTTTGAGAGACTGACAGTGAATAAAAGCATTATAGTATCAGGTTTCAGATCAAACTGAAGTTAGGATGGCTTACAATCCTCCCTCCTCTATGGCATAGTGGCCTGGACCTACAACTTGAGCAGATGCTACGGTATAACCTGTGTGTCATACTTAACATCAAGTGGCAAGTCAAAATCACAAACCTGGCAGTATTGAAGTACCGCTGATTGTCGCACCACGTAACTGGGAAGGGGGAAAGAGGAGAATGGATGGCAGGAGATTTCCAAGAAGTATGTTTTGTTTGGTGATCTGAAGTGAAGGACCATAAACCAGGTGAGAAAAAGAAACATTTTAAAGATACATTGAAGCCCTATGGTGTAGAATCAATCATATTTATTTAGCGTTTACTATGTGCCGAGCACTGTAGTAACACATGCTTGGGAGAGTACAATATACAGAGTTGATAGACATGTTTCCTGCCCACAGCAGGCCTGTGTGGAAGGGGCTTTCAGTCTCTTTCTGCACTGTGGAGCCATAAATGCAGCTAGAATAGATCTTCCCCTCTCCAGAAACACATTCTGACAACCAGCTTAAAATATCTCAAAAACAAGACCAACACAAACGGCCAGTGTTACCATGATTAGCAGGGGTATACGCGTCCATCTTTGGGACAGGCTAACTGTAGACCCAACCCACTCTTCCTTTGACTGATGACATTGGCCTGAGAACAGCATGGTAAATGTTAGGTCCCTTATTACCAGAAATAGCTAGATAAACTGGGGGAATGGTGACGGGGGTGGGGAAGGAGGGAAGCGCAGTGAAGAGAAATGAGGATGATTAAGAGGCTAGAGGGATATCTGGGGAAAGATTAAAAGACCGAAGTATTTATAGCATGGCTAAGTGAAGCCTGTCCGGGGAGGTGGGGGAGAAGAGGTATGATTGATAGCTAGAAATATCAAAAGGATTTAAATACAAAGGAGGATAAGGTTTATTCAGCAAGGTTGGAAGGGATGTAGTGTGGTGCAAGATAGAAGAAATGGGATGAATATTTAGAAAAGGACATTTTAGGATAAATTTATACAAAATCTTGACAGTGAGAACTGATAAATTGTTGAAAAGCCTCCTGAGGAAAATGGTGGGCGGGTTATCCCTAGAGAGATCTGAAGCCAGACTGAAAAAATAACTGGAAAGGACCCTGTAGGGAACAGTACTGCACAGAAATTAGCCTTGAAAGAGATAGCTTTGCAGATTTCCTCTCTAATTTATATTCTTCTGTGAGCCTACAAAGAGGAGAAAGAGGAGGGGAACAATGGACGAGTACCACAGAAAGCAGGGAGTTTGCTTGGATCTTTCAGTCAACTCATTTGTGACCAGTCTGGAGAGAAGATGAATCCTAAGATGGCCCAGGGCTAAAACATCTAAATGACTACATTTGATCCTTTGGGCTTACTTAGCTTGTCCAGTCAGAGGGAACCAAAGAATGACTGACATAAAATGAATGTTCTGGGTGTGTATAACATGTAAAAGAGTGTAGCAAAAATGAGGTCAGCATCACTTATAAATCCAATTTCTGGTCAACAGTTAGAGAAGCAGCATGGCTCAGTGGAAAGAGCGCAGGCTTGGGAGTCAGAGGTCACGGGTTCTAATCCCAGCTCTGCCACTAGTCAGCTGTGTGACCTTGGACAAGTCACTTGACTTCTCTGGGCCTCAGTTACCTCATCTGTCAAATGGGGATTAAAAAGCTGTGAGCCCCTCGTGGGACAACCTGATCATCTTGTATCCCCCAGCGCTTAGAACAGTGCTTTGCACGTAGTAAGTGCTTAACAAATACCATGATTTATATTATTTTATTTTACATAAAGGATGTGACCAGAGTAAGTGCTATGTAAAGTTTAATTACATCCTGATTGATTGATTGATTGATTGATCCAAATTCAACCCAGCATGATATATTTAGTTCTCACAAGTAGAGACACAAACTTTGTTTTTGTCATTTATAGAAGGATCATAACAATAGTACTTACTGAGCATAAGCTCATCTTCTAGACTGTAAGCTCGTTGTGAGCAAGGAACATATCTACTAACTCTTTTACAGTGTACTCTCCCAAACTCTTTGTACAGTGCTCTGCACAGAGTAAGCACTTACTAAATATGATTGGTTAATTGATTGCTTATTGTATGCAGTGCACCTAATTAAGGGCTTGGGACCACCAATTTTGTATTTGCTCCAAAATGTGGTGTGTATTACTAAGATAAATCTGTTTGGTTAAGCAATTCATCCCCAGGGCCACCACATAGGAATGATTTGGTGGGATAATCTATATTATCTGCTTCATGGGTAAGCATTCTAGTATGTTCTCCTGTTTGTTTTGGACACTTTTACTTGGCTTTAGTATGAAAGATTCTAGTCTGTTTAGTTTTGAGTTGCCTTTCATAAAACTCAAGGGAAATTGTCTAAATTGATTTAGTAATAGTGAAGTCAGATGCCTCACAATCCAATAAATAATTGTGGTATTTGTTCAGTGGTTACAATTTGCCCAGTACTGTATTAATTGCTAGGGTAGATACAGGATGTTCAGACAGGACACAATCCCTGCCCTCCTTGGGCTCACAGTCTAACAGGGAGAACAGGTATATTACCACCATTTTATAATCAATCAATTGTATTTATTGAGCTTTCACTATGCGGAGTATTCTGCTAAGTGCTTGAAACAGTACAATGTAACAGAGTTTGGACACATGTTCCCTGAAACTGGGGCACAGAAAAATTAAGTGACTTGACCAAGGTCAGACAGCAGGCAAGTGGTGGAGTCGGCATTTGAACTCAGGTCCTCTATCATGCCTGTGGTCTTTCGACTAGGCCATGCTTTTTCTGTAAGGAGCTTATTTCTCAGAAGTCAGCTCAGAAAATTCCAAATCTCCAAGGAGTTCTATAACATCCCGAATTTTCTGAAGTCTCTTAGAAAGGGCCCACCTAATCGAGAGATAAGTTCAAACCAGGAACCCATAGGAAGCACAAGTGAAAGGAGAAGTGATCATCTGATAAACTCAGACACAGCCAATCTTAATTGCACATGATCCATAGCGCTATTTTTATGTTACTCTGAATTAAAACAGTAGTCATATGTGTTGTAGTAATAGTAATAGTAGTAATAGCATTTCTTGGGCATCTATTTGGTGCATTGCACTGTACTTTGGACTTGGAAAGTGTAAAACCAGGAACTGGCACATTCCCTGCCCACAAGGAGCTTGAATTATCTGGTTCAATTGCCCACTATGTCTTCATTAATAGGAAAATTGCCAATTGTTCATTTATCCAGAGGCTAGCTAGTGCCAGTAATTAATAAAAATGTGTGTTTGTATTTTTGTACGTGCATGCGCAGAGAAGGGAAGTATCACAAAACAATCAGAAAAAAGAAGTGAATAGCGGTGGCTCCATTATTAATTGTCAGCTTCCAGATTACTAAGAGAGAGATGTAGAATTGAAGATCTTTTCTCCGCTGAAGCTGTCCACTTAGAAATGGTCTAGCAAACCAATATTCCCTGAAGTTGAACCTGAGAAATTAAGCTAATGAGAAGCCCCATGGGCTTTCTGCCCCCTTCTCTATGAGCAATGGATCAGAGGCCAAGCCTCATAGCCACAAATAGCAGACTAACAAGACTTGCTGATGGAGGGGTCACTCATTAAGATACTGAACCTTTAGCATGACTTGTTCAGCGAATTCACCCCAGAGCTTTCTACAGGAAAGCCAAAGGTTGGTCCGATGCCATGAAGTCAGGTGGAAGGGGGAGGAGAAAAAAATGGAAAGGTTTAGAGGACAGTCACCTGCCTTGTAAGATACAACAGGGTAAAAGGAAATCATTCCTCACATTTAACTGGAATAGCACAGGGCTATTCAGTACTATAGGACAAAGGGCTTTACAAAACATAATCAATTGCCTTGAAGTGATTTGTGTTCTTCTTAGTCCTGTCTTCCTGCAAGAAATCTGTGCAGAAATAGTTGGGCCTTTAGCATCCTATATGAAATGCACTCCAGAATGGCATTAACCCTGCTAATAATGAACCTCAATAGTAAAAGGAAGGAGGATTTAATCACATGCTTTTATTACATTTCTCTAAAACTTGGCTTTGGTTTACAGTTCAGTTAGCTGTAAACTACCAAGGAAAGCATTATGGAGCAATATGCTTTCCATTTCACAGTGGAACAGTGGTATGGGTGGGTTTTTTTCCACTTTGAGCTGTAATTTGAAAAACAGCATTTAAAATATTTTTATCTAGGTTTTCTACAGTCTTATCAGTATTCAATTCTCTGCCTTCATCCTTGTCCATTATAGGGAGATGATAAGTTGATACAATGCCTCTCAGAACATTATCCAGAGGAAAAACATCATCTGTGGGTCATGGCTCAATCACCTGGCTTCAGATGGTCAGAAAAGGGAACTGAGAATGGTCAAGGCAATAACTTTTCCTAAAATCCCACCAGCTTTAACTCCGATCTCTGCCACCTCCCAAAGTAGAAGGCACTGGTCTTTCCCCATTGCCCACAGATGACCCTTCCCACTAAATTAATTCCATTTTACCCTCCCATGAGCTGAGTACAGAGTTTTGCAAACAATAGATCAATCAATCAATGTTATTCTTTGAGTTTTTACTTTGTATAGAGCAGAGCACTGAACTAGTGCTTAGAACAGTGCGTGGTACATAGTAAGTGCTTAACAAGTACCATCATTATTAATTGCTCGGGAAAGTACAACAAAGCTCATTGACCCAATCCCTGCCCACAAGGAACTTACAGCCTACAGGAGGAGACAAGACGTTAATAAAAATAAATGAACTCTGCATATGTACATCAGTGCTGCTGGTTGAGGTGAATATCAAGTGTACAGAGCCTACAGGGGGAGACATATTAAAACAAATCAGAGATCAGGGATGCTCAATAAATACTACTTATTGTACACCTGTTAATTGAGGACCATCAAAGTCTTACTAAGGTCATATCTCCTCCAATAGATCTTCCCCAGTTAAGTTTTCTCCAACTCCCTCTCCCTTCTATGTTGCCTACACATTTGGATTTTCATCCTTAAAATCACTTAATAAATCTTACCTATTGACTGATGGAATGAATAATAGGACTCCATAAGTGACAAGTTGCCATGAAAGGGGTGTTTTGGGAAAAGTTATATAAAACAGACTGATGGAATGGTTTTATCATGTGGTCATATAGTTGCCTAAAATATATTTCTCCAGATTTGATAAATATCCGCCACCCTAAAAAAAATCCTAAAAGTTTTCTTGATCCGTAGAAAGAGAAAAAAATCAATGAAAGTTAAAGTTCTTTCAAGACTGCAGAGCATATCATAGGTAACAGGTATGCCAGTTGTGAGGTAAGCATACATAGAGAGAGCTTATGAAAATGGATAAAAGTTTATCAAAAAAGTAAGCATGTGATGTCCCTTTAAATAGGACTACTAATAGGTGTGTTCAAACCAAAAAAGTTACTGGATCTAGATTCAGAATAATGACAACAGCATAAAATGAAATGATTCCATCTCCATGTCGAGTTGACTGGCAGAGGAAAAGAAAGGTTGAGAAGCAGCGTGGCTCAGTGGAAAGAGCACGGGCTTTGGAGTCAGAGGTCATGGGTTCGAATCCTGGCTCTGCCACTTGTCAGCTGTGTGACTTTGGGCAAGTCACTTCACTTCTTGGTGCCTCAGTTCCCTCATCTGTCAAATGGGGATGAAGACTGTGAGCCCCACGTGGGACAACCCGATTCCCCTGTGTCTACCCCAGCGCTTAGAACAGTGCTCGGCACATAGTAAGCGCTTAACAAATACCAACATTATTATTATTATTAATAATTATTATTATTATTAATTATTATTATTATTATTAAAGGTTGCTGAGCACATACCTTATTATGCCCTGGTCCAGCTGTTACTGGATGGGCAGAACAATATTCTCCTTTTTTGCCTCATCCCTCTCTCTCGCTGAAATTAATTTGACTCTCTTTTCGGCAGTTATCCACAGAGGACCATGAACATAAACAGTCAATAAAATTTTAATATAGACTTTGTTTAGGGAATGGCAGGAGACAGGGAGACAGAGGTAGGAGACCTGGTATTGAAATTTTGTATGGGTCCTGAGAATTCCTGTCAGCTATATTGTTTCAGATCTTAGATCTTGTACCAACCACGGCACCTGTTGAATTGATCCTAAGTTTCATAATGGTGTGAAAGCCTTTCCTCTACCTCACAAGAGAATTTGTACTGATGTTATGTGAGTATGAAACGAGTGCTCTGATTCTAAGGGGATCGGTGAGTTATACCCAAGCAGAGCCTACCCAGAAATTGAACAAATCACAGAGCATTGTGTTTATATTTAATTCAGTATTTTTCAATCATATCTTAGTGAGGTTCTAAGAGTTAATTCTTTTAGATATAACTGTCTGACAAGTAGAAAAATCCTTAAATCTTCTTTGTTTCATCATAAAGCAAAGATATAAAAAGAGAGTAGGAGGAAAACGGGTCACTGTGTTTATGTTTTATGAATTGGAGCTATACAATATTTCCCACTTCACTAAAGGGATTACAGTATTCTAACCAAACCAAGTGACTTTTTATCTTGAGTTAATTAATGAAGAAATCCTCAGAGGAGTTATGTCATTACTCTTCTTACTCATGCAAAACCACAGTTTCTGTGAATTTACATATATAGTTCATCTAGGAGATTATCATCTGAGTTGGATTAAATCATTAAAATTCACCATTCAAGTAAGAAGCATGGATCAAATGCTAAAACCGATGAACATATTGCCAACATGGGAAAGGAATTTGTGAGTGAATCTTTTAGGATAGGAAGAATTGTGCCTCGGTAAATATTTGGAGGAGTTAATGCACGACGGATGCTTCTAAACAGTGGTGAGCTAATTCGATCAAGTCTATCCTAATAGAAAATTTTGGCAAAAGCACCCCCAGAGCTTAACCTCCTCCTCCTCCACTCATTTATATAAGTGGTGGCAGAGAACCCATGCCATTCCTCTAATTTGGCTTTTCCTCCTGGTAAATATGTGAGCCAGCCATCAGTTCATTTCCAGCACTTGACACATGCAACTCTTTGAAGGCAAAGTATATTTATTTATAAAGTGTCTCAATTTGTTTAAAAGAAGCATAGAGAATGTATCTACAAATGCTTTTGAGAAGCAGCGTGGCTTAGGGGAAAGAGCCCGGGCTTGGGGGTCAGAGGACGTGGATTCTAAACCCGCCTCCGCCACTTGTCTGCTGTGTGACCTTGGGCAAGTCACTTCACTTCTCTGTGCCTCAGTTGCCTCATCTGTAAAACGGGGATCAAAAGTGTGAGCCCCCCATGGGTCAACCTGTTTACTTTGTATCTACCCCAGTGCTTAGAACAGTGCTTAGCACATACCAAGTCCTTAACAAATACAATTATTGTTATTATTATGTGTTGTAATAAAAATAATAAAAATTATTATCATTATTATTATGGGATTTGTTAAGTGCATACTATGTGCCAAGCACTGTTCTAAGCTCTGGGGTAGATATAAGCTATTCAGGTTGGACACGGTCCCTGTCCCACATGGGGCTTACAGTCTTAATCCTCATTTTTCAGATGAGGAAACTGAAGGACAGAGAAGTGAAGTGACTTGCTGAAGGCCACACAGCAGACAAGTGATGGAGTTGGGATTGGAACCCACAACCTCTGACTCCAAAGCCCCTGCCCTTGCCACTAGACCATGCTGCTTCTCTACTTTCCTGAGCACTTAGTAGAGTACTCTGCACAGAGTAAATGCTCGGTAAGAACCACTGATGATGATATTTGTTTGTAAATTTCTTCCCAAACTCCAAAACTGATGAACATTGCAAGCTGCTACCTCAGATTAGCCAGGAATATGTAGCTGGGGAGGCTGAGTTTAGTTGATGCCCAAGGGTCCAAACTGCAGAAACTTTCAGGCACAAATCACTTTAGGAACTTTGCACGTGTTGCATACTGTTAAACTTAAAGCATGTCAGTAACACAAAAATAGATTCCCTATTTTGCAGCAGGTGAATATGATATTGGGGAAGATTACTGGCACTCAAAGGTTCCACTGAGAAATTCAGACTAAAAATGTGTGGGCCACCGCTTCTAGTTTCCACTAGGTCTCAAGAGCAAATCTGTACGAACTCTGGCAGTGAGACCTTGACTATCATTTAGCAAAAGCGTCTGGTACTCAAAACCACTGGGAAACAGTGGAAAAGTTCATTCAGAAATTAAAAAGGGATTAAAGCTGGAACCACTACAAAGAGATTACCTTGCAAAAGAAAGGTAAAGTGCATATAGCGGAATAAGTTATAAATCCTTCCTCAAAAATGCTTATCAGCAGCCATGGTCAACCCAGCTTTTAAAAGCATTAAAGCAAGTCGCCTCAGCCTAATAGATTCACATATAACACATGTGGTGGAGTTTCACATGCTCCATAACTCAGAGGGTAACTGCACTATGTGTGAAATGGAAGCTGTGACAGGTCACTTTGATTTATACTGCACCATTCATAGAGGACCTGATTACCTTACTACCCAGGTCCACGAAGTTCTGACACACTATCTTCAACATCACACCCAATTGTATAAGTCAAGCCTTTCTTCCCCGAGAGAAAAAAGAATATATCTGTGGCCCTCATTTTCAAGGCGTGCACACACTTCAGAGCTGCTTGTAGGCCTTCTGGGGTGAAACTTTACCTGCATGAACTTTGGGAAAATATACTGCGACCTCTCCATTCTTCACTTCAAAAGAGTGGTTGCTGCAAAGGGTTAGATTATGTTTGGCATCTGTGTGCCTCCATTGAATTTTAACTCAAATCAATTATAAAATTGATACGTGAGGACTGATATTATAAAGTGCCCTTTTACACAGACACTGGCAAAAGATAAGAGGACTTCGGGTCTACTTCCAAAGTGTCATATTCCTCACCCTATGGTGACACTGCAACACTGTTCTTTGTGGGCTCTGTTTTAACAATTGCTTACATCTCCAAAGCAGCTTTCAGATTTAGTTGGGAAGTGTGAATGACACAGCCCCATTGTGTTGCATCTCCATAATCCTTTGTTACCAATCAACAAAGTCTTTAAAACATCCTGCTGAATGGGAATTTGGCCAAACAGCCAACCAGCTCCTTGGCCTTATTAAGGGCACCTCCTACTGGTCTTTTCATAAAGTGAATTATGCTTTCTTCCATAGCAATCCCCCGCTGGCTTTCTGACGAGAGAAATAGCTACTAAGAGCAGGAATAAAACTCGGCGATTAACGAGTAGAGGCCAAAGCCACTGGAGCAGCATTATCTTGGACACACTGGCTGCATTTTCATGATGCACTTGCGGGAGAAGAATACACTGCATTTACAAATTCACTTAGTGGATTTAGAGACCCATAGATCTATGCCTATTTAGATCCACAAGTCCATATACATATATGTGTATATATAGATACACACACACATGTAATACATATAATTATATATATATATATACACATATATATATGATAGTGGGACTTGCACATGTCCATTTAAGGCATTAATCATGCTATTTTGTGGTGTGAATTCAATGACTAGAGAACAGGTCAACTTCCAGGAAAAGTCTGAGGGGTTAAATGAGGAGAGAGTTTTCAGAATTCAGTTAGGACATCCCCACCCCATTGGGTAGACATCCCTTTTCTCCCCCCTTCCCCACCCCTCTGCCTTCCCGAATGGGAAATAATCCTTCCAGAAGACCAAGATGGGCCAAAAAGAAAAAAGAAAAAGAGCACTTCTCTCTCTCCAGTCAAATTCTGGGACCTTTCCCTTTGACAAGTCCCAACCACCCTCCTCCCTAAACCTCTGCCCGGAGCAAGCAGTAAATCAACCATCCTTGGGAGGGGGAAGATCCCGGCCACAGCTCCCAATCCCGGATGCTGGGAATTTAGGAGAAACACCTAATTCATTAGGGGACTGCCTCCAGTCTCCTTCCAGGAGAGTAATTTCAGAGGACAATGAGAAGGGGGACGACTGTGGCCTGGCCGGGGAGCGCGCATGGGGGAATGGGGGGGTACGCGCCCAGACTCGCGGGCACGCGGGCGCGTGCTCGGAACACCCTGGTTACAGGAGCATCCCGGACCGTGCAAAGGCGCTCCTTCTGGACCTCTAAGATCAAGCGTGAGGATTTAGGCTCCTCCGCCTCGGAAACCCCCCAATTTTTGGCACTGCAAGGGCATGGTCCCCAAGGGGGCCAAGTCTTCCCGCATCCCCTCGTAGGACAGTGCTCTGCACACAGTAAGCGCTCAGTAAATACGACTGACTGAATGAATGAATCCCCGCAGGGGAATAGCCTGCTCTCATTGCCGGTGCGATTTTCCAAAGCTTTTAAATTGTACCAATCAACAATTTTAGGGGGATTGGGGAGGGGGTTGGTTCTTGCCTCTCTGGACCCCGGAAAAGGTATTTGCTAAAGATAACTGGCCTCTCCCCTTCTCCATCACCCTCCCAACACTCACATACACACACACACCCCCCTCAGTACCCGGTCAGGGGGTGCATCCACTTGTGATGGGATTCCGCGGATCGGGGAGTGAGCTGGAATCATTCATTTCAACATTTTGGGACGTGTTCGACTAATAGCCCGGCCTGCACGGCCCCTGAGCATCCGAGCATTAATTCCTCTTTTCTCCTCCTCTAGTCCAATTGCACGCGCGCGCGCGCACACACACACACACACACACACACACACACACAGAGAGCTTTGCCATTTTTAATTAGAAACTGCCAACTGCTAAGGAGAGAGCCAGGTCCCCCGAAATATCAATCAATTGGAGTTGGGAGATGTTCCGGAAGAGAACTGTATTTTTCGCGCAAAAACCACCTTTCGCCTTGGGTGTATCATTCCCTGGGTCTTCCCCAGCCTCACTGCGACCGTCTTCCCAAGCCCCCAATTCCCACCCTCCCTCCTAAATAATAATATCAACAATGCAAAAAGCGTTTGGTCTCTTTTCAAGGCTCCCACATCGTCATTTCCAACCTCTCAGATCCTGAGATGACTAGATTTGAATGTAAAGCGAGTTGTCGCTCCAGAAAGAAAAAAAAAAAAGCTGAAATGGGATTGTTCAAATTCTTGGTACATCTTTCCTGCCCTTCCTCGCCTCCCCTGGACGCATTTATTTCTCTCGGCCGGCTCTCCCTATCCAAAAAAGCAAAAGCTGTTTGCAAAAGCTCCATCCCCAAATGCCCAAAAGCAAAGCTGCGCCCCTAACCCACAGGATAGGAGGTGGGAAGAGAGGGGTTGGGGGGGGGGGGGGGGATAAAGCAGATCTCAGGATTTCGGTAGATTTCTCTCTCCGCCACCCGCTGCTCTTACAATGAAGTGAAAAGGTACCAAAATGAGGGGGATAGTGGGGAAGAGAGAGCGCGATCCAGAGAGTGGACTTACCGGAGACTTGAAGATGCAAGCTGAGCAGGGAAGCGCTGAAGAGTACAAAAGCCAGTTTTGGTACCCAAACACATCCAAGACTATTCTCCATATTTCAGCCAACACCGACGGAGATTTGGGTCCAGGACACCAGTACCACTCACACACATCTACTCACACACACATCCACACATGCACATACACACACGCAAGGAGCCCTTCTCCTCTTCTTCCACCTCCACCACCTCCTCTTTTTCTCCTCTTCCTCCTCCTGCTCCTGCCCTCTTTTTCCTCCTCTTCTTTTTCCTCTTCCTCTTCCCGAGTCTTTTTTCTCTTCCAAGATCAGCAAAAAGAGGCAGAAAAAAGTTCCATTCACTCCAAGAGCTCTCAAGAGTTAATTCAGGAAATTAACTGGAGAAAAGGAAGCAAACGAAGGAGGAAGCGATCCCAGTTGCTTTGGAATCATCAAAAAGCAGAAATATCCTGAGAGGGGGTGAGAAGGGAGGGAGGCGGTCTGACGGGGGAGTATCAAAAGATTGAAGTCGGATCCATCTCTTCGGCTGTGCAAAGTTCAAAAAAAAAATCCGTCGTCCGAAGAACCAGCAACGATTTTCTTCTTTGGCGGAAGAGGGGAAGGGGGGGAAGGGGGAAGGGGGAGAAAAGGGTGGCAAGATCTCACTTGTTACTGGAGCAGTCCACCGGCAGTATGTGAGCTGGGAGTTAGAGCTGTACCATCCATTGATCCGAACAAGTTGGGGGCTGGGAGAGAAAATGTGGAGACCGGAGGGAGACCAACTGGATCAGGGAAAGATTCCACAGGAAGGAAAGAAAAAAGGGAGGGGGGGGGGGGAGAGGGAAGAAAAAAAAAAGCTAAGCCACGGTTTCCAACAACTGCATTCGCACGGTCTACATATGAATGAGCAGGGATGCCCTCTGTGGGCAAAGCGTGGGAAGTCACTTTTCTCAATGGATCCTCTTAAGACACGGTTTGCCTGCCACTGCCGCTTCCACTTTCGGCACGCTCCTTTGTAAAACCGTTTTCGTTTTTATTTTTCTGGACTCACGCTGCCCAAAATTGTCTGGGTCAAATGTCCAACCTGTTTACTTCAAGCTCCCTCCGGCTCTGCCACTTATTTACTCTTCCCGGGCCTTCCCATTAGGGTCAATCCCCAGGCTTCCCTCCCCTCCCACAACGCGTCTCCCAAATCTTGGAACCCCGAGGCTGCTGTTCGGGATCGTTTGGACATTAAATAAAAAAAGAAAGACGGAACGTACAGCCCAGCAGCTAGGCTTGCTCCAAAGGAAGACTCGCGAGGCTGCTTTACAGAAGCCTATCCTGTCCAACTTCTAAGTAAAGGCCTCATTTCTTTGCAGTGGCCCGCAGTTGAGAGCAATCTGCCCCTGGAGACCTCATGGGGGTCCTTGAGCCTGGGCTAATCACTTCCCGAGGTCTCAGTTCCCTCCCTACTTCCCTGCCTCAAATACCGTGCAGAAAGAGGGGGTGGGCGAGCGCGGCGAAAAGGAGGAGGAGGGTTGAGGAGGAGGAGGAGGTAAAAGAGGAGGAGGAAGGAGAGGAGGAGGGTAGGAAGAGGAGGGTTGAGGAGGAGAAAGGTTGAGGAGGAAGATGAGAAGGAGGAAGAGGGAGGAAGAGAAGGAGGGGAGGAGGAGGTGGAGGAAGAGACAGAGGAGGAGGAAGAGGAGAAAGAGGGGGAAGGAGGAAGAGGAGAAAGGAAGGAAGAGGAGAAAGAGGGGGAGGAAGGGGAGAAGGAGGAAAAAGAGGAGGAGGGGGGGAGGAAGAGGTGGAGGAAGACGAGAAGGAGTAGGAGGAAGAGGAGGAGGGGAGGAGGAGAAAGGAGAAAGAGGAAGAAAAGAGCAGGAGAAGGAGGGGAGGAGGAGGAGGTGGAGGAAGAAGAGAAGGAGGAGGAGGAGAAAGAAAAGAAAGGAGGAGGAAGAAAAAGAACAGGAGGGAGGGGAGGAGGAGAGGAGGAAGAAGAAGAGAAGGAGGAGGAGAAGGGGGAGACGGAGGAAGAGGAGACAGGGGAAGAAGCAACAGGAGGGGAGGGAAAATGGAGAGGAGGAGGAAGAGAGGGAGAAGGAAGAGGAGGAAAAGGGAGGGGAGAGGGCAGGAGGAGGAGCAGGAAGAAGGGGAGAAGGGAGAGGGGAAGGAGTTGAAGGAGGAGGAAGAGGGGAAAAGGAAGAGGGGGAGAAGGAAGAAGGTAGGAGGGAGAAGGAAGAGGAGGAGTGGGGGAAGGAGGAGGAGGAGGAGAAAGAGGAGGAGGAACAGTAATATCCTGAGAGGGGAAAATGTAACTCTAATCGCCGCCCAGTTCGGCTGGCCAGGACACGCAAGGACTCGCAGAAGATAACACAAAAGCATTAACTGTGATGGGGCGAGGGGGGAGAGGGGGAGGGCACCCAGGCAGCTGCTGTATGGTGGGGGCCTGACTCTTCATCCCGAAAACCGGGATGCTCTGCCTGCTGCTGGGGAGAGAGCGCCGTTCTGATCACCTTCAGCAGCGGCGAGTAGCACCGAATGTCCAACACGTGCAGCTCGGACTGATAGAAGCCATCACTCCTTGCGCTGCACAAGAAACTGAGCGCTTTCTCGGAATGGATGCGGAGTAAAGTTTAGACTCCCGCGGCGGACACCGTGATGTGGAGATTTGAGGAAAACCTCTCCATAGAACAGAAGGGGGTGGATAGGGGGAGTGGGGAGGGGATGGGGTGGCGTTCGGGGAGGCAGAGGGGCGTGGGAATACACTTTTGGGAATCCGGAGTCTGTCGTGGACCAAGTCGGGTCCCGAATCCCGGCGGCGGCGCCTCCGCCTGGTTTCGAGGCTGGGGGAGAAAGCTAAAGCCCTGAACCAGGTGGGCAGTGGGCAAGGTAGGAGACGTGCCCCCTGATGATGGGGAATGCGGAGAGGCATCCCCTCTCGCCGAAGAGGGACTGGCTTTCTTCTTCGCCCAGGCTACGGGTGGTGGATGCCCTGGCATTTCAGTGCTATACTGCTCGTCTTCTCCTCCTTCTCTGGTGGCCCACTGCCCTCCTCCTCCTCCCCCAGCAGTCCCCTGGCTCCTTCCCTCCTTTCTCCATCTCCTGGTGGTTTTTTCTCGACTTTCTCCTCCCCCTCCTCCTCATCCCCTGAGCGGTGTTGCTCTCCTGCTGACCAGCCAGGCGTTTAGGCCCATCAATTGGCTTCCACCTGCTTTTCCCTGACCATCCCGGAGCCCGGGCTCCGCCACACCCATTCAGTTCATCCCCACTCTGCCTTGAATCCCGCAACCATTCCCGCCCCGCCACTCCCCGTGGCATTTGCAGATACCGATCAACGAAGCCAGAGCCGACTTCAAGCCTCTGAAACTAGTATGGAAAGTTAGCACCTTTCTCCCCCTCCCAAACATGTTTGTCGTCTTAGATCACAAAGAGCCACTATAGGACACTTTGGAAATTAATTAGAGCTTAGAAAGTGAGAGTAGCGACTTGATGGAGAGCTGTCTGCTCCCTGTTCCATCTCCCCAGACTGAGAAAGTCATCCCTGTGTCATTCTGCTCCACGGCTAGACGGGGCAGTCCTGGATGTCAGCTGCAGGATAACAATCATAACAATGATAATAATAAAGGTATTTGCTAAGGACTTATTATACATCAGGCACGGTAATAAGTACTGGGACTGTTCAGGCAAATCAGGGGCACAGTCCCTGTCCCACATGGAGCTCATAGTCTTAATACAGAGGAGGTAACTGAGGCAGAGAGAAGCTGAGTGACTTGACCAAGGTCTCAAAGCAGAGAAGTAGCAGAACCAGGATTAGAGCCTTCTGATTCCCAAGACTGTGCTCTACCCACTAGCCCACGCTGCTTTTTGAGACAAGATGGGAGAGAGACCAGAGCAGCACTAACCAGCTGAGGGTGTGTTTGTTTCCAAACATGTTTGTTTTCTATAGATCACAAAGAGCCACTACAGGGCACTCTGGAAATTCATTAGAGATTAGAAAGCGAAAGTGGCAACTTCACTGAGAGCTGTCTGCTCCCCATTCCATCTCCCCCGGCTGAAGAAGTCATCGCTGTGCCAATCCGCTCCAGGGCTAAACCGGGCAATACTGGGTGTCAGCTGAAGGATAATAACAAAATAATAGTAATAATAATAATAGTATTTGCTAAGCACTTACTTATTCTGCAACAGTCACTGCAATAAGTGCTGGGATGATGACAAACAAATCATATTGGACACATTCCCTGTCCCACAGGGGGCTCAGAATCTTAATTTCCATTTTACAGAGGAGGTAACTGAGCAGAGAAGTTGAGTGACTTGCCCAAGATCACACAGCAGACAAGTGGCAGAACTAGGATTAGAACCCAGGTCCTTCTAACTCCCAGGCTCATGCTCTATCCATTAGCCCACGCTCCTTCTTAAGACAATAATAATAATAATAATGGAATTTGTTAAGCACTTGCTATGTTCCAGGCACGTACTAAGCACTGAGGTGGATATAAGCAAATTGGGTTGGACATTGGACACAGTCCCTGTCCCACATGGGCTCACAGTCATGATCCCCACTTTACAGATGAAGCAATTGAGGCACAGAGAAGTGAAGTAATTTGCCCAAGGTCACACAGCAGACAAGGGGCAGAGCCGGGATTAAAACCCATGACTTTCTGACTCCCAGGTCTAGGCGTTAGCCACTATGCCATGTTGCTTCTCAAGACAAGACAGGAGAAAGACCAGAGCAGCATTAATCAGTTGTTGAGGTGGGGGCGGGTACAGAATTGTAAGGCGTGCTCTAAAGTGGGCATGAAATAGTGATTCCTCAGAACTATTGTGAGGGACATGTATGGGCCATGTGACCTGGGTAGGGTCAGAGCTGTGGGCTCCAGCGAGGAGGAAAGAGTAGTGGGATCAATTTCACAGGATGATGCTTTTGACTTCCCTTAGCCTACTTATTTTCAGCCTACCAGCACAAGAGGGTTGGTTTGTGCATCATCGGAAGAAGCTGTGCACAGTGCTGGAGATACGAACAGGGAGAAGCAGGCAAATGTGGGATGGAGACAGGTGTGATTGTAGGAAACAGTTTAGTTTTAATTTGTGATGGGTAAATCTCAAGAAACATGTAGCTTTGATTGAGAACAGAGGGTTGGTGCTGCGCAGAGGGGCATTTCTGAGTCCTGGCAGGCAGCCACAAGCAGGCAGTGATTCCATGGTTGGGAACCTGCATATCCTTTGGGTGGGCTAGGGCACACAGATTCAATGATTTCTCTAAGGAAATTTGGAGAATCAGATTGAAATTTGGAACAACTTGTTTTGTGGAATGTCAAATTTCTCTATTTTTTTCTACCAGTTTCCAATTTTCCATATTATTCTGTTGCCTAAAGCTCTGCTTCCAGAATCAGTGCCCCTCATCCTTAAATAGTATTAAATACAGCCTGTAAAATAACATTTCAAAGTCATTTGGACCCAACAATTCCATTTGGCCCATAAATTCTGCACTGACCTCATCATCCACATTGCAATACTGTGCTCAAACCTGAGGAGTTGCAAAATAAAGAGTCCTTCTTGTCCCAACAAATAGACCCACGTTTATATGTCCTCTCTGCAGTAGATGGAATTGAGTTCAATATTCCCGACAGCTGAGTTAATATTGTTAACATTTACCAAATGCCAACCAAATTAAAAGCAGAATTGGACTTGGTCTTCCAAACAGATGGCGTATAATCTCCAGCAGCCTCCAACAGTGGTATTTATTGAACACCTGCACTGGGCAGAACACCTAGTATAGTATAGTACAGTAAGCACTATACTAGGAACTTGGCAATAAACCTCTGAAATAAGAGCCTTGTCCTCATATAATTTAGGAGGAGCAAAGTAGGAACGAACTGCTAAACGTTTGAATAGTAAAAGAATAGAAGAAAGTATGAGGTAAAAGCCTAGATACCAACGATAAAAACAAAATCCGCAAATAGATAAAAAAGAATAAATGAATCTGGGAAGGAAGTGAGGGTAGGAGGATCAGAAGTAGCCCAGGTGACTATTTCCATTCTTTTTCACAGTCACAACAAAATAGCCCTGTCTAGTTACAGCAGTGTGGAGAAAAAGAAAATTGAAGAGAACTACATTTAGTAAGCAACCATAAATCTGAGCAAATAAAATATGGTGGATAAATGCTTTTTGGTTGCTTTAAATGGCATTTGTTAAGCACTTTTTTATTGCATTTGTTAAATGTTCACTATGTGCCAGGCACTGTACTAAATGTTGGGGTAGATGCCAGCTAATCAGTTTGGACACACTCACTGTCCCAGATAGGGTTCACAGTCTTAATCTCGATTTTACAGATGAGGTAACTGAGGCACAGAGAAGTGAAGCGACTTACCCAAGGTCACATAGCAGACAAGTGGAAGAGCCAGGATCAGAAGCTTGGTCCTTCTGACGTCCAGGCCTGAGGTCTAGCCAATAGGCCACACCGCTTCTCAGTTGGCAAACGAGGAATTATCAGAAGAGGATCTAGGCCAGTGGTTCAGAGTTGGTGAGCCACGACAAAGTGGTGTGATTAGATGGCCTGCTATGTGTGCTCCACAAATCCAGTTTGACTTTTATTGTGCCTGGGCAGGCATACTATTAAGTCTGCTCAACCATGTTCAGTATTTTGAAAAACTCTATGACAGGTTTGAGAGGAAGGTCAGAGGGCACACACACAAGCACAAACCCCTTCATGTTTCTGTTGTGCCACAGAACAAAAGAGGTTGATTTAGGCATCATGGTGGACATGAGTTTGCACTAGAATGCTGTTGCCAAGAAGATTATGACACTGTAGACTAGAAGCAGCAAGACAACATTTCTTATCCACAGAGTGATGCATCTATTATCTCTTCTACCCTCATCAGTTCTTTGGTTGCGTCTTGCATCATTTTTTGACCTCTAGAGTTTGGCAGGGAAGTGAGGATCCTGGAGGGAATCCAGAAGAGGGCAATGTAAATCACCAGACATCTGAAAAATGGGATGTCACTGAGAGGGCCGCCGGACTGCAGATAGGCTTCCCAGAGAGAAGATATACCAGGTAAAAGTCCCCTTGTTCCTTGAAGCAGTCTGAGCCTGACTGCTCCCTCATTAAGACTAAACTAAAATGAGCACTGCCACTACAGACTAATGGTTCATTCAGCCAGTAATCTCTGCTTCTGACAGTGCATGGATGTTTGGAGGAACAATCCTCATCATTCCACCACATTTTAATTTTTCCCACGGCTAATCTAGCATGAACATTCTATTTAACCCACCTCGAGCCTTCTAACAGCCCCATCTTTCCCTCTAATAATCCCTTTTGGACCTCTTATCTATGAGTTTATCTAAACCCTTTTAAAACCAACTGAGACTTCCTATCTGTCCAGCTCCCTTTGGGACTTTGAGAGACACCCCTCTTTGCTCCTGCCCTGTCTTCCTTCCGCTCTGCATTGTTCTCTGGATTTAGGAGAACTAGAAGAACTAGGGAGAACTGGGAGAACTAGGATAAAGAAAAAAAAAACCCTCATTGGCTTGTAAAATAGGAAAAGAGCTTTGATTCTCCTTCAAAAATAGTGAAAGGGAGTTTTTGCAAATAGAAAGGGATCATTTTTTTGTAGTTGAATACTCTTGAAAATTGGTACTTTGGCATAGCTCTACCCACAGGTTCTAAGGGAATTCTCTCTCTGATGCTGGGAAGCTGCTGCAGAATTGGTCTATCTGCTGCTATCGTGGTGACTACCATGAGTTATTTTCTGTTTCTATTTTGTGTGATGTTAAGTGATTCAGGAGGCCTGTATCTAAAAGAAGACCTACAACAACAGGTCTTACATAGGGTGGAATCTTAGAGGATTTCAGACCTGTCAGATATTTGTTTTAATTTTTCCCCTTCAGGAAGCAAAGAAGAGAGGAACACTGAGGCTTTGGGCATATAACACCAGAGACAGTCTGAAAGAGGGGAGGCATACCTGAGAGGCACAGAGAAAACTTCTCCATTGCATTTAACCATCAACAGGGACATTCACCTTCACTCCTTGGAGTATTAGGGGGAAGATCAGGCATCACATAATATGGTATTTGTTAAGTGCTTATAGTCCTTTCCCTGACTTTCCCATCACTGTAGAAGGCACCACCATCCTTCCTGTCTCACAAGCCTGTAACCATGGTCTTAGCTTCGTCTCCTATCTCTCATTTAAACCACATACTCCAACCATCATTAAATCCTGTCAGTCCCACCTACGTGACATTGTTAAAATTCTCCCTTTCTTTTCCACCCATACTGCTATCAGCGTGGCTCAGTGAAAGAGCCCGGGCTTGGGAGTCAGAGGTCATGGGTTTGAATCCCGGCTCTGCCACCTGTCAGCTGTGTGACTGTGGGCAAGTCACTTCACTTCTCTGTGCCTCAGTTACCTCATCTGTAAAATGGGGATTAAGACTGTAAACCTCACGTGGGACAACCTGATTACCTTGTATCTACTCCAGCGCTTAGAACAGTGCTCTGCACATAGTAAGCGCTTAACAAATACCAATATTATGATTATTATTGTTAATAATACAATTACTCATTTTATCCCTCCTGGATTACATCAGCCTCCTTGCTGACCTCCCAGTCTCCTGCCTCACCCCATTTCAGTCCATACTTCACTCTGCTGCCCAGGTCATTTTCCTACAAAAACACTCAAGACATATTTCCCTCTCCTCAAGAAGCTCCAGTGGTTGCCCAACCACCTCTGCATCAAACGAAAACTCCTCACCATTGACTTTAAAGCACTCCATCACCTTGCTCGCTCCTACGTCACTTCACTACTCTCCTAGTACAACCCAGTCCACACACTTCACTCCTCTAAAGCTAACCTTCTCACTGTGCCTATATCTCATCCATCTCACTGCTGACCTCTCTCCCACGTCGTGTCTCTGGTCTGGAATGCCCTCCGTCTTCAAGTCCAACAGACAATTACTCTCTCCCCATTCCATTGAGGGCACATCTCTTCCAAGAGGCCTTCCCTAAGTCTCCCTTTCCTCTTCTCCCACTCCCTTCTTTGTCCCTGCGACTTGCTTCCTTTCTTCATCCCCCTCCCAGGCCACAGCACTTATATAAATATCTGCAATTCATTTATTCATGTTAATGTCTGTCTCTCCCACTCTAGATTGTAAGCAGTTTGCGGGCAGGGAACGTGCCCATTTATAGGTGTACTGTATGCTTCCAAATCCTTAGAACAGTGTTCTGCTCACGGTAAGTACTCAATAAATAAGATTGAATGAATGGATGAATGTGCCAAGCCCTGTACTGGGCACTGGAATATCTAAAAGACAATCAGTTTGGACACAGTCCCTGTTCCACAAGGGGCTCACAATCTAGAGGGTGAGGGAGAACAGGTATGTAATTCTCATTTCACATTGAGAAAACTGAGACATAGTGAAGATAAATGACTTACCCAAGATTATGATGATGATGGTATTTGTTAAGTGCTTACTATGTGCCAAGCACTGCTCGAAGTGCTAGGGTAGATAGAAGGTAATCAGGTTGTCCCACGTGGGGCTCACAGTCTTAATCTCCATTTTTAAAGATGAGGTAACTGTGGCACAGAGAAGCTAAGTGACTTACCCAGGGTCACACGGCAGACAAGTGGAGGAGCTGGGATTAGAACCCACACCGTCTGATTTCCAAGCCTAGTCTCTTTCCACTAAGCCACGCTGCTTCTCTAGATCACACAGCAAGATCATACAGCAGGCAAGTGAAAGAGCTGGAAAGATAACTCAGGTCTTCTGAATCCCAGGCCGGTGCTCTTTCCACTAGCTCCTCTGACAGAGTAACTACTGAAGTCCTGATAATACTCATGAAGAGGCATTTCAACATATAAAGAGAATGAAAAACAGCAGGAAAACCTAGCTGTTGCTGAATGGCGGAAGGAATTGGGGAGATTGTAAGAAGGGCGGCAGAAAAGACAATTTAAAGATAACCTGAAATATAAACTTACACAATGCCAAGAGGTCTTGAACTTCTTGGGGGTAGGAGACACACGCAATAAGGATTGGGAGTGACTTGCTTAGGTAATGTGTTAAACTGACAAAATCTTAAACAGTTCTTGAGGGTGCAAATAGCATTTGCAGCAGTAAGCATAAGGTTAGACTTTTACATTCTCGGTGTGGGAGTGGTACATAAGTATTTTCAGTCACAACACACTCACATACACATATACACACTTATCATCATTAGTTGTGTGTTATGTCCAAACATGAAAGATGCAGTATGCAAAGCTAAAGAACCAGATGCAGCAGTCGGTGTCAAAATGCACAGCTTCTGCTCAAGATGAAAACTGCCTCATTTTTCATGTCACGATCCTACTGGTAAGTAAAGGGTGGTGTCTCTCCCAAACTGGAGTTGATCACCACGAGCAGAATACGAATTCAGTTCGATCCATTGCATTTAGTAATAGGAAACAATTGCTGCTCGATACCATCCTTTGAGTATTTCTTTCCTCACTCAACTGACTCAGTGGACTATATGTGAACTAGCTCTGAAATCGGAGTCTTAAATGCTCACACAAAAATTTTAGCCATAGTATCTCTATACTGGACATTATCGCATGAGGTAAATGAATAAAACCAACGTTCTTTCCAGGTCTTCTGTATTTCACCTTTCTTACTGTATTTGTCACTAAACATTCCCCTCCTTATTCTTGGATTGTGTGCCCCTGGAGAGTAAGAGATCATGTCTCTCATCTGGGCATTTTTCCTAGATATTAGCTAGCACACACTAGGCACTTAATAAATACTAATACTCCAAGACTACTCTCCTGGCAAAAATTTGAATGTCCATTTCTGAGACTGCCTTACTATTTCATTTTTTTGATATCTGATCAGATATCAAAATGTATATCCTTTTTTCTTAGATCAAGCCAGACCATTGTAGAGACTTCATAAATAACAAATAATGAGAGAATAGTTCTGAAAACCCACAAAGGAACTCTGTGATTGTGGATTTCATTTGTGCAGATCCTCAGAAGAGGGTGGTGGGATTTGAGAGAGAACATGGGGATGCTTGGCTGGATGAGGGTATGTTGTGAATAGATTCACTGTATTCATTCAATAGTATTTATTGAGCGCTTACTATGTGCAGAGCACTGTACTAAGCGCTTGGGATGAACAGGTCGGCAACAGATAGAGACAGTCCCTGCCGTTTGACGGGCTCACAGTCTAATCGGGGGAGACGGACAGACAAGAACAATGGCACAAACAGCGTCAAGGGGAAGAACATCTCGTAAAAACAATGGCAACTAAATAGAATCAAGGCGATGTACAATTCATTATCAAAATAAATAGGGTAACGAAAATATATACAGTTGAGCGGACGAGTACAGTGCTGTGGGGATGGGAAGGGAGAGGTGGAGGAGCAGAGGGAAAAGGGGAAAATGAGGCTTTAGCTGCGGAGAGGTAAAGGGGGGATGGCAGAGGGAGTAGAGGGGGAAGAGGAGCTCAGTCTGGGAACGCCTCTTGGAGGAGGTGATTTTTAAGTAAGGTTTTGAAGAGGGAAAGAGAATCAGTTTGGCGGAGGTGAGGAGGGAGGGCGTTCCAGGACCGCGGGAGGACGTGACCCAGGGGTCGACGGCGGGATAGGCGAGACCGAGGGACGGTGAGGAGGTGGGCGGCAGAGGAGCGGAGCGTGCGGGGTGGGCGGTAGAAAGAGAGAAGGGAGGAGAGGTAGGAAGGGGCAAGGTGATGGAGAGCCTTGAAGCCTAGAGTGAGGAGTTTTTGTTTGGAGCGGAGGTCGATATGAGATGCATCTCCCTGAAACTTCAAATGCCTACCAAGACCAAGGTTGTGAAATCTGTTTCAAAGAACCATGTTATCTAGTTTTCTTCCTGGGGCATCCCCCTGGGCACTGAACCTCAGGCAAGTTACCTCCTAGATTATAACCACCCTGACATGTCTGGAATGCTAATAATTCTGGGTTGCCCCTGCAAATATGCCCTAGGAAAAGCCCAGCTTTGTTCGCTCGAAGGCACTCAATATATCAGGAATTCCTCTAGTCTGGGTAGGGAGCCTGTGTGACAGTTTCCTAGAAGAGTGTAGACTCTCTGAAGATGGAGACCGGGTTACTCAATGGGAATGAGAGGGACCGCCTGCCCTGAGTGGGTTGGGCCTGGGCTATTTTTTAAGGACTTCAAATTCCACAACTGTTGATATATATTCTAAAGCTAAACTGGCCCAGATGGCTTGCAGACCACCAGTCTCACCCTTAAATTCTGCTGAAGCTAAGGTGAAAAGGTTTCTGTTGACAGTGTGTTACCTAAAGGGTTGGGGTGACAATTCTAGTCCATATAGTCTGAATTTCAAATTTTGCATATGGAACATGGAGTTGGTGCCTGCTGATTAAATGTTTGCCATTATAATTGACATTTAATACTACAAAATTAATATTACGCTGAGAATGGTGCATTTAATTGGGTCACCATGTATGAAGACTTAGCAGAAGTTTCTAAAAGGATTAGTCTTCTACTACTGCAATTTAAAACGATTTTAGAATGACATGATGTAGTGAGTGCAATCTCCCCCTTCTGCATGGGTGAGGAAGTATAGCATGCAATCTCACAGAGAGTGAACAAGGGAAGGGAGGAGGATAAGCATTCAGCCTGTGCATGCCACATAATTTGGGACATGGCCAGGTTGGGAGTATGGGTGCTGTACATCTGAAATATCTAGATATTATAGATATGAGAGAAGGGGGTTACCCTACCCCTGCCACCCAAGAGAGAGGAACTGGGAGTCAAAATTCCCTGAGATAGGGAGAAAGGGTACTGATCTTATCCATATCATCTGCCTGCAAACAGTTCATTGACAAAACTTTAGTCCTGCTTCACACAGAAAGAAGTTGGTGGATTAACTCTTCTCTTGTCATCCCACCAGACACTATCACTACTTCAGCCTGGATCTTTCCTTCCATAGGTGCAGGACAAAAGAGAAGTAATAGAAGACTTGGTAGCAGCAGCAATAGCATTCATTGAGTACCCACTGCCCCAGAGCATTGTAGTCATAAATCAATTAATTAATCAATTATATTTATTGAGTATTTATGTAGCAGAAAGCAGCATGGCATAGTGAATAGAGCAAGGACCTGGGAGCCGAAAGGTCTTGGGTTCTAATCCCAGCTCTGCCATTTGTCTGCTGTGTGAATTTGGACAAGTCATTTTACTTCTCTGTGCTTCAGTTACTTTATCTATAAAATGGGGGTTGAGACTGTGAGCCTCAGTCATTTGACTTCTCTGTGCCTCACCTCACTTACCTTATATGAAAAATGGGGATTGAGACTGTGAGCCCCACATGGGACAGGGGCTGTGTCCAACCCGATTTGCTTGTATCCACCCCAGCGCTTAAAACATTGCCTGCCACATAGTAAGTGCTTAGCAAATACCACACTTATTATTTTTATTACTTGGGAGTGTACAATATAATGGAATTGGGAGACATGTTCCCTACCCACAAGAGGCTTACCCTCTAGAGGGACAGTTCTGGAGAACTACAAAACAATCAAGTGATATATTTCCTGCTCAGAAGGAGCTTACACACTACGGGAGAGACAAATAAATACTAAAGGATATGCAGAAAAAGAAAACTAAACATTTGAATATATAATGAATAATAATAGTATTGTGAGCAGGAATTGATCTGCTGTTATATTGTACTCTCCCAAGCACTTAGTACAGTGCTTGCACACCATAAATGCTCAGTAAATACTACTGAATGAGTGAATGAATAACAACAGCAGGAGAAGCAGCGTGGCTCAGTGGAAAGAGCACGGGCTTTGGAGTCAGGGCTCATGAGTTCGAATCCCAGCTCTGCCACTTGTCGGCTGTGTGACTGTGGGCAAGTCACTTAACTTCTCTGTGCCTCAGTTCCCTCATCTGTAAAATGGGGATTAAGACTTTGAGCCCCACGTGGGACAACCTGATTCCCCTATGTCTACCCCAGCGCTTAGAACAGTGCTCGGCACATAGTAAGCGCTTAACAAATACCAACATTATTATTATTATTATTATTAATAATGGTATTTGTTAAGTGCTTACTATGTCTCAGGTAGCATACTAAGCACTGGGTAGGTACAAGCAAATCAGGATGGATACAGTCCCTGTCCCACATGGGGCTCATAGTCTCAATCCCCATTTTACAGATGAAGTAACTGAGCACAGAGAAGTAAAGTGATTTCTCTAAGGTCACAAAGCAGATAAGTGGTAGAGCTGGGATCCTGACTCCGCCCCTTGTCAGTTGTGTGACTGTGGGCAAGTCACTTCACTTCTCTGTGCCTCGGTTCCCTCATTTGTAAAATGGGGGTGAAGACTGTGAGCCTCACGTGGGACAACCTCATTCCCCTGTATCTACCCCAGTGCTTAGAACAGTGTTCTGCACGTAGTAAGCGCTTAACAAATACCAACATTATTATTATTATTAGAACCCATGATCTTCTGACTCCCAGGCCCGTGCTCTATCCACTATGCCATGGGTCATAAAATGCTAGGAATGGATGACAGGTTTAGATGACTAAGGTTGCTGTGAACTAATCAGAGAAGACATGTTGAGCAGGGAAGGCTTTAAGTTGGTTTTGAATATGGGGAGGATTGGGGTCTATCGGGTAATGGGAAGAGGGAGTTCCAAATTGGGGTAATAGGTTAAGTGTGGGGACAGGGGTCGGAGAGTCAAGAATGAGGTACAGTTAAGAAGGCTAGCTTGGGGGGAATGAACAGGGCAGTGTAGAAAGTACAAATACCATTATTATTACTAATAATAATAATAATTGACTCCTTGACCCTCTCCAAACTGACTTCCATCCCCGTCACTCCATGGAAACTGCCCTCTTAAAGGTCACAAATGATTTTCTTCTTGACAAATCCAACGACTTCTACTCCATTCTAATCCTCCTCTCAGCGGCCTTCGATGCTGTCGATGATCCCCTTCTCCTGGAAACATTATCCAACGTTGGCTTCACTGACACTGTCCTTTCTTGGTCCCCCTCCAATTTCTCTGGCTACTCAATCTCAGTCTCTTTCGTGGGCTCCTCCTCTGCCTCTGCCCTAACTGCCCTCATGATTCAGTTCTGGGTCCCCTTATATTCTCCATTTATACCCACTCACTTGAAGAACTCATTCACTCACATGGCTTCAACTACTACCTCTATATGAATGATTCACAAATCTACATCTCCAGCCTTAATCTCTCTCCCTCTCTAGGGTCTCACATTTCCTTCTGCTTTCAAAACTTCTCTACTTGGATGTCCTGATGTCAGCTCAAACTGAACATGTCCAAAACAGAATTCCTTATCTTCCCACCCAAACCCTGCTCTTCCCTTGACTTTATCATCACTGTAGGCAACACCACCATCCTTCCTGTCTCACAAGCCCATAACTTGTGACGGGCAGTTTCCATGGAGTGATGGGATGGAAGTCAGTTTGGATTTATCCTTGACTACTCTCTCTCATTCAACCCACATATTCAATCCATCACTAAATCCTGTCAGCTCAGTGGAAAGAGCACAGACCTGGGAGTCAGAGGTCATGGGTTCGAATCCCAGCTCTGCCACTTGTCAGCTGTGTGACTGTGGGCAGTCATTTCACTTCTCTGTGCCTCAGTTCCCTCATCTGTAAAATGAGGATGAAGACTGTGAGTCTCATGTGTACGCACCTGATTACCCTGTATCTACCCCAGCGCTTAGAACAGTGCTCTGCACATAGAAAGCGCTTAACAAATACCAACATTATTATTTAGCTAAAATCTACTCTACCCTCTCCATCCAAACTGCTACCATATTAATCCAAGCATTTAACCTACCCCGCCGTGATTACTGTATCAGCCTCCTTGCTGACCTCCTTGCCACCTGTCTCTCCCAACTTGAGTCATACTTCACTCTGCTGTTCAGATCATTTTTCTACAAAAAAGTTCAGGCCATGATTCCCCACTCCTCAAGAACTTCTAGTAGTTGCCCATACACCTCTGAATTAAACAGAAACTCCTTACCTTTGGCTTTAAAGCATTCTATCACCTATTCCCCTCCTACCTCACCTTGCTACGCTCCTTCTAAAACCCAGCCCCATTACTCAAGAACTGCCCATCAACTTTAAAGTACCTCATCTTGCTACTCTCCTACTACAACCCAGCCCACACACTTTGCTCCTCTAATGCTAACCTACTCACTGCATTTCAATCTCGTTTATCTCTCCACCAACTTCTCCCACATGTTCTGCCTCTGGCCTGGGATACTCTCCCTCTTCATATCTGACAATTACTCTCCACCCCTTCAAAGTCTTATTGAAGGCATATCTCCTCCAAGAGGTCTTCCCTGATTAAGCTCTCTTCTTTTCTTTGACTCCCTTCTGTCATCCTGACTTGATCCCTTTATTCATCCCTCCACCAAGCCCCATAGCACTTATGTACATATTCACAATTTATTTATTTATATAAATGCTTTCCTCCCCATTTAGACTGTAAGCTGGTTGTGTGCAAGTAATATTTCTGTTATATTGTTTTATTGTACTCTCCCAAGCTCCTAGTATAATGCTCTGCACATAGTACACACCCAATAAATATGTTTGATTGATTGAAGAGATGTGTGGTGAGTGACCCTTCAAAAAAATAGCTGTGGACTGTTATACTGAGTGGAGTTGCAGTGTTGGGGAGATCAGTTAGGAGGCTAATATATAGTTTAACCATAACATGACTTGAGTTTCTACTAGAGTGGGAACTGTTTTAAGGGGGAGGAAGGAGTGGATCTGGAAGAGGTAATGTAGAAAGAACAAGAGGATTTACAGAAGACCGAAGGGGAGTTAAAGAAAAGTGAAGCATGAATCATCCCATTGGGCTGCAGGCTTCTGGAAGAATAATAATAATAATAATAATGGTATCCGTTAAGCATTTACTATGTATCAAGCACTGTTCAAAGCACTCGGGTAGATAGAAGGTAATCAGGTTGTCCCACGTGGGGCTCACAGTCCTAATTCCTATTTCACAGATGAGGTAACCTTGACTTGACCAAGGTCACTTAGCAGACAAGCGACATTCACTCAGAGAGCAAAGTTACAAAGAGGAACAGACTTAGGAGATCTGTATCAGTCAAGAAGGGAAGCAGCATGGCCTAGTGGATAGAGCCGGGTCTTGGAGTCAGAAAGTCATGGGTTCTAAACCCAGCTCCTACACTCATTTATTGAGCACCTATCGTGTGCAGAACACTGTACTAAGCAATTCGGAGAGAACTATGTAACAGAGTTGGTAGACAAAATATCAGTTTTAGATATTTGGCTTGAGGCATTAGAGAGGTAGATTTGGGAGTTGACTGCAAGTAGGTGATAAATGAAATTATGGGAATGGATGAACTCCCAATAAAGTGGGCAAAGAATGAGAAAGGTAGGGGACTCAAAACAGAGCTTTATGGGACACCCACAGACATAGGATGATAAACAGAGGAGGAATCAGCAAACAAAACCAAGAAGGAAATCCAGAGAGGTAGGAAGAGAACCAGGTTAGTACCATGTCAACAAAAGCAAGACCTCTTAGTGTTTTGAGGATGGAGTGAGTCACAGTGTTAAAGGCAGCTGAGAGGTCTAGGAGGGTTGGGTCAGAGTAAATCCCATGGAGTTTGGCAACTTGAGAGTACTATCTCTCTAGTGTGAAGGGGTCAAAAGTTTCACTGTGTGAATCAAGAAGAGAGTCGGTGAGAGCAAGTGGAGGTAATGAGTGAAAATTACCATTTCCAGGAATTTGGTTAGAAATGGATTAGGGGGATGATGGATAAAAGTGGATAGACTTGGAAAAAATTCCATTTTTCATCACTTTTCATTCCCAGTAAGGCTAAAGTAATGCCCAGAGAACTCAGAATTGAGCAGAATAATATAACAAGACAAGCATCCCTTTGTTACCTTCTCCCTCTCTCCTGTGGGCTGGTCATCCTCCTTGCTTCTAGCAATCTGTGTTCAATCCATCCCCATCCCTGCCCCATTTTTGTATCTGTCTCTGTCTCCCTTTCTGTCTACATCAGTCCCTGCCTTGTCCTGTAATGCCCGTTCTTCTTCCTTAACTTCTGTTTCCTCATAGGAAGCCTTTATACTAGTCTGATGTGTTCCCTTGATCTTGCATGGTGTTGACTTTGACTTCTTTGACTTGGGCCCAACTTATTTTTGGAAAACCATTTTCCGATAGATTATTATCCTTTGGAATCTCGGTTTGAATCTGCTCCTAATCCACTTAGTGTTAGGCACCCAAATAATGACTATAAGTATCATATCATGCAGGAATAATTAACAGTTTGGGAGAAACATGTGAAAGATGGGATTTGTTAAGTGCTTACTTTATATCAAGCAGTGTTCTAAGTGCTGGGGTAGATACATAGTTATCAGTTTGGACGCAGTCCCTGTGCCATGTGAGGCTCACAGTCTTAATCTCCATTTCACAGACGTGGGAACTGAGGCACAGAGACATGAAGTGATTTGCCCAAGGTCATATAGCAGACAGGTGGCAGAGTCGGGATTGGAACCCAGGTCCTTCTGATTCCCAGGCCCATGATTTATCCACTAGGCCACACTAGAGAACCATCGCCCAACCTGCCCCAAAAGTGTCCTGACCTAGGGCCAGACTCAGGAGTAATAATAATAATAATGTTGGTATTTGTTAAGCGCTTACTACATGCAGAGCACTGTTCTAAGAGTTGGGATAGATACAGAGGAATGAGGTTGTCCCACGTGAGGCTCACAGTCTTCATCCCCATTTTACAGATGAGGGAACTGAGGCACAGAGAAGTGAAGTGACTTGCCCACAGTCACACAGCTGACAAGTGGCAGAGCCATGACTCGAACCCATGAACTCTGACTCCCAAGCCCGGGCTCTTTTCACTGAGCCACGCTGCTTCTCTAAGCTTCTCTAAGCAGCGTGGCTGCTAAGTAGTAAAAGTGGGTAGCTGTCCAATCTGACCAAATCAGTGATGGGCACCAAAGACAGTGACAGATGTCTGTAACTGCTGTCAGCTCTCTGGTCCACTATTGCCAATTTTCTTCTGCCAATGCTCTGAGATTTCCTAGCTTGTGATCTCTCTGAATGTTTCAGTGTCCATAAATAGAAGAAATACTTAGGGCTGCGGGCCTGCTTTCCTCACTGTCCCCTCGTTTTGTCAGTGAGCTGAAGTGTTTGTTATCCAGGAGTAATTCTGACCTAGAGCTACCCCTGCCCTGACAAGATAATAATAATAATAACTGTGGTATTTCTTAAGTGCTTACTATGTGTCAAGCACTATACTAAATGCTGGGGTAGATAGAATATAATGAGGTCTCACATGAGGCTCACAGTCTATATTTGAGGAAGAACAGGCACTGAATCCCCATTTTGCTGATGAGGGAATTGAGGTACAGATAAATTAACTGACTTGTCCCAGGTCACACAATATCCAAGGGGCAGATCCGGGTTCACAATGCAGGTCCTCTGACTCCCAGGTCCATGCTCTTTCTACTAGACCACATTACTTTGCAATAAATCATCCATTTGATTTAGAGATAAGCATCTGACTTTTCCAGGCTTGCTCTTCCAAATTTCTATTCTTTTGTGAGGAGGAGAGGAGTGGAAGAGGGCGATGGAGAGGGTCCCTTGAATCCAGACAGGCTACTGCAGTCAGGCTGGGATGTCACCAAGCTGCCAGAAGCACAAACAATAGCTTTCAATCTGGAGAACTCTTGGGTCAATCAAGGAGAATATTTGTGGATACAATCTCATGGAATCAATAAGCGGTCTACAGAACCGTTATCCAATTCCCCAGGAATCCCAGAAGATTGAAGAGGAACTGCTATGTGTCCTGCTGTTGTCCTCCATCCTCCTCGCATGTTCTACCCAATGAATTTGTTTGCCTGTGAGTATTGCTGCAGTGTTGGAGAGTTGACTGTTTCTGGGTGCTCGTGGTTGGGAATTTTTCCCCTACCATTTATCCTATCATTTTTTGTTGAGTGTAGTTTGTAGGTGTCCCTGGGGAAACTATTTCAGAAACTGGATGGGTCTTCTTTAGTGGATCAAGTTTTACTTGTGGAGAGAGAATGTTCTACCAATTCTGTTGTATTGTACTCTTTCAATCACTTAATACAGTGCTGTGCAAACAGAAAGCACTCATTAAATGCTATTGATTGATTGATCATTTTCATAATTATATGAAAGGTGGGACATCAAGCATGATTTGGGCACAGTATCAAGTTTTGGGATGCCTATGAAAACATTTGGATAGGTATGGAATTTCCCAGGTTAAGGTTGGTACATAATCTTCTTTTTAACCTTACTGGCAATTTGCAGTGCTGTGCTAATTGTATAAAGCAATTCAACCAATTAGTCAATCAATCATATTTATTGTTTATGGTGCACAAAGCACTGTACTAAGTGTTTGGGAAAGTACAATACAACAGAGTTGGTAGACATATTCTCTGCCAAAACGAGCTTACAGTCTAGAGGACATGGCAATTTGCCCCTCTTGTGTATATGCCTCAAGAACACAGTCACCAGCCTATAGCATTTCCTGAATGATGTTCTCAAAAGTATTTGATGATGTTTAGAACTTGTTGCCCCTCTCAGGGTCGTCCTGAGAGTTTCCAGTTCTCTACCAGCCTTGGCCACGGGAGGGAGAGCCAAGCAGAGGCCTACCCATTCCATTCCTAGCTTGGCCAGTGACTAGATGGTGGAAGGCAATCTGCTACAAGTCAAAACTCATCATGCTGGGCAGCAGTGGCATGGGAGAGAGTCAAGGGCGGAGACTGGAGTTTACCGCATGGAAGGTGGCAATGGTAAATCACTTCTGTATTTTTACCAAGAAAACTCTACGGATAACCTACCAGAACAATTGCAGATGGAGAGTGGGGCATTTTGGGAGAGATGTGTTCATGGTATCGCTTTGGGTCAGAAACGACTCCACGGCACAAGACAAGAACTTGTTGAGCTGAAAGAGTTTCCAAGTGGATTTGAATTATATTCTCATTCTAGATCTCCTGTTGCATCCTTAAGCAAGGCAGCAAAGAATAAGTTGGACACAACCATATCTATCCCGCAGTTTTGTTTCACTCTGAAAGTGATGGGGAAATGGGCAAGCAGGGCACTTTTCGCTCTGGCTTGCCCAGCTAAGGATCTCTATAAATTCCTCAAGATAGCCAAATCTGCACAGCAATTAGGGACGTGGCATGGCCTAGCAGAAAGAGCATGGACTTGGGAGTCAGAGGACCTTGTTACTAATCCCTGTTCTGCCACTTGCCTGCTGTGTATCCTTGTGCAAGTCACTTCACTTCTCTGTGTCTCAGTCCCTTCATCTCTAAAATGAGGATTAAGAATGTGAGTCCCACGTGGGACGTGGACTGTTTCTAACCTGATTAACTTTCATCTAACCCAGGATTTTCTTAATACAGTACTTGTTGCATAGCAATTGCATAACAAATACCAGAAGAGAAAAAAGCCAGAAAAGGAAGCAAAGGATCCAGGAAGAAACCTGAAATCCTTGGTAACCCTGAGAGAGTCTTCATTATGAGGAATCATGGAAACAGGGTTATCTAATGGAAAGGACATGGGTCTAGAAGGCAGGAGCCAACATTACTACTGGCCTGCTGTGTTACCTTGGGCAAACCACTTAGTTTTGCCTCAGTTTCCTCATCTGTAAAATGGAAATAAGAAGCCTGATCTCCTAACTTAGATTTTTAGAACTGAGTGGGACAATAACTGTGTCTGATATGATCATTTTATATCTATCTACCTTAACACTTAGCACAGTGCTTGTCCCACAGTAATTGCTTAATCAATATCATGACAGACAATCCTGGGAAATGCTAAGTTTAGTCCTTTTGTTCAACAGTACTAATGTGGACCATTCTAAAAATGTAACTGGTTAATAATTTGGTATATTATCATTTTTATACCACCATGCCTTTAGGCATTCAATATTATGGGGAATATTCTCAAAATAAAATAAAATAAAATAAAATAAAAAAGTTATCTCTATGTGCCTGAGCAAATGCAACTACTAAATGGAGTACGAGACACAATATAAAATTAGTACTGTAATTGTACCCACGAATGAACTCTCACTAACACAGACATCTTTTTTCATGGGCAATTACTTAATTTGCAGCTGACAGGAATGTGCACCTTGCATTGAATACCAGCAGTGTAAAACCGTTTAGTGAGTTATTTAAAACTCAACCAAATAAAACACCCCTTGGGAGAATGTTCTACAGGAAACAATTCTTTATCCCCTGAGTGAATGGACAAATTACATTCTAGTTCTAATTCCCAAGATTTAGTGGTTAAACTTGATGAATCAAACTTCGTCATCATCATCATTATCATTATGGCATGTAAGTTCGTATCCCAATTCTACTACCTACCTGCTGTGTAGTCTTAAGCAAGTCACTTAACTTGTCTGCCCCTCAATTATATCTTCTGTAAAATGGGATTGAGACTGTGAGCCCTATTTGGGACAGGGATTATATCTGTCCTTATTATCTTGTATTTACCTCAGAGCTTAGTACAGTGCCTGGAACATAGTAAGCACTTAAATACCACAAGAAATGAGAGATATGAGTTGAAAATAATGCCACAGTTATGGATTTTGAGACAGGGAGGATGGTGGTGTTATCTGCAGTGATAGGAAAGTCAAGGGAAGGACAGGGTTTGTGTAGAGAAGCAGCGTGGCTCAGTGGAAAGAGCATGGGCTTGGGAGTCAGAGGTCATGAGTTTGAACCCCGGCTCTGCCACTTGTCAGCTGTTTGACTGTGGGCAAGTCATTTCACTTCTCTGTGCCTCAGTTACCTCATCTGTAAAGTGGGGATTAATTGTGAGCCTCACGTGGGACAACCTGATTACCCTGCATCTACCCCAGCGCTTAGAACAGTGCTCGGCACATAGTAAGCGCTTAACAAATACTAACATTATTATTATTATTATTATTATGGGAAGGTGAGTTCTGTTTCATACACATTCAGTTTGAGGTGCCCGCAGAATACTCAGGTAGAGATACTCTGAAGACAGAAGGAAATGCAAGCTTGCAGAGAAGGAGAGAGGTCAAGGCTAGAGAGATACATTTGGAAATCATCTTTGTAGAAATAGCAGTTGAAGCCATGAGAGAGATTGAGTTCCCCAAGAGGTTGAGTGTAGATGGAGAATGGAATTGCACTTGACTCTAAGTCTTGATCGATCCTCAGGGTTAGAGGCAGAGGAGGAGTCTAAGAAAGAGACTGTTGGAATGGCCAGAGAGATAGGAAGAGAATCAGGAGAGGATACTGTCAGTGAATGAAGATTGGATAATGTTTACAGGACAAGGCAGTGAGAAGGTAGAAAAGGAGTAAGATGGAGAAGAGACGAGTGGATTTGGCATGAAAATCAATGCCAGATGATTAGAGAGGACTGTTTCTGTGGAGTGAAGGGAATGAGAGTCAGATTTCAGAGATTCAAGGAAATAACTGAAAGAGGGGAAATGGTGACATTACTGTATTATCATGATCTCATCACTGTCTATTCCTCATCTCTCCCCTTATGGTGTTCACCTTTCCTATTGGTCTGTTTTTCTGTCCCTTTATTCATTGTCATTTTTTCTATTTATTTGTCCTTTCAATTTGTCCTACTGTCTCCTCCTGGTGCCTCTCATCATTTTCCCTAATCCTCTTTGTTGTCAATCACTAGTTTTCCCTTCCTTTCTCTCTCCTTCTCCCACATCCTCTGGTCCACTTCCCATCTTTCATCCCTTTGTTGGAATCAATGTCTGTCTGTTCTCCCTAGCCTTCTGCTTCTTATTCACCTATCACTCTTATGTGACTCCAGTTGCTGTACTTGGTGATAATCATCCATCCAGTAGTACCCAAACCCTGAAAAAGGATCAAGAAAGGTACTGGGTGTGTGAGGAGAGTGTCTCTTACTGCAGCAGAAGCAACAGGTGAAAGGGAAAGTCAGGGCCAGCCATTGGCCGTCCAGCTTGGAGAACTGGATATTTGCTGCAGTGGCTAGAGAAGGCCTCCAGTAATGGACTCTTGTTCAAATCCATGCTGTCACACATGTGTGGACACCAGGAGTCACTAGTTTCCATGGGCCCTTCCAAGAGACATCCTTGGCAATTTGCCTTCCCGACAACTTGTCCTTTCTTTGGAACTCAACTTACTCTACTCACGCTCAACACTTCAGTCCTGAAAATGGCTGTAAGATTTCTTATATTCCATTCTTCCCTCACAAAAGTTATTTAAACACACCACTATTTATCGCAGCAATGCAAGCCTTTCAATTATGTACAATTACCTCATTCTCCTGTAATTTTGCTCCTTGAATTTCCCACTCCTCACTTACTTGCAGTGATATTTTCTACACCTTCCTGAATCACCCAACTGTGAAATAGATCAGAATACTTCATATTTACCCACGCTTCACTTCAACACCTTTGAAGTGAATTAATGAATCAATGTAAAACTAAGTTATAATCAGGGGAATTATTTAAAAAAAAATTGGCCTAAAATTCTGGCTTTTTCTCCAGGAGCTTTTGTGACCATTCTTTTGAGGGTTTAATCTAGTTCTGTAGATTCCCTGGAATTTTAAGGCTTTTTTCATTTCCTTTTGCCCAATTTTGTCACTGGAATATTCTTTTGTACTTTGAATACTACTTTGAATTTGAGCACTGTTTTTCCAAAGCATTTTGTCATTTACTCATCTCATCTTGTTCTTGGGATGAGATGGGTTTTTAAAATTATTATTATTGTATTTTTTAAGTGCTTACTATGTGATAAGCATTGTTCCAAGCACTAGGGTAGATACAAGTTAATCAAGCCGGAAACAGTCCCTGTCCCACATGGGCTCACAGTCTAAGTAGGAGGAAGAAGAAGTATTTAATCTCCATTTTACAGATAAGGAAACCGAGGCACAGAGAAATTAAGTGACTGCCCAAGGACACAGAGCAGGCAATTGACAGAGTTAGAACTAGAACCCTGGTTCTGACTCATTCCATTAGGCCTTGCTGGTATTATTGTCTCCACTGTCTCCATGAAAAGCAGCATGGCTTAGTGAAATGAGGACAGGCTTGTGAGTCAGAAGTCATAGGTTCTAATCCCATCTCTGCCCTTTTCAGCTGTGTGACTTTGGGCAAGTCACTTAACTTCTCTGTGCCTCAGTTACCTCATCTGGAAAATGGGGATTAAGACTGTGAGTCCCACGTGGGATAACCTGATTACCTTGTATCTATCCCAGTGCTTAGAACAGTGCTTGGCACATAGTAAGTGCCTTAAAATACCATCATCATTATTATTATTATTATTAACACATTATGAAACTACAGCCCAGAATGGGTATATGATTTACCCAAGGTCACACAGCAAGCCAGTGGCAGAGCTACGAACCCAAACCTCAAACTCCCAGGCCTGCCCACTTTCCAATAACTCACTCTTACCCAGCTGTCGCAAAGCTCAGAGTCCATTCCATAAAGGACCCCAGAATTAGATTTGCACCCTGCTCCTAGTTTAACTTTTGGCATACTGTTATCACTCATTTGAAAAAGTCTCTCATCCTCTTTCCTTTGTTTCACCACAATCCAATATTGGCCATATCATGGTGATTCACTAACTCTAGTCCTGTATATCTGTTGTACCCAAAATTTGGGTCATTTACTCCAAATTCAAGGAAAACAAGTACAGGTAAGATTTTTTAAAAATTTCTCAACAAGGACTACAATCACAATGAGGAAGTACCCCCAGATACACATATGCCTCACTGAAAGGACTTGTTGATCATTCATTCATGCTGCTCAGATGCAACAGTTGCTGGGAAAGACATTTTGAAATATAGCTTTTCGTGTTTTTAGAATTCTGAAAATGGTTTGTGTTGTGCCTCCTGAAGATGGAGGAGATCATAAAGGCCCTGTAAAAGATCAATAATAATTTTTAGTATGAGGGAGTCCTGAAGAGTTTGTAATAATAATAATTATGGTATTTGTTAAGCACTTACTATGTGCCAAGGACTCTTCTAAGCACTGGGGTAGATATAGGGCGTGGCTCAGTGGAAAGAGCACGGGCTTTGGAGTCAGGGCTCATGAGTTCGAATCCCAGCTCTGCCACTTGTCGGCTGTGTGACTGTGGGCGAGTCACTTAGCTTCTCTGTGCCTCAGTTCCCTCATCTGTAAAATGGGGATTAAGACTGTGAGCCCCACGTGGGACAACCTGATTCCCCTATGTCTACCCCAGCGCTTAGAACAGTGCTCGGCACATAGTAAGCGCTTAACAAATACCAACATTATTATTATTATTATTATTAGGTTGTCCCATGTGGGGCTCACACTTTTAATCCCCGTTTTACAGATGAGGTAAGTGAAGCACAGAGAAGTAAAGTGGCTTGCCCAAGGTCAGACAGCAGACAAGTTGATGGAGCCAGGATTAGAACCCATGCCCTCTGACTCAAGCCTCAGCTCTTTCCACTCACTCACAAAAGGCAGACTCCAAGAACATGGCAATGTAGGTGCAACAATGAGAGGCATTAATGTGAGCTGTTGGGGATAGTGACATTTGCTCACAGCAAAACATTTTACTAAACGTAACAGTCCACTTTTAGAGATCCATTCAACTGGTTGTGCACAAACCTGTATATGTCCAAGGAGTATCATATAAAGGCAGAACACTATATACATATATATATATATATATATATATATATATATTCATTCATTCAATAGTATTTATTGAGCACTTACTATGTGCAGAGCACTGTACTAAGAGCTTGAAATGTACAATTCGGCAACAGATAGAGACAATCCCTGCCCATTGACGGGCTTACAGTCTGCTTCTTCCCCATGTGCTCTGCCTTTACATGATTCTTTTTGTGCACTCTTAAACCCTCTGAAAACATATCACTTCCCTAAAATAACCACAATCCAAAGTCAGGACAAGCCTGTTGCTGAGTACAGCGCATTGCTCTGACTAAAGTAGGCTGACATGGGCAAGGACTAAAACAAGTAGCAGTAGTGTGCCAACCATAGACCTCTCTTTTTCCCAAACTTGTGGTCCCACTGCATGGAAGAGAAGTTCCCTGTGCTCATGCCACTGGAGTTCCCATTGGCCCCTGTTCCTGATGAGAAGATTTCAAAAAATTAAGAGCATGAGGTCCACTTGATGGTTAAAATGTTAGGAAAGGTCACCGCTGTGGTTATGGCTTTGACTTCGGTGACTGTTGGTTTGAGTAGTAAAGAGCTCTTCATCTACTGCATAGTTTAGTGGATAGAGCATGGGCCTAGGAGTCAGAAGGTCATGGGTTCTAATCCCGGATCCACCACTTGTCTCTGTTGTGTGACCTTGGGTAAGTCACTTCGCTTCTCTGGGCCTCAGTTACCTCATCTGTAAAATGGGGATTGAGACTGTGAGCCCTACATGGGACAGGGACTGTGTCCAACCCTACTGCTTGTATACACCTCAGTGCTTAGTACAGTGCTTGACACAAAGCAAGCATTTAACACAGTTACCACAGTTATTATTACCACCATCATTATTGTTGTCATTCCTGATGGGACACTCCATCACATTATATTGCACCTAAACTACCTTTAGTTCCATAAGATTATATCAAATAATTAACTGTAATTACTGAGCTAAGATTAGGAAAGGAGGGAAAGGGGCCGCCTCAACAAATAAAGATCCTAAGGATAAAGTAATTGGCCGTTTTGGCCTATGACAGGCTAAAGTTGATGCTGGGAGCTCCTCACTCATTTCCCAAGAATACTGGGGAGGGGTTGCAGAGAAGGAACATTAGTATTTGATGGCATTGATGCCTGTCTACTTGTTTTGTTTTGCTGTCTGTCTCCCCCTTTTAGACTGTGAGCCCAACAGGTCGCAGATTGTCTCTATCTGTTGCCAAATTGTACATTCCAAGTGCTTAGTACAGTGCTCCGCACACAGTAAGTGCTCAATAAATACAATAGAATGAATGAATTAGCATCTTAAAGTGGTATGAACATCCTCATTAGTGTTCCATCAACGTCTACCAGTTTTCCAGGGAAAGGCCCTGGCTGTTCTGGCCTATGACAGGCTAATGTCAGTGCTGGGAGCTCCATGCTTCAATTGGAAGAATATCAGAGAGGGGCTGCAGAGAAAGAATATTAGCATCCTAAAATAGTGCCAATGGTCTAATTGGTCTTCCAACAACCTCTAGCAGTTCTCCAGAGAAAGGCACTAGCATGGAAACAACCTTGGCAAAGCATCTCTTTCAACAAGTAACTTCCCAACCCCACATCAGTCTACTCTAATTTATTGAGCCCTTCTTCTGTGCAGAGCACTGTACTAAGCATTTGGAAGAGTACAATTGAGTTAGCAGTTATGGTTCCTATCCTCAAGCAGCTAATAATCTAGTGGGAGAGACATTCATTAAAATAAATTCAGGTATAAGGTCCCAGTTGAGGAAAGCCTCTCTCTGGAGGTGTAGGAGAAGAAATGAATAATGGACAATGACGGGGAGGGAAGTGTCACGTTTTTTAAGTATAGTGGATATTGGTTTGGCAGAATCATCATTCACAGTAGAACAAAGCCTGAATTGCAAAATCTTTAGAATTGAACTTAATAAATCATTCTCTTCCCTTTTCTTTCATATAACATATAAAAAAAGAAAGAGAAATTCATATACACATATAGATATATATATATATATGTATATATAACCTTACATATAGAACATATGTACAGAAATCCAGGAATTTATGATTTTTAAATATTGCTCATTTCATTCTGTAGTTCTTTTGACATAATTCTTCCTATTTTGAATAAACTCCCTCCACTTTCAAATCTTTTCCTCTATTTGGTGGATAAGGTTTTAGCTCTCCTTTTCTCACCATTTCTAGGCCAAAAGAAATGTTTCAGCTTTGGGATTCGTTATTCCAGTCAGATCGTGGCACCAACTATTAGAGTTTCTTTCTGTGAATGAAACAAAAAGACCTTAATTCTGGGAAATACCGTTTTAGTTAATGTCCTTTTCATCAGTGTTCTAATGCCAAGTGAATTGCTGTCTCATGCTTAGAGGACACAGGGAAAAAGGATGAGATCATACTTATTACAATTGCTGAATCCAGTTGGAATCAAGTGAACTCACCCCTTTGCTTAAGGTGGTGAGTAGTTCCCAGGAAAGAAATGCTCACTGGCTGGAACTGAAGGAGAAACATGATAGCCACTGTTTAACTGAGCTGTTTTTGAGGTTTGAGAGAGTTGGGTGAAAGTTTTTTTTTATGGTATCTGTTAAGTGAATACTACATGTGGAACACTGTTCTAAGTGCTGGTGTAAATTCAAATTAATCAAGTAGGACAAAGTCCCTATCCCACAGTGGAATCACAGTGTAAGTAGGAGGAACAATACTTAATATTTTACAGTTGAAGAAACTGAGGCACAGAGAAGTTAAGTGGCTTGCCCAAGGTCACACGGAAAGTGATTGGCAGAGCAGGGATTAGAACCCAGGTCCTTTGTCTCCCAAACCCATTCCCAAATCCATGCTCTTTCCATTAGGCCATGCTGCTTCTCAGAATATCTTTTAAGAAGATCTCAACAAGATCTTTTCTCCTTTCTCCCAGTCAGTTCTACAATCTGACATTCACCCTCATGTATCCCTCTCCATTTCACTTGTTTGACTCTTTTTGACAATCGATTGGGCTTATACCAGTCGTAAGGTACTTGAGGGTTTCTTCTGAGGCAAGGTAGTTACTCTAAAGGGAGTTAGATTTGTATTAGGCAGAAATAGAGGCTGAAAGTATCCCAAGTTTAGACTATTTTGAATGCCTTTCAAATCGCCTATTTTCCCATTCTTAAAAACATACAGTTCTCAATATGTGGGAGTTGCTTTCTTGCAAAACTCTCATGTTAAGGAAAACTTACACTGTAATACACTCTGTTCTTTCATACTGTGGATTTTGGCTTTATATTTTGGCTAGAACATTGTTACGGTATTCGGGAATATTTGTCAGCTAGGGCAATCCTGTTTCATTACAGAATCTCATAGTTTCGGGAGAAACAAGATGCCTGAACGTGCCCACGGTCACAGTGGGTAAGTACATAAGTGCAGCATAAATTGTTCTCAATGCAGAGCTTTGTAAGGATTTGTAATGATGCACTAAAAGAGAACTGGGTGTGATAATAATGACAATAATAAGAATAATGATAATAATAACTGTAGTATTTAGGTATTTATTATGTACCAGACACTGCATTAACACTAGGGTAGATACAAGATATTCAGCTCGGAAAGAGTCCCTGACCCACATGGGATAGGACTCACAGAATTCGTGAGAGGGACAACAGGTACTGAGTCCCTATTTTACAGATGAGGGAAAAGACACAGGAGATAAGAAAGCTGCCCAAGGCCACACAGCAGAAAAATGGAAAGAGAATGGGCTTTGGAGTCAGGGCTCATGAGTTCGAATCCCAGCTCTGCCACTTGTCGGCTGTGTGACTGTGGGCAAGTCACTTAACTTCTCTGTGCCTCAGTTCCCTCATCTGTAAAATGGGGATTAAGACTGTGAGCCCCACTTGGGACAACCTGATTCCCCTATGTCTACCCCAGCGTTTAGAACAGTGCTCGGCACATAGTAAGCGCTTAACAAATACCAACATTATTATTATTATTATTATTAACTCAAGTCCTGTGACACCGAGGCTACCCTGCTGGGTCTAAATGCCACATGCCACAGATCATTTGCTCTGGCCCCATAGTGGGCTATATCCAGGCAGGCTCTCACTGTTGCAAAAATGTTCTCTACACTTAGCTAGGTAACTATGAAAAGAAGTGGCATTCTTTAAACATCCCAGTGAAGATAAGATCAGGGAGTTTCAATAACAACAAGGACAATGAAAGAAGAGAGGTGACATCTCAGCATTTTTTATTTTGCCACTGAGTGTCAAGGCAATTTTTTAAAAAAATTCCAATTCTTTTCTAAAATGATTGTGCCCAAGATTAGGTAGCATTATAACACAGCCAAAGAAAGAGTTCTTTCATTCTGGTTCTACAGCTGAGAGGTGACTTTTGAGTAGAAATTGAATGAATGGTTTAATAGTGGTTTCAAATAGTAGCAAATAGTTGTTTGCCGGTTGACAATCTCTTATTTTCATTCATCCTTTGTCATTTTCTGGGCCAAGTCATATTAAGAAAGCTCTCATAGCAAATGGCTTTTTCAAGGTGCAAACAAATGTACCCTGACTGGTTGACTGTCATTTAATCATCCAGTCCGACTGGATCCTTAATGGGCTTCCAACATAATCCTTTCTGCATTGTCTGTTGAAGAGAGAATAGGGTGACCAGCTGGCCCATACAGTGCTCTTGCCAATCCCTCCAGGTGGAGCCCTCAAGGTTTTCATCATCACCCTCAGAAGTAAGACCTCTGGGGTGTGGCATCTGGGTTGGTCAATCAGCCTTGGCAGAAACTGTCCTGTGATTGATTCCTAGATGAAATGCTTCTGGGCAATTCACCTGGCCACATGGTGACCCCACATGATTTATGCTGCATGAGGAAGATTGATGGAGTGCACTCTCTCCTACCTGTGGTTTCATTGTTTCCTAGTTTTAGAAACCGGATGCCAGTCAGCTGGAGTGAGCAAATCAGCTGCTGATGCTTCACAGCTGGTTTCCATTAATTGTTAGTCAGGTTTCAGGAGTGAAGTGCACTGAGACAGCAGAAGCAGCCTGGCCTACTGGATAGAGCATGGGCCTGGGAGTCAGAAGGATCTGGGTCCTAATTCTAACTCTGCCTCTTGTCTGCTGTGTTAATTCACTTCTCTACACCTCAGTTTCCTTATATGTAAAATAGGAATTAAGACTGTGAGTCCCATGTGGGACAGGTCCTGTGTCCAACCTGATAATTTTGAATCTATTCCAATGCTTTGAACAGTACCTGGTAAGTGTTTAACAAATACCACTAAAAATACAGAATGGAAAGGAATCTCTTCATCATCCTCCTTTTCACCCCCAAGATCACACTATAATGAATTATCTAGGGGAAATTAGATTAGTGTTTATTTCCTAAACAAAGGTCATTTGGTCTACCCTCTGAATCTCTCCTCATTTTCAGAATGGTTTCATTTTGATGTCAGCAACCTTTTCCTCCTCCTATCTCTAAAGAAATGGCAAACCAGGCTAGGAGACCTGGTATCGGCAAATCAGAGGGGTGAGGCAGAGCATAGTGTGACCTTGGGCAAGTCACTTTACTTCTCTGTGCCTCAGCTACCTCATCTGTAAAAAATGAGGATTAAGAGTAACCTCATCTGTAAAAAATGAGGATTAAGAGTGAGCCCAATGTGGGACAGGGACTGTGTCCAACCTGGTTAAGTTGTACCTACCCCAGGGCTTAGAACAGTCCATAGCACATAGTAAGCACTTAACAAGTAACAATTATTATTATTGTTACAGCCCTTCCAAAATATTTATTGAGAGCTTATTATGTGCAAAGCACTGCATGTGGAACTTAGAGGAGTTTAAGAAAATCAAAGGCACATTTCCCACTCTTATAGGGCTTACTCTCAAATACTATTTTGTGATGGGACAGATGTTGAAGCTAAAGTGTTAACGTTGCTTTACGTTTTTAATTTATAATGACTGAAACTCAGAGGCTCCAGAGCTATGAACTGCCAAGTTCAGAGGTGTCAGGTCTGGGAATTGGTAAGTCCCAACACAAATTAAGCACTCCAGAACTGAGGTGAAATTCTGCACTGCCCTTATCTGACTCTTCCTCCATCCTCAAATCCAGGAGCCCAATTTCGGAGTAAAATGGAAAAAGTTTCTGAGTCACTCAAGTCAGTGTCCAAACCCTCTCAACTCCTTTTTTGTCCCACACCCCAAAAAGGATTTTATTATACCATGTCACATTTCTTTGTTGCACTTCATTTTTACATAAATACCTAAAGCAAGAGCCGTTTCCTTGAGTTTTGCCTTCCAGGAACTCTCCAGCAAGGTTCTGGGAGAACTAGAAAAGAACTAGAAAAATGTAAGCAGTAGGGAAGGTGATAATAATAATGATGATGATGGTATTTGTTAAGCACTTACTATGTGCCAAGCACTGTTCTAAGCGCTGGGGTAGATACAAGGTAATCAGGTTGTCCCACGTGGGGCTCAGAGTATTCAACTCCAGTTTACAGATGAGGTAACTGAGGCACAGAGAAGGTAAGCCACTTGTCCAAAGTCACACAGCTGATAAATGGTGGATCCAGGATTAGAACCCACGACCTCTGGCTCCCAAGCCCGTGCTCTTTCCACTAAGTCACGCTGTTGGAATTGAGAGAATTTTGCTGCAAGCTCAATGGGGAAGAATGCTGTTTTCCTTTGCACAGGCATAGGAGCTGGCAATCAATAAATACTGAAAAAAAGGAGGAGGGTCTTGGTGACAGTATATAGACCAAGGGCATCTACTGCAATACACATAGAGTACACAAAAAATGAACCTTTGGTTTTAAACCACAAGCTTATTTCACTTACTATTATTATTATTTGAGCTAAAAGATAGTTTCCACTGGTAATCCCTACTGTCAGAGGACCCGCAAAGAGACCATTCCTATAGTTTTGTCCTGCTCTGACATTTCATCCAGTAGAGGGCAGCAGCATATATCACACCTGAGCACACACGTGCATGCACATTTTAGGAACAGTTCAAATGAATTAAATTAAATTAATTAAAGATAGAAGTTGACAACACCTGGATCAGCACACTGTGTCTTGCTATAGGTAGGATGGTTCATAATGGTGTCTGCGTGGTACACCATTTGTTTGATTTTTCCAAAGCGCGTTATATAAATTATGTCATTTTATCTTCACGACATCCCTCCAAAGTAGCGGCAGGTATTGCTTTCCCCATCTTACAAGTTAGATTACTGAGGCAAAGGGCATTTAAAGACCTGTTCAAGGTCACACAGCAGATAAGTGGTCAGGTCTCTTGATTCCCATATCCATGTTATTGTCGCTATTTTACTTTGCCTTCTGCATAGCCTCCCACTTACTTTCCAAAATCCAAATCAATGCTGCTTTTTTCTCCCAGTAATCACTGGAATTCACTTGCCCCATGACAAAATCTCCTATACTGATGAGCACTAGAGGTGTCATTCATTTTCTTGTCTAGTGATGGTGGTAATGGTGTTTACTGAGTGTCTATAGATGCAATAATAATTGTAATAGTTGGATGAGGAAACTGAGGCCTAGAGAAGTTTAATGTCTTTCCCAAGGTCATCCAGCAGGCAAGGGGCAGAGCTGGGATTAAAACCCAGCTACTCTCAGTTCTAGGCCTGTACTCATTCCATTGGCCATGCTACTTTTCAGTCATGGAGTTGCCATGTGAAACAATGCAAATGGAAGGCAATATATACTAGGTGTTTGGCAAAGTGCAACGGAAGCTCAAGTCAAGTTCCCTGCTCATAAAGGTATGGGTAAAAATCTCAGAGAAAAATTCAGTTTGGAAAACAAATGTGGACAATTCACACTGAGTTTGCCAAATCTCAGTCCCATGAGAGATGATTGATCACCGATTGATACCAATCATTGGTATGGGGCAGGAGCTAGAATAGGAAGATTGCCAGGCAGAAGAAGACTAGATAATAAATATGGAATATGGAAGTGTGAAGAGTAGAATCTGATTTCCACTTCAACAAATCTATTGCTGGGAAAACTAATGACAAATAACAAATTAGCCATTTTAGGAATTCCATTAATAATCAAATATATTGATGTCGATTTAGTAGTTGCCTTCACATTTCCAGACCTTTCTCTTCATTCCAAAGGCTTTTATGCAAACTACTGAAACCAATTAGACTACCCTTAGGTAGCATTAGAAGCTCAACTTTCCCTGGGATGTTTTCAGCATAAAAAATGGACTCAGCTTTCCCCCAGCCTGTAAATATTCAGGATTAATGAATGCTGGATTTCTAAGCATGCAGCCAACCCATCATTATGGCTATTCATTGTCTATGTCCTCTAAGGTTTAGGGCCAAAGAAAAACTGTGTGTGTTTAGGTAATGGAATGTGAGAGAAATCTTGTGTTATTCACAGAGTCCTACAACTCAACTCCAAGAGCCTGGGTTTAAACTGTCACCCACCACAGTTACAACTGATAATCGTCAGTAGGCAATAGAAACCATAGTGCCAATAATCTAAGCCCACTTAAAATGAGATATTTGCATTATTAAAATGTCAGGCTGAAACTTAGACTGCTCCCAGTATATTCTGAAAAGTCTGGCAACTTAACACATCTGGGCAATCCTTTTCAAAATGGTCACAAAAACTGGGACTCTTCAATGTGCAACCTTGCGAGAGGGTTTATTATTAATGCTGGTGTTATTCCTACCCCTTGTGGAAAAGTGTTTAATGCCATTGTCAAAGCTGACTATGCTTGGAACATTTTAATCTTGTAAAATGTTCCCCTTGGTTACACCAGGGAGTCTGCTTTTTAGTTTCAGATGCTATCATGAGCGATAAAGGGCCCAGACATACATTTGATTCCAATTTATTTTATTAACATTTCTTCTATCTCAGATACACTTTAACTTATTATCAGTATATCATATGCCACTAACAGTGTGCAAGCACATTCCCAAGCTATCTCGGTAAACACATTTATTTTATGTGGGCAATGATTTAGTTGTTATGATGGGGGCAATATCAGGTTACACGAGCAACCAGACACTAATGGAGGATGCATAGATTTGAATTATCAAGTGGTTTACATGAAAAGGCAGGTTTTGAGCATTCCCTTTTCCAAGCAGGAAAGGTTGTCTCTAAAGAGTTCCCAGGGACTGTGGCATTATTTTCCCATTGAGCTCCAAGTAGCATGAGGTAGGGAATAGAGCATGGGCTAGGAGTCAGCAGGTAATGGATTCTAATCTTAGACTCACCCACTTGTCTGCTGTGGGACCTTGGGCAAATCACTTTACTTCTCTGGGCCTCAGTTACCTCATCTGTAAAATGGGGATTGAGACTGTGAGTCCCACTTGGGATAGGGACTGAGTCAAACCCGATTTGCTTGTATCCACCCCAATGCTCAGTAAAGCACCTGGCACATAGCAAGTGCTTAACAAATACCACAGTTATTAGTATTATTATGAAAATTTGTTAGAGATTAACTGTGAAGCCGACTTTCCAAGGGAAAGGCAGAATCTAGCTTTCAGACTCTTCAAACTACAGAGGGGACCAGATCTGACCACGGAAGACTTGTCCCCAGGTGTAAATTAAGGCAGGCCTTCAGGCCAGTCTCCTATAGTCTGCCCAGCATCCCTGTGTCTCAGGGGTAGAAAGATGTAGATTTTCTCCTCTGGATTTATGGTGCACAAAGACATCAGGGACCTTTAAGAGTCTCATGAACTTTTATGACAACCACACCCAAGGGTGGGAGAGGAGAAATTGAAGCTCATTAGCGACATCAGAGTGGTCTGAGACAATCGCAGAAAAACCTCTTTATAACAAGACCTAAGGGACCTATTGGAAGAGGTGGGGATGAGGGGTTTATTCTGTGCGAATTTCCTTTCAGAAATACTTGTAGTGAATTAAATTATATGGAGAGTTGCCTAGACTAGCAACATTCAGTAGCATTTTTAATGAAAAACTGGTTTAAAGAGATTGGACCAGTCAGCAGGAAGGCTGCAATTGGTTAATTGGCTGTCACCACTCTTTCCATGCTTTCCATTGAGTTATTCCAGGAAAGGGGGCTTCTGGGTAAGCATAGTTTTCCTGTTCCATGTTTTCTGGATAATTTGGAATAAAGTGTAAAGTTCTGAATGCCATGTTTTACATTTTTCTTTCCCACTATCTCGATCTATGGGAATCTCTATTACTGAACGCTTTCTAACTGCCAATACTTTCTATATCAGAAGTGACAGTCTCACACAACAAGAGCATGCAAACCAGATCTAGACAAAAGGAGGGCAGTAAGTAGGGTAATAAACCATATGAGCAGGGAATGTATCTATTATGCTCTTGTGTTGTTCTCTCCCAAGCATTTAGTACAGTGCACTGCACACAGTAAGTGCTCAATAAATACAACTGATTGATTGACTGTTGTCTCTTTTTTATGTGTCCTTCTAATGGACTGACCCAGCAAAGGGGGTGCTATGTAATGATGTCAGTTCATTGCCCAGAAATTGTGCCGTTCTTAGCACAAGGCCTCCCCCCTGCATTTATCTTTTCCTCAAGCTTTATCCCCCTGACTCCCAGCTCAGAATATCCTCACACACTAGGCCCTCGTTTACTCATATCCCCCTCAATCACTTCTGTACATATATCATCTTGCATGGCCTATTACGTAAGCGCTCTAAATATTCACTTTTCTTTCCTTCTCCCCCGCTAAATCGTAGGCTCCTTGAGGGCAGGGATTGTATCAACTAAATGCATCGTACTCTCCCAAGGCCCCCAATATATATGATTGATTGTTTGAAGTGACCTTCGATGTAACGACAATTGTCTTTCAGTCATCTCAGTAGTTTTCCTCCAAATTGACCACCTGGGATTAAGGGAATCTGATGTCAGTGAGAGGTATCAGATATTCTCTATCACCGTCGATGGCACGACCATCCTTCCCGTCTCTCAGGCCCGCAATCACGGTGTCATCCTTGACTCGTCCCTCTCGTTCACCCCACACATCCAATCCGTCACTGAGACCTGCCAGTCTCACCTTCATAATATCGCCAAGATCCGCCCTTTCCTCTCCACCCAAACGGCTACCTTACTGTTACGGGCTCTCGTTATATCCCGGCTAGACTACTGTGTCAGCCTTCTCTCTGACCTCCCTTCCTCCTCTCTCGCCCCGCTCCGGTCTATTCTTCACTCCGCTGCCCGGCTCATCTTCCCGCAGAAACGATCTGGGCCTGTCACTCCCCTTCTTAAACAACTCCAGTGGTTGCCTATCGACCTCCGCTCCAAACAAAAACTCCTCACTCTAGGCTTCGAGGCTCTCCATCACCTTGCCCCTTCCTACCTCTCCTCCCTTCTCTCTTTCTACCGCCCACCCCGCACGCTCCGCTCCTCTGCCGCCCACCTCCTCGCCGTCCCTCGGTCTCGCCCATCCCGCCGTCGACCCCTGGGTCACGTCCTCCCGCGGTCCCGGAACGCCCTCCCTCCTCACCTCCGCCAAACTGATTCTCTTTCCCTCTTCAAAACCTTACTTAAAGATCACCTCCTCCAAGAGGCGTTCCCAGACTGAGCTCCTCTTCCCCCTCTACTCCCTCTGCCATCCCCCCTTTACCTCTCCGCAGCTAAAGCCTCATTTTCCCCTTTTCCCTCTGCTCCTCCACCTCTCCCTTCCCATCCCCACAGCACCGTACTCGTCCGCTCAACTGTATATATTTTCGTTACCCTATTTATTTTGTTAATGAAATGTACATCGCCTCGATTCTATTTAGTCGCCATCGGTTTTTACGAGATGTTCTTCCCCCTGACTCTGTTTATTGCCATTGCTCTCGTCTGTCCGTCTCCCCCGATTAGACTGTAAACCCGTCAAACGGCAGGGACCGTCTCTATCTGTTGCCGACTTGTTCATCCCAAGCGCTTAGTACAGTGCTCTGCACATAGTAAGCGCTCAATAAATACTATTGAATGAATGAATGAATGAATGAATATTTCTATTTCTGTTCAACTTCCATTTTCTTACAAGGACCATTACAGAGCCGCTCTCTTGTGATTTTCTCTGATTTTTAACCTGCCTCTGGGAAAGGCAGGGCTCTGTCCAACGTCCTGAACCCTCCATCCAGCAACTGCTATCTCATTCCTGCTTTCTGAATTAGGCCTTAGAGTGTACTCCTTTTCCGCTTTCTACAGTATGGTGAGTATTATCATTCTTCAGAGGCTTCTTTTCCAAGAAGATCTCCTTTCCTGGACACTGACACTGATAACATACCTTTTACATTGGATTTAATCCCTGAAAAACCTCTGATTCAAACTGTGCTACTGGGATTGTTGGTTTCAATTGGAAATCTTTATTTGTTTTTGTAATAAAGTGTATATAATTGTTACTAGCCGCATGAATCCTTCTCAGGAATACATGGTACTTGCTGTTTCCTCAGGCCTTACAGCATTTTATTCTACAGCTTTCATATTATTGATTTCTTTCATTACCCTTATTACCTATAATGAGACATTTTCAAAGAACATGAATTCTTTAAAATCTTTATATAATTTGCTATTTCTTGATCTACTTCTAGATGCACATCCTAATCTTCACCTCCTCATATTTGGGGAGAAATGTATTTGCCTGGAATTTTTTTTTGATTGGGTGTGTTCAGGTTTCTCCATTCCCCCTCTCCGTATTATTTTGGATTATAGAAGATAATTTCCTGCCTTTCCATTGGAAGTTTTCATTATAAAGAAGATTTTTGGTCACAGGAATAAATGCCCATTTGTATCAGACCAAACAACTTTCTCCCATTTTTGACCGTGAAAAACACTATGCATTGGGAATACCCTCATGGTTTGGCATAAAATGTGCAAGATTAAAGTCAACTAGAAGTGTGCCAACATTCATTCTATGGTATTTATTGAGCATTTACTGTGTACAGAGCACTGCACTAAGCACATGGGAGAGTACAGTGCAAACAGAGTTAGTAGACATGTTCCTTCTCCACAGAAATATTCCTTACTTTTGTCTTCTAGGTAAAAATCATAAATTGGATTTGCCTGTGCCTTATTCTTAATATATGCTTAATTTCTGTCTAAAGAGTGAAAACTGCTGCTTCCTTCACTTCAGGCACAGACTTTCCAGGAGTAGACAGTTCTACCTGTAACACAACAAACTACCTCCTGATCTGAATGAAGAGTGTTATATTCTGAAGGGAAAGAGAGACAGAGAGAGCAGTAGAAGGGTCACATATATTATAAAAGTGCTGGATGTCCTTCAAATACCTGTTCTGGGTTCTGTCCCTGCAAATCTTGACTCTATCCTAGACTCATCCTCTTCAGGTCCCTCCCCTTCCTTGTCAGGCCACAGGCCACATTCCTGCCTACACTCACATACATTTTGCATTCCTGGGCCCTGCCTCAATATCCGGAGGAAAGGAAGTCACCCTGGACTAGATTGGATCTTCATCCAGGCTGATTCTGACCCTTCCAAGCAGGGGGAACAGGCTAGCCACGATATCGATCAATCATTTAACTAGTGCTCAGTACAGGGCAGCTCACTGTATTGAGCATTTGGGAAGATATAATATAAGCATTCGTAGGCACACAATCCCTGCCTACAACGAACTTAGAAATACATGCTAAGGACATCCTCAATATCCCAGCATGTATTTATCAATAAGAAAATCTTCAAGCCTCTGGGTGTTGCCATCCTGATATTACCAGTCTGTTCCCTTGGTTACATAAGCCCACAAGGGCACTTGGCCCAGGTCAGAGAAAAAGTGAGGCAGAAGTGATAAATGACTGATTCCATTAGCTCCCAATTATGAACAAATATTTGGTGCCCTGCCTTTTCAATGTCATACAGGTAAGGGAACACATAATGGGAAAGGGGTAGAGGATTGGGAGTAGTGTTGTCTGGACTGAATTCCAAAGATAGCATATCTAGCATCCTTTGAGGATGAAGGACAATAATATCTATTCATTCATCCCTGCTGAATGAAGATCATTTGGGAGATGAATCAAAGCTGAGATCCCTGTCTTTAGGGAATTAACATGTTAATTGGGGAGATGATAAACAGATTGATCATGGGTAAGAATGAAAGTGTAAGTATAAATGAACACAAGTGAATACATAAATCAATAACAAACAAGAGGATATGAAAATGTTGAGGCATATCCAGGAAGGTAAAGGGATTAATTGGGTACTATCTCCAAGAGGTAGCTACCTGGGTTTGAAGTAGGGGAAGAGTATTACTTGGTGAAGCTAACTGAAGAAGGTATCCCAGGCAGGAGGAAAGGGAAAACAATGGGTCATAGGTTGGCGGGTGAAAACAATGGGTCAGAGCGATGTCTCTGTTGGTTGGGAGAAGAGAGCAGATAAATAAGTGGGACCCAATGGCCAGGTGTGTCTGTCGGAGGCGAAGAGAACAACTGAATCCACTGAATTTGTCCCTTCCTCCACTTTTGCCTGTCTGCCCAGGATAAGCAATCCCTACTGCGGTCTGTGGATGAAGGAGATGAGGCCTTCTATTCTTTTAATAAAAAAACCACAAAACCCTCTTCAGGGACTAATTATTGCTCTTAGAAGCCTAAATGGATTTTAAATCAGGCTTGTACAGAGCTTGTTTTCTTTTAATTAGGCTGCAGAGATTCTTTCCATCCTGTAAAATTTAGTTCGGACCCACCCACATTTACCGACGCTGCTGTTTCCTCCTGATCCTCACATCACTCTGCAGC